>NC_141695.1:1717602780-1718202780 GCF_964263255.1 Lissotriton vulgaris | reverse complement strand
CAGGAACTTATATTCATCCATTGTGATGAGGCCCTTGCTTCTCCAAGCAGATAGTTTGAGGTAAATTTCGTTCCTAGAATTAGATTCCTCTTGCATGGAAATGCGACGATAGCACTCTCTATCGTTGAGTTGCTTGCGGGCTTCCTCTAAGTACATTTTGCGTGGCCAAAGGACCACGTTGCCCCCCTTGTCAGATTGTCTGATCACCAAGTTCTTATTTGCTCTCAGTTTTTTGATTAGAATGTGGTATTCTTTGTCTCTGTGGTCATATCGTTTGGTTTGATTGGCAGTTCTGATTTGAAGTTCCTTGAGTTGTGTGACAACACGGTCGTGGAAGATATCTATATTGTCTTTGAGCATTAGGGGGCAAAATTTCGATTTTAACTTGAAATTGGTTGCACAAGATGTTGGTAACGGTTCACCCCCCAGTGCATCTTGACTCTCAGTGGTGGGACCAAATTCCTCTCGATGTAGTTCCAATAGCTCTTGTGTTAGAGCTGCTCCCAACACAGTAGTATCACCTTCACTACCAGTTAAGTTCGTAGTTGGAGCAGTCACTTCACTAATATTGCCAGGATTGCCATTGGAGCTAGTGCGTGAAGCAAAGTGTTTCCGTAGCTTGAGCTTGCGAACAAACTTAAAAACATCGATTTTTGTAGTCGCATAGTCAAAATTTTCCTTTGGACTATACGAAAGCCCCAACGAGAGTATTGAAGTTTCTTTAGGAGTTAGGTTCACATCTGAAAGATTAATGACCGCTTGCGAGTTGGTTTGGAAAGCCTCTGAGGTAGCTGATGCTATTACTGTTGGGCTACCTGCGGTTTGTTCCACTGCTTTCTGGTGCGCTGTTTTCGCGGTTTGCCATTTGCGTTTGCGGCGTTTGTTGCAGACCCGCCTTTCTGCGCGTTCACTGTTTTTGCGCTGGCGGCGGCTGATTGTGTCCCAGAGCGGAGAGTGAGTTTTCGATCCTGAGTAACCATCTCCATCTCTTGCCCTGGGGTGAACTTGCAAAACCCCGACATCTGTTGGCGTCTAATTTCCGATTCTGACTCACTTTCATATTGTGAACTCTCTCCCGAAACAGAGGATACTTCATTCTGTTGTGTTGTCACAGTTGCATTTTTATCAGCATTGGTGGTGGGAGCTGTATTTAAAAGTTCTTTACCATGTCGCTGTTTGATTTTATCGTATCGCTTGGCAAACGTGAAGATTTGGCCATTCTCGTAATCCAGCCGATCACGCTGGAATTTGTATGCCTTCCTCTTCTTTATTATATCTTCCTCACGCTTGAGTCTTACTGCCATTTCCTCTCTATAAATAGTTATCTCCGCAGATGGAGGAAATTTGTCAATTTCAGCGTTAATGGCGTCGATCTCCTCAAGTAATTTGACCCTATCGCTTTCAGCGTATTGTATTAGGATCCCCATCAAGCGTTTGGAATTCTCTAGGTTACACTGTGCCCAGTCAGCTAACATTTGGGGGTCTGGCTTTTCATATGATGGTGCTAATAAAATTCGCAGACCCCTCGGCACGCGACCCACCTCTAGGTAGCCTGCCAGCGATGTGTGCTCCCACCACTTCGACTGTTCACTTTTGCTGCACTTTTCCAATTTTTTAAACAGTTCTTTTATTCCAGAGCTCTGCTCCGGTGCAGCTTTGGAACTGGGATGGACGACGGACTCCCCAGCCGGGGGGTCCGTAAACATACCCTTAGACGCCTCCATGCGCCCCCTTAACGTGTCTGCGGACATGGTGATATTGGGCAATGTCAATGTACAAGCACACTCAAAAACGCGTCCTACCGGTAGTCCACGGATAGCGTTTCTGGAACTCCTCACAGGGAAATGATGCAGTCCGTTTACCAGCCGCTCCTGGTACTCGCTCAGCAGGCTCAGGATGTCCAGACCAACCGACGTTGATTTGTAACCTCCGAACCACTTCCGGGCTTTCCTCACGAACGCGGCCAGCAGTCAGATCCGACGAACCCTGGGGCGTGGCAGCTTCTCCGAACACGGAGATTTTCGACATTTCCTGACAGGAAGGTCGCTTCTCGCTGCAACTTCGCCCAAAACCGAGGAGGGGTCTCGCAACAAGCCGGTGAAGCTTCCCAGCTAAGATACGAGGTACGTGGCGCTCCTTAGGCAACATACAGCAAATCAGCCGATCAGTGGACACAGGAACCAGCAAGACCCGTAATTTGGTGCAAATATTTTTATTTTAGTTTATAGCCCAGCACCAGTCCGCCATGACGCGTTTCGGCTAGAGATAGCCTTGATCACATGACAACGTCACGAGGGCTGATCACCCTTTTAAAGTGCAATGTGCCATCACATGGTATTAGAAACAGAAAAAATACTGTCAGTGTTTCTAATTCTTCACCAAATGCCCCGTAACATTCCCAAAAGCACACACCAGCGTTCCGCCCAATGGCATCAAAGTTATGCCCCGTTTCAATGCTCCGCATTGCATTCATTCCGCCGACGCGTTTCAGGGCCTCCATGCCCCTTCATCATGGGCTGCAAGAACATCACTGGAGAAACGCGCATTCATTTGCATTTCCGGTTTTATTATTCAAACCCCTCAATGGGCGTGCACTATTTCCCCACCCCTTGAAGCATTGTGGGATTTGAAGTCCTCAATGCGCGCTAACAATTATATGCTTTCAGTAAGTTCCAGTGTTGTTCACAAATGATGCTCCATTACAAACCTTCAGTAGGCTGCGTTAGCATTCAAACAGGGTCATTAGAACAGGAGCGCTGTGCTTCGAAGTCTCGCACTCGTTGCAAACTTCAGCCTCCACATGTGGAAAATGTCTTTGAGTTCCCCACAGGGAGTGGTGCATCTTGGCACGGCCGGGCTGCTGTGTCTAGTATAGTCTTCACCAAATGCCCCGTAGCATTCCCAAAAGCACACACCAGCGTTCCGCCCAATGGCATCAAAGTTATGCCCCGTTTCAATGCTCCGCATTGCATTCATTCCGCTGACGCGTTTTAGGGCCTCCATGCGGAACGCTGGTGTGTGCTTTTGGGAATGCTCCGGGGCATTTGGTGAAGACTATACTAGACACGGCAGCCCGGCCGTGCCAAGATGCACCACTCCCTGTGGGGAACTCAAAGACATTTTCCACATGTGGAGGCTGAAGTTTGCAACGAGTGCGAGACTTCGAAGCACAGAGCTCCTGTTCTAATGACCCTGTTTGAATGCTAACGCAGCCTACTGAAGGTTTGTAATGGAGCATCATTTGTGAACAACACTGGAACTTACTGAAAGCATATAATTGTTAGCGCGCATTGAGGACTTCAAATCCCACAATGCTTCAAGGGGTGGGGAAATAGTGCACGCCCATTGAGGGGTTTGAATAATAAAACCGGAAATGCAAATGAATGCGCGTTTCTCTAGTGATGTTCTTGCAGCCCATGATGAAGGGGCATGGAGGCCCTGAAACGCGTCGGCGGAATGAATGCAATGCGGAGCATTGAAACGGGGCATAACTTTGATACCATTGGGCGGAACGCTGGTGTGTGCTTTTCGGAATGCTACGGGGCATTTGGTGAAGACTATACTAGACACGGCAGCCCGGCCGTGCCAAGACGCACCACTCCCTGTGGGGAACTGAAAGACATTTTCCACATGTGGAGGCTGAAGTTTGCAACGAGTGCGAGACTTCGAAGCACAGCGCTCCTGTTCTAATGACCCTGTTTGAATGCTAACGCAGCCTACTGAAGGTTTGTAATGGAGCATCATTTGTGAACAACACTGGAACTTACTGAAAGCATATAATTGTTAGCGCGCATTGAGGACTTCAAATCCCACAATGCTTCAAGGGGTGGGGAAATAGTGCATGCCCATTGAGGGGTTTGAATAATAAAACCGGAAATGCAAATGAATGCGCGTTTCTCCAGTGATGTTCTTGCAGCCCATGATGAAGGGGCATGGAGGCCCTGAAACGCGTCGGCGGAATGAATGCAATGCGGAGCATTGAAACGGGGCATAACTTTGATGCCATTGGGCGGAACGCTGGTGTGTGCTTTTGGGAATGCTACGGGGCATTTGGTGAAGACTATACTAGACACGGCACCCCGGCCGTGCCAAGATGCACCACTCCCTGTGGGGAACTCAAAGACATTTTCCACATGTGGAGGCTGAAGTTTGCAACGAGTGCGAGACTTCGAAGCACAGCGCCCCTGTTCTAATGACCCTGTTTGAATACTAACGCAGCCTACTGAAGGTTTGTAATGGAGCATCATTTGTGAACAACACTGGAACTTACTGAAAGCATATAATTGTTAGCGCGCATTGAGGACTTCAAATCCCACAATGCTTCAAAGGGTGGGGAAATAGTGCACGCCCATTGAGTGGTTTGAATAATAAAACCGGAAATGCAAATGAATGCGCGTTTCTCCAGTGATGTTCTTGCAGCCCATGATGAAGGGGCATGGAGGCCCTGAAACGCGTCGGCGGAATGAATGCAATGCGGAGCATTGAAACGGGGCATAACTTTGATGCCATTGGGCGGAACGCTGGTGTGTGCTTTTGGGAATGCTACGGGGCATTTGGTGAAGACTATACTAGACACGGCAGCCCGGCCGTGCCAAGATGCACTACTCCCTGTGGGGAACTCAAAGACATTTTCCACATGTGGAGGCTGAAGTTTGCAACGAGTGCGAGACTTCGAAGCACAGCGCTCCTGTTCTAATGACCCTGTTTGAATGCTAACACAGCCTACTGAAGGTTTGTAATGGAGCATCATTTGTGAACAACACTGGAACTTACTGAAAGCATATAATTGTTAGCGCGCATTGAGGACTTCAAATCCCACAATGCTTCAAGGGGTGGGGAAATAGTGCACGCCCATTGAGGTGTTTGAATAATAAAACCGGAAATGCAAATGAATGCGCGTTTCTCCAGTGATGTTCTTGCAGCCCATGATGAAGGGGCATGGAGGCCCTGAAACGCGTCGGCGGAATGAATGCAATGCGGAGCATTGAAACGGGGCATAACTTTGATGCCATTGGGCGGAACGCTGGTGTGTGCTTTTGGGAATGCTACGGGGCATTTGGTGAAGACTATACTAGACACGGCAGCCCGGCCGTGCCAAGATGCACCACTCCCTGTGGGGAACTCAAAGACATTTTCCACATGTGGAGGCTGAAGTTTGCAACGAGTGCGAGACTTCGAAGCACAGCGCTCCTGTTCTAATGACCCTGTTTGAATGCTAGCGCAGCCTACTGAAGGTTTGTAATGGAGCAGCATTTGTGAACAACACTGGAACTTACTGAAAGCATATAATTGTTAGCGCGCATTGAGGACTTCAAATCCCACAATGCTTCAAGGGGTGGGGAAATAGTGCACGCCCATTGAGGTGTTTGAATAATAAAACCGGAAATGCAAATGAATGCGCGTTTCTCCAGTGATGTTCTTGCAGCCCATGATGAAGGGGCATGGAGGCCCTGAAACGCGTCGGCGGAATGAATGCAATGCGGAGCATTGAAACGGGGCATAACTTTGATGCCATTGGGCGGAACGCTGGTGTGTGCTTTTGGGAATGCTACGGGGCATTTGGTGAAGACTATACTAGACACGGCAGCCCGGCCGTGCCAAGATGCACCACTCCCTGTGGGGAACTCAAAGACATTTTCCACATGTGGAGGCTGAAGTTTGCAACGAGTGTGAGACTTCGAAGCACAGCGCTCCTGTTCTAATGACCCTGTTTGAATGCTAACGCAGCCTACTGAAGGTTTGTAATGGAGCATCATTTGTGAACAACACTGGAACTTACTGAAAGCATATAATTGTTAGCGCGCATTGAGGACTTCAAATCCCACAATGCTTCAAGGGGTGGGGAAATAGTGCACGCCCATTGAGGGGTTTGAATAATAAACCGGAAATGCAAATGAATGCACGTTTCTCCAGTGAGGTTCTTGCAGCCCATGATGAAGGGGCATGGAGGCCCTGAAACACGTCGGCGGAATGAATGCAATGCGGAGCATTGAAACGGGGCATAACTTTGATGCCATTGAGCGGAACGCTGGTGTGTGCTTTTGGGAATGCTACGGGGCATTTGGTGAAGACTATACTAGACACGGCAGCCCGGCCGTGCCAAGATGCACCACTCCCTGTGGGGAACTCAAAGACATTTTCCACATGTGGAGGCTGAAGTTTGCAACGAGTGCGAGACTTCGAAGCACAGCGCTCCTGTTCTAATGACCCTGTTTGAATGCTAACGCAGCCTACTGAAGGTTTGTAATGGAGCATCATTTGTGAACAACACTGGAACTTACTGAAAGCATATAATTGTTAGCGCGCATTGAGGACTTCAAATCCCACAATGCTTCAAGGGGTGGGGAAATAGTGCACGCCCATTGAGGGGTTTGAATAATAAAACCGGAAATGCAAATGAATGCGCGTTTCTCCAGTGATGTTCTTGCAGCCCATGATGAAGGGGCATGGAGGCCCTGAAACGCGTCGGCGGAATGAATGCAATGCGGAGCATTGAAACGGGGCATAACTTTGATGCCATTGGGCGGAACGCTGGTGTGTGCTTTTGGGAATGCTACGGGGCATTTGGTGAAGAATATATATATATATATATACATATATATATATATATAACATTTCTATGGCAAAATGAAACCCCTCATTTTGTTCCTTTGCAAATTAAATGTTTTAAGTGTTAACACTTTATTCCAATCAAGATGACTTCAGGTGTGCCATACTTTTGTCATAAGTATGACTGTTAGCGCTCTAGTTGTTCTTTAGAACACTCTGTGACATTCTGTCACTGGGCTATAGTTGGGCTACATCTGGCTGAAATTTGGGCTACATTTGTTTTTTTTTGTCTCTGATGGCCATCTTTGGGTTACATTGGGCTACATTTGGGCTCTAACATATATATAGCCCAATGTAGCCCAATATATATTTTTCAAAGTTAATTTTCGTAAAAATCACTGGAGCATATATCTTGAGACATAGCAAAGGCACATCGGGCTACCAGTCCCTACAATTTTGCCAAGTTTTGTGGAAATCCATTCAGCCGTTCGAGCTAGAAGTGAGTCCAACCGCCCTATGGAAAACTCAATGTTAAAAACACGTTTTGGGACCCCCCTTTTTTTTTGGCACCCGCTTGACGAAACCCCCCCAAACTTTCAGTGGACGCTCAGAAACAAAATGTGCCATTTTCCTGAAAATTTCAGCCAATTCCGTCCATCAACGCCAAAGTTATTCAACATAGAATTTTCAGAAATCCCTATTCAAAAAAATCCTAACTATATATACCTACTGGCGACCGCCAGTAGGTAATATAAGATAACTCCTCCAAGAAGGGGCAGAGGCCACATTAGGGGACAAACCACTGAGCCATCTTTATTCAGTCAATATACCCGGCAAATGCATTTCGGCTTCATTAAGCCTTCCTCAGCGCCCACAGTCATTAGCAGATGTAAACGCCAGCGTGGTTATAAATGTCCTGCCCCTTGCTGATACGCCCCCTTGGGTCCCCAGACCGCATCAACCACACAGCTCAGGAAACATCACGACGGGAACAAGCGTGGAAATCCAGCTCGCCCAGCTCAGAGTTAATAACCCCATCACCGCCCCTTCTCCTCCTATGCTCGGTGGTGGGCCATGGCTCATCCAATTCCTTGGAAAACGTATACAGTAACAGTCCGTTGCTGCAAAAGCCAGTGATAGCCGGGCCAACTTGAAAATGCGGGGGCCTCTGTTGCGTGTCTCTGGCTGACACGCTAAATACAAAGACAACTCCTCCAAGAAAGAGCAGAGGCCACATTACGGGAAAAACCACGGAGGGATGTATGACGTTACAACGCATGCTTTTACCACGCATGCTGTTACAACGCAGGTTTTACTACGCATACCATTACAACGCCTAGCGCTTTGGGGTGCTGGATAGTGAATAGTTTAATTTACTATTCCAACTCCAGTCCCCGTGGACACTAGGGAAGGTGTTGGATAGTAAATTAAATCTATTCCCTATCCTAGAGCGCCCCCCAGCGCAATGCGTTGTAATGGTTTTCGTTGTAAAACCTGCATGGTAATAGCACTGCGTGGTAAAAGTTGCGTTGTAAAGGATGTTTCCCATCACGGAGGCATCTTTATTCAGTCAATTTACCCGGCGAATGCATTTTGGCTTCATTAAGCCTTCCTCAGCGCCCACAGTTATTAGCAGATGTAAACGCCAGTGTGGTTATAAATGTCCTGCCCCTTGCTGATACGCTGTGTTCCGCTCCGCCCCAAAGCCTGTATCCATGCTCACCTGCTGCATATCACATAATGTGAGCGAACTGCAACTCCCAGAGTTCTTTATGTCATCCGGGTAGGTAATGCGGAGGTGGAATGAATGAGCGGAGGGCCTAGCTAGATGCTATTTGAAGCCCAATAGTTAATAAATTCAAAATCAAATCAGAATAACTCTTATTAATACGTTGTGGGGAACGGGGTCGGGAGAATGAGAATCGCCACGAGTGTGAGTCTATCTTTAACCACTTTATTCGATTTGAAAACACAGAGGTAGGTTCAAAAAGGATTTAGAGCACAGTGTCCTGGAGGGTGCAAACAATAAACGCGGAGTCTCTCAGTTGGGGAACTTCCGAAGTCTTCGGTTCCAGTCTTGAGGCAGCTGGAGGTGGCCACAGGTCCGGAGATGCACTCGGGAAAAGGAAAAGAAAAGCAGCCACGTTAAGGGCTGGGGTCTGTATATACAACAGATGAGAGGAGGAAAGGGTAGTGAGGGATCACCAGGGTGCTACCACCAACTCTAGCAGTCTTGGAGTGTGGACGGCGGGCAAGGTACGATGATACTGACCACCCTCAGGCTACCCCGTCCCACCCCGTGATTTAAACAACCCTTGAAAACGCCCTCGTACCTTGTGGAGCCACACTTCTCCCCTGGAAGTGTGGCGGGCGGCTCGTGGTATCGTTGGCCTCCTGGCTTGTCGTCACTCAGCTCCAGGGGTCCCAGCAGCGGTTCCACGATAGTTCCTCCGTTTTCTTCCGTGGCGTCCTCCTCGTGCTTCGGCTGGCGTTCCGAAGGTTCCGCGCCCACAGTCCAAGACGGGGCTTCCTTAAACGCCCTCAGCTCTTCTGATTGGGTAGTGTCAGATGACGTCCTCTCACCTGATTGGCCGATCGTTGTAGAACATGCCCCCAGCGTCACAGAAGCTGGATACAGAGATGCACGTCCCTGAGGCAGAGCCGGGGAAACCCAGGAAATGTCCAAAGCATCCTGCGGACGGGGTGGAAAGGAAGAAACGTTAGCAAATACATCCCGTCCGTCCGAATCAGGAAGCTCATCTAGGTCAGGGAGCTCGGCTTCGTGACACATCCCACCCCCAGGATTGACCCGATTGGGGGGAATCGGATAGCGGGACAGAAAGTCAACATTTCCTTGCAAGGTACCCTTTCGATGACGGACCTCGATCTGGAAAGGCTGCAGGGCCAAAAACCAACGCAGAATGCGATCGCTGTTCCCCCTGTTACGCTGAAGCCAAGTTAAGGGAGCATGGTCCGTATACAACACAAATGGTCTCCCCTCGAGATAGTATCTCAGTTTTTCCACTCCCCAACGGACAGCTAGGCACTCCTTCTCAATCGTAGAATACGCCTGCTTCCTAGGAAACAACTTGCGACTGATAAAGAGCACAGGTCTTTCAGCCCCATTCTCATCTTCCTGGGAAAGAACCGCTCCAATGCCAACCCCAGAAGCGTCCGTCTGGAGAATGAACGGCTTGAGGAAATCAGGGGAAATGAGGACAGATGAAGAAGTCAAAGCGTCCTTCAAGGCTTGGAAAGCTGAAGACTGTACCAGAGAAGGAGCGGGGAGTGCAGCAGACTTGATGTTCTTCCCGAGGAGGTCTGTGAGAGGAGCTGCCAGACTAGCAAACTGAGCAATGAACCGGCGGTAATACCCCACCAACCCCAAGAATGCCCTGAGTTCTTTTTTTGAAGAGGGGTAGGGTAAAGCTTTGATCGCTTCCAGTTTCTCAGTCTGAGGCTTAATTTGTCCATCCCCCAAAAGATACCCAAGATATTTGACCTGTTGGAAAGCAAATCGGGACTTCTTCGCATTAATGTGGAGATTGGCATCCCTTAGACTGGTCAGTATGTTCCCAAGGTGTTGTAAATGGTCATCCCAGGTTTTGCTAAAAACTACAATGTCGTCCAGGTAGGCTGACGCGTATTGTAAGTGAGGTGCCAGCAGTGTATCCATGACCCTCTGAAACGTTGCTGGCGCCCCATGCAAACCAAAGGGAAGTACCGTGAAGTGGTAATGACCAGATGGGGTTGAGAATGCCGTCTTTTCCATGTCTTTGGGAGCAAGGGGTATCTGCCAATATCCCTTGGTGAGATCTATGGTGGTGATATACCGAGCCTCCCCAAGGCATTCCAGTAATTCATCGACCCTAGGCAAGGGGTATGCATCTTGTTTAGACACCCGATTAACGGCCCTGAAGTCGATGCAGAAGCGGATACTACCATCAGGCTTCGGTACCAAGACCACCGGCGAGCACCAGTTGCTGTGGGAAGGGACTATGATTCCGGACTTCAGCATACTGTCTACCTCGGCCTGGAATGCCGAGCGTCTTGCCTCTGGGATTCGGTAGGGCTTCTGTTTTACCACTGTATTGGGGAGAGTAGGTATACTGTGTTCCGCCAAGTGGGTACGGCCCGGTTGATCCGAGAAGACTACTGAATGAGATAAGAGCAGATTCCTAACTTCTTGTTGCTGGATAACAGATAGTTCAGGATTGACAGGAGCAGCACTAACTGTATGGTCTGTATTGAATACAGGAGACACCACGTTGACTGTCTGAGGGGGTGGACCTAACCATTTTTTAAGGATGTTTATATGGTACATTTGGGTTTTGCCTCTTCCTAACTATACCAGGTACGTAGTGCGTCCTATTTTCCTCAAAACTTTGAAGGGTCCCTGCCACTCCTTCCTCATTTTATGTGTAGAGGAGGGTAATAGAATCAAAACCCAGTCACCTACATCCAACACCCTCCACTTTGTACCACGATCATACAGGGTTTTCTGTTTGGTTTGAGCTACCGCTAAATGCTCGTGAGCAAGCGTCCTAAGTTTGTGTAGCCTGCTCTGGAGTTGTCTGGTGTAATCCAACAGGGCCTCAGCTTCCTGTGCTCCCTCAGTCTCCCAACTATCCTTCGTGATCTCAAGGAGTGTTCTAGGGGGTCTCCCGAACAATAATTCAAATGGAGAGGTCCCTAGACTGGACTGCTTCTGGCTACGGAGAACAAAGAGGGCCAGGGGCAATAACTGGTCCCAGTTCTTTCCATCACCCGACAACAACTTTTTTAAGGTTAGCTTAAGGGAGCCGTTGTATCGCTCAACCAAACCGTCTGTTTGTGGGTGATACACAGACGTCTTGATGTGTTTGATGTTTAACTGTTTGCATACCTGTTGCATCAAACGGGAAACAAAAGGGGTGCCCTGATCGGTAACGATCTCTTTTGGAAAACCCATGCGAGAGAACACTTCGACTAACCTCTGGGCTATCGCAACTGAAGTGGCTGCTTTAAGAGGAAAAGCCCCGGGATACCGCGTGGCGTAATCAACCAAAACCAAGGCATATTGATGTCCTCGGGAGGATTTCGGTAAGGGCTCGATTAAGTCCATTCCTATATGATCAAATGGGACCCCTATAATAGGCATGGGTACCAAAGGGGCAGGAGGTGGTGTGTAGGGGTTCCGTTTCTGGCATATTCTGCACTCCTGACAATATTTCTGTACTTGGGCGTAAATACCTGGCCAGAAAAAGTGTCGCAATATAGATTGACTCGTCTTTTCTACCCCAGAGTGGCCAGCTAACAAATGGGCATGACCAAAGAACAATATCTGATCACGAAAATCATTCGGGACCAGCAGTTGAGGTTCAGCATCAGCCTTGGCGAGTCTATAAAGCAGACCATTCTTTTCAACAAAAGTGGGATAGGTCCTAGTGGTCAGATCCTGTCCATTTCGTGCAACCTGCCATGCATTGGTGAGACTTGCATCGTTCAATTGGGCAGTCCTAAAATGTGTGTCCCTGGCCCAGGGTTCTGCAGCTAACAAGGTATCATGGGGAAGGGACAAGTGGTGAAGGGTATCCAATAACAAAGTACTAAATGAAGGGTTATCAGTCCCTATGATTATGGGTTCAGGTAAACCTGCCATAACTCCCACAACAACTTCCATATTTTTCCCTGAAGGCGTGTGAAGCGTGACTTTGGCTATAGGATAGTCCTTAACGTCCCCATGGACACAACGGATACTGACCCGCTTCCCCGCAATGAGAGAGTTGCGGTCTACTAGCTCTTCTCTTATAACTGAATGTTTGCAACCGGAATCTAATAATGCTCTTATACTAGTACCGTTCAAAGAGACACGTACATAGAAAGTGGTTCCGGTTTCTTGTGCATAGAGGATCGACCTTGGGGCATAGCTCACGTCCATAAGTTCGTCTTCTCTTTCTTTTTTTTTCCGACAAAACCGAGCAATATGCCCCCATTCACCACAGTCATAGCATTGAGGTCCTGAGTTGGGAAGTTCGGGTCGTTGGAACCGCACCTTTGGAGGGTCGGGGATGGGTTTTTGGAACCTTTTATCAGTTTTAACAGGTGGTAAGACTTTAGTGTTTTTTTCGGGTTCCTTCATATAAGGCTTACCCTGAGCCCGGGCATAACAAGTTGCCATTTCTATAGCATGCTCCAATGTTAACCCTGCATGTTGCTTAAGCCACCTCTGGGTATTATAGGGAAGAGCCTCGATGAACTGTTCAAGATATACTTTGTTCATAATGGCGTCGATGTTTCCTTCATGGGGCTTTAGCCATAAGTCCGCAGACTCCTTTAATTTGAAAAACAAGGTTTTGGGTAAATCCCCGGGTGACCCTTTCTCTTGATGAAACCGCAGTCGATGGGTTTCCTCGTCTACCCCCAATATATCGAGGATATACTGCTTCACAACCGCATAGGCAGTTGTTCCATCCCGGTTTACTGTCTGATAAGCTGCCTGGGCCTCACCAGTTAGCAATGGCGCCAAATAGAAGGGCCACCTATCGCCAGGCCAGGAACTAGCTTTTGCCGCTCTTTCAAAGTTCAAAAAGAAAGCAAGGGGGTCTTCGCCTGGACTAAACTTCTGTAACGGTATAACAGTGCCCGGAGGTGGAGCTGTAGCCCTTCCCTGTCCTATTACAGTCATTAGTTGTGTTTGTCTCTCCGCCAATTTTAGAATGTTATCGGACTGCGTTTGGATGGCTTGGGAAAACGCAGTTCGGTCTGCTTCCATTTGGGTCAAGAGTTCCTCCATTCTGTATCGGATGGCGTGGTTCACTGCTTGATCCGAGTCATGGCGCCACTTGTGGGGAACGGGGTCGGGAGAATGAGAATCGCCACGAGTGTGAGTCTATCTTTAACCACTTTATTCGATTTGAAAACACAGAGGTAGGTTCAAAAAGGATTTAGAGCACAGTGTCCTGGAGGGTGCAAACAATAAACGCGGAGTCTCTCAGTTGGGGAACTTCCGAAGTCTTCGGTTCCAGTCTTGAGGCAGCTGGAGGTGGCCACAGGTCCGGAGATGCACTCGGGAAAAGGAAAAGAAAAGCAGCCACGTTAGGGGCTGGGGTCTGTATATACAACAGATGAGAGGAGGAAAGGGTAGTGAGGGATCACCAGGGTGCTACCACCAACTCTAGCAGTCTTGGAGTGTGGACGGCGGGCAAGGTACGACGATAGTGACCATCCTCAGGCTACCCCGTCCCACCCCGTGATTTAAACAACCCTTGAAAACGCCCTCGTGGAGCCACACTTCTCCCCTGGAAGTGTGGCGGGGCGGCTCGTGGTATCATTGGCCTCCTGGCTTGTCGTCACTCAGCTCCAGGGGTCCCAGCAGCGGTTCCACGATAGTTCCTCCGTCTTCTTCCGTGGCGTCCTCCTCGTGCTTCGGCTGGCGTTCCGAAGGTTCCGCGCCCACAGTCCAAGACGGGGCTTCCTTAAACGCCCTCAGCTCTTCTGATCGGGTAGTGTCAGATGACGTCCTCTCACCTGATTGGCCGATCGTTGTAGAACATGCCCCCAGCGTCACAGAAGCTGGATACAGAGATGCACGTCCCTGAGGCAGAGCCGGGGATACCCAGGAAATGTCCAAAGGATCCTGCGGACGGGGTAGAAAGGAAGAAACGTTAGCAAGTACATCCCGTCCGTCCGAATCAGGAAGCTCATCTAGGTCAGGGAGCTCGGCTTCGTGACATACGTATTAAAGTGTCACAAGTAACTCATAATCACAAAATCAGTTGAAATATTATTAGCCTAATGTTCATGCTACCACAAGTCAATAGTACACATAGTTCATAAATGTTAAGTGGATATGTAGAACGTATGGTGTGTCGAAGGGTGTCATTATATTTATATATATATATATATATAAACACAGCCTAAAGGACAGTACACTAAGGCAAAAAGGTGGCGGGTTGTAAGGTTATCCCTGGCAGGAGCGGCAAAGTGGAAACTACATGTTGTATCACTTACAATATGGTCACATCAATCCCCCAGAAAATAATGAAGAACATGGTCTAGATTGAGACCTAATTTTACTGCTAGAAATTTCATAACCAACTATTTCTCCTTACGTCTCAATTTAAGTTCCCGATTTCCACCTCTGGGTTTAACGAGGACCGCCTCTATCCCATTAAAGAGAGAACCCCAAATCTGAATCAAGCATTGTACATTCTGTGATATAGGCTGCTTAGTATAATTCAAGTCACCCTGTTTTA
Source organism: Lissotriton vulgaris (assembly GCF_964263255.1). NCBI lineage: Eukaryota > Metazoa > Chordata > Amphibia > Caudata > Salamandridae > Lissotriton > Lissotriton vulgaris. Next base: position 1,718,187,994 of record NC_141695.1, on the reverse strand, counting down.
CAGCTCCAAAATATTGAGAAATTCTGTCACTCAGTGGTCTCATCGTGGTGCCAACATAATATTTGGGCACTTACAGATCAAAACATATACTACAAATTTCGAGCCACATTTAATATTGCTGGTAATGAGTAATGCCTTAATGTTATTGTAACACAAGATTTTCTTCTTAACACGTGCTAGTCTTTTGTTTTTTTAAACATATTTTATTGTTTTTTCAAAAGAAGAACTCTCCAATTTGACATAATTAGAATAGTGCAAAGATTGCAGAATCACATGCTAGTCTACACATAGCACCGTGACTACATTTATAAAAATATTTGGTTAGCATCATCCCTTAAACTAATAAGTACTCATTATTGGAGCATTTGGACTAATATTCTTAACCCTTTCGCTGCGGCGGCTATTCCGCCGCAGCGCTAAGTGGGCAGGGCAGCCGCTCGGCGGCCGCATGCTGGTGACAGAACCGCTCCGTCACCAGCCGCGGTTGAGCTGTGCTGGTGACGGAGTGGTTCCGTCATGACCCACCCTGCTCAACACAACTGCCGCGCAGGCGCGAAATCAGCGCCGCACAGGCACGGCGGCCGGGCCATGACGGAACCGCTCCGTCATCAGCACAGCCCAACCGTAGCTGATGACGGAGCGGTTCCGTCATCAGCAGGGGAGGGGTTAATTGCTCTCCCTTTTCAGTAAGTCACACTGAGATGTTGGGTAATAGGTGCTTTTGTCACAGTATCATGTGTGAGTACGTACCAGTGTTTATTAACACCTTGGCTGCTAAGGCAATTCCCATCCTGTGCTGGAAATCGTCATTCTCTAATATTCATGACGAGCTCAGCTCGTCATCAGCACGAGGTGTGCCTCATGACGAGCTGAGCTCGTCATGAGCAGGGAAGGGGTTAAGGATTCTATACAATTTACCAGAATCTGACCCATAAGACATAAGTCTGATGGTTGATTGGGTACGTCCTTACAGGATTTCTCGGTCAATTCTCTCAAGTCTCTTCACCTTCACAGTGACAGCTCTAATAGGTTGACAATCATATATATCCCTTCACTTGAAATCTACGCTCTATATCAATCACATTATCATACAACTCATTGCAGTAGTTTCTGCATGCCCAAACCATTTAACCATAGGTGATGGCCCTTATTTGTGGCTTAGGATGAGAGCTAGTTGTGTGTAATAGTGAATTGCACAATGTCTCTTTGCGAAAAATTCAACTATGAAGATTCTTGTCACCAATATATATATCTACATCCAAAAATGTAGCCCTTTCATAACTATTGTACAGTAAATCTTATATTCATTGCTATTCAAATACGAAACAAAATCTGTTAGTACAGTTTGACATCCCATCCAAATTATCAGAATATCATTGATGAATCTACCTCAGTAATGAATGTGATTTATCCATTTTGAATCACCTTGGCCCCAGACCTGCTCACCCTCGAACCAATCCATGAATAGGTTGGCATATGAGTGTGAGAAAGTGGCTCTATATATACTGGACCAAAGTAAGGTACAGTGTGTATAGAGTCCACCAACCCCAGAGGTGTAACAGAGGTTAAAGTCAGGGCTGACCTTACTTGCAAAAGTGGTACCTTGGTCGAGCAGTAAGGCAGTACCAGAGAACAGTGTAAAGCATTTGTTGTACACACTCAGTCAGCAAAAGGTTTCACACACTCAAGGACTGAACTGAAGGCCAATTGTTTTTATATCAAAAGTTATTTTATTTTTAGAACCAACAGGCATAAAAAACTACACTTCTCTCAGTGATGAGTGATCTCAGGTTATTGCTTTTCAGAAAGGCAATGACTTTGTAAACACAATAGGTACAGGGGTTGCAATAGGCAACACAATTCTATTATTGAGCCCAATGGATTTGTCTACAAAATTACAGTTGATTACTTTGTGGATTACTTTTGTAAATCCAGGACTGGATCCTAGATTCAGTCTTGGGGTCTAAGCTGGAAACAGTTTAGTAAAAACGTTTTGGTTATTGCAATGATTTTTAAGGAATAAAAAGGTATTTTAAAAGTTCACACTTAGAAACTTTTCTGTGAAAATCTGGCAATGTTATCCAATGGGAGAAAATTCAGGTTACATGTAAAGTATGTTCTCGTTACTTTTGTAATCCAGTACTGGGCTCCTAGGTCAAGCACTGGGATCTCTACTTAAGACAGGTAAATAATTACGTGTCAGTAGTTAGTACAATTTTTAAAGAATATTTCAAGTTTTCAAAAGTAGACACTTAGAAGAAATTTCACAGAAAAGCAGACCATGGTTCAGTACTGGGCAACAAGATACAGTACTGGATTCCCTCCTGATCACGGGTGAGTACTTCGGAATTTGGGATTTGGCTGATTTTATAGGAATATTTTAAGTTTTCAAAACTTCACACTTAGAAGATTTTTCGAGTCAAACCAGTCAATGTTATCCAATGACAGGTAAGTGAGATATCGATTTACAGGTGAGTACTCGACTGGTGAAGTTAAGGTTCTTTGCATAGACTGGGTCCCCCAGGGTCAGGTAGGTACAGTTGGTTCACCCTCAGCGGCATAGGGGCTGCCGCAGGCGCGGTTGGTCCATTGGAGCGTACGAGCGTAGCCCCCCCCCGCCCGCAGCCCCCCGCCTGCAGCTCCCTCTGTGTCTCTGAACTTAAGTAAACTGAATCAGTTTACTTAAGTTCAAAGACGCCGAGTGCGAACTAACAATCATGTAAGTCAGCATGACGTCGGACCGCCCACCCCTTCAGAGACTGAAGGAGGTGGGCGGTCTGGCGTCATGTTGACTGACATGATTGTCAGACATGGGACAACAGGCAGCAGCACAAGTGCGCATGAGTGGGGACGGAGGGCAAATTTTTAGCCCGTGCCCTGTCATGCGCACTTGTGTTTTGACTTGTTTGCGCATGCCCATTAGGAGCCCCTCGGTCTCCTAATGGGCGTGCAGGCGGGCGAAAAGTAGCTGTGCCCTTATCCATTGGATAAGATGGGCTGCCAGTCCACTCCAGTGCGAAGGTTACGGCGCCAAGGGGAGCAGAGGTGGCGCAGATCGGCTATGAGGTAAGTTTTCTTTTTATTATTTAATTACCCGCTCCACCCCCCTCAGTTTTATAGTTTCCAACATTTGAGACTTCATATAAGAGACCTTTTAACTGCACTACCATTTGTTGCTCCCTCGCTGTGACACGTTATGGAGGCCCATCATCCTTGGCAATATTCATACAGTAAATATAAAGTGTTGACAACAAGACGTCTCACTGACAGTGTAGAAACCAAGACGCAGCTCGTTAAGAGCTCAGTGCTGTGATCTGCAGGTCATGAGCTGGAGCCCGAAGAAAAAGTGAAAAACCATTTTAGCCTGTCATCCTTCAGAGGTCTGGTTACTGATTTCCATTGCCCTGAATTATAGTGCCAACTGTGATTAGTTGTTTTGCTCTGACATAATTGACATTTAGAAGCTCCCGTTGTGTAAAGTTGATTCAAATTGCAATGGGCCTTAAAGCACCCCAAGACCACAAGTTGCTATTCTGCATACGTCTTTTTTCCAGTATGTACTGGTCACATAGCTGATCTCCTTATCTTAGCATTCAAACTCCCTGATGTATTGAGAACTTGCCTGTTGAGTTGTGAGACTGTAATACCGAGACCTTTCCATGGCATACCTTAAGTCTTTTCTTCTGGGATATTTGCATGATGACATGTTCTGAATATGTGTACAGTTTCGTACTCAGTGTTTTGTGTGATTGTGGTCCTTCTGCATTTGATATTTTTGTGTACTTTTGTTTTATGTGACTGATTGCTTCTGCATGGGATCCTGCACCAGTTCACTCGCAGTCATGGAGCTGAAAATGTTAATGCAGTGCACTACTTATTATTGTTCCTGTCTCGAACCTCTGTATTTGAGGTACACAACTACAGAGTTATGCAGATGCTTGGTAATTCACCTGAACACCGTGGGGCTGTAATCATTGTTCCCATTAGGGCGAGATGCTCAATGACATTTTACGATTCAATCTAATGGATGAATTGTAGTACATACAATGAAATTTGAGTTTTCAGGTGTTTGTGAAATATGTGTGCCTGTTTAGGCAACACTAATTCATTTGATTACATTTGGGTGTGAACTATGGTTCAATCGTATTGCTTTATTAACCTTCCTGCTTCCTCAAGTTTGCTTGAAAATGCACCACATTTGTCCACTCTTTTTTTTCCAAAATTTTCTCGCCATAGTGCAGTACGGCTCACCACTTTCAGATGTCACCAGCCACCACTGGGCAGCTGGGTGCAGAGGTAGTTAGGCCCAATGTTAACCAATGAGGGGCAGGGGGCCTTCCGTTGGTGGCTGCTGGCTAGCAGGCCACGTGGCTGTGGGAGCTGGGCTCCTGGTCACTTGCTCAGGGCAAATGGGGAAGTAGGATAGGGCACAGTGTTGCGCTGCCGGGGGCACTCGGGTGGCTGGGTGCAGGGTGCTTTTGAGCCGTCTGGCGCTCAATTTTATTCAATGGGAATGGTAAATGGAGAACAAAAGCTGCAGACTCGAGGACGGTGATTCTTCAGGTGTGACCACCACTTCGAGAGGTAAGTTTGGATCCTGGAGAAGAGGTAGGTACCTCAAAGGAAGGCATAGGGAGCCGCAGGGCGCCGGGTGCAGGGGTGTCTTTGGGTGTCGGGAAATCCTACCCTCAGCTGGTCGCAGTTGGAGGGGTCCCTGGTTCTGAGGCTGCAGGCATCGTCTGGTTCGTCGAGGAGGGTCTTTGGGCACTGGACTTCGGGTCCCAGTCGCTGGGGGGACGTCCTCATGGTCTTGGATCACTCGGGCATGGGTCGGGCTTGGGGGATGCAGAGTGGGTAGGTCTTGAGCTTCCTGGCTGGCACCAGGGGGTTGGTTGTTGAAGCAGAGCCTCTGCCTATGGGAGTCCCAGTCTTTAAGAGGGTCAAGGCAGGCAGGTCCTCCGGGGGTCCCAAGGTTGCTGTCCGCAGGAGTCGCCAGGATTAAGCAGGAGCAGGTTCCAGGAGCGACAGGCCGGTAGGGCTGGGGCCAAGTCAGTTGGTGTCGTCCTGTTGTGAGCAGCTGCACGGCGGGTCTTCTTCCTCTTGGTCTTCTTTCTTATCGGGATCTGAGGAAGGAAGGTTCAGGGAGCCCCTAAATACTAAGTTTAGGGGCGTTACAGGTAGGGCAAGGGCAGGGACCAATAGGTCCCTGTCCTTGGGTGGGTACACCCTCTAGCCCGCTCCTCTCCTATGGGAGGGGGGCAGGAGCCTAGCTATGATTGGACAGGGCTCCCCATCTTTAAGACGGTCAGAGCCAGGGGTCGTGCTTCACCTCGCCTCTCCCATCTGAGGGGTGGGGTTGGCACAGGCTGGCACCACCCCCCTGCCTGACGTAGGGTTTCCTGCCAGTCTTCCCACCAGAGTGAGGGTTAAAACTGGTGGGGGCCAGTTGCTGAGTACAGCAAGTGGCCTGGAGAAGCTCACAAAGGCGGCATGCCTTTGAAGCTTCCCCCTGTCCATCCTGGGGGAGGAGACCTAGCACCTCGCCAGGATGTGCATATTTGCAGGCCCAGGAGAGCGAGGGGCTCCTCACCCAGAGGCCCAGCAACATATCTGCTGTGTGGCAGCCTGGGCAGCCATTAAGTCCAAACGTGGATTGTAGGTTAGGTTTCAGGGGGCACCTCTAACATGCCCTCTGGGGGTGCATTTTACATTAAATCCAACACTGGCATCAGTGTGGGTTTAATGTGCTGAGAAGTTTGATACCAAACTTGTCAGTCTTCAGTGTAGCCATTCTGGTGCTGTGGAGTTCGTAATGATGACCTCCCAGCACCATATACTCTTAATGGCATCACTGCACTTACAGTGCCCAGGAATGGCCCTGGGTACAGTAGGGGTGCAGGGCTCATGCACCTGTGCCCACACCACTGGCATAGGGCACCCAGCTAGAGGGGTGACTGATGTATGCCAGGGCAGTGTGTATGTGGGCATGGCACACAGGGATGTGTGCCATGCAGACTCTTTGTTTAGTTCTGTACCTAGACACTCAGCCTGCAAAGGCAGTGTGTGGGTGTCAGGGTACAGGGCCTCTAAGGGTGATACAATAAGTGCTGCAGCCGTTAGGGGTCTTCTCTGGTCACCATGCCCTGGGTACCTAGGGTACCATTTACTAGGGTCTGAAAGGTGGCCAGAGATGCCAATTGGGTTTTAGTTTCAACACAGTTTTAGGGAAGGAACAAAGGTCCTGGGCAACTGGTTGGCAGTAGCCCAGGGCACACTCAGCCAAAGCACATCAGCAGTTCAGAAAAAAGTGAGGGCATACCAATGCAAGAAAGATGGCACTTTCTCACAATGAGGGCAATGGCTGTGCCACAAAGTTGGTAATATCATTATTGTCCATTAAATATAAAAAAAGTCATCAAGAATATCAGGTCATACTAAAGAGCATACTGGTGTGTTCAGACACAAAGTCAGGCTGACTGACGAAGTACCTTGAGTGAACAACAAGCTCATTGGTCCCAGTCTTTCCTCGGTTCTCAGAGCAGTTTTTGCCCACAAAATTCCACACCCCAAGTTTTCGATGTTGTCTCTCTGGGCATTTTTAGCAGGAAAACCAAGTGTCCCCCAGTCCAATTCCTCTGAACAATATGTACAGAGCGATGTGCCCTCTCCTCAGTTGCAATTTTTAGGTGATATTTTCATTCACAGCCCTGTCCGAATCGTTTCACTGCGGAACATGCCTCTAGAATGTTAGGCTGTTGCGCAGCCATGTGAGAAGATGTTCGACCATAATGACTTGTCCTACTTCACTTTCTCACACGGGGAATGTTAGCGTGGATGTTATTAATTGCCCATCTAACACATTCATAGGTGAATCAATGGTAGCTAGTTGTAATTGGTCAGCATTTATCGGTGTAACTATGTGATGCATCAATTGCAGCAAAGCGGAGAGATTTGCTATGGCAACACTGCTGCCCAAATAAATCATTCTCACCTTTGCATTCACCAATGTTGTCATGCGGTAAAGGGTTAAGAGACAGTTTAGATCTCTGATCATTTAACCACTCCCCTCTCTTACAGAAGGGTGTAGGACATGCTGTGTGTGTATATATATATATATATATATATATATATATATATATATATATAATTGTTCTAAAAAGTATTATATGGTGTGGTTTTGCGGCCTCTCACCAACCCCCTTTAGCACCCTTAGGTCATGTTTGTCAAACCTTCAGCTCAACTCTGGGTACTTGTGGCTCTGAGTAGCAAGGCGTACACAAAGCAACTTGTGTAAAGCATTTAAACAGCACCAAAAAAAAATGAAAACAAGAAAACAACAAGACACCAAAGAAATTCAACACCAATTTATTAAAAAATACTGTTTTTATTTATGTGTAGACACCCCAACGAATAAGATTCACCAGCGGGTTCCGGAGATATAGAATTTACAAGGTACAGTAAATCAAAGCATTTCACTCAACCGTGAACAAGCTTGGTAATTTCATTAAATTAGACAATCAAATGTCTTTTTTCCAGCAAAAAGTTGGGCAAGTTGTAACGCAGTCGGTTTGAGTCACTTGAGGCGATCAACTCCGGTAGAGAGCCAGTAAGGGGGACAAGCAAGGCCCTCAGAAATAGTTACCTCCACAGAAGAAGCAGTCTTCAGACAGTTCCAGGAACTATAACCTCAGTTCAATGGATTCCTATGATGCTGAGTATGCAGGATGCTCAGGAACCATGTAAATGTGACACAGTTGACAGGCGTCCGCTGTGCACAAAGGTGATGAGGGGATGCTGGCACAAGGTCCGACATCCCACAAAGCCCTCTCCGGTCTGTCTGAAGATCCAGTCACCACTGAACTACCAGCAGTTCGGAGTTAGGGTCAAAGCCAAATCCTTCTCGGGGCTGTAGTTTGTCTTCGGGGCAATCATGCTGCACTCAGACAGCTCTCCCGGGTCCAGCAGACTCGAGTGCAACTTCTGAGCGCTGGGTACTGGTGCTGCATGCTTGCGGAGAGCGGCAATTTTAGCTATAACTTTCCCTAAGCAGGCTTCTTCAGCTATTGTGCCCCTATGCTGTGAACAGGAGGTCAGTCAGCTGACCCCTGGAGTGTCTTTGCTTTGGCTGGACTCTGGAGATGACTTCTCCTTGAGCATGACACAGCAGGCACAGTATCTCTTTTGCTAGTCACCAGGTGCAGCAGGTGCAGATCACATTGGTACAGCCTCTCTTCGCCTGTAACTTGGTGCAGCAGGTCAGTCCTTCTTCCAGTCCAGTCGAGATCCGAGTTTAGGGTGCCCTACTCATGCCCAGAAAATGCCCTCATGCCAGGATGCAGTTGCTAGCCAATGTACTACCAGGTTTCCTCTCCCCTGATGACCACTTTCTTCAAAGTGTGGCATCTGGGAATCCCAAGATACACGATTCTGCCCACTTCCTAATATGGTAGGACCCCTCTCCTGGCTTGTGGAGGTCCCTGGACCAACCCAGGGATGTAGACACCAAGGAATCTACATGCCTGTGGAAAACTAGTTAGGGAACTGGTTCTCCTCTCCTGTCCCTAGTGTAAGCCTGTCTGCCTGAACAAAAGAGTAGCCCCTCTCCCAAGTGTTACCCATTTGTTCTTTAAAGTCGGTTTCTCCTTTGAAGCTCGCCTTTGAGACCAAAACCTGTGTGACTTCCTGCAAGAGGCAGGGCAGGCCTCCTTCCAGAGCAGGCTTTGGTTGTATGCTTTCCTGGGAGTCATTAGCATGTCTCTAGGAGGGCAGAAAGCTGTCTCTGTGCCAGCACCCCATGTGCAACCGGTAGGAGCACAGGAGACTAATAGCAATAAAGCAGCAACTTTGTTAAAGTACCACACTGCAACATATTACATTAATTTCTACTTGATAATGAAGTCAGGCTTAATGTAACGAGTTAGGGTTAGGGTGTAAGCCCATCCCAGGTTACGTTGCACCGCAAGCCAGAGTTGGACCGAGTGTTTGGTCGGTCCAGTTAACTGGTACCTGCCAGGTTTGGAATACAAGGCTGCTTCAAAGTTCCCGCTTGGCAAGAGCCACCTGTCCATCCCATACCCTGGGTCATTACCGTCGCAATACGTGGCCTGATTAATGGCCGAAAGATGTGCGGCCCAGTAGTATTTGCGAATGTCCGGGAGCGCTATGCCTCCGTCAAACCAGCCCAGCGAGAGTTTGTGCAGGGAGATGCAGGGCGTTCCGGACCATAGGAGTTCCCTCAGTGCGGTTTCAATAGCCTTGAAGTAGGACTGCGGGACCAAATCTGGATGGTTCTGCAGGGCGCATAAAAATCTCGGCAACGCCATCATTTTAAAGAGCGGCGCCCGTCCTAGCAGGGACAGTGGGAGCTTCCTCCAGGAGACAGAGTCCCTCTTGAACCACTGTAGTGGGGGTAGGAGATTCCTCTCAAACCTGGCAGCCCCGTCCTTGGAGAGAAAGATAACCAGGTATCGAAACCCATCGGTGGCCACCGTAAGTGAGCAGTTCCGGGGAATCGCCAGAGGGTCACCCTGTAGGACATACATCACCGACTTGCTCCAGTTAATCCTATAGCCAGAATTCCTGCCGAAGCTGTTGAAGATATCCATTGCCACTATTAGGGACTTACGAGGTCTGGTGAGATAGAGGAGGACGTCGTCCGCATAAAGCGATATCCTGTCCTCCCAGCCGTCGGCCCACCTCATCCCCTTCAAGGAGAGGTCCTGCCTGATCCAGGCCGCGAGCGGTTCTAGAGACAGACCAAAAAGTAGGGGCGAGAGGGGGCACCCCTGTCGTGTCCCTCTCTCTAGGGTGAAGACCTTGGAGACCTTATTATTGACCGTTACCTGTGCCAGAGACTCGGAGTAGAGGAGCCGCACCCAGCCGATGAATTCAGGACCAAAGCCCAGTTTGTGGAGGACGGCTATCATGTACGGCCACTCAAGCGTGTTGAACGCCATAGTGGCGTCAAGCGACACTACCACTGCATCTTCCCCGAGGGTGTGACTACGCCCCAGCACCCCATGAAGCCGGCGGAGGTGGCATGAAGCCCGACTGGTCCTGGTGGACCAGTGTCGGCAGGACTGGCTTGAGCCTGTGGCCAATACCTTTGCAAGGATTTTGGGTTCCGCGTTCAGTAGGGATATAGGCCAATAAGAGGCACAGGAGCCTCTCGGCTTGCCTTCTTTGGGGATGACCACTATAGTGGCTATGCGCTGATCACGCAGCAGTGTACCCTTCTCCCTGCTCTCCTCAAACATCCGTTTCAGAAAGGGGCTGAGGCCGTCCGGTTGGAGCTTATAAAGCTCAATGGGTAACCCGTTGGGCCCCATGGCTTTCCCCGAGTGCAGGTCACGAATAGCTCGAGCCAGTTCCTCGACCTTGAGCGGCACCTCTAAAGCATCGCGTTCTGCCTCCGTAAAGGTTGGAAGATGGATGTCATTGAGCAGGTCTACGGAGTCTTCCTCTGGCAGGTTAGACCCTGTACTGTAGACTTTCCGGTAGTGCCGCTCAAATTCCTTGACTATCTCACGGGGCTCTGTGATAACCGCCCCGGCTTCTATCTTGAGCTCTACCACCACTTTCTGCAACTGGTGCTTTCTGTCCAGCCACGCTATGAGCTTTTCTGCCTTGTCTCCCTGGTCGTAGATTCGTCCCTCCCTGTCTCTGAGTACTTGTTTAGCAGCGTCAGTGGCCAGTGCCCTATATTCCGCCCTCTTAAGTTGCAGCTGATGTGAGGTTCCTGGAGCGTGCTCAGTGAGCGCCGCAGCTTCCAGTTCCTGAAGATCCTTCTCTAGCGTGACCAATTGTTCCTCCCTTTCCCTGCGGTGACCTGCTATCGCCGAGAGGGCCTTCCCTTTAAGCACCGTCTTGAAAGCCTCCCTCAGCACCATCGAGGAGTCGACCGTACCGTCGTTGTTCTCAAAGTAGTGAGTGATCGCCAGAGTCAGATTCTGTCTAGTTTCTTCATTACGGAGATACCAAATGTTAATCGGCGTTGTGATCCCCTCCCTCCTTTCTCCTAGCGTGAGATGCACCATTAACAGGGAGTGGTCCAAAATGCCTCGTGCTAAATGTGTGGCTGACTGCACTGTGGTGCCCTGATGTATAGGTGCCAACATATAATCTATGCGGGAGAAGGTGCCATGGGGGCCTGAAAAGAAGGTGTACTGGTACTCTGTCGGGTGCTTGAATCTCCATATGTCAGTAAGGCCAAATGTCTTGGTGAAATCAGCTAGCCACTTGTGGCCCTGCGGTATGTCTCTTGGGGGGGTGTCTGTCGAGGTGTCCTGAGATAACTACATTAAAATCTCCCCCCACTATAAGCTGCCCCTCCGGAAGGGATAAGAGCAGTTTCCCCAAGTCAAGGTATGAATGAGTTTGCAGCACGGGTGGGATGTAGCTAGTGACCAGATTTGGAGAAGTGTGGCTCAATGATTAGAACGGCAGACCCTGATGCAGAGGTCTAGCCCGGGACCAGGGTTCAATTCCCCGCCTCGGCGGGTCTTGGGCTCAAAAATTCCACGGACCTGCTAATTCTCGCCTCTGTGCCTAGTCCAATCATGGAGTCCCACTCTGCAAATCTGGGCAATAGCTTGCTTAATCCCCACAACGGCCCCCACAACGCTAAGGATGCCTGGCCTCCACCTTGGGGGTGCCCAGGAGTGGACGCCTCACAGGGAAAGCCAGGATGGGTTCCACAGCGGTATTCGTACAAGCGCCTTGAGACCCTTGCGGGTGAGTAGTGCGCTATACAAGTATCAATTTACATTACATTACATTTTACTCTGAGGCCTTTCCCATCTACCCGATATAGCAGCATAGCGACAAAGGGGGTCAGAGTCTGTGCGGTCTACGACCAGTGGGAGGTTGTGACGTGTCATTATGCCCACCCCCCGGGACCCTGTGGTGAATCCGGCATGTAGCACTAATGAGTACCCCCACCTGTTCAGTGCATGGTATGAATTACCCAGTAGGTGGGTCTCCTGGAGGAGCACCACGTCTGGCAGGTGACGTTTTATAAATTGCAGCACTATGGTTCTTTTAAGTTTGTCCCCCAGTCCATTGACGTTCCAGCTCATAATCTTGAGGCTTTTATCCCACCTCATACTAACATTCATTACTAACTGCAATGGATGCCCCGAGGATCCTGGTACAGCTCACTATGATGATTGCAAAATTCAGTTGTGACACCACCAAACTTGTCCCAATCCCCCCACCCAACCCCCATCCCACCATCCCCTCCCCCCCAAAACTCCTCCACCTCCCCCCACCCCAGGCCTTCCCATCGTGCCACCAACTATCCCAAAACCGGCAAAGTCTCCCCCTCCCCAACTGCCCCCCCACCCAGCTACCCTGCTCCGCAGGCTTTGAACTACCCACATCCCCAATTAGCAGAGCGCCTTTCGCCCCGAACCCACCCGGGAGTGAGGAAGCCTCCCCCTCCCGCTCGAACTCTAGTAGGAAGCGTGCACCAGCCCCAACTCCAGCCGCCCCCGTTCCCCCGATCCAATTCCTGTTACACTGTAGTGACCACATTCCCGCACAGCCAAAGTTTCAGTCATGCAGCCAGACTTCTAGTCTGCCTGGGGCCTATACAGCTCGCCCGATCAGGCAAGGGAGGAGGGGGGTTAAGAGATAGTGTAGTACTGGATTCAGCCCATCTCCCTTTTGGGCCTACCATATTGCACCCCCCCAAGCTCCTATCCGTCTAGTAAAAGCGCATATGTCCCGCCCTCCAGTGCCGAGTCCCCTTATACTTTACAGTAGTAGATGTCCAAGTCGGCAGAACTGTCGCCTTCAGTGGTCTGCTCCCTCTCTCTGGGTCCCCCACCGAGGACTAATGGATCTCGACCTCCTGGAGCGTTGGCTCTGCTCATCCACGTCCGGTCTCTCTGCTGCAGATGCTGGCGAAGCGACACGATTGTCTCTCCAGTTCTCTCCCTCCATCCGGTTTCCAGCTCTCGTGAATTCCCGGTCGATCCAATCTTGCGCTTCCGATGGGGAGGTGAAGAATAAGGATTTGCCCCCAGCGATGACTTTGAGCCTGGCCGGAAAAAACATCATATTTTTGACTCCGGGCTCCCTCAAAGCCGCTTTGACACCTGTGAAAGATCGCCGCTCCCTCTGTACCTGGAGAGTGAAATCCGGAAAGGACCGAATTGTGGCATTTTCATACTGCAGGTCCCCCATCAGCCTGGCCGCCTGGAGGATTGCGTCCCTATCCCGATAGTTCAGGATCTTTGGAATAATCGTCCTGGGCGGCGCCCCTGGTTTGGGTTTAGGGATGGGTGCGCGGTGGGACCGCTCAACTGTGAAGATCTTCGACAGCCGTTTGGGCTTAAGGTGGTTTAGTATCAAGTCTTCCAGGAAGAGTTCCACGCTGGGCCGTCCAGTTCCTCCGGTACACACACCACGCGAACGTTGCTTCTGCGGACCCTCCCTTCTTGGTCCTCGAGTCACATGGCCACCTGTCGGTGCTGGTGCACCAGTTCGTTAATCCGCTGTTCCATGGCTTTTGTAGTTGTTTGGAGCACTCGGATATCTGCCTGGTTAGTTTTGGCTCTTTCCGAGGTTTTACCGAGGTCTGCACGCAGGAGGTTGACCTCTATAGAGACTTTGTCGATCTTGGTTTTCAGATTTGCGCCAAGCGTTTGAATGGCGGTCAAGATGGATGCCAGCGATGGATCCTTTTGCCCAGTCGAGTCCCCGGTCGCGCCTTCCGTTTGCGGCGTCCCCTTCTAAACCGTATATTTTTCCAGTTTGTTGGACTGGGTGGCGGTAGTTTTTTTGGGCCTCATGGTAGTGGCCCACTATACCTCTCACGCAGCGTAGGATATTCGGATGCTGCTCCCTTTCTCCCTTGCTCCACCTGCGCCGGACCCTCTCACTCCGAGTCGCTTGCAAGACCCCCCAGTCAACCGGCTAGGCACTGCCACCCCTCGCAGCCCTTGGCAGAAACGGAGTCTCAATGGCATCCCAGTCTCCACGTGGATCAGACCTTCCGGCGCTTCCTCCCCCGCCGTCACTTTGCAAGGGAGATAAGGATGTCCCGCAGCCACCAATGCGCTGTCTCCCCGGCCTCGAGAGTGGGTGTTTTGCTCTTCCACTGTTCTAATAGTGGACAGCAGGTGCCTCCGGCCCAGGGGCCCGCCCCACCTCTCTGCAGGGGTCCGCAATGGCTCCAGAGGCCGTTCGCTCCCCTGTGTGCTATGGCCCCGAACAATACTTCTGGTGGGCGCTAGTGGTGTGGCGGAGCCCTCATGTGGGGCGAGAAGTGCACCTCGCGTTTGCCCAACACTTCGCGCTGCCCCAGTGGTAAAGGGCCGCCCTCAAGTTCTGGGCCCCTCGCCGTCCAAACCTTCACCCGGTTGCACCGCAGTGGGCCTCCAGGCGGATGATTCCGGGGGCTTGTCTCGGGCTGCCCCTCAGTCTGTGGCCCCACTGAGGTGCAGTTCACCTCCGGTGTTGCCTTTCGCGGCCCTGGCTCAGTTCCGGATAGGCCGCAAAGCCGGGACGTCGCATAGTTCTCCGGCCGCCCAGGCGTGCACCAGCACTCCACTCCGGCACTCGGTCCCAGGACCCTAGCCCACAGCTCGGCTCCGGGAGCAGGCAGCGAGACCGGGGCAAGTTCTGCAGGTTCCGCTTCTCTTCGTCAGCACAGCGGTGCAAGGGAAGTGCAGACTCACCGGATTTTGGCGGATATGCTCGGGGTAAGGGGTTTGGGCTCCGAGGAGCTCTCGGGTTAAGCGGCCATTACCGTTGGCACCTGGCCACGCCCCCCTTTGATTTGATTTTTAATCCAACAATGACAAGCAGTTTAAAAGAGAACATGGGCCCTGAATTAACTATGGCTACCAAAGCACTGGTAAGAAAACATTTAAAAAATCGGAACAAGGGTGGGAGCACACTGCTTCACCTCCCAGCAAGGTTTGCCCCTGGCATTATGGTAAATGCAGTCTCTGGTTGCTTGCTTTGCTAAAGTATTTAAGAGTGTTTCGTCTGAGTTGGCGCAGATAGTGCTGATCTCTAGACACGTGTTTCTGGTTCTTTAACCGTCATCAGTAGCGATTACAGGTTTCAAATTTCAGGTTTGCCGAGCTCGTGGAAGAAGCATCTGCGCGCCAGTGAGAGGTACCTGACCTGATGTGATGTTTGGCAGACTACTCAGCAAACCCCAAATTTGAAGCCTGTAATCTCTACTGATGACGGCTAAAGAACCAGAAACCTGTGTCTAGAGATCAGCACCATCTGCGTCAACTCTGGCAAAACACTCGTAAATATTCTAGCAAAGCAAGCAACAAGAGACTACATTTACCATAATGCCAGGGGCAAACCTTGCTGGGGTGTTAAGCGGTGCGCTCCCACCCCTGTTCCTGTTTAAAAGTACTCCCATGAGTCATTGAGCTGACGAGCTTGTGGAAGAAGCACCTGCGTGCCAGTGAGAGGTACCTGACCTGATGTGATGTTTGGCAGCCTAATCAGCAAACCCCAAATTTAATGCCTGTAATCTCTACCCGATGACGGTTAAAGAACCAGAAACATGTGTCTAGAGATCAGCACCATCTGCTCCAACTCTGGTGAAACACTCTTAAATCTTCTAGCAAAGCAAGCAACAAGAGACTGCATTTACCATAATGCCAGGGGTGAGCCTTGCTGGGGTGTGAAGGGGTGTGATCCCACCCTTGTTCTTGATTAAAAAAAAAATTTCTATGAAAAATGCAGACGTTTTTAGTGTGGGAATTGCAGCTAATGTATGTAGCATGGCACTCAAAAGTTGGATCAATTAACACTGAGATATTAACAAATGCAATGCATTTCTTGTATATTATAGGAGAAGTGCAGCACTAAGTTTACTCAGTTCCAACAACTTCAAGTACAGACGGCAGCAGTGCTTAATTTGTAAAATATTAAGTGCCAGGGCTCTGACCAGGAGGCACTGCAGCATTGCACCACCCATCGCCCCTGCCATTTGCGCCATAACAACTACTAACCTTCGCTCTTGCATGTAAATGCGACAGTAAAGATTATTCCTGGTCCCCAAAGCTAAATAAATGACTGGGGAGGCAGGTATTAGTAATTTTTTTATGTATATTGTTTCCCTACACAGATTTTATTCTGCTCCTCTCTAAATTACATGAGCAGCGCCACCTTGTGGCAGACTGCCCTAAGTGTGGTATTGACAATTAGGTGCCGGTGCCGAGCACCAGAAAGGCATTTCATTTTCACTTTTGTGCTATGGAGAGACCAAGAAGTTATTTCAGTAGAGGTTAGGTTTATTTATTTTTTATTGAAATTCAGATCTTTTTGAGCCAAATGTCAGTGGTTTTTGCAGTGGTGTTTTTTGTTTATTTGTGCATCTGCAATTTGTTGCTGGGGTGCATGAACCAACATATTGGCCCACCACAGATTATAGTTAGCAATGCCATCACTGCTGCAGAAGTAGACTAAAGGAGTAAGGAATTGAAGATGTAGGAGGAATATTAAGGAACAACGAAGAGAACAGAACTATGATAGAAAGCATGAGGTAAAGAAAAGAAGCCTGAGAAAGGAGAGTGGGGGTGGAGGAGAGAGAGAGAGAGAAAGTGTGGAACAAAAGTTAGAAGTGAAAGTAAGAAGGTGAAGTCATAAAAAGTGGAAATTGAGTGAAAAGGGACCTTATAGGAGAAAGAGAAAAAGTGTATGGAGGGGAGATAGATGAAAGGAGAATACAGGGGAAAGAATAAAAGTTAAGGAAGAAAAGCGGGCAGAGAGGACAATGCGAGAAAGGTAAAGAAGAATGGATGAAAGCTCAAGAAAGGAGAATGCAAGGGAGAACAAGCATTTGCAATGCAATAGGTCTCTCATTAGGAAAGTGTGAGCTATTGGTATTGTAAATGACAATTTTTTTTAATATGTGTTTGCTATTAATTTACATACTTTAAAAGCCTTGTTATTCACAAAGCCAATAGCTTACACTTTCCTAATGCGAGTCCTATTGGCTATGGCAATGCTTGTTGGTAGCAAGCAAGGACAGTGCTGTTGTGGTGCTGAGTGATGATGTGGTTGGGCTGAGTGATGTGGTGGTGTCCCAGAGTGATGTGGTGGTGTCCCCGAGTGATGTGGTGGTGTCCCCGAGTGATGTGGTCGGGGCCCTTGGTGGTGCCCCTGAGTGATGTGGTGGTGCCCCAGAGTGATGTGGTGATGTCCCAGAGTGGTGCCCATGAGTGTTGTGGTGGTGTTCCTGAGTGATGTGGTGGTGTCCCTGAGTGATGTGGTGGTGTCCCTGAGTTATGTGGTGGTGCCCCTGAATGATGCCCCTGAGGGATGTAGTGGTGTCCCTGAGGGATGTGGTGGTTTCCCAGAGTGATGTGGTGGTGCCCCTGAGTGATGTGGTGGTGCCCCTGAGTGATGTGGTGGTGCCCCTGAGTGATGTGGTGGTGTCCCCGGGTGATGTGGTGATGTCCCCGGGTGATGTGGTGATGTCCCCTGATGATGTGGTGATGTCCCCGGATGATGTGGTGGTGTTCCTGGGTGATGTGGTGGTGTCCCTGAGGGATGTGGTGGTGTCCCTGAGGAATGTGGCAGTGTCCCTAAGTGATGTGGTGGTGCCCCTGAGTGATGTGGTGGTGTCCCTGAGTGATGTGGTGGTGTCCCTGAGTGATGTGTTGGTGTCCCCGAGTGATGTGGTGGTGTCCCCGAGTGATGTGGTGGTGTCCCCGAGTGATGTGGTGGTGTCCCCGAGTGATGTGGTGGTGTCCCCGAGTGATGTGGTGGTGTCCCCGAATGATGTGGTGGCCCCCACCACATCACTCAGGGACACCACCACATCACTCGGGGCACCACCACATCACTCGGGGACACCATCACATCATTCGGGGACACCACCACATCACTCGGGGACACCACCACATCACTCGGGGACACCACCACATCACTCGGGGACACCACCACATCACTCGGGGACACCACCACATCACTCGGGGACACCACCACATCACTCGGGGACACCACCACATCACTCGGGGACACCACCACATCACTCGGGGACACCACCACATCACTCGGGGACACCACCACATCAATCGGGGACACCACCACATCAATCGGGGACACCACCACATCAATCGGGGACACCACCACATCACTCGGGGACACCACCACATCACTCAGGGACACCACCACATCACTCGGGGACACCACCACATCACTCGGGGACACCACCACATCACTCGGAGACACCAACACATCACTCAAGGACACCACCACATCACTCAGGGACACCACCACATCACTCAGGGGCACCACCACATCACTTAGGGACACTGCCACATTCCTCAGGGACACCACCACATCCCTCAGGGACACCACCACATCACCCGGGAACACCACCACATCATCCGGGGACATCACCACATCATCCGGGGACATCACCACATCACCCGGGGACATCACCACATCACCCGGGGACATCACCACATCACCCGGGGACACCACCACATCACTCAGGGGCACCACCACATCACTCAGGGGCACCACCACATCACTCAGGGGCACCACCACATCACTCTGGGAAACCACCACATCCCTCAGGGACACCACTACATCCCTCAGGGGCATCATTCAGGGGCACCACCACATCACTCAGGGACACCACCACATCACTCAGGGACACCACCACATCACTCAGGAACACCACCACAACACTCATGGGCACCACTCAGGGGCACCACCACATCAGTCGGGGACACCACAACATCACTCGGGGACACCACAACATCACTCGGGGACACCACCACATCACTCGGGGACACCACCACATCACTCGGGGACACCACCACATCACTCGGGGGCACCACCACATCACTCAGGGGCACCACCACACTCAGGGGCACCACTCAGGGGTGATGTGGTGGTGTACCAGAGTGATGTGGTGGTGTCCCCGAGTGATGTGGTGGTGTTCCCGAGTGATGTGGTGGTGTCCCCGAGTGATGTGGTGGTGTCCCAGAGTGATGTGGTGGTGTCCCAGAGTGATGTGGTGGTGTCCCCGAGTGATGTGGTGGTGTCCCCGAGTGATGTGGTGGTGTCCCAGAGTGATATGGTGGTGTCCCAGAGTGATGTGGTGGTGTCTCCGAGTGATGTGGTGGTGTCCCCCAGTGATGCCCCTGAGTGATGTGGTGGTGCCCCTGAGTGATGTGGTGGTGTCCCCAAGTGATGTGGTGGTGTCCCCAAGTGATGTGGTGGTGTCCCCAAGTGATGTAGTGGTGTTCCAGAGTGATGTGGTGGTGTTCTCGAGTGGTGCCCCTGAGTGATGTGGTAGTGTTCCTGAGTGATGTGTTGGTGTCCCGGAGTGATGTGGTGGAAATGAAATGAAATGAAAGAAAATTTATATCGCGCAAATAAAACCCGAAGGCATCAAGGCGACTATCAAAAATGAATCACAAAAAAGGCAGAAGCAAAACTACGGGTATGCTGTGGCAAATAGCCGTGTCTTCAGGGCTTTTCTGAAAGACTGCAGAGTGGAAAGGGCCTTAATTTCCACCGGAAGAGCATTCCACATTTTTGGGTCGACTGTGGAGTAAGCTCTGCCACCCCATTTAGCTCTGCGAATGCGTGGTACAGATAGCAGAGATTTGTTGGCAGAGCGCAGATTCCTCGAGGGGCTGTAGGGGGCCAAAAGAGCCCCAATACCTACTGACCTGTTTTTCGCTAAAGCGCCAAAAGTCAGGCACAGGATTTTAAAAGAGATCCTGTCCTCAATGGGGAGCCAATGAAGCGCTTTCCTAGCGGAAGTGGCTGACGCACATTTCGGTAAGTCCAACACAAACGTAGCCGCCGCATTTTGGACCATTTGTAGGCGCTGCAGCAATCCCCTGTTGAGTCCTGCATACAGCGCATTACAATAGTCAAGTCGGGAGCCTATGAGTGCAACCACGACTTGCTTTCTGGCCTGCTGGGATAAATAATGTTTGATCTTCCTCAAGATGTGAATAATGCCCCAACAGGTGGAAACTGTTCTGTTCACCTGCTGACACATATTGAGGGTAGGGTCGATCAAAACTCCCAAGTTTTTAGCCAGAGTGGCGGGTACCGGACGAACTCCCAGTGAGGCAGGCCACCAGTTTGCCGACCAGATATCTTCCTTGTTCCTTGGTGGTGTTCCTGAGTGATGTGGTGGTGTTCCTGAGCGATGTTGTGGTGTCCTGAGTGATGTTGTGGTGTCCCCAAGTGATGTGGTGGTGCCCCTGAGTGATGTGGTGGTGTCTCTGAGTGATATGGTGGTGTTCCTGAGTGATGCCGTGGTGTCCCTGAGTGATGCCGTGGTGTCCCTGAGTGATGCCGTGGTGTCCCTGAGTGATGCCGTGGTGTCCCCGAGTGATGTGGTGGTGTCCCCGAGTGATGTGGTGGTGCCCCTGAGTGATGTGGTGGTGTCCTAGAGTGATATGTTGGTGTCCCAGAGTGATGTGGTGGTATACCCGAGTGATGTGGTGGTGCCCCTGAGTGATGTGGTGGTGTTCCCGAGTGATGTGGTGGTGTTCCCGAGTGATGTGGTGGTGTTCCCGAGTGATGTGGTGTTGTTCCCGAGTGATGTGGTGTTGTTCCCGAGTGATGTGGTGGTGTTCTCGAGTGATGTGGTGGTGTTCTCGAGTGATATGGTGGTGTCCCGGAGTGATGTGGTGGTGCCCCTGAGTGGTGCCCCTGAGTGATGTGGTGGTGTCCCTGAGTGATGTGGCGGTGTCCCTGAGTGATGTGGTGGTATCCCTGAATGATATGGTGGTGTCCCTGAGTGATGTGGTGGTGTCCCTGAGTGATGTGGTGGTGCCCCTGAGTGTTGCGGTGGTGCCCCTGAGTGTTGCACCTGAGTGATGTGGTGGTGCCCCTGAGGGATGTGGTGGTGCCCCTGAGGGATGTGGTGGTGCCCCCGAGTGATGTGGTGGTGTCCCTGAGTGATGTGGTGGTGTCCCCGAGTGATGTGGTGGTGCCCCGAGTGATGTGGTGGTGTTCCTGAGTGATGTGGTGGTGTCCCTGAGTGATGTGGTGGTGCCCCTGAATGATGCCCCTGAGGGATGTGGTGGTGTCCCTGAGTGATGTGGTGGTGCCCCTGAGTGATGTGGTGGCGCCCCTGAGTGATGTAATGGTGCCCCAGAGTGATGTGGTGGTGTCCCTGAGTGATGTGGTGGTGTCCCCGGGTGATGTGGTGGTGTTATGTTATGTTATGTTAATTGTGTCTTTTATAGCGCTCGGCTACTCGAAAAGAGTGTCCCGGCGCTTTATTGACAACCTGAAAAAGACAAACACAACACAGAGATTTAAGAAAACGGAGTCAGCAAAATAAAAGGGAGTCTAAGAGGCAAAAAGCCAAGTTTTCAGGCCTTTCCTGAAGGCCAGCAAATTCGAGGTACTGCGCAGTGTCAGGGGCAGAGAGTTCCAAAGCTGTGGAGCCCGGGACCTAAAGGAGCGACCTCCAATGCGGGCCTTCTTCACACGAGTGTTCCTGAGTGATGTGGTGGTGTCCCTGAGGGATGTGGTGGTGTCCCCGAGTGATGTGTTGGTGCCCCTGAGTGATATGGTGGTGCCCCTGAGTGATGCGGTGGTGTCCCTGAGTGGTGCCCCTGAGGGATGTGGTGGTGTTCCCGAGTGATGTGGTGGTGTTCCCGAGTGATGTGGTGGTGTTCCCGAGAGATGTGGGTGTGTCCCTGAGTGATGCGGTGGTGTCCCTGAGTGGTGCCCCTGAGGGATGTGGTGGTGTCCCTGAGTGATGTGGTGGTGTTCCCGAGTGATGTGGTGGTGTTCCCGAGAGATGTGGGTGTGTCCCTGAGTGATGTGGTGGTGCCCCTGAGTGGTGCCCCTGAGTGATGTGGTGGTGTTCTTGAATGATGTGGTTGTGCCCCTGAGTGGTGCCCTGAGTGATGTGGTGGTGTCCCTGAGTGATGTGGTGGTGTTCATGAGTGATGTGTTGTGTGAGGGTGAGTGTGACGGGGTGACTGTGTGTGAGGGTCCGAAGTAAATGGTGGCATGGCAGACATCATAAGACAGAGAGAAGAGACTGCGTTGGACAGTTTCAGAATCAGGAGGGGCAGAGTCAGCACAGTCTGCGAGGGATCAACGTGTCTAGAGGCAAAGCATAGCGGATGTAGCATTGCAGCTAGAAAGTCGAGTGTTTTCAAGCTGAGTATCCCTGGAGAGATAGAAACACAGCAACAACATTTGAGGAGCAAGGCTACTGTAAACATGCACAATATACTTTCACTTTTGTCCAAAAACAAGCTCTTGGCATTGCTGTGGCGGGGGGGGGGGGGGGGGGGGGAGCGGCAGCCTTTGAAGTCTGATGCCAAATCACAGACAAATGGTGGTGCGCGTTGTGCAGGGGGCGGGGAAGCGGCAGCCTTTGAAGTCTGATGCTGAGGCACAGACAAATGGTGGTGTGTGATATGGCTGGCTCTTTGCACGCGCATAGATCACATGAACTGTATGCGATCCGCAGCCGTTTTGGTAGACTGTTCTTTTCTGCTTACTATAATCTCGCCGGAGCAATGCGTAAGCGCATTGGCTTAGACGAGACCTAAAAATGGTAGAGAAGGAAAAACAAACAGTGAGAGACATTTGAGGAAGGAATCGTGGACAAAAGAGTAAGGAAAGAGAGAGCAAGCAAGAGACTGAGATTAGGGAAATGAGACAGAAAGAGTTTGCAGAACCAGACCAGCTTCAGTGCACCAGGCTGGTTATCATATGCAAGTATGCCAATCTCACAGGGTTGCATTTATTTTAATTATCTGAAGTTGCACTCTGTAAAGCACTGCTCCTTTACCCTGTACCTAGGTTTGAACCATCAGCTTGCAGTGCTAGGACGAAATTAATGGGCAAGAGTAGCACATAGTTAGTGATTGTGCTGATCCGAAAGAGAACAGCACTGTTTTTCTCTTGCCTGCTGTACATTGCACCCCTGTACTTACTTCTACTTACTTATATTCTCTTGAGTATCCTCCTCTGATGTGTCTGTGACCTTTTGTCTGGAATTTTTTTATGAATTTTGACATTCTGTCCTGAATTTTGACCATTTGGCTTGAATTTTTACACTCGCCGTCCTGAATTTGCACCCATGCCAGTTGGTCACCCTACCCAATGGGCGCCAGTGACCCCCCTGCAATTGGCTAGGAAGAGCTAAATACATACTGTCGCACTAAAACACTTGCTTTCTTAAGTGGTACGTTGACTTCCATATTGGTGGGTGAAGTAATTGTTGTCCGTCATTTGTGTCCATGAACGCTGCCTTTGCTTGTCCTTCTTTATCTTCATGCAATTTCGTCTTTTAGTTTTGTATAACAAAAATATGGTCACCCTCCCTGCTCTTCCCTGGGATACACAGTGAGTATTTTTGCACTTCTGTCAAGGGGAGTTTTACCAATAAGTCAAAGGTGGAGAACATACTTTGGAGTGGGAAGGTACCAGGGATTCCAAGTAGCTAGTAACATGCAGATTGGAACAGCGGGCACCGCATTTCCATGTCAAGCAATGGACCCTATCCCTCGATTAAAATATTTTCATCATATAAAACCGAACTGTTTTGTTTTGGCAAAGCTTGTATGAGTAAGAGCGTGGATATGGCGTCGGGACCACCATCTCAGGACTAAATAAGCCACCATTTTCAAGCTAGTCCGGGACCATGAATTTGTAGAGCGGTTTCTTATATAAACTAGAACGCTGACCATTATTACGAAATACCGGCGTTTACGTGGGCGGGAACAGGAAATGATGTCTCCCTCCTTACATGAAAGTCTTCATTTAAGAGACGTTTAGACGGAGATAGTGATTGGTTGCCCCCACAAGCAGCCAATGTAATTGGCCGGCATGTTTTTCAGTAAAACAATCTAATTGGACATTTTGTGCGCTCTCTTTTCGATTGGCTGTGCCTCCCTTCCTCATCGTTGTGCTGAGACCGTTGCTCAGTTTCCTGCGCGCCGGATTTGAACGAGGTCTTGAACGTTGTTGCGGACTGTGGTTCGAAACTTGTGTCTGAAGGAGGTGAGTAGTAGCGCGCGGGTGCATGATGTCGTTGTTCGTTGCTGTACGGCGGTGATGCGTGTCTGAGGTTGTTTGAGGTACTTTTTGGTGACATAATTCCGTGGAAGGGAGAAGCAGTGATGCCCACTGCGAAGGGTAATGTACCGACGTGAAACTGACCATTATTTGGATGATGATTCACTGCACAGGGGCTTCTTTGGTTGGTTGGAGTTATAGGCAGTTAGCGCGTTTCCAGGTCGTATGTGTATAAATGCCTCGCGCCCTCCAGTTCCTGGCTCCGTGTCATGTGAATCTGGGCTCTGCAAAGATTGTCGTTTGTCTGTTGGAGAAGGGCCATTCTCTTAAACCTATAATATAACCAGCCCTTCTCCTAAGTTTGGGTAGTTGATGGGGCGCCTCCAAAGTTACTTTCACATGCATAGATAGGAACGTAGGCGAGAGTGCTTCAAGTTGAGGCTGAACTCGAGCAGGGATATTCACAGCTCTCGTATCAAGTCAGCAGACGATCTGGCAACTTATGGAACTCTATATATCACAAACCGTTAGGGAAGGGTCCTAGGGAATAGTTAAAGACCTTGCATGGGCACAGTCCTCAAATTCTAACTATACTACACAAAAATGTCCACGGGTCTAGAGCAAAACAACAAATCTACCTCAAAGATACACCAATCAAAGACCTAAAAGAGTATGTGCATATGTGAAAAGATCTCCTCGGGAGTATGGATACCCATCAGTCACCACTCGGTGCCCTCCTTAGTCATCATCTGGGTCTCCTCTTGGCACTTCCATCGTGAAACATAAATGGTGAACTGGGGGACCTGGTGGTTGTAGCCCACACAAATTATGAGTCGGTGCTTAATTGTGAGAGGGAGAGCAGGAGGTGAGCCCCCCCCCCACCCACAGAAAAAAATGCCTGGAAATTTCCCATTAACATGCCATTGATTTTCTTCTGAATATATTAAGCGGCCGCGCTGGCACAGGCAGGTATTGGCAGCTAAGTGAGATGGTTTGTACCGGATGGTGGCTGGAGACGAACGCAGACAGGGGCATGGAAGTGGCAGTGAGCCCCGTATTAGCACATTCCACTCATCGGTGAGTGTTTTTAGAACGAAGCATTGCAAAGCCAACAGGTCTGGCCTTGGTATGCCCGTGCAATTGACATTTCTTTTTACTGTAAGCATATGTCACAAAAAATAAAGAGGCCACGCATATACGTGGCCACGAAAACTAAAGAAAACCGACCGCCATTTAACTTACATGCAAATGTTACTTTAATAAAATTAACTGATGCAGTTTTTTTTTGTTAACAAGCCTTTAATATGTGCAATGCATTTTACCTCTAGCTTTATGAAGGCAACCACAACAAAGTATTACCCATTGAATCACTCAAATTGCAGGCAGCTGTAATGTCACAATGTCACTTAAACACCTCATAACAGCAATTTTAAAAACCAGCATTGGCATAGCCAATAGGTCTCGCCTCTGGGACTTTATAAGTGGTTAGTTATCCAGCACAATATCCTTGGTGCAACAACATCAACTGTTGTATGGCTTAACACATATAAGGTCCCAAAGGCGAGACCTATTGGCTATGCTAATGCTTGTTTGTTTGCTAGTGTGAGGCAGGGGAACGTACATCAACGATGACTGAAGCATGACAAGCAAAATCGTCTCCTGTTGTGGTGAAGAATCACACAACCAGCATTGGCAAACGCAATAGATCTCACCTTTGGGACCTATTGGCTTTGCCTATGTTTTTTGCCCGTACTGAACTACATGGGGTCAAGTGGAGCACATGGGTAAGAGAACAACACAAGTGTGGGAAGGGGAGAACCACACAGGCGAGAGTGACAAAAGCCTGAGTGGAGGGAGAGAAACATGAGAGGAACAGCTGGAAAGCACATATACTCATGGAGTGCTTAAAATAAAATGGAAAAGACAGTTTGCTAAAAGTCTGTAGCAGAAGGTATAACGCCGGCCAATTAGAGGGGTGGTGAAGAGGCTGTGCTTTAGGGAGAGACAAACAGAAGGATAAGGAGATGCAACGCCAAGTAATTTAGTAAGAAGCAAATGAGTGACGATAAAGCAAGCAATGAAAAGCACTGGATTGGGTTGTAATCTCTGGGTAAGCAGACAGTAGCTCTTTTGCAACCAGATAGCTGCATTGTCCTGTAGACTTAACCTAAAAAATGTCTGTGTGCAACATTCTTGGGGGGCTCTTGAGGTCGAGTCAGTCGAAGACATCTACGCCTCCCAACCTGAGAGGCTGTGGGCTTCTTGCAGCATCAATTCATCATTAATGTGGGTGAGTGTGTAAATGTCGGAGGAGGGGTAATTTATACAGCGTGAAATAATACCTGCTGTCTGACTGTACTTGTGATGTCCGTGGCTGCATCTATTACAGACTGATGAGCTTCCTCTGTCCTTGGTACAGTAAATCTCCAACTACATTTCAATAATTGCTCATTGAAGTGTTTTATTTTATTATCTCTGCAGACCGATTTAGAGCTCTGATATCATTCCTGTCCCGCAGTGGGACATTTTTCTCACTTCCAAGTAGAAGTGCGTGGGAGTCGTGATAAAAACCTACACTGAGCATTGGCGAGAGCTGCGCTCGAGAGACAACTTCAAAAACATGTAGTCTTATGGTGTGCTTAAGCAAAAACAAAGTAGTTCCCTGACTGTTCGCAGTGGAAGGACACAGAGGCTATGCTCATTAGGAGGGAAAAACTAAAGATGGACAGGACAAGGCAAACCCTTGAATAAGAAGCAAGCTAAGGAGTGACCTTAAAGCCAAAAAATGGCAAATACTGGGTGGGCTTTATGCCCATTGTAAAATCTTGGTAAGCTGTCGTTTTCTATCAGCTGTGCTGTCTGGTAGGCTCCTCCTTAAAAGGGCACACGAAGCATACACTAATTTTAATGAAATGCAAGGGTTTAGGACGGTGCCTCTGGAGGAGGGACAATGTGTGCAAGTTTAAAAGCGCACTATAAAGTCCCCAAAGAAGATGATAGTTTACAAACTACTGAAAGTGATTAAGTGTAAATCAAGCTCAGTAAACTTAAGTGAATGAAAGGTCTGGTGTTTATGAGAAGAATGTTTAGGGGAAGTGTAGGTGATTGGAGAGTGAAGAAATTCCAGAGGTGGTGAAGGACTATTGTGGAGCAACATTTAGAAACGTACACGTTATAGAGAAAGGGAGGAAGAGGGTATGATGAATCGAAGCCTTTGTGGTATTGTGCAGCGAGTGACTGGTAAAACGAACAGAGTTGGTCATCCTACAGCTGCTGTGGAAGAGAGATGATTAGAGGTAATTATGCTGAGTGAATTAAGTATTGTGGGTGAAGGTCAGCAATACCATGATTTTGGTTAGGTTTGTATATCCATAAGGGCCTGGGGACACCCAAGGCAGAAATCATTATAAGTTATCGGTGTGTATCGTTCTGCTTTCCAACATAGGTGCCAAGATGCCATTCGAATTTCATATCCCTTTGACGCTTGGGGAGCTACTGCACAGTGGGGGCATCGATCAATATGTGGTGCAGGAGGTGCTGCCAGTCAGGCAGCTTGGCACTCAACTAGGCGGTGAGTCAATGTTGGCTTTGATTTGTTTGGTAACATGGGTCATCTGCCGACAGGGTTAGTGTGACAGACCTGTCTATCATTCTCTTTCAGCTTTCCAGTCTGCCTTCAGAGTGGCCGGTCCAATGGCCATCTTGGAGCATTTTGACACTATCTACAGCATCCTTCAGTAAGTACTCGCCTGTCTTGCACATCCTCCAACTTAATGTGTCTGTGTGCTTGCCACAAGCATGTATTATTTAAGTCACAGGTTTAGACCTACCTGTGCTTTTAGAAATAGTTACATGGGCTGCTGCTGAGTTTGCTAGGATATAGTCGGTTCTGGCAGCTTAAAGATGGTGACGTATAAGTGTTTGCATGTGATCAGTAAAATGGAATTTTACATCCTGATCAGCTTAGAGCCTGTACTTCTATAAAAGTTAATGCACATGACGCATTATTGATTGATTCATCCTAGATTACGTTATTGGTACAATTGGAGGTCAGGCTGGGTAACACATAGGTCGCACGACTATTTTGTTAATGCTCCGTTACCACACATTGTGTTTTTTAATTTATTTTTGTAAAAACCGTGAGCAAGATGGCTCTTGACTGTTTCCAGGGTCAGCTGTTCCAGATATGGGCTGTAACCTTCACGTTCCATGTCACCATAAACATTTGATTATGGGCTCTAACCTTCACGTTCCATGTCACCATAAACATTTGATTTATCACATTGCATTTTTTTGATGCCCTGAAAGATAACTACTTAATTCCACGAATAGCTATGACTTTTATATTATGTTACTACTAATAAAACTACATGGTTCAATGACTGGCTGACAGGTTTGATTAGTCTGTAATCGTAAAGGATGTTTCCTTCGGTCTTTTACTTCTGCAGATCTTAATTCTAGTTGAAACCCAATATTTAACTACCCATTAATTATTCGTGGATAACTAGTTTTTTGCTGTGTTCCAAAGATACAAATATGCTTACTTGTGTTGGTATATTTTGCTCCAGGCTTCCCTCGCAAAATTGTGTGGTAATTTGAGTTTGAGTTATGCAATACTTATTTCTATTCCATACTGCTGATACATTGCTGTGTTTTTTAGCATGGGAAACTTGCTCTGTTCTTGGTATGAAGGACAAAATGTTTAGCCAACAACTCCATGGATAAACTGCCCCCAGGGAGCTACCAACCCCGTTCTTTAATCTGTCATGCGCCAGTTTTATGACGGAAGGACTCTTACTGGAAATTGTGATCTTTGTCCCTCTGCAGCTGCCATTGAATTTCCTCCCTGGTACCCGAAAAATTGTGTGACTGTTCAATACTCTTGATAGAGTTGGGGTGGTGGACAGATGACAGAAAGAAATTGGTTGGCGCTTCATGGTAGAGATTAAGAAAATACATTAAAAAGGAGTTACCAGGCGATTGACTAGTCACTAAGCAATTTTAGTACTAAGCATGTCCACCTAGATAGGTAACCTCTGAGATGGGATTAAACAAAACTCCCCTTTTGTACCCTGATTACAAGTAGCTCATTAGTTATAAATTCAGATTATGATTGTGTCTTGAAATATGTAAACTATTCAACAAACGTTCCTCCATCAACCCTGCAACCACCGGTTTCATGGTATATGAGAGACACTGAGTGGGCCGAAAGGCAAAATCACTTGTTGGAAGTTTTAAGTAGCGCCACATGTTACCTCCTGGATAGTGCAGCACAACTAACCCTCATGTATTCTTCAGATCATATGAACTACTGAATCTCTCAATCCAACATGATGGATCATAGGCCATGTCCGCCAAATTTTTGGTTCGATTGGACTAGACCGTTATGACTTTGTAACTGCCTCTTTAACATTCCCTAAAAAGGAAATCCCTTCGCTCGTCAATTCTAGGCAAAGGAAACATGTTAGTTTATATATATTTTATTTCAGCATTGGCAGCCTTTTTCGAAAAGCATGTTATTAACACTGAAGCACCTTTCTGTGACCTTAGTACTCCAGCAGAAAGTAATTTCTAGATCGGGTGTCTCCAACCAGTCGATTGCAAACTACCAGTAGCTCTTAGACTCCCATTAGAATTGCTCACAGCCTGGAGCTCATGTTTTTTTAAACGAGTGCAGGGTCACTTTTTCCTTTTAAAGTTGAGGGGAGGCTGAGTTTATTCAGGGTGTCTATAGCAGTGCCTGATAATGAGCAGTGCTCAGTCAGATTTACGACGCAAGGGGCACAGAGGTGAATAACTGAAGCACTGAGGTATGTAACTCAGTCTTCTTCCATATTGGAGCCAACAACAAAATGCTATTTCTGAATGGGTTTTGAAAGGAAAATAAAATGAAGTTATAATTTTATCCCATTTTCAAAGTGTTGCATTTACAGTGGGCCTTCTGCTCCCAGTGGACACTGTAATATGTATACCACAAAAATACAGGAATTTTTAAGTGTGAGAAATTTAAAGTGCATAAAATGTTTCATGCTTTGAACATTTTTCTGCACTTCAAATTTCTTCCATTAAAAAAATGGTTGTATGTTTGTTATACCTGTAACGGTGCCACATATGGTGAAAGAAACGCCCTGTGCCACAAGTACAAACAACATAGGCTCTGTCACCCATACACATGTATCCCATTCATACGCGTACATGTTCATAAATCACAAAAGATCTTGCTTCCTGACGCACATAGGTTTTGGCTTGACTGACATTAGCCTTAAAGTTAACCCTTCCCACACGAATTTTCGCGCAGTGCGTGCTTTTTATTGAGTGGGCTGAGTTCGGATGTACCCGGCTATGCTCCGCACCCGCCCACTGTGACGTCTGACGGCCAGGGGCTGTCTGCGCGCGCAAGGGGTTAATGAAGCTGGGTGTGGGGGTGTCTGGTAACAATGCATGAGTTATTTAGCCATCAGTAACTCACAAAGATTTCACTGATCAGAGGTAGGTCACTACAGAAAAGGTTGGAGACCCCTCTTCTAGATAGTTACATTTGTGTTCAGAAAAGGGACATAACAGCATCGAAGGACGTTGGGAGTTGCGGTTTGTGGTTTTTTAAATATTTATTATGTATTATTTTGAATGTTTCTCAGGCGTTGGTAATGGTAATTGAAGGGATATAATTTATTTTAGTTATATTAGTGCTGTAAAATAAACCCATCTTGTATTCTATATTGCATGTGGTGTTTTGTAAATCAGTCTGTCACCTCCTGACTTTTCTGTCTGTTACACTCCACAGTCATTTTAGAACAATTAACCTTGAGCTGAAGGAGGACACATTGGAACTTCTAGTTAAAGGTTTGTTGTAGATTTTGTCTCTTATCCCCTTACTCTCCCTTCCACTGTTCAAAGCTAAATGATGAAACTTGTGGCTTCTGTGACCTCACTTAACCAGCAATACTTCTGTATCCTAACCTCTATACTGGCCCGTAATCTTGGTGGGTGATACTGAGCTATGTGCACTCGCTGTAAGGCCGGGCCGACAATAAACTGTAGTCTCCACTCCCTTTCTCCTGAGCTTTCAGAGGGAGGGAACTGGTTCCAGAGAGTCTGGGTCTGCAGACAAGGTATATCCAGTTCCAAAAGGTTGGGTTATGGGAGTGTGGCCTGAAAATGGCTGGTGTGGCATGATCCTAATACTTTGGTAATCTGATGCTGAACAAACCCTTCTGATGGTCATTAGCTAGTCAAACTTTAAGTGCTTACAGAATTTGATTGATCTCTTCTCCCAGTGGTGTCTCGTCATGCCAGTGAGCTGCCTGCTGTCTTGGAGGACCTGACCCTCAGCTCTGCTGATCGCTGCACCCATCTCAACACTCTCAAGATGAACTGCTACCTTCTCACTCAGCTAGTGGAAGCATTCGAGGCAGAGACTTATAAGACTGGGCTGGTCAACCTGGAGGCAGGTGGCCGGGTGAGTTGAGGAACAGTGGCGGTCTAAAATGGGGGGCGGGGGTGTAGCAAATCATATGCTGTGGAGGGGACAGAGCATTAAAGCGGGGGGAGGCGCAAGAGACTGATCAAGGTTTAAGCATGCAGTGAAGTGTATCATCCATTCTTCCACTCTTTTTTTCCTATTCAGAAATGTGAAGTTTGAATCTGGCTTGTTCATGAATGTCCTAAAATATTTTTACTGAAATACACAACCACTCTAGATGGTTGTAATGTACACTACCTCAGTTGTCCTTTCCTCTGGATGGGCTGTAACATTCTTCCGTCTCCCAAACTGTCCAACCCATGAGTTTGGGATGTCCACCTGGCTGCGGTTGTCCGGTTCTTCCTGTAGAATGCATGGTACTGCTCTGACTCAGAATCTATATCCACTGAATCTCGGTGAAGACTTGAGCAAAGAACTCGTGTTACCAAAACAGCCCTTGTAGGCTACATCCAATCAATCGTATTCACTAACGAGCACAAACCATACTGAGGTTTGAAGTAGGTACATGAAATGAGTTAATTGATTCTCCAGTATTCGTATCTTTTGTATAATCACATGCTTGAATCCTTCCCTGTCTTCAGGCTGGGAATCCCCTGTAACTTTAAATAGCAAACAGTGTAAATATGGCCATAGGCCCCCACCAACCGTGTTTTGGTAGTACATCCACCTCATTTGAATCAACCCACACGTCCTACAATGAAGTGTAGGTGCTAGGCTTTCATCCACAGGATTAGTTTTCAGTATGGTTTTGTCTTGTACAGTGGAGGAAAGGTTTCTTTTCAGTAAACTCCTTCAACTCTTTACATTCTTGCTAATGCTAGAGGAAGTGCTGTCTTTCAAGAAACTTTAAATGTTCTCTATTGATTGGTTCGAAGGAAGCCAGCATTTCTTGACTTAACAGTGTTCATCTCCCCTGGCACTATAGGAGGGAATGCTCTAAAAGAAACTTCATAAACCTTTAGGGTTCCTCATGGAGGGGGTTGCTGCTCTCCTACATCTCTAAATATCTCATAGGTGTACTCTTACGGATGGGTATTTGAGGACACTTTGCTGGGTCTAGCAAGTATGGAAGTGTTCAATGTGGCTATATGGGCACTTGGTGGAACACTTTGTCTTTACACCACATACGCTGTCATTTGGCGCAATAAGTCTTTTACATTTGTGACTGTCTTGCCTGTGGCAGGATGCGCATGCTGAGGGTAGGAACGTCCAAATGCCTGAATTCCAACTGAACGGGTATCAGGCTATTACTCTCATGACCTGATGTCACTGAGCTCATCTCTCTGTGGTACCTAGGATGTATCTTTGTTTTTTTCTGGATATGTGCAGTGTCTCAAGGATTTGTTGTGCCAGTACTGGTGTGGTGGGAATCTGATTACAGTGATCTGCCTTCCATAATACTACCAAACATGTTTCTGAACACCTGGGTTGAGGGCCCCTGCTCTCTAAGGCCAGGAACAAAGCCCATCCTGGGGGAGGTGTGCCTTCTCCTCTCCCAGGATGAGCACAGTACTCAAGAGTGAAGCTTCAAAGACCATGCTGCCTTTCTAATGCTCCATCGCCCCCAAGTCCAGCCTCTGCTGCCAGTAGCGGATGGCAGCCCACAGTTGGAACCCCCAATTTTGGCAGAAAAACTTGGTGAGAAAAAAGGTGTGCTCCTCAGCCAACTCCACCCCTCTGGTGCTGGGGGCAAAGTGAAGCACATTTTTCAGTGCCTACCATCTTGAAGATGGTGAGACTTAACCAATTAGGCCTAGTGCTATGCCACTCTCCCACAGGAGGGTGGCATAATAGTGGGTGTAGACACCCCAGATAAGGAACCCATTTGTCCCTACCAGTTACTCTTCTGTAACACTTCCAAATCTAGTATTTATGTGGCTCCCTCCGACCCTGAAATCGGATTCATGATGACCTATGAAGCCTGAGCGCTGAAGAGCCGCCCCTGCAAGAGAGAAGGACCAGTGTCAGCCCTACTGGCCTGTCTGCTGTCTTTCGCCCTTGCTACAAAAGTCTACCGGCCCTGTAGTCCCAGCGATCTCAAACCCTGGAAGGACTGCCTGCCTTCAACAAAGACTCTACATCTCCTGTGGACAGTGGAACTGTCTAGAAGAAACCAACTCAAAAGAAAAAAAAACTCTGCCTCGGCATCCGGCACCCATGGCCTGAGTCCAAGTGGCCCACCTGAGGGTGCAGGGTTACATTTTGCTGTCTGGTTTTCTTGGTTGGAGCTGATCGCGGTCAGGTGGAACTTTCGTGTAGAGTCTGCAGGTGACTTTATGGGGTCCAGAAGAAGTCAGCCACCGATGGAGATGAGGCCAGCATCCCTGGGTATACAGTACAGATGAGCCACTCTAACTTGTGCTGTGGGCGTCTGGCACAGAGCGGGCAGGCGTCACAAATCAGCCTGTATCCCGAATCCTTGGTGTAGTTTCTTTTGGACAGGGGTGCTGTCCTCTGGAGGTTTGGTCT
The DNA here is from genome assembly GCF_964263255.1 of Lissotriton vulgaris. Classification (NCBI taxonomy): domain Eukaryota; kingdom Metazoa; phylum Chordata; class Amphibia; order Caudata; family Salamandridae; genus Lissotriton; species Lissotriton vulgaris. The sequence continues at coordinate 1,718,154,030 of NC_141695.1, read as the reverse complement.
TGGCTGAGAGTGGCAGTCTTTCTGGGGTTCGTTGAAGTCTCTGGCCACAGGACAGGTGTCTTCGCTGGTCTTTAAGCAGGAAACTGGCCGGTAGGGCTGGGGCCAAATCAGTTACCTTCTTCCAGGCTCATCTGCACGGCATCTTCTTTGGCCTTTTCTTCTTGGGTCACAAGAATCTTAGGATCACGGTTCAGCTGTATCCCTAAATGCTGAGCTACTTGCCTTTAGGGTGACTACACCCTTAGAATGACTCCTCCCTTTGGGGAGGGGGCATCCCCCTAACCTGATTGGGTTGAATCCTTACATTCAAGATGGAGGATTTCCTAAGGAGGGGTCACCTTGGTCCAGTGCACCTAGGGGTGGTTCTGGCAGAGGAGGGGACACACCTCCTGACTACTGATTTTCCCGCCAACACAATTGGGGCTTGGTCAAGGGGCGGGCATCTCTACTAGCTGGTTTGTGGCACCTCCACACCAAGCAGCCTTTTTTCCTGACCTGCGAGAGCACAAGGGCTCCCACCTCAGGGGGTCAGAGGTGGGTGGGTGTGTGTGTGTGGCAGGCTGGTGCATAACAGTCAGCAGGATACAAGGGCATCTCTAAGATGCCCTCTGAGTGCATTTTGTAATCTGACACTGGCATCAAAGTGAGTTTATAATTGTGAGCAGTTTGATACCAAACTTCTTAGCATTCTTTAAAGTCATCTTGGAGCTGTGGAGTTTGTAATGACAAACTCCCAACCCATGTACAGAATACGTCTCCACTGCAATTACAATATCTTTGAATAGCACACCCTATAGGGGCACATTGCTCATGCAGCTGTCCCCTCACCTGTGGAACAGCCTTAGGGCTGTGAGCCTTGCTAGAGGGGTGACTTACCTATGCCACAGCCAGTGGTTGGTGGGAAAGGCACACAGGGATGTGTGCCATGTAGACTTTTTAGTTTTGTCTTCACCAAAACAGTCTGCATTGGCGGTGTGTATGTCTTTAAAGGGTCTCGAAGGGCAGCACAATGCATGCTGCAGCCCTTAGATACCCTCTCTGGTCACAAGGCCTTTGGTACCACTGGTACCTTTTAACAAAGACTTACAGGTGAGCCAGAGGTGTGGCAATTGTGAAAACAAAGGTACAGTTGTAGGAAATGACACCGGCACTGGGCACCTGATTGGCATTGACCCAGTGCACCTCAGCCAAGGTGCAGCAGATATTTTTGCAAAAGGGACACTTTCCTACAAATGGTGTCTCTTCGTCTGGCCAGAGCATGCAACCTTTCTTCAAAACAGATTTGGGCTGAACTATGCCTACTGGAGCATTGCAAAGTCTGATTTGCATATGGCGAGTTCGAACTGGGGTGATATGGTGTGCAAAATGACGGACTGGGATGTGGCCGGATTAATCGCCAGCGGCTGCAATAAATTCTAGCATTCACCCATCACTTTTTTAATTAAATTTTTTTTTTTAATATTTACTCTGTTAACCAGATTTTAAAACTGATGTTTCGATTCCTTTGTGTAGCCAGTTAAAACTGGACTAGTTTATTTAAGCTCTCTCAGATGGCAGACTTAAACATTTTTTTAATATATATATATATTTTTAATTGAGCCCTTGGAATTTATCCTCCTGTAAATGGTTTTTGTCGGTCTCTGAATCTTTGGCTATTTCAAGATTTGTGGCACAGCCTGTGTGTAATCAGTGTACCCTTGATTAATCCTAAGAAACAATATGCCCTTTGGCCCATCCGGTTGATTAAGCCAACATGATGGTGTATTCTTTTGGAGGCACATGCTTGTTGCCAGCAGTACTGATTGGGATTGTGCCTCTAGAGTTTGCTTGGGAGTATAAGCCCAACACCACTTTGGTTGCCTCTCCATGTTCTGTTTTGTGATATGGGTTTAGAAGTATTAGTTCCAGTGATTTATGCTAAATTTAGCTATGAATTTACTGCTGCAGCCCGTATGTCTTGTCACTGGCACACTGCTTATCTTTGGTAGAGCGGGTTTTGTGGCTTAATACCTTCCATTGTGCAGGGCTAACTCTTTTGTATGTAGTTTGAAGGCTCTATTAAGATTGAAGTGTTCTCCTTAGATTAGGCCGTTCCTTCATGTTAGTACCACCCTTTGCTCCAGCAGAGGTTCACGACCTAATTGTCTGTGTTTGTTCCGCTCTAGTGACGTCTACCTTCCCTTGCAGGGTAAGAAGGGAAAGTTAAAGGCTGGTGGTTTTGATTGGGAAGCAGAACGCGAGCGAGTACTGCAGGCCATCCTGAATCTGGTGCAGCTGGAGATCCGGCGCCTCTGGAGCCTCTCTGTGGTGGAAGAAGAGTTTGTCAGGTCTGCAGCAGGGAGATGCTGTTTTGTGGGTGGGAGATATGGCTCTTTTTCCTAGATTTTATTCTGATGTTGGTCCCCCTCCTCCTGCAGCCTGGTGACTGGCTCCTGCTACAAGATCCTGGAGAATCCCAGTGTCTCCCAGGCCAAGAACAAGCCCACACGTGATGTGGTGTCCCATCTCCTGGGGGTGATGGTTAAACGCTATAACCACATGCTGAGTGAGTGGCTGCTGAGTCTTCTGTGCTTATGTGATATCCACTCCTTCTCCACAACCACATATCTGCTTTGTGTAATCTCCTTCCTACATGTGGCTCTGCTTATTTCACTACTGTAGTTGGGACTTCAGATGAATTGGGGATCTTGGAATAAAAACCTATGTACATGGCCACTAGAATTGTGATTGTGCGGCTGCCGCAACTTCGCATAGTTGTAGATTTGCTGCACCGGTCTCCTAATCCCTATTCTGCAGATTAAAAAAAAAATGTTTCTAGTTCAAAAGTTAGTAAAAACGCAGAGGCACATGTTGCTGTGCAGTGGAAGGTCCTTAGTAAAGGTTGACTGGTCACCTTGATGTAGCCTATTACTACAATTGGGTGTTGAACTGGTGTTAATGAGGTGCAACGAATACCCTGACCGTGTTAACAAGTCTAGGAATGACAAAACAATGAAGTAATACCATCACAAAAGATGCTGCATAATTTGCCTTTTCTTCTTGCATAATTTACGCTGGATGAATGACAAATTCTGGTTCCTTGTTGATTGGGAAGGTTTTTTATATTTGAGCAGTCTTTACTCAAGATGTGCCCCACTCCCTTTAAAAGTTTCTCTGTTGCACTCCCTCTTGATTCCCACAGAAGCTTCTTTTATTTTTTCTTCTGTCTGCATCTCTCATTTTTTCATGCCCTCTTAGTCATGACTGTTTTGTAGACGCCAAATTACACACCATGAGCAAAGAGGACATACTCTCTTCGGTATGTCCTTTGATTCAGTGACCGCTCTTTTGGTCTGTAATCTTGGCACGTGGTGCTGAGCTGTGTGCACCCGCTGTAAGGACAAAAAATAAACTGCCGTATTCCTTTTAAATGAGGTGCTGTACGACCAAGTGTTATGTGGCTCCTGGCCAGGCTGAATACAATGTGCACAGTAACAGACAAAGTCTGTGAGCCATGGGCCAATGCCACAGGACTGCCACTTGGTATGATCCCTTATCTTTGGTTATCTGGTTGAGAGTGACAACTGATTATAATCTGCTTTTTTGAAGCGCCTCCTCTTTTAATTGGTTTTATTTCTTATCTAAAAAGAGAAAGATATTGCAAAAAACATATAACCATTGAAGCATATAACCTCAAATAATTACACAGATTATATCCTGGTGAATGTCAGTATCCCATCTAGCTCCTTTAAAATGTCCTCTCCTGCGCACAGATCTTCCTCCACACATACCATGTCTTTATATTAAGTGGCACAACATTAGCCAAGACTGTAGAAAAATTAATCCAGGTTAACCATGTGTTCTCGTGCTTAGTTGGGCAGCCACAGACTCTACAATTTTTCCAGTTGCTCTCTATCTGTCCATCTCGGAAATTTGAGGTGTATTCTTACTGAAGTGATAGCATGTGATAATGCCTTTCACAGTTAAACAGCCCAGATCAATCCGCATCTGCCTATGATGGCAATGTGTCCCCATCTTCCCTGAAATGCTGTTTGTGGTAGGAGTATAATTGGTACCATGAGGACCCAAGCCAGTAGCGCCCGTAAGTTAATCCATTATTTCTTCATTACTTTTCAGACCTCTGTCATCACTGCATGGTAAATACTTTTTTCACCACGGTTTCATTGATGACCTTTGCTTCCAGATGGTTGGATGCAAGAAGTATCTAATTTCGGGCTATATACACCTAGAGTACACCTCAATTGTAAGAATCTAAACATTTCTCAAGCATTGGACTTGGGGGAGAATTACCGTTTTACCAAGGACGACTCTCCAAAATAGGTAGGGCACTTCGCATATCAGGATCTTTCTGAAGGTTGGTTAGTAGCGGAGTCCGGTTTAGCTCCTGACATAAAACTTGTTTACAAGTAATATGCATATCAATTATTTGAAAGGACCATGTTGTATTTTGATCTCTTGCACATTTGGGTTGCAGTGTGTCAAATTGTCGACCATGTCTATGATGGAAGTTACAATAACACATCGTCTGTGTGCAAAGAGCCTGTCTTCTGTGCCACCCTTCCACTGGAATTCCGCGATCTTGCCACCTTTCCAAATTCACACTGCAAGGGGGTCTAATAAGCGCGAACAATGGGGCAGGTAGTGGTCATCCCTGACGGGTGCCCATTTCATTGGGGAAAGGATCCTAACCTGGGTCCACTGCTGTGTGGAGGAAACAAACCGTTCTAAACTTGGGGCCAAACAAGTTCTCCATGTCCTGCTAAAGGGTTGTCCATCAACTGAGTTAAATACTTTTTCGGTTGACAAGCACCTTTTCAAATCCTTAATTCTAGCTAGAGCTATCTGTAGCCACCTAACGCAGTTTATCATGCCTCTGCCAGGCATGAAACTTTTCTGGGCCCTGTGGACTAGTGTGTGGCTATCACCCTAGCCAGCCATAACACTAGTAACTCTGAGAGCGAATTTGTCTGCCGAGTTCGAGACTAGGCGCATTGGGTACATAGTTCAGGTGATTTTCCAGGTTTCATAATGACTAAGAAAATGAAACCACAAATATTGTACGGAAGTTTGTATAATTGTATGATGTCATGTATTCAAAGCAAAGGTTGCAAAAGAGGCGATGACTGTTAGTCTACTGGTAACCCGTTGGGCAATGCAGTCTCACTCATCTGAGAAGCTTCCGGATCTGTAGTGGCAAAGGCGGAATTAACGGTCAGTAGGAGAAGGCCTGCCTGGGGAAAGTTTGTGACACAGCCACCCATTTTTGCGTCTGCACCACTGTGTTTGTCACAATTCACGAACCAATATAAAATCTTCCCACGCTTATTGCCCATGTTATATTGCCGCTCTTGTCAATCACAACCTCAAATTTGTAGTTTTTTTAGGTCTCCACCCCGAAACCTTTCATGCATCTGTCGTATAACACGCTCTTCCAGGGCTATTCTATCTGCCTCTGGTGCGCTCCTTGGCTACTAAAAAGCACCTAGCACGCATACGTATTACTTTTGTGTGCTTCCCTCTAAGTAAAGTGCTTAGACACTGATTAATGTTTAATTCGTTGTAGGAGTTGGTTCCCTGTGACAAAGTCCGATGTTGTCATCTTGTAACCAACAAGCATTCATGCACCAGACTCCTGGTCCTGCATCAATCCTCGACATCCCTCGCCACAACCACATAACCACTCACCTGAGAAACCTCCACTTGCTCCCCATCATCAAAAGTATCACATTCAGAATGATAACCCACACACACAAACCGCTCCACAACATGGGCCCGACTACCTCAACAGCCGACTCTCGTTCTACACCCCCACCCGCCAGCTCCGCTCCACCAGCCCCCCCCCCCCCCCCCCCCCCCCCCCCCCCCACGCGCCTTGAGACCCTCACGGGTGAGTAGTGCGCTTTATAAATGCTTTGATTGATCAATCAGGGAGGTCAGAATATTAAGACTTTCCTGTGGATTGTAAGCTCAGTGTGCTGTTGGCGATCTTTCCTGGCAAACCCTGTGAAGCAGTCCATTTAAATTGTCCATTTTCAGTACTTTCCACTTTACTACTTCTGTGCACTCTTATTCGTATGCACAACCTTTAATTCCTCTTCACTTAAGTTATCTTTGGTGTTTTGTTTTCAATAGTTGTCAATATTCTAATTTCAACGTTTACCCTTCCATCTTCTTGATTTTTATCTGCATGTCTTTCATCTAATTTTCATTTGCTCTGTATATTTTCTTGTTTGACGTCTATGGCAGTTTTTTTTTTTTTTGGTTAATATTTCTTGCTGGTTTTTTTCCTGGATTCTTTTTTCCTGTTTATAGCGTCCTTCTTTTACTTTATCTTCAGTACACATCTGCCCCCCCCTCCTTTTTATTATATTTTTCATTCTTGTTTCTCTTGTCCAGGTGCCAGCTTGAAGATTATTCAACTATTGCAGCATTTTGAGCACTTGGCCCCAATCTTTGTTCAAGCTGTTAGCCTTTGGGCAACAGACTTTGGAATGAAGACCATTGTTGGGGAGATCATGAGGTAAGACAAACAAGGGTGAAAATGGGTTCCTCCACAGTATTAGGATCCATATGGCTAGCGTTCGTTCACAACGTGCCAAATGATGAATTCGAGGCTAATGTGACTCCACTGGCTAGGTCCTGTTCTTTGACCTCAAACATGGTCCGTAATCTTGGTGGGCGATGCTGAGCTGTGCTTGCTCACTGTAAGGCCGGTCCAACAGCAAACTTTGCGATATCCTCCTTACTTTTCACAAGTCCTTAAGGTTCAGGAACTTGGGAATCAAGGCAGGGTCTTTGCAAACAAGGTACACACAGGTCCAAAAATTAATTGAGGACTCAGATCAGTGGCTTGAGTTAGCCAGTATGGTGTGATCACAAATCTTTGGTAATCTGATGGCAATTAGCATCTTTTTTTCTTGTGGTAAACGTTGTCCCGTTAAGTGCCTACTCCCAAGTTTGAGTCACTCCTCTCTTCATGTGTAGTGATGTCTGGTTTTTCTGGTTGGCATCTGTTTCAAAATGTATTAAAGTGACTTAAACGTATAGTAATGGAAGATGAAAAGGATTGTGTTGACATGGTAAATATCTGGAGGGGGGGGCAGCGGGACATCACTTGAAGGCTGTTTTTTCTGAACTTTGGTCCTCTATTCCTTAGTGACTTCAACTGTTCCTGTACCGCTCTTTTCCATTGATCACCTCTATCTTTTCACAGAGAGATTGGACAGAAGGGCCCTCAGGAACTGGCTCGGGAGACATCTGGGGTGAAAGCCTATGCCTCCTTCCTGACTGAACTTGGCGAGCAAATACCAGCCATCATGATTCCCAGCATCAGTGTCTTGTTAGACCACCTGGATGGGGAGGTAGGGTTTGTAGCTGGGGAGTGGAAGTGGCTAACATGAACAGGCAAGAAGCGAGGTCTGATGGTGAAAGGCTCACCTTGATGCTGAAGCATATGTGACCCAAGTTTTTTGGAAACCATTGTTGAGAGCAGCAGATGTTGGGAAGCTTTCCGATTTCGCAAGATTGTCTAACTTTTGTAAAATGGCAGCCTGGAGAAGCCTCCTTACATGCTTACGTGGAACGTTGGGATGTCTCTCCAAAGCATTCTTTTCTTTCAGCAGCATTTTGCTTACATATCTGGCAGCTTCTTTGTTCTCGATAAGTTGATTGCAAGAATATTTAGGTGAAAGACTACTCCAATATCTAAACCGTTTCTGTAACTTGAAGGCCATGAATTTGAGACTATGGAAGCCTTAAGCTTGACTTAAAGATTCAAAGTCCTCTTATTTATAAGTGTTTAAACTGCAAACCTTTCTGTACGAAACCATGTGTAATTGTTAAATGTCAGCAAGGTAGGACCGCCTATTGGGAACATCAAGTGATCAATTCTGCAGTAATTCTCCCTACCACAATGTTTCTACTACTACTTGGCTTCTTGGACATCTACATAACTTGTTTTTTCTGCATTCGATTAGATGTGTAGAATAATATTATTGCCTTTGCAGGCCTGTGGATGTGATGTCCATTGCTCTGCTCAGTTGGGAGAGAAGAGGCTTAACTTTGCTCGAAGATCCTTCAGGAAATTCTTGGAGTGGGCTAGGCTTGGAATTTATGATTGATCAAGAGAATAGTTGCTGGTGTATGAGGCTAATTTAGGTGTGAGCGCTGGTCAATAAGCAGCTGCCACCAGTCACTACTTTAGGTCCAGGGGTGATCAGTGTGATGCAAGATTGATATGGGGGTATTGACAATGAGTGACTTAGCAGGGTCCTGGTTAGGTCCTTGTTCGGACTATAAGCCTTTAATATACACGGTTGGACTTTGTGGAATTGTAGCAAAGCTACTGTGCATTTAGTGCTAATCACCCTAGTTGGGATGTGCTCAAAATCTGACTCCAGCAGGTAGATGAGTGAATTCGGCTGGCGTAAATGTCTTGCCTGGACTAGCCATACGATGGTGTACAGCAACACAGCTGTGCAAATGTAGCTAAACACTCTTTGAGGTTGAAAGTATTCAGATCAGGTCTAATGTGAGCACCACTGCTGCACAGCAAGTATTAAAGCTCTTCCATCTGTGCACAAGCTGCTTTATATACATGGGAGGGACAACCTCTTTGCACTTCCAACCTCCTTGTATCTATTTATGGGCTGTGTGGAGCAGAAACTGCAACCATATTAGGAAATGCAACATATCTGTTTTTGTTTTTTACTCCATCCAAGGATAGAGCATCTCTAGGTCTAAATATATTTTATATTGGAGTGCTGATGTTGCTATATCAGTTCTGTAAGCAGCCATAAAATGATCCTCATGAGGTGACTAAAGACACAAGTGGATCCTGAATGAAGCTTGTTATAGCGACAGGTAAACAGTTATCGAGCTCCTGCTGTATTTCTGTAATTGTCTCAATTCGAAAGAGGCTGGGGTGGGGGAGGAAGCATGCCTTCCTCTACTACCTATTCCACCTGTTCCTGTTTTACTCTTTGCAGAGTTATATGATGCGCAACGCTGTCCTGACGGTCATGGCTGAAATGGTAATCCGAGTGCTAAGTGGTGATCAGATGGATGAAGCAGCCAGGCGTACCCGTGACCAGTTTTTAGACTCGCTGCAGGATCACATGCACGACGTCCATGCCTTTGTACGCAGCAAGGTGCTGCAGATTCTTGCTCGTGTTGTGCAGGAGAAGGTTGGTATAGACAAAAGGCTCCCGGGACTGAGCATGGGTTACTGTCTCCCTGGATATATTCCCACCCACCACCACCACCACCCCAGTGGCATGGCCACAAAGGAAGTTCTGAGCGAAAGATTTAGACTTCAAATTTGTGTTTAAAAAAAAAGATATATATATATATAAAAAATTTTTTAATTGTATGTACTTTTAATAAAGCTAGCTTGTGGAATATTATACTATTATGGTGCTCGTGAATAGAGCATCAGTTCCTCCTTTCTTCAGACTGGTTGCACATTTTTATTTTGTCACCCCCAAAAAAAATCTGGTTACTATCTGTCTCGAGGTGTGCTGTCTCAGACCACTGCCCTTCCACTGTTGCTGACATTCCTTTGTTACATTACTCTCTATCCTCAAGCTTACTCTTTCCCTTTCCAGGCCCTTCCTCTCTCTCGATTTCATGAAGTCGTCACTCTAACGGTTGGCCGGCTCTTTGACAAATCTGTGAATGTTAGTAAGAACGCAATCCAGCTCCTTGCCACTTTCCTGGCCAACAATCCCTTCACCTGCAAGGTAAGATCAGAGCATCGGCTAAAACACACATGGTGAGCATTTACACTATAGAGCTGGGGTGGTACACTACATAGCCTTGTTGCAGTGTGATTCAATGACACAGCAGCAATTGAGTGAATTTGAGGCACCGCAGCAAATGGACTTGAAACATGGTGTTGATGCCTGTTTGAAAACTTTCCAACTGTATTGTCAGTCACACATCCATTTTGTGTTATTGAGTGCATGGCCTCTTTGATTCTTTCAGTTAAATTATGCTTGTTTTTTGGCGCTCTCATTTTCTAAGTGCATTCATTAAACATTGCACTTTGTGAATATTACAAAATGGTTCCATGTGTTGATGGTACTTGGTTGAGCGTCCGATTCCTTGGTAACCTCTCCAAAGAGTACAACATGCACGTCTCAGTTCACTGCTACAACGTGTTGGCTATTGCAAGCTCTGTGTGTGTTCTGCTCAGTTTACATTCCTACTTTGTTTGCAGCTCAGTAGTGCAGACCTGAAGGATCCATTGGAGAAAGAAACACTTAAACTGAGGGAGCTGAGAGAGAAAGTGAGAGCCGCAGCCCCCGGTGAGATTTTGACTTTAACTCCGCAGACCTCAATAGGGTCTTTTATTAGTAGCTGAGCTCTTCAACTTACATTAGATATGTTTTTTCTCCTTTGCAGTTGTGGTGATTACTCCTGAGGAAGAATGGGAGGCAATGTTTCCAGAAGTGAGCTCCAGCCTGCAGGTTGTCCTACAGGGGCCACCACAAGAGGAGGAGGAGCAGGTTGACCGCATTGGTGAGGACGAGACTGCTGAGCAGGTCGCTGAGCGGATCATAAAGCTTCTGAAGAAGACCAATTATAAGTAAGTGCCAGCCACTTCTCGATCAAAAATAACTTATGCTAACTTGATGGGCCCAAAGTAAAAACGGTTTCCTTCCTTAGGCATGCCGTTGCGCTTGTGCAGGAAGCCACTGAGCACTTCAAAGACAGTGCTGCCTTCTCAGGAAAGGATGGCCCTGAAGATCAGTGCATCCTTGAAATATTACGTAAACTTTTTACAGGTAAATGACTATTATCAACTGGTTGAGAATGTCCTGTACTGTCACTTCACTCTTGCTACCTTCACTCACAAGCATATTCTTTGTAACGAAGATTCACAATGCGCCTTTTGTAATTTATAATATTTCTCGGTTTAGGTAAAATGTCTAAAGTGCAGCATCACAATGTTGTGCAGATTCATCCCCCTGCAATTTACATATTCAATCTGCCAGTCCCAACTGGCTTGGTTTCCCTTCACCAGTAGCAAGGAGTGGTGGGGCAAAGCAAGGTTGAAAAGAAAACCACTGCTCTTGTTGTGGTGGTGTGAGGATGGAGCAGGGAAGGGCTGGTGACTGCTTCCCAGAGAGTAGCGAGCTTCTAATATTCAAGGTGCTTGAACGAGTTGCAAGTACTTGGTGTTCTCAGGCGTTGATTGTGTGTCCTGAATTACTTTCCCATCTTGTTCCAAAGATATGTGCCTAGACACTACTGTAAAAAGGTGATTCCTGGAAATTTAAATCCATGTGCACTGACAGTATATTTGGTGTCTTGAAAATCGGCTTGTGTTCAAGCTCCATGTCAAACACATTTACTAGGAGTCCTGTCCAACCCTGCTCCCTCCACCCGCCCTTACCACAAGCATTGAATCCTTTTTGGATTCTCAAATAGCAAACCATTTTAGATCGTTTGGATAACTTCCATCTAGCAGTAATCCAAGCTTGTGCTTGATTCAGGCACTTGCTCTGGAAACCTAATATAACATGTTCTGAACTTATTCCTTAATTGTTTCAAACTCACTAAGTTATTGCTCTCAATCACTTTCTTGCCTGTTCTTGACTTGCGTTATTTGGTCTTTTGGTCTTGCTCTTTGGCAGGACAGTGGGGTATTGGTGAGGCTGCAGCAGGAGAGCCAGAACAGTCTGAAAAGCTGGATACGACTGAGAAGGAGCCTGATGTCTGTCCTTCTCCCAAGGAGCAAAGCACTACTGCTCCTGCAGTAGAACCGTCTGATTTGGGGAAGCAAGAAATGTTAGTTCAGTACCTCAAGGATGCTTACAGCTTTGCTCTCAAAATTGAAGAGGCTATCAACGTAATCAGCAAAATGATGTATGAAACAACTGTGTCTGGTAGGACTTATTTTTGCATTTCCGTTTGGGGGGGGGGGGAACAGGTACAAGCACATTATGGGTTCAGTTCTATTCCCTATACAGATTTGTGTTGGATCTAAAACCAACTTGTGCCTTAGCAATGTTTGGAGTTCATTGGTGTGCATTGTGGAAAGGGGGGTTTATAGGTGCTAAACTTGTGAAGATTATAGCATTCTGACTGCTTGATATAGAAAATTGCTCAATGCAGGATGCCTTCTAAGGGACCCTTCATCTTGAGAGTATGAATGTTTTCGTTTGATTGGAACCACCAAGTTATGCTGATTGGCTATTAAGTGAAAGGATCTTTGACCTATTTATCCATAAGAAATTGCACGTTTGTTACTGTAGAAGGCATCCATTGTCCTTAGTTAATCCACATCACATATGGCCATGTGATTCCCCTCATGAATTTAATGTATTTGAATGCCCTCATTGAATGTTGGACGCACACATCTAGGCATCACGTCAAATGACACTTTGAAAATGTTCAAACAGATGGGCAAAATGTAATTCCTCTACTTACTCTATTTTGGTAGCTCTCGGTCAACAGCTAAACACCTGTAAATCCTGCTTTGTTTCCTCTAAGTACCTTGTGTGTATTGCTCTTCCATAATCTCCTTCCCTACAAATTTAATGATCTAGCACCTCTCTTCCTTATAGTGGTGCAGGAAGTGATTGACTTCTTTGTGACAGTCTCCCAGTTTGGAGTGGCGCAGGCTCTGCTTGGGATCCGCAGAATGCTGCCTTTGGTGTGGTCAAAAGATCCAGGTGTGAAGGAGGCAGTGCTGGGTGCCTATCGCAGACTATACCTAAGTCCCAGCGGTGAGTCTGAGAGGTATGGTGACATCAGACATGCTTGATTATTGGGCGGGGCTGGTCAGAGGTTGTGCGTTTTCAACTGTCAGCAACTTTACAAAGGGTTTTTCTAAATGCCAAGATGTAACTCCTGCCTTACACATAACAAACCTGTCTGATTATTCGCACTCCACATATCTCTGTACACATGACACCCCATCCGCACCATCTTGCATTTACTGTGACACCTATGCTTGAAAAACCCAAACAACTCATTCCTTCCACAGCGAATCGTAAACACGCTATGATTCACGTTAATTAACACGCACTCTGGAGCCATGCATGCACCAGAAATAGCAGATGTCACCCCTTCTTACCATTATGCCAACTTGGCAGAAGCCTCGCTCCCTTACTCCCAGGACCTCCTCTGTGACCAGGACCTCCCCTGCCACCAGACTCAAATGCAACCTGCCCCTGTTCTCTCTTCTGCCTACCTAGCATCTGATTCCCCATGGGTCCTCCACCTAATCCCCACATTGCAAACCAGCTACTACAACTGCTCCTCCCACTTAAAACTCCCAGGCAGCACAACAACCAAGACTGTGGAGTAGGTCTCTTATGTTCTAGAAATCATGAAGATCAAGCGGCAAGCCCATTTATCAACTCCCAAAAATGTTAACCCTTTTGATGACATCTCTGTATTCAGTACCAATCATAATTCCTCGACTGAACCAAACAGCCATCTCCTCTGATATCCTACATCCTATAGTTGACAATTAAAACTATTCAAGCAGCAGTTTTTCTCTTTCAATGACTTCATCTTCAACTTAAGGCTGGAATTGCAATGCACAATGGTGTATACATGTCCTGCAGGAATTTTCTTGGAGAAGCCAATCTTAACTAGTACATCCCAATCATCAGTGAAATCCAATTCGGGCTGACCACTCTGCAAACCAATTGAGCACTGCTCAAATCCCGCCCATCACACAAAGAAGAAATTCAACGCCATTAACTTCTTCTAAAAGAACATTGACCGAATGAGAGGATGCTGACCACATAAAGCCCTAGCCACATGCCCAATATGTCTACCTCTGCACAGTCCGATTTCTTTCCATTGAGGCACTCTCCACCATCTAAACTGAGTCATGTTACTTCAGTAATATCCCTTAAAATGCTCCTGAACATCAGTACAACCTTCCTCGTGGCATCATCTAACTCCTTCAAGATTTGCCAAAGACATCTATTCTGTACAGAATGCTTTACCACTGCAGCCGGTCAGCTGCATTAAACCATGGTTTGTTTCAACCGATCACTTCTGAACTGTCATCTCCAAAAAGGTTTCAGGCTACCTGGCGCAGTTTGCCATGCTGCATACAGTGAAAGCTTTTCTCCCTAGATTAGACTTCAGAAGAGCTGTGCAAGTCCTGGTCCTATCAACGCGGAATGTGCTCACACTGCTGTGTGAACTTCTGGATCCAGTTGGTTACATGGGCAATATTCTAAAAGTGAGGAATCTGCAGTAGAGTACCCACCAGAAATCACATCATCAAAGGAGAGTAGCTTGTTTATTATGCTCTTTCATCAAAAGAAATCCATCTGTGATGGCTTGAATTGGCAACAAGTAGCATAAGCCTGGTTATATGCAGGGTGAAAATGTTAGTTGTATGTGTAAGCCTGCCAGTTGACATGAATCCAGTCTATAAGCCACCCTTGTGAGAAGGATTGTTAATGAATCTATCTGTGACACTTAAAGGGCCTCACAGTGCATTGTCTCCCCTTTGCTATTTTTAATCGGGATGAGACCACCATTAGCTAGCATGCAGTTGTCTGACTTCTTGAAAGTGTAGGCTTGCCTATTGGTTGTGTTCATGTAGTGTTCTGCATCAACCACGTTTTTTATTCTTGCAGGGCGAAGGCTCAGACTCTGGTGCACAACCTCTCCCTTCTCACTGTAGATGCTTCTCTGTCAACCATCCAATGCCTCGAGGAGATTGTGAGTGAAGAAGTGGCTTGCTTCATATTATTCATCCTGGGTTTTTCTGTTCAGACTGGCACATTGTGTTAGGAGCTCAAATTGATTTTGCACCCTCAATTCTCGATTTTAAATAAAGCTAAATGGGTGACCCGGGAGCCTTTAGGTAGAATAGAGAAATTTCAGAAAGCTGCACATACAAGAAATCTGTGTGCTTCAAATACATTGTTCAAAATGATTTGCCAGCCTGGGAAATAACTCTTGGCAAACAAAGTCAAAAAATGATACTCTTGAATGTTAAAATGTTTTGAGTTTAGTGCCTTTGTTGTGGTTGGGTCTAGCTTTTAATTGATAATCGGTCTTGTTTTGCTAGTAGTTTAAGCACTGCTTAAAGCATGAATATGTAGAAAACTGTTCGGGAAAAATACTCCTGTTTTGTTTGGGATTGGCACGTTTCGTGCAGATCTGTAGCATCGTGAGTGTAGTTGCATGGCCATGCCTTCTTTACACCGACATCCCATGCCTATTGCTGGCCTTGGCTCAAATCAGGGTGAATTTATCCTAAGTAGCTGTCACTGTGCTACTGTGACTTCATGCTTTAATAAAGTCTCTGAGAAATCTGCCCATCAGTGGTTTGCCCAATTCCTCCTTCAGTCCTTTTGTATGACTCGTCCACCACCCTGAATCTTGTGTGGTTGCCCCCTGAATTTTTTTCGTTTCTCCTTCTGACTGTCTTTACCCTTCTGTAGGTTTCAGAGTTTGTGCTGAAGAATGAAATCCGCCCAGCTGTGATCCAACATCTCTGGGAGCGCTTCACAGAGAAGTCTGCATGCTCTCCTCTCGAGCGCAGGGCTTCTGTTTTGCTGCTGGGAATGATGGCCAAGTACGTATGATTCGCATTACTTTTGTTACTGGGTGTAGCTGGAGTGGTTTCCAATCTGTTTAGGTTAATGAGATGCTGTGTGTTACATTGCTGCTTCTTGCTATGTGTAAAGTGTTTAGCAGAAGCAGTTGCTCTCCTGTAGTTTCATAGTTGTCTCTCTGCTCATCTGATGGCAACCACCTGTTTGGCTGCTTTGGCTTGAGAGTAAACCGTCCTGCAGTTCTCCTGTTTTTTCCACCTGTGGCTGATGGAATGAGTTGCATTGAATGTAAAGCCATGGGTCCCAATGCTTTGCTGCTGTTAAGCAGGGACAGTCTCAGTGGTTCCAAGAACATTTTCATTTCGCTCCCTGGGGCATCCACTGTGATCTGCTTCTGAACCTGTAACAAATCTTTAATCTCTGAGGGCATCTGTTTAGCAAAGTTACTGCAGTGGAACCAACCGTTTATACTGTTGTCCAAATTAGCCATTTGCACACATTCTGTGCACTGCAGACTTGTATGTCTTCTGCGCTTACTTAAAACGCCTTTTCCCTTCCACTGCAGAGGCCGCCCTGAAATTGTTGGCAGCAACCTGGATACCCTGGTGACTGTTGGGTTGGGTGAGAAAGTGCATGAGGACTACCGGCTTGCACGAGCAGTCTGCAACACTATTCTGAAAATTGGAGACAGCCAGAAGGTAAGAAGTGGGGGATGTGGGAGAAGGGTTGCAGTTACACGACATGGATGGCGTGTCCTCTGGCACAGCCTTGTTTCAGTGAATGAAAGATATGTAATGGTGTATGAATTCAGTTTGCCAGCCTTTTGGGAGAACACCTTAGATGTGGATCCCTCATCACTTGTGGCACTGCCCCAGCACATGTTGAGGTCTTGACCTAGGGGACGGTGGCTGCCTTACAAAGATACTTGACTCTGGCTTCCACTGGTGCACTTCAGGGCCTCCTATGCTTTAACCTCTGCACCAGTCAAACCCATTGTGAGTCTTCAGGGTACTAGTCTGCACTGGCTGAACCAATCCCTCTGCCAAACGGCCCTGGTTATTGCTCCGGTTCTCTTTTGCTGCTGGCAACTACTTGGACCTGCAGAATTCTAGTGGCCTGGATACAGTCACCCCATTCTGAACATGCACATTCCTCTGCAAGAAGTTGTTCAAAATGCTGTCTTTGATGTAGGTATATTTGGATGTGAAGTTTGTATAGTGAACCTTGAGCTGCAGGACTTTTAATATCATTTGCGATCCTGTAATTGCACATGTGATACCTGGACTTTGGATTGGTTCCACCCATTATCCGTTTGGTCCTCCTGTTTGGACATCTGCACCTCAAGTCTTTACAAACGTGATGTCGGTGGTTGTTACTTCTTTGCAAGTTAGTGTTTGCTTTGTTCCTGTACATCAGTAATTGGCTGCTCTGCAGCTTTTACTGGACCACCTGGAGGCCACCATGTCCCTACTCATTGACCTTCCGGTTCTCCATAAACCTTTGCACCTATAGCCCTCTCCAGTCTACTATTCAGCAAAGCAAGCTTTACCCATCCCGTCTTCCCAGCAGGTTTGGTGACATTCAGGCTATGATAAAGGTGTTCCTGAAAGCCCTGTGTCTCTTGGGCCTGCTTGCCTCTTGCCTGTGCTTCTTGCATACACTCCAGTGGTGGCCCTGCTTCCAGTGGTCCCAGCACTGGTGAGATCTGACTGAGTCTGTATTTACATAGGAGCTGCTCTGGACATGCAGAGTGGTGGCTGTTGTCCTAAAAGGTTTCTAACCTTTTCTGAAGTTGGCCGTACTAGGTGACAGAGGGCCCACTCCCTTGCTTTGTGTGGATTTCTGTGCACTGGAGATCCAAAGCCCCCCCCCCCCCCCCCTTTGATGCAGAGGTCTGATAATCAGATCAAGCTTTGTGTGATTAACCGGACTCTTGGTGGTTCTGTTCTCCATCCCTGGCATGTTCATCCAGGTCCTGATGGGCAAAATGACCATGATGTGGTATGCAAATTGGGTGGTGTTGACTTGCCCTCCTTTGCCACTAGGCACTGTAGTTGTAGGTGCACGCAAGATGAATATCCGGTTGTGAACCACCTGTCAAACTCCGTTAACATGCAGACTGAGTATCTCAGCTCTATCCTGCTAACTACGCTGGGCATATTCACCTGGGTTGGTCTAGTCCACATTGTCTTCAGGAGTACCAGTGTTCCACTTGTGAGCACTCTAGTGGCTGTCTGTGCCCTCATTTTCTACTGCAGGGAGCCCCATTCTGCCTGAGGTGATCTTCCTTTTCTACTATGCATCCATCAGTTTCAGATTCCTCACGCTCTGAGGAAACTGCACCAGTCCTGTGGGCAGATCTTGAATGTGTGGCGATCAGAAACACCTGTACTCTGTCTGCTTGAACGCAATTTTTTTATATCCTAATTGCTCAGCTATCTGCATTTCTATATCATTATTTACTTTTCCAGTTATTGGTTTACATACAGCTATTCATCGTGCCTCTTAAATGTCTAACAAATCGCTGAGAAGTGGGTTTCACAATTTCTGCATTGTCTGTCTTTACTTTGAATAATATATCTTGCTGCAAGCTCTAGCTAGTGTCAATCGTGAAAATATAGGCCATGGTCTGTATTTTTAACTTATGCAACTTGTTATACAAACTTTGAAAAGCGCATTGTAAAGGATGGCCCCTCTGTTTGTAGTAGTGTCTCTGAGTAAGAGGCAGTGGGGATCCAGGGTAATTGATGTCTTTAAGGTGCAGCAGTTTTATGAAGTTCATGATGAGGTGTATGGCTAGCAGCATGGCACTTGTGAAAACCCAAAGAATGCTTTTACGCCTGAAACCCGGTTTGTTGGGTTTTTGCTGTCAAGCGTGGGGTCAACCTTTAACCGGTTTGGCAATTGGCAAAAAGTAGACTTTAAATGTTAATGAAATCATTCTTAATTTGAGAAATGTGGCTAAAAAAAGTTCCAATTAAATGCATTGTGTGGTACACCTAATCATTTCTCGGTAGATCTCTGCCAGAAACAAGACTGTAGTGAATGTTACGATTGGCATGCCAGCCACAAATACTAAAGGCAGTAAAGTAGTACATTTACACATATATTTTCTACAATTTGATAATGCATACATGCCCCAATGTTTTACTTTTCTAACTGACTTTAATTGCTAATTTTCCATTTTAATGTTAAATTCCATTGTGGTGCCCGCTGCTACAAAGTCAATGGGTCTGAGACACTTTCAGACTGGGTTTTAATGATTTTGATTTGTTGGGCATCAATGGTAGGGGATTTGGTCATGGATGCTCTGTATGGTTGGATGGAAATAAAGCAGACGAGATGAGTCACAGTTGACCATGTTTGATGTGACGAGCAGGGTCTGGTGGTCAACCATGGTGGACAGTGGTCGAGTAGGACAAGGAAGCATGCGCCTATATCGTCCACTTTGTGTCCTGTGCCCTGTTCTTGACCATCTTTCTTCTGTTGCCCAGGCAGATAGGTTGATTGACAGTGGTTGTCTAGGTACCTTAATATTTGTAATCCCTCAGATCTTTGGGATGTTGAGAATGGTGGCAGGAGCAGTTGCTGCACACGTTACTGTAAAAAGCAGGATTCTTGTGCAGTGAAGATAGCTTGTTACACTGTACCAGGTTGATAGGCTTTGTGTTTTTTAAGGCAGTTTTGTACTACATTTGGCGATCAGAAATATACTTACTATTTAAAAAATGTGAGATTCGTGTTGCTGTTAGAATTCACCTGAAGCTTTTTGCTTGTAAGTTATGTTGGAAGAGACACTGGTTCTGCCTGGTTCAGGGGGGTGGAATTTAATAAAATATCTACTTGTCCATGGGGCAGGTTGCTTCATAAATCTACTTGTCCTGTAACAAAATCCACTTGCCCACTTGGTGCCATGTACTGCAGTGACAAATTATGGCCGCAATCTCATTATATAAGACTTCTGATATAGCCTCCTTGATTATGCCAGGGCTCATACCATAGTAGTGTTTGAATACTTGCAATACCCTTATGTTGCCACATTTCCGCAGATCTACATACTGGGGCTGAAGGTAGTGGTAAGCAATAGTTCCAGGTTGAGTGCCCTTTTGAGTCGGTGCAAACCTACTAACTTGCATGTTTTAAGGGTATCTAAAACTCTTTTCTAATATATTCCCATACGGAGAAATGTTGGAAATTTACTTCTGACAATGGTAGACGTAAACCTTCTTCTTGGGTTAGGAAAAAAGTGGTTGGAGGGAAAGTGAACTTGCAAACACTCAGATTTTCGCATTAGCAAATCTACACATGCATATTTGCCCACAGAAAAATGCAGTTCACAAATATTTTCTAGGAGTACTATTTATTGTCCTACTTCTGTAAATTCTTAGGAATTCACGAAAGCCGCATAACTACCCTTAATGTAAGGACATGTACCTTGGGTGCACTTTTAAGACTTTATTTAATAATTCGGCTCCTAATATGGTCTGTCGTTGACCGTGACCTTTTGCGTTTCTTAAAGTTCTGTTTCGGCTGGCTTCACTGTGAGTTGACAGCATTCTGTTCTTTCACAAGGAGCATATCGGCACACAAAGTATTTTTGTCTATTGCCAGTAACTACTGTGGCAGTGTGTGCTTTTTGAGACCAAAAAACAATTTTTCCTTTTGCCAATGTGTGTTATAATGGTGAGGGCCTAGCAGCTCGCACCCCAATAAGGTTTTACAAAAACCAAGCGTAAACAAGTCACGCATTGACTTAATTAAAAAGCTGACAACTAATTTCAGACCCACTGGCTTTGCAAATGCAGGTTTGTGTTTGTTTCCCATAATCATATTGAAACTGGTTACACAGATTTTCCTTTATGAATATTTTTGGGAAAAACTAGCATGCATCAACATATGTTACTAAATGATGATGCAAAGAAAGGACCTGAAACTTTACAGTAGTTTAGCTAAATGTTTTTTTCCTGTTCATGTTTTTTATGAAGATTTTATTTTGAAAGCAAAGAATCATCAATCTTGATTTCAGGCTTTTTCAAATACTTGCATCAAATCAGAGAGCATTCCGGGAGCATTATGCATAGCTTCGTTTTGCTAAACTTTGAAAACGTGTGCAAACATTTTTGTACTGGCACCACTGTCAGCAGTGTAGTCGGCGCTTGCAACATTTAATTAAAGCGGTCACCCTAATAAAGGCTTTCAATTAATGAACCACAAATACAAGTTTGAACAGCAGTAACATGGGCAACATATTACCTTAACTGCAGATAGTCTCCTTCCCTGATCCATAATGTGGTACTGCAAACTGGCAGCCAAAGGGTTTGTGCTGCAGGGGGTTCGGCCTACTTGTCCCAAGGACAAAATAAACATAAAAACGTGTTGCCCTTGACCCCAAACATGTCCTGGGCGTTGGGCTATAGGAATTCCACATCCCTGCTGGTTATAAAATGTGGTTTATTGGTGTCTAGTGCTTTCACTTAACTGTTCCAGATGCCAGTTTTTTCCTCCACGCCTGGTTTCTGTTAATGCCTTGCATTATGTTCCACAGAAGGTTGGTTTGGCTAGCTTGTCTGCATCGGGTACTCTTGAGACTGCATTCCCTGAATGGCTGCTTGTGCAATTAAATAGGTTAGCTCAGTCTCTTGTGTAAATGCTTTAAATTTGTGGCTCGTTGTTTTAACTTGATGCACGTCATAGAATGGAATAACTAATGTTTTACGCTATTTTGCTTCGCAGCAGACGCTTGGGAAAAGCAAGGAGCCCTTTAGGTTGCCTGGAGAGCACCAGCTCTTTGTCAGCCTCACAGAGGCGGTGGTCGGAGGTAAGACAAACCTTGTAGTAGTGTCTAAAATGACTGCACTAAACTACACTTTTTCAAGGCAAAACTATCACCCACAATGTTCATGGTATCCTCACTCCTGTCCACAGTGTCCTGTGGTTTCCTTCCTGGCAGTATCTCCCCCCCCCCCCCCCCCCCCTCCATTTAACGACCTGTGGCTGAGTCTGGCACTTATTAATATTGGTTTCTTAATTTCCCAGGCATCGCCAGCCCCAGCCTGCTCTGGCTTCCCTTCACGGAGACCGCAATTACGGTCATTTATCAGCTGGCCGAGGAGCCAGAGAGGGTCTGCGCCCCAATTCTGCAGCGATGCTCCAAGTTGGTGTTGGACCAGTTGGACAGTGCAGCCGCTGAGAAACCAGAGGCCTCAGGTGAGCGACTTGTTAGATGGCAATCTGGTCAGTTGATGTGGTGCAGTATGTCATTTTTCAAAAATTTATTTGCGGGGCTGAGCGTGGGAGTATGTCTTCTAAGGGGTGGTTGAAGGCAGGTGGGTTTCAATTTGCATCACTCAAAACAGTCCTATTTCAGAGCTTCCAACGGAGCCTCCGATTTCAGAAGAAGCCACTGATTGCCCCACACTCCCCACGTTCCTTCTAACACACCTCCTGTCCCTGGCTGGGGACGTGGCGCTTCAGGAGGTTGTCCACCTCGAGCGGGCAGTCAGTTCTGAGCTGCGGCGGCGCCGTGTCGTCAAGGAGGACCAGGAGGCCAAGAAGAGTGCGGATAAACAGAAAAAGCAGAAGGTGAGCCGCGCTGCCGGGCCCTGCACTGTCTTGGACAGAACAGCGGCACATTAGACCTAGTCTCCTGGCGTCCCACAAACCTTCAAAGCCCAGTCTGCACTGAAAAAGGAGCTTTTTATACTGTGCAGTCCCTGCAGATGGCGCTGGTGTATTCACCTTAAATGGGAAGTGTAAGGAGCGCTAGCAAAAAAAATTAAGAAGCACTGACATAGCCAGTAGGTCTTGCTTTTGGGACCTTATAAGTATTTAGTTATTCAGCACAATATGCTTGGTGAAGCAACATTAACTGGTGCATGGTTAAACACTTATAAGATCCCAAAGGCGAGACCTATTGGCTATGCCGATGCTTATTTTGTAACATATATATATATATATATATATATATCTTAACCTTAATTAAAGGAGAGACTGTTGCATTTTCAATGCTTGTTTTTTTTACTGTTGTACACTATACTAGAGACTGAGCCAGTGGTACTCCAGAGTGCTGTGTTCTGTTGCCTTCACTCAACCCTACAGCAGGAGAGACACAGGTTAAAAAAAAACTCTCGCTCCCTGTCGAACTGATGTGCCTCCACAGGGCAACCTTCACACAGTGTTATTTTCTATCTTTATTTATGTCATTCCATGTTCAGATAAAGCTCTGACTTGGAAGTATATACATGGCACTGAAATTAAGCAAAGGGATGATGTTTTCTACTTAATTATGGCTATCACACCTGCCACAAAATCCACTATGTCCTGCAGATTTCAACAGAATTAGTTTCTATCTCAAAGGATTGATGCTGATTGCTTTATTTCAGTGTTCAGTGGTGTTAATGAGTTGAGACTTTTGTGTGTACAGCATAAATGTGTTTTGAAGTGTCAAAATGGAGAAATAATACTGCCACAGAATGTGTTCCATTATACACCTACATTGCATTTTCTTGCTGCATTTTTTTTTTTTTTTAAATGTATGCAAGTATTTATTTGTTGATTAATTAAAATCATTACAAACAAGAATAGATAAAAGCAACTCACATAAACAAACATATACTATGCACAAAGTTATAATCATATTAAAATAATCATCTAAAATTGCATTAATACAGTCCATTCCATAATAATGTTTAAGCGTTTACACACTATTAAAATACAGGTATTAACTAGAGTACAATATATTAGCAGCAATCACTATTATAGCAGCATTTAACTTAAAGTGACAGTGTTAGCAGTAGGAAATACTAGTATAATACGTTTTTTGCTATTTTCCATTTGCTAGCTATAGTAAAGTGCAATATGCATAACTATAGTAAATTAAACTAATAGACCCTTCAACTGGCATACATTTTAATTTAAACAATTCCTGAAATAGGTTTCATTTTTTTTTTTTTTTTTTTTTTTTTTTTTTTACTTCGGATCACAATAAACCGTTATTTACTTGTTCTTCGTCTTTAAGTTTCTTCTCAACAATAATAATGAACTTAACAAAGTGGTAGGTAACTTTGATATTGGCCCCACTCAAACAGGTAATAATTGCTTGCCTGCATGTTTTAATTCCTAATTCATTAAAAATTGGTTTTAGGATCAACTTCCGAGCCTCTGCCAAAGCTGGACATAAGGTTACGATGTGTGTTAGTGTTTCCTCCCTTTGACTACAAAGCCTGCAGATGCTAGATTCCCATTGATTTTCCCATTTTGGTATACCATCCTTTGTCGGATATCTTCCCAGCCTTAAATACATAAATTTATTCTTAAGCCTAGGTTTTAAATGATAAGACAAGTAAGATTGAGGTGACAGCCTACCGAAAGAGTTTGCAACTGTCCAGAAATGACTTCTTTTTCTTAATTCCTCCTTGTCCGCTATAGTCGTTAATAATGCGGCCATTTGATTCATCTCTTTTTTAAAAACGATCCTGCTCCTCAGTTCATCAGCCAAATTAGAGCAGTCAAATTTACTTATACATTCATTAAAATACAGCTGCCAATTTTTTGAATATTCCCCTTCTGAGATTTCAAGCCAGCATAACTTTGCCAGTGAGCCTTCCTTTGCTGCATACTTTGATGAACCCTGTAACATTGTTTTTTGTCCTAAAGTTCTGCATACCTTCAGTGGATTGGAGTGCATTGCATCTACAGACACGCCAGGGAATTAAACGCATTGGTTTTAGAAGTGCAGCGACAAATACTCAATGGTCTCACCCGGCAATTGTAAATTACCATCTTGCTCTGGATGCAAAATGTCCTTTAAGAGAGCGCCATTCGTAATGCAAAGGGTCTACATGCACAAAAACAACGCCCTTGTGTAGAAGACTACTAACCAAAAATGGGGTACTGAGCCTCTTTACGAGGAATTTGGAGTCCTTTTTCTGCTGCTGGAAGATTGAAAAACATGGAGTGAACATTGTTGTGTTCGCACAGGAAAACCGGATAAGAAAAAGATCAAATGTATAGTAGCACAGCTAACCGCATCGTTTCAAGAGCTTTCATCCTTGCGGTCCGCTTCAAAGTCAGAATGGCAATTATTGGTTATCTTTGGAAATATAAAGTGATTCAGGGAGTTATTCCCAGATCTAAAGTAATTGACCCCGATGGCCGGCACTGTTCATAATGTAATTGTTGGCTTTGGATATTCCTCCGAAAATAGTACAGTTGGCTTCTTGCCACCTAATACTCTTTGTGCTGCCTTATTATAGATTACAAAGAATGACATGCTGCATTATATGAATGCAGTGTACTAGAAAAGCACCCAGTAATGCCGCACGCCGTATCGGATTCCAGGGGATACCGGGGAATGGGAGAGTGGTGTCTGTGGGGGAGGAGGGGGTGGCGCAGAGGCGAGGTCCTGCTCTTTATAAATCATCAACGTGCAGCCACCAGATCGGGCACACTTGTGTCTGCACATACATCGTATAGCCACACACTTTGCCCAGCAGACTGTCCAAGAAACTTCGATTTCACCAGGAACACATTTGTCTGCCACACGGGGTAACCTGGAAGCAGCAGGAGGAGGGGGCGAGGGGGAGAGTCAGTGAGTGCTGATGTTTATAAAAAAAAAAAAATGTCAATTGATACTTGTATAGCGCACTACTCACCCGCAAGGGTCTCAAGGCGCTTGTATGAATACCGCTGTGGAACCCATCCTGGCTTTCCCTGTGAGGCGTCCACTCCTGGGCACCCCCAAGGTGGAGGCCAGGCATCCTTAGCGTTGTGGGGGCCGTTGTGGATATTAAGCAAGCTATTGCCCAGAGTTGCAGAGTGGGACTCCATGATTGGAATAGGCACCGAGGCGAGAATTATCGGGTCCGTGGAATTTTTGAGCCCAAGTCCTGCCGAGGCGGGGAGTTGAACCCTGGTCCCGGGCCAGACCTCTGCATCAGGGTCTGCCGCTCTAACCATTGAGCCACACTTCTCCACTGATGCAACACAGGGAAGGGTGAGGGGGTGCATGTGCATGTGAGAGCCACATGGAGAAGCAAAAAAGAACAAGCGCGCCTCGCGCTGAAAGATAAAAAATGAAAATGAAGCTGATAGCTGCGCAACCGTGAAAGTGACACGGCTGCACGAAAGTGAACGGAAAATAAAGCTGACGAGGGGGTGGGAGAAGGGGGGGATTCACGGGCACGCTGGAAGCCAGATGGCAGCTGTGCACGTCGCGCGCGCTTGTACGCGTAATAGCAAGCTGGTGGCCGGCAAGGTAGCACTTTTAAAGCAGCTACTAAAAGTCTCGCCAGAGTATCGCATGCACTGGCTCAGGCGAGACCTAAAAAATAGGGGATGGCGGTTTACAGCATACACAGCCTTCTACGAAAGGCGCACTCAAGGAAAACTTTGTTAAACTGTCTGTTACTTGTGTTTTTTTTGGATCGGTGGAAGTGCTGCACAATCACTATTTTCACCATGGGGGTGAGGGAAAGGGATCCACAGGGTAGATCAGTGAAGAAAACTGAGTGCAACCAGTGTCGTAAGTCTACCCCTTTCATTTAGGGCTTCAACTGCATTTCATGCATTTATCACCAGTGAGCCAGCATTATTTAGCTGTGTTCTCTCAAAGAAATGCTGGGTTTGGGTTTAAGTGAAACTTTTGGCCTGATACCCAGCATATAATGTAAGATCTTCCTGCATTTGTGCTAAGGACGAGCGGTTGTAGAGAGGGCACAGTATATTATCTAGGGCAGAGTCTACAACCTCTTCTAAAATAAAAGCTACTTCTAGTCAATGAGAATCATTGCGAGCTACCAATCATTAGTGTTGGAATCGTGACCACATCAGAAAAGATACATGATTGG
This sequence comes from Lissotriton vulgaris, assembly GCF_964263255.1. NCBI lineage: Eukaryota > Metazoa > Chordata > Amphibia > Caudata > Salamandridae > Lissotriton > Lissotriton vulgaris. The sequence goes on along the minus strand of NC_141695.1, from coordinate 1,718,127,641 downwards.
TCAGTGTAAGCAAGCTTACCAGCATTGGTCACCTTAATGCATCAGGCAGGGCTGCCAGCAGTAACTTAAAGTCTTTGCCCTTTTGGAATGCCTCAATGTAGATGCAGAGGTCCTAGCTGTAATGCCCCTGGCACAGAGGGAATAATAGTAATCTCTCCAGTACTAATGATTTAGCACTCGAATGTCGGTTTTAAATATAGTTTGGAAATTCAACAATTTTTCGCCAAACCAAAGGTTATGAGTTTTCAAAGTAGACCAATATTAATCTCTAATACATGCTTTTTCCAGTTTTGGGATACATGCATTCAACTACTCACAAGCTTCTAGTTCAGTAGGCTGTGCTGCACATAGGAGAGCTACTAAAACGTAGATGGAGAGCTACCAGTAGCTTACGAGCTATTTGTTGGAGAAGCCTGGTCTCCGGTCTGTAATAGCCCACTATGAGCTCTGCGCTTGCTGCTAGAACGTCCCAGTGTTCATGTTCTAGAACGTCCCAGTGTTCATGTTAGCCGATTCTGTCATCCAGACTGCTGTTCTGTGAGTTTTTGGGAGCAGATGGGGGTCTGAGGTTGGAGTGGCCTACTCCTTTGGCAGGCCTCCTGTGATGCTCATTTTGGGGTGGTCTGGGATCTAGCTTGAGGCTTCCCCCCCCCCTGCAGAAAGCTCTTTACGTATATTCCCTTCCCTTGTATTAGTGTGTTGCTTCTGCCTGCTGCCGACATTCTGCCAAAGGCTGATTAAGGGTCATCCTTTCCTAAAGTAAAATCTGTAATTATTCTTTAGGGAGACGAAAGCACCATGGAGGAGGAGCTGGGGCTGGTTGGGGCCTGTGCTGACGATACAGAGGCAGAACTGATCAGGAAGATCTGTGAATCTGAACTTCTAGCTGGTGAGTGAAACAATCTTACTTTGCTCTTTGATATCCCTTCTAGGGGAGGACTAGCGTCCTCGGAGTATCCAGACATTAAAATGCCCCCCCACATTGCACCAAACCTCTAATAACCGAGTTGGAGAAACCAGTAGTCCGACCAATCTTAGAACAATTTTATTCACCCATGCATCTTTCTGTCCATTCTTCCTCGTACCTGTCCTCCACTCACCATATTTTCATTCTTCAGTACATCCTTTCACTTATCCATCTGTTCACACATTCTTCCTTTCGCCCACCTAGCCACCATTTGTTTTCAATCCGCCCATGCTAGACTATTCCACCAGTCCATTATTTCACCAATCTGTTCGTCTAATGCCCATTCTGTTCACACGTTGATTCATTCATCCACCCATATCCATTCTTTCACTTTCATCCATCCTTTGAAGTGTTCTTGGGCTCTTCCATCCTTAAATGAATCCTTCCTTTGCTCTTTCAACCTCCCACCCTTCCACTCTTAATAGTAGGGGCTACTATGGGACTAGGTGGGAGAGGATCCTATAGTTGCAATGCCCCTTGTTTGGCAAACACAGTCTCCACATAAAGCTATTCTGACTGTTGCTAGGACTTTCGGCCAAAACTTAGGGTGGTCTGGTAGACATCTCTAGAGCTCAAGAACATAAGGCTTCCAAAGGATGCGCGTGCCCTCCATGAGATGGAGCACTCACTCTGGGTAGAAAGTGGCATTGAACATGATTTAGACAAGGGAGTACCAGCTGTTAAATGCCATATTAGACTAATTATAAGCTTAGAACAACAACAAAACCAACTAGCTAGCCCAGTGATGACACCCATTTGGGTGTATGAGGTCCTGTGCTCTTATTGGAGCATATCCCTTTTCTTGGAACCTTTTGACTTACATTTTCTTATTGAGGAACTGCACAGCATGTTTAACTAGATTTGAGCAAGGAGCACGTGTGCTGGACCTTTATCACCCCTGGTTCCTCTCCTTTACAGAGTTCCATGTTGATCAACAGGTCACCTTATCAGCATCCTTTGCTCTGCTTCACCCTTGTAAGGAGGAAAGTACTCCACTTTTTGGACCTCACATGAGCACTGAGCTTTTATATTGAGTGTACCAAAGGACATTGGGTAGACTATTGGCTCTTTGTGTCGTTCACTGGAGCAAAAAAGCAGGTAAAGCAGTGTAGAAAAGGACCATCTCCTGCTAGATCATGCTCTGTGTTAAGATCTGCTACACACTAGCCTAAAAGCACTCTGGAAGAACCAAGCTCATCTACCCCAGGGCCAAAGATGCCACCACTGTGCTGGCACATGGCGTTCAGTCCTGGGCGTTTGCCAGGAAGGTATATGGGAGTCCCTCCATAGGTTCATGAAGCACTACGGTCTTGGCAGCTGGGTTTTCTGAGCGGGGCATTTTGCCGCTTGGTCCCACAGGCCTTTCTGGTTTCAGTCCTATCGCAGGCCCACCTACTGACAGGTACAGCTTTGGTAGCTATTTTGCGTTTCGGGCTCCGCGTCTAGGGTTGTGGACAGCCTTGAAACCAACTGAAGTCACTGTGCGGGATTGGAGTCCATATAAACATTACAATAGTCCCTTTAATCCTCTATCATGGCAATCTTAAATCAATGAGCAAGTGACCCCATTAAAAGCCATGAAAGCGGGCTTGGGTCCACTGCAAAATCCAAATGCATCCTCTGCGTCAGAATGGCAGCCAGTAAAACAACTACAGCGTTACGGGCTTCAATGCACAGTTTAGTGTCCGCTTGTAAAGCGCAGCTTTTTCTGGCCATTTGATTTGTTTTCCATTAAAGCTTCATCAAAACTAGGGCTTCGGTGTCTCGCCTGACATGGTGCCAGAAAAGACAGAATGTACAGTACGTCACACTTGTTGCTTCAACGCCTCCTGCAGTAACACTGAAGGGTTCCCAACCAGTTTCCTTAGGGGGCCCTATTGCCTTAAGACACCCTTAGTCTGCCATAAACCTGTAATTTGGTCTAGATGGATCCAGCTAGAGAACGTAGGACTGAAACTGTTGTTTTCCGTTTCCACCAGATGCTCAGTATCTCTCGGTGTTTGTCCCACTCATCCTGAAGGTTTGCAACAGCCCTGGCAAGTACAGTGACCCGGACCTCTGCACTGCGGCGTCGCTGGCACTTGCTAAGTTCATGATGATTAGGTAAGGCGAGAGGACATGGGAGCATCCCTTTTCCTCGCCACAGCCTGCTCTAACATCTGCTTCTCCCTCACTGCAGCTCTGATTTCTGTGACACTCACCTCCGCCTACTCTTCACCATGCTGGAAAAGTCTCCCCTACCTAGCGTCCGGTCCAACATCATGATCGCCTTGGGGGATCTCTCCATCCGCTTTCCCAATCTGATTGAGCCTTGGACGCCGCACCTGTACGCAAGGTAAAGGTGGGAAGTTGGCAGCTTCCCTTGCTTGTTAACTCTACCTCCTGGGGGCCTGTGGGCAGTGTGTGGGTGGCATTTGATTCTTCCTCGCTGCCCCTCGATCAAGACTTGACTTCCTCTTGCATGCATTGGTTGTACATACTGTCCTCTATTCCCCCTTAAGTCTGTAACAAACTGTATTTTGAAGTGGGGGAGGGGCATGAGCACAGTAGTATTCTGGAAATAGCCATCTTTGACCTTGATTGTGCCAAAGGAGTACTTCTGAAATGGTGGGCACTAGAGCCGCCTTTTTATGACTACTTTCTACATTGGTGTGGAGATTTCAACTTGTACACTGTTGCAGGTTACGGGATGATTCCTGCAGCGTCCGGAAGACAGCTGGTATAGTCATGACTCACTTAATTCTGAAAGATATGGTGAAGGTCAAAGGTCAAGTGAGTGAAATGGCTGTTTTGGTGATCGACCCTGAAGCAGAAATTGCTGCACTGGCTCGAAACTTCTTCAATGAACTCTCCAACAAGGTAGGCAGGGTGACTCGTCTTTCCAGCTCTACCTACTGTTGATGGGGGGTGTGCAAGGCTCTTCTGTTCTAGATTTCTAACCACATCTCCTCCCTGTAGGGCAACGCGGTGTACAATCTCTTGCCAGACATCATAAGTCGACTCTCGGACCCGGAGTGTGGGGTGGACGAGGAGCCTTTCCAGACAATCATGAAGTGAGTTAGGGGGGTGAGAAAGCCAAAGCCACGGATGGATTACAGACCGAGTAGGCCCAATTCACCAAGGTGTAGGGGAAGTTAAGACCGTACACATTCGCTATGTCCTTGGCTAACTAGTGGATGTAAGCAAATACAAGGAGACGATGGACGGAGCGCTGAAACTTTTCAATCCATCGCTCCCAGTCTCAAATCTGGGTTGAATCTATCATCGTTCTTTAGCTCACTTCGCCACCCCGGTTCAGCCCCAGCTATATGCAAATCAGTCTTGGATGCTGGTTTCCGGTCCAGGGAAGACCTGGCTTGGCAGTTCAGGCTGGAATGTTCCCATGAGGCCCAGGGTCAAGACTGATTTGCGTATAGCTGTGTTTGAACTGAGGTAGTGAAGTGAGCTAAAGAACGATGGATTCAACCCAGATCTGTGACTGGGGGTGAGTGAAATGTTTCAGCGCTCAGTCAATCACCTGCTTGTGTTTGCGAACTAGTGGATGTGACTGGTTTCTCTAACAGTTGTATGGGGCTCCATGAGGAGTTATTCCAGGAATCTGTTTAACCTTTCTCATTTAAGTATGTTGCTTTCCTCGTTCAGTTCAATGTTTCCTTAGCACTCTACTCTTTCTCTCCCCATTTCTTAAATACCATCTCCTGTTGTCTTTTGCAGGCAGCTTCTCTCCTACATCACGAAGGATAAGCAGACTGAGAGCCTGGTGGAGAAGCTGTGTCAGCGGTTCCGCACTGCCAGGTGAGTGAGTTAGTGAGGATAAATTTATGTAGCGCACTGCCACTACAAGAAGCATCATGGTGCTTAGACTTGTGAGCTGCAAGATGGTAACATTTACTGTTCTCACACATTAGGAAAGGGATTTAAACAAGTGTTTTACAGACCGAGTCTTTGCTGCTTGCAATCCCCCGTTATACCTGGTGTTGGGATGAGATCTGGGTGTTCTCCTGGGATTGATTGGGGTCTGTGCTCCATCAGGAGGGTCCTCCTCTTCTCCAGTGGACTACAAGTGGAGTTAGCTGAGGCTATCCCCGTGTTCTTTCAGCAGAGAGTGTTTCGGCTGTACCTCTTGCACGGTTTACTTGGTTCAGTGTTTAGTACCTCCGTGCATACGGCCTTCATTGGGCTATCCCTGCATGCACCCCGTGCAAATGGAAGCCGCGGGCCAGGGCACAGCAGGACACTCGACAAGAGCTGCGTTTAAACCAAGCTCTGATCCGCACTCTTGGCACACCTTACTCCTGTCATGGGGTCCATAGGAACACGCTTGCTGCCCTTTCATGAGATCCCTGCCTGGCCAAAGCTGCACCTTCCACTCCCTCACCTCCATCTCTTCTTTTCAGAACTGAGCGCCAGTGGCGGGATCTCGCCCACTGCCTGACGCTCCTCCCGTTCTCAGAGCGCGGCCTGCGCAAGATGCAGGAGAACTTTGAGTGTTTCGGGGATAAACTGACCGAAGAGATGGTGTTTAACTCCTTCATGGCCGTCATTGGGAAGATGCGCCGAGGGGCCAAGCCAGAGCTCAAGGTAAGCAGGCTGAATCCTATGCTTCCTTAGGCATGCACGGGAGAAGGGGATTGGTCCTCCTCAGGACTCAACATTGTGGCTCTGTTGTATGGGAGAAGGGGATTGGTCACCCTCGGGACTCTATATTCTGGCTCTGTTGTATGGGAGAAGGGGATTGGTTGCACTCATGACTAGTTGTGGCTGTTGGATTGGAGAAGGGGATTGGTCCCCTTCGTGGCTAAAAAGGAAGCCACATCTTTTCACAGCGTGTGGAATTGGGTCTATACTCCGTTGGATTCCTATTCCATGTTTTTCTGTTTTCACAGGTGTTGATTGATGAATTTGAGCAGAAGCTTCGGGCCTGTCATGGCAGGGGGCTGGAAAACATGGAGGGAGCCGTGGACTCGCAAGAGAATGCCATGCCGCCTCCTTCAGCTGCAAAGAGTGCCAAGAAGAACCAAACTGGTGAGACCAGGAGCTTCTTTATTTGCATCCATTTGCAGTCATGGCATCTACACGGATCTAGTTACTGTAACCTGTCGCGCACCCTTTGTAATTAACCCCTTGGACGCTCATGACGAGCTCAGCTCGCCATGAGCCACGGTGCTCGTTTGCTCATGACGAGCTCAGCTCGTCATGACATTTGGAACGCTCGCACGCTGGGCTAATTCCCCTGCTGTGCGAGCGTTCTAAAGAAATGGGTGTGATCATGACGAGCTCAGCTCGTCATGAGCACCGGGGCGCTGTGCCCGCCCCCAGCACAGCGGGGGAATGAGCCCCGCATGCAAGGGTTTAAAGTAAGGCCTCTGCTCTGGCCCCTGCGCTTCACCCTCTAGAATGCACCAGGGCTACAGCAATTATGTGGCGGGGGGACCTAGTTATGCAGCACACTTAACTAAATTAAGCAGCAAGAAAAGGTGAATTATGCCTTGTAATGCAGCACATTTTGTGATATTACTACTTGATTGTTTTGTTTTAACATTTACGCAAGCTAACAATATATAGGCAACGGTTGCCCGCTATTAGTACCAGATTAATACCCATGTACAGCAATAAGATACATGAGACCCAAGGTGGTTCTTTATTGTATGATTACCTAAAATCATTTACAAATACAGTACATATTACTTTTTATAATTAAAAAGCATGTGGTTGGTTAAAAGTAGCATCTTAAAGTTATAAAACAGCTGATGACTTTTACTTTATGTACAGGATCAGTCAGACTTTTGTAAGGGCCTTCCACTTCATGGCAACACGTCACTACGTTTCTCGTAACTTTTAATCGGCTGGAGCTAGAAATCTTTTTTGTAAATTTGCAGATTATGCAGCAGGCAATGGATTGTGGCAAATGCTGCACATTCGTAACTATGGGAGAAATGCAGCGGCTTCAATCGCATAATTACAGGGTACCAGACTATGGCGCACATTTGCGTCTTGAACAGTAAATGATCCGCACAGGCCCCTTTCCTTCCCACACCCAGTTTCACTTTATAGCCCTTCACTTTGTACCCAGTGCCCACATCTGTGTGAACTGCGATATCTTCCAGCTGGTCCAACATTGCTTTTGTTCTCTAAGCCATGTAAGTGTCCCACATCCTGAGCCGTGAAAGTGTCTGCAGTCCATCCTCATGTCAATGAGGCCTATACTCTTAACCTCCTAACCCAGGGGTCTTCAAACTGGAGGGGGGGCTAGGCTCTGGTTAAAAGAAGCATCATGCTGATAGCAGTGCTTTGGTTTAAGCTGAAAACAAGTGATGAGCAGTAAGCCACTCTGTAGTGGGCCATTACCCTTTTTTTTTTGTCATATCTGGCTGGAAGAATGTGGCAAAAGGGAAGGGGCTCCAAATATTCTTCAAACATCCCTCCCCCATTTTGGATATTAACATGGTGGAAACTTACATTAGTAAGGCCTACCTAACCAGAACGTTTGGTAATCATGTATTTGATTGTATTTTTAAAATGTTATCAGAACTAATGTTTAAGTCTAGACATTTAAACATTACAAATTTAGTAGAATTGTGAAAAATTCGGGGAGAGGCGTGTTAATGATTTTAAAATATCCTGACGTGTGAGATATGGGCACTCTAGTGTTTCATCACTCATGACCCCATTTTACAGGAAAGAGACGCCCCCTCTCTGCAAGGAATGCTAATGGCCAGGATGAAGAGGCTGATTTTACAACCCCCAAACCACGGGCCAGTCGCCGGGGCCAGGGTACTCGCAAGAAATTGACTGTAGCGTTTTCAAGTGATGAAGAGTCAGCAGAAGAAGGTGAGACTTAAGGGACAATGACACAGGGGCATCCAATTTTAGGTCTTTGGAACCCCATGCACATTTTTAGTTGAATAGTATACTTTAGAAAAGTGGAGCTGTATTGAGCTACTCTGAGTGACTTCTTGTAAGGGAGCAGTTGCACTGCTGCAGTTGGAAGGGCAGACTTTAACTTGCTAAAGGTGCTTGTAGTGAAGAGCTGAGGCAGGGGGTCTGAGGCACTGCTCGAGTGCTTGTGTTTGAGATGTGTAATAGAATCGTGAAGTTGAAGGATTCTTGTTCAGAGTGACTTGGATTGTCAAGGTCTGCTAGAACTGAGTGACGCTGACTAAATCTTTATGGGTGTGGCGATACAGAATACATAATTAAGCAAACCGATTTCTCTTGTTTCTCACCCTCCGTTTGGGATGGGGGGGGGGGGGGGGGGGCTGGAATAAATGAGGCCTAAATGTCATTCGTGAAGGTGGGTCTTGTGCAACGGGGAACTGTAATCTTTTCTTGGTGTATCCGGGTGACTTCTGATTGGGTCTGATAGAACGCCTCTCACTTTGCTTTTTCTCCAACATGATTTGTTCCCATCAGAAATGGAAGCAGAAATGAGCGAAGCAGAGACTCCAAAAAACACCACACCTATCAGACGAACCTCAAGCCGGACGACCAGAGCAAAGTGACCGCTTGGATAGTTTTGTCTGGAGCAGATGTGGGGGGGGGGGGGGGCTGGTCAGTTGCTACCAGTCATACAATTATTGAGCATTTTACATGTTGGAACTCTACTCGGTGTGACTTGTGGGGGCTGGGATCCCTCCCACTCTGTGTATTTTCTACCTTGTCTGTCTTTTCTATGTTTTAATACAAATAAAGATTACTTTTTATTTATTAACTGCAATTGGTCACTGGTTTTCCTGTAATTTTTTCGTAAAAGATATAATTATCTGATGCGAACAGCGGCAGTAGGAGAGGTCTATTAGCAGCTTAATTTTAAATTATTCCCTTTAAGATAGTTACCCAACTGAATGGTTCTTTGAGGGGATGGGGCCATTATCTCGTTGGTGATCCAATGTGCCCCACCCACCTTGTAAATAACTTCATTGTCTAACTTTGTAAACCTGGGGTGCAGTATCAGAAAGCTAGAATACTCTGGCATATGAAGGAAGGGGTAACGTGCCAAGCTACTGACATGACCTTATCTCACTCATTCATAGATGTGGTCCCATTTGAGGCGAAATACAACTTGTAACAATGTAGCTGTTACAAGGAGTCATTTGCTATAAACTCAGTAAAAGTTGTAAAGCAGTCCCCGTCTAATTTAATGCCGTTCCCTACAATACCTACTAACGCCTCTAAAACCTATAGTTGAAAGGGAGTTAAGGCTGACTATTATGCTAACGATGGCATTGCAATGATAATGGTCCCTCCTTTGGGACCTACTGGCTTTGCCAATACCTTTTAGCAATGCTGTACAACAGCACCAATGCTGTGCAGCGTGGCATAATAAAGGAGGGGAGCCAATGCATCATTTTATAGGCACATATTTTTTTTATTTGGTAGTCTAACTTATTGGCAATAAAAAATAACGTTTTCAGGGGGTTGAACACTTGTAAGGCATTCATGGTTTTCAGTTCTATGAGGGACACTGAGGCAAGGATTGTGCTCTATCGTAAATGCAAGACTTCCAGCAACCAAACAGTAAAACACAAACTACATTTTCCACACGACCATCAACCAATCGGGGCCACCAACCCCTATATTACAGACCACCCACAAGGACCTCTCCTCTTTCTTTTACAAGTTCAGTTTGCACAGCTTAACCAAGAACCGGAACATGGCCAATGTGGCCGTCGGTCCACTAGTACGTCGAACATGAGGCAACACTGGAAACTTGAAGATAAGTGAAAACTCTGCAAGCCCCGCAGGAATGTCGTCAACATCGGAAACTGGAATACTTTGGACCTTCAGCCCCAGATATGTTCAACTCTGCATCTGATAGACTACTAGCCACAGATTCCTTAACGTAGAATTATCCCTAGGCGTGAGACTGGATCCAGATTTTTTTTTTTTGTGCCACAGAATCTCTGCGCGCAGGGGGGTGGAACCACCTAACAGTGCCATAACGTCCGCGGACAGGATGTCGGCGAGGTCACAAGTCCCACCCTGGCGCACAGAAATCACGTTCCTTCTTTTCTGCTTGTAACTCTGATCCGGAGTGAGTTCCCTTGACCTGTTTTCAGGCCTCTTAACGCCTTTGCGTGGGCAATGCCTATGGGTTTCAAGACGTGTGCTTCTTGTATGCGTCAGATGTCTGCGACGGACCCCCTCACCCTATTTGTATGTGGTGTTTGGGCGAGCCCTATGGTTCTGTGAAGCTTGTCTTTAGAAGCCGAAGTCCTGGCAGGAGCGCTGGATGAAATTGCTTTCGGTCTGCTTGTCCAAATCTGTCTTGTCACAGCGTCCGTCCCCTACCTCTGAAGGGTCCAGAAGCCTCCGATTCAGGATGCGGCATCGTCCTTCACTAAGGGCCCCACACACACGTCGTTCGCTCACTGGTAAGTCCTGCAGCTTGCCACCGAGGCCCTAACCTCTTTCTGAAGACGGCGCGGGTTCCTCTCTGGACGTGCGCCATCGCCAGTTGCCACCCTATCTGCCGTTTCTGTAGTAGGGGATCTCTTTGTAGTCCTAATCTAGTGAATAGTCCCGCTCATGTGCGGGGACTCCGGAGCAATCAAAAATAATCTCTTAAGCTGTCTTCTGTGCAGTCCTGCATAAACACTTAAGAGAGAATTAAAGACAAATAATGCAGCCTATACATGCAAGGCTACACTGTCCAGTACATCAACTAGAAATGCAAAAGATATTTCACCAATAACATATTCAGCACAGTCTGCCAAGTTACACCCATAGAGAAACTCCCCCCCCCCCCCCCCCCCTCACCAAATCCTTGGAATGATAGAGAGGAAGGTATGGACAGACCAGCCCCCCCATAGGCTGCATTATGTGGCTTAAAAAGTGATACCGTGCCTTTAAGGAAACTTTCCATAACACTCTTGGTATCCCAGAATGCACAGCAACTCCCTCCACTTTCAGTTCTTTTTTCCGGCTCCTGATAGCAGGACCCTGGAGCATTGAGCTCTCCCTTTTTGGGTGTTTTGTCTAATTTGTTTGCACTTTTCAAGTGTTTAGAGTGTTTCACTCTGCGTGTTTTTGTTCTTGCTTCCCTTTGCTGGAGTTTTCTGGTGATTTTGGCCACTCTTTTGTCAGATATGCCTTCCTTATTTGAAAAATGTCCCGAGTGTGCCTGGAAGAAGGCCAAATCTGATCCACACAGGGTGTGTATCCTGTCTCCCTTCTTCTCATGTCCCTGTGGATTGTGAGATCTGCCATCAGTTCTCCAACAGGACCCTGAAGGACAGAGTGAAGACTCTGCTCCGAGGACTGGAGCAAAGAAGACTGCAAGATCAAGGTGGGTCTGGGCATGGAGAGGCCTCTTCCTCTGCCCGTACTTCGGCCTCTGGAGGGCTCCCCAGGAAAGAGAAGGCCAGAAAACGACCCAGGTCTCCGTCGACGTAGATAGCCTCAGCGTCTCGAGGGATGACCACCGCCTGCTCCCAGTCTCCCCAGGGCTCTGGGTCGAAGTGACGTCGCTGTTCGAAGTTGGAAAGAATTTATATAGCGCTCTACTACCAAAACGGTTTCTTGGCGCTGGAGACAGAGACTAAAAACTCAGGAACTGAGGAAAAAAGGGGGGAGTAGGGATTAAGGAGTGTAAGCAGAGGAATAGAGGTGGGTTTTCAAAGCAGACCGAAAATCCAGATAGGAAGAGATAGATCTGAGCGTCGGGGGAAGTGAGTTTCAAAAGAGAGGGGCAAGTGTCAAATGTAGAGCCACCCGATTTTCTTCTTGCGAAATCAGGGGACTGAAAGAAGAAACTGTGGAAGACCGCAAATGTCTAGCCGGGACATATGCAGTGATCTTTGATCTGATAAAGGCAGGAGCAGTGCCCGCTAAAGACATGTAGGTCAGACAACCCAACTTGAAGAGTGAGCGCTCCTTTATAGGGAGCCAATGGAGAATTTTGAGTAGAGGGGTGGTGTGACTAGATTTAGGGAGCCTAAAAATGAGGCGCGCTGCCTGATTTTGTATAAGCTGCAGCCGGCGACATTCTCGGTCAGGTTGACGCTGCGACTTCTAGGGCTGATGGCCTCCTGCATCTTTCTGGTGCATCATGCCAGGTGGCGGATGCGTGCTCTGCAGTGGGACCTAAAGTTTCAGTGGGCCCAGCATCAGGGCAACTTGTCCGACCATGTCTTGATCTCGGAGGGCACTGCAAGACCGTTGCAGTGGTGGCTCACGGACCGTGATTGGGTCAGCGGCAGATCCCTCTCCCTAACCCAATCTGAGCACGTAGTTGTGACGGACGTGTCCCTCCAGGGCTGGAGGGGCCACATGGGAGAGGCGGAGATCAGAGGCCTCTGGTCTCCGGCGGAGATCCAGCTCCACATCAACCTTCTGGAGCTGCGGGCGATCCGGCTTGCACTGAAGGCATTCCTCCCCTCTGTCCGGGGGAGTGTAGTGCAGGTGTTCACGGACAACACCACCGCCATGTGGTACTGCAACAAACAGGGCGGGGTGGGGTTGTGGACCCTATGCCAGGAGGCTCTGTGCCGTTGGCAGTGGCTGGAACATCAGGGCGTGACCCTGGTGGTTCAACACCTGGCAGGTTCTTTGAATGCCAGGGTGGACAAACTCAGCCGTCGGTGCATGATGGATCACAAATGGCGTCTGAACTCTGACGTGGCGCAAGGCCTCTTTCAGCAGTGGGGAGAGCCTTGGTTAGATCTATTCGCCACAGAAGAGAACGCGCAATGTCATCAGTTCTGCGCGTTGGAATCTCCAAGGCGGCACTCGCTCGGAGACTCTTTTCGTCGCAAGTGGAGTTGCGGTCTATTGCACGCCTTTCCGCTTATACCACTTCTGCCCAGAGTGCTGAAGAAGATCAAGCGTGACCAGGCCCAGGTTATCATTGTGGCTCCGGACTGGGCGCGAAGATATTGGTATCCAGAGCTACTCAGCATGTCTGTCGATCCCCCGATTCGTCTGCCTCTTCAGGTGGACCTTCTGTCGCAGTAGCAGGGGACGGTCCTCCACCCAAACCTGTCCATTCTCCACCTCCAAGCTTGGAGATTGAGCGGCGACAGTTGAGGCCATTTGACTTGCCTCCTGAAGTCTGTGATGTCATTCTGGCAGCCATGCGTCCCTCCACAAAGTCGGTATACGCCTGGAGGTGGAACAGATTTGTGGCATGGTGCACAGCAAAGGCAGTGGATCCTCTCTCTGCACCCCTTTCTGAGGTTCTCCTCTTCTTTCTCTTGCCCAGCAGGGCTCTGCTCTGGGCACTATCAAGGGCTACCTCTCTGCCCTTTCCGCCTTCTTAAGGCTACCTGATCAGCCATCCTTGTTCAAGTCCCCGATCGTAAATAGGTTTTTGAAGGGCATCACACACGTTTCCTCCTGTTCCTTTCGTGATGCCCCAGTGGGACTTGAACCTTGTACTTACTTATTTAATGTGGGCTCCCTTTGAGCCGCTCCAAAACTGTCCTCTCCGTCTTCTTACTTTGAAGACTGCTTTCTTGGTTGCCATCACCTCTGCCAGGAGAGTGAGTGAGCTCCAGGCTCTTTCTTCCACACCTGCTTTCCTCTCTGTCCATCAGGACAAGGTTGTGTGGCGGCCGAGACCCTCTTTCCTGCCCAAGGATGTCACCGCCTTCCACATCGGGCAGTCCATCACTTTGCCCACCTTCTTTCCGCCTCCGCATCCCTCGAAAGAGGAAGAGAGGCTCCACCGTCTGGACCCAAAACGTGCGCTCTTACTATCTGGATCGCACACGGCAGTTCCGGGTGAATGACCAACTCTTTCTTGGTTACGTGGGCGCTAAGAAGGGAAAGGCGGTGCACAAGCGGACCATCTCTCGGTGGATCATCTTGTGCATCCTGGCGTGTTACTCCTTGGCTAAAAAGGAACCTCCTGTTGGGCTGAGGGCCCACTCCACCCGGGCCATGGCGACTACTACTGCCCTGGGCCGAGGAGTCCCCTTGCAGGACATTTGTCAGGCAGCTACGTGGGCCTCACTGCACACGTTCGCAAGACACTACTGCCTGGACAGCCAAGTCCGGAGGGATGGCTTCTTTGGCCGTTCCGTCCTCCAGGACTTTCTGGTGTGATTATTGGTTTGCAGACCCACTACCGGGGTTGGTATTGCTGGGTTATCTATTCTAAGGTGAGGAATCTACCACTAACATGTCTCTTTCAGATGCACAAGTTACTACTTGTGTAACGATATATCTGTAAGAGACATTAGTTAGTGATAGATTCTGTAGTAGGGGATCTCTTTTGTATTTATATGATCTCTGTGTATAATCCTAATCTAGTGAATAGTCCCGCCCATGTGCGTGGACCCCGGAGCAATCAAAAATAAAATGATATAATCTAATAATGATGTTGGACAGAGATGGTGGGTAATCTTACAATTAAGAGCTGCCTTAACCCAAACCATGAGCCCTCTAGATGGGCATCCTCGACCAGAGGAAGAAGCTGGTAAATGGAAGCAAGAGTAGCCAGGCTTCTACAAAGGTTCCAGGCTCCATGTTTCCTGGAATGAACACAAGTCATAACCATCGATAAAAGTATTCCAGTCCGGTAAAGAGAGCTTATTACGTAAACCTTGCTACATTCCATGAAACAAGTTTAAAATTACCAATAGAACCATCACAAGGGGTTAGGGTGCCTTTAAATAAATCAGGACCCCGGCCAATCGAGTTATTGTCCCTCAAGGATACAGGAACAGAAGTTGATAATTCTGGACCAGGAGACTGGAGCGGTCCAAGGGGACTAACAGTACAGCTACCAGGGGGAGAAATAAAGCTAGATGGTGCCCCTTCATAAGCCTGAAGTCAGTCAACGGCCTCCAGACTACTGAACCGGTTTTGAATAGGAGTTTGGCTCGAAACTGGCAGAGACTCGGCCTAGCCCCCGTGGATCAGCCCCCTCCCATTCCGCTGTACAAGTGTCCACCCATCCGCTACTGATGCAAAGTGACCGGGGGGTAAAAATAGGACACGGAGAGAACTAATAGAAATTCCTGGGCTGAAGTGTCTCCAGTTACAAATGTACTCAACTGGCCTTGGATCTTTAAAGTTGACTAGCACACAATCCCCTTATATCCTTGGCCAGATGTCCCACCCAGGACACCCTCCGCACCATAAGTATTTTGCTCACTATGTGTTGGCAGCGGTCTATTTTTATTTAGCCAATAGGCAATCTTATTCCTCAGGGCCGTGGGAGATTCATCTTCATGCTTGCTCAGTTCGGGAACCCCCGCTAAAACTACCAGGTAAGGGCTTACTTCCAGGGGCAGGTTGATGTTAATTTCCACCCTGGAAGCCTGGGCTATTGGAACCCCGCCACCCTCACTTGGTTGAATGGGATTATACTGGCATGATTTATTAACAGCAGCCGTGGCTGGAACCTTACAAGGAGGGCCAGCTGTTGCCTGTGGAGCTGCGATTGTGGCTGGCGAGTCCCTCAAATCTATAAGGGCATTTCCCTTCTGGTTTTAATTAGCGGTAGAGCAACCCTAGGTGTGTTTTCCTTTTTTAGGATATCGACAATTCCCTTAGTCAAGCTCGATCTTGTTTAGATGCTGTTCAATCTTGGTTAGTCTAGCTTCTAATGGACGGAGAAGGAGTCTAATTATGTCACCTATTTTAACCAATAGGGGATCCTCCACCTCCACCCTTTCACCTAGACTTTTCCCCCTGCTTTCAGTCTGGGGTACCGTTCTAATGGGTAATGGGTCATTTATAGGTGAGGCTATAATTTCCGGGGCAGCCACAACTGCCTGCTCCCTTATGGTAGTGTTTGATCTGGTGTTTTTTGGCACCTTCCCTTTCTTCCCTCCATTGTCACTGGCCAGCCCTTGCTTATACTTAGGAATAGCCCCTTGGCGTCTCCCACGTAGTTGCCTGGTATTATGCTCCTTCACTGGGCTAGCCATAGAGATAAGCTTGTGGGGAGATAATAGTAGCGATTCAGAGACCGTAGACTGATCTCCAAAGGAGACATGGTCTACATCGTGAGATGCAAGATGTGTATTCGGGGATTTGATGATCGCTAGTGCACCTATACCACTACTTTGTCCATGTCGTTCAGGTGTCCGTGCGTTAGCAATATGCCCCATGGGTGATCTTCTAGCGATAGCTAAATCCTGTGAGACTCATCGTTCCATCAAAGTAATCCCCTCGTCTATTACAGAGTTAACCCTAATAATAAACTTGTCCATTGTTCCTGTGAGGTTTAAATTGTCCACCCTACTTCTAGCCTCCTTTGAAGCCATGGTAAAACAGGTATGTCAATAGGGCAAAAAGAGTACTTACAAATCAAAGGTCCCGCAACAAGATTGAAAGAGGGGTGGCCCGTCCCGTCCTTGATCGATCTTGAACGGGCTTAAATGGGCCTGCCCTTGTCCCAGGATTCTCCCGGGACGCTCCCGCGCAGCGAGTAACTGTGTTTGTTATATGGGCGGGAGGGTGTCCTGTAGGTGTGGCTGGCGGCAGAACGCGGAACCAGGTGTGTGTGGTAAAGCAGGGACTCCTGGTAAACAGAGTCCCTGCTAGGGTTATGTGCCCGTTTGTTGTCAGGCACAATGCCGCCCCAGATTGCTGTCCACGTCGTCTCCCCAGCAAAGTGCTCTCTCCACAGAGCGAAGCGGCACCCACGCAGCGGGTCGGAGTCTCTCAGAGGCGCTGCGTAGGTTCTCGTGCCCACACTTTATGCCAAAGGTGGTGTCAAGGTTCCACATGAACCAAACAATACAGATACCAAGTTTTTCAGACACCATCCACAAGCGCGGAGAGAGCACTGCACACTTTGGACGCTAGAAGGGCAGTACTTCATTACATTGAAAGAACTAAAGATCACAGGAAAACAAAGTAGTTCTTTGTGTCCTTCGCAAGCAGTTTCCTGGGAAGACCAGTAACAAAAGGCACCATAGCACGATGGATCGCACAAACTATCCAATTCTGCCACAAGTAAGCCGGCCAAGAACTACTAGGAGGGGCACAAGCCCACTCTGCCAGGAAAAAAGGAGCAACAATTGCCTTCCTGGCAAACACACCCAACCAAGACATCTGCCTGACGGCACATGGGCTTCAGTGCACACGTTCACTAAGCACTACTGTATGGATATACAGATGAACAAGGAAGCACAATTAGGACAAAGAGTGCTTCAACATATATTCAACAACCAAAGTTATCTTCGACCGAGCTGCCACAAACCTAACAAACCGCTACAAAGTCTATGCACAGCATAGTGAATCCAGAAAGATTCACGCTGCAAAACTACACCGACAGGTAAACTATTCATTATTCTCCGTTTGGCCTTGGATGTCTGATTCTCTTGCCCGTGCTAGAACGAGTTCTGTGGCCCTCCGCCGCCATGCTCAGTTGCGGGATGGTGTCTTTCTGGAGAATATTTGGGAGCGTCTTGTTGGCCTGCCCTTTGATGGGATTCTTTTATTTAACACCCACGCGGACTTCGCTATTCAACGACTCCTTGCGGGTCTCCGGCTTCCTCCCCGGGCTCCGGCCTCCTCCCCTCCGTAAGCTTCGGCTTGTCGGTCTTCAGGTGTCTTATGGGAGGCGTTTATCCCCCCTTTCTCTTTGGACCTAGTGTTATGGTTGGCCCGTCTGTGTGTTGTGTGGGGCTTGGAATGCCTTCAGGGTGCCCCTCTGTACTTTTGGCTGCTGGTACAGCCCTTCAGCTTTTGTGGTGTGTGTTTTTTGGCTGTTAACGAAGCCGTATAGGTCCTCAGGTTAGATCATCTGTGTATTTTTTGGCTGATTGGTAAGCTGTCTGTGGTGATACCCACAGGTCTTTTATGTTCTTGACCTCTGCTGCGGGTTTCCCTAAGAGGTGTTCCCTTGTTTTGGGATGTGTCATACCCTAGGTGGGGTACTGGTTGGCTATTGTATAGCCCTGTCCTAAGCTGGGCGGATGTGGATTCCTTCCTGGGTTCCTCGCTTTTCTTGGTGTCACTATATACCGCTTGGTGCAGTCCTTTTCTTCCGCCTTAGCGCAGTTTTTGCTCTGCTCCAGGTTCAGTCCTGCTCAGTCTCCGATGGTGTTTCTATCCTTCTTCTACAGGGCTTGCCTGTCGTGCATTTTGCCCTTTGTTCCTGCGGGATGTCTGCTTCTGTGCGTTGTGCCTTCCCTCTCCAGCCTCTGGATCGCCAGATTGACTTTGTCATGCCATCTACGGCGTTGTATCGTGGTGTTTCCACCTTATTATCTGACGTTTCGGCCTGGTACGCTGCCTTGTGTTCCAGGGGGGCTAGGATTTTCCTGGTTTTCTCCTGTGTTCTGGTTGACGGCTTTAGGTCTGTTCTACATATTTCTCACTTCCCGGGGTCGCTGTTCTGGGCACGCTACTTCATAGTGATTACTAGCTGTCTGCTGTGCATGCCTGGTTGTGATGGTCCACCTCCATGGGCCTCGGTGTGTACCCGTGTGCTTCTCTCCCTTGTTCTGCTGGAGCTTTGCGCAACTGTGTCTTCCTTCTCACGTATGCACTTCTCGGCTGTGGGGCCGTTCCTGCCTTGTCCCCTGCCTTGGTGCTGATGCCCGTTCAGCTGTCCCCTTCGTTGTGTGTGTGTATGTTCTCCTGAGGCGGGCTCTGCCTCAGTTTCCACCTCTTCTCCTTGCGGTGGTTCTTTTCTTCCTTTGGTACTCTCTTGGTGCAGTCTGTCCCTCCGGTTTTCTGGCGGATGCCCTTTGTCCCTCGGGTAGGCTTGTGGTATCCTGGCCTACCCTTCTCCTTGTTCTTGCTTACTTCTGCTTGGTGGGGGCTGGGCCGTCCTTCCTGTCCCTATGACACATCCCCTGTTGGGGCCCTGTCTTTTTTCCAAGCTGGTGAGGTTCTCTTGCAGACCCTCCTCCCCTCCTGGTATTGCTAGGATATCTATCGTACATTAAGGAATCTGCGGCTAGTAGTCTATCAGTTGTACAAGTGACTTACCTTCGGTAACAATGTATCTGGTAGAGACGATTCTAGCTGCAGATTCCTTCACGGCCCACCCTTCTTCCCCGTTTAGCTTGGTCTTCTGCTATCGCCTCCCTCCGGGTGGCTTGTCTTCTGCGAGTGCCTTCTTTCACTTCCTTCCTGGCAGGATGCTTCGTTCTGTTTTTGTTCCACTCCTTCCTTTCTGGTAATTGGATAGTAGGTTCATGTGTACTTCTGCATACCTACACCCTGGTTATTCCAGTGTGAGGCCTAATCATAATCTTCTTTTTCATTGCTTGGGGTTTCTAACTCCTCTGCAGTCCTCTGGGTGGAGGTCTCTTGGCTGTGCTTCAACCCGTAGCTCTTTACAAGGGGATACTAAACTCCTTGATGGCGTTGTCTTGGGGTAAATTGTCGTTACTCATCTGTTCGGACATGTTGTCCCTCACTGGTATAGATTGTGGGTGCAGACTTTCTGTTGTCTGCTATGACATTTTTGACATGTTTTTCTGCCTCCAGGGAGAATATCTCATTCGCTTTGCGAGGTTGCTTCTCGGGCGGTGCTCTGCTCTTTCCCTTCCATGACTTTCAGTAACACAGTGCTTGGCACTTTCTCTGATGGTGCGGTTCCTTACCATTCGCTTTTTCCCTTTCTGTTTCACTGATTGTTTCACACACTGTTCCCATACTCTCACAGTTTTGTTTGCGATTGCTCCGCATTGTGGCGCGGAAAAGTTCTCAGAAGGTAACTGACGTCAGCGCGCCGGGGTGGTACTTATGTGACCTCGCTGACATCACGCCTGGGGATAATTCTACGTTAAGGAATCTGCGCTAGAATCGTCTCTACCAGATACACAGTTACCGAAGGGAAGTAACTTGTACTTTTGGTCTGCACCGGTTAAAGAAAGCAGCGCATAACCTTTGCCATATAGCACCAATTAACTACATAGGGAGGTAACCAGGAGTAGGAAGCTGGCTCTTTATGTCCTAAATCAAAAATCTGATATACCGTGTGTGAGTGCCCCTTTTGACATGGTTAGCCCTTTTTGCCTGGTACTGGTTTTGATTGTAGTACACTACACAGGGACCTCGCCAAACAGGTTCCAGTGCTTTTTCCTTAAAAACGATTACTCAATTGGCCCTTCAGGCCCCTTGTAAGTCCCTAGTAAATGGTACATGGGTACCTAGGGCATTGGAACAGAAGTGGGTCCCCTCACCTAGGCCATGCAGACTGCCAATGCAGCATACATGCACTGGTGCAGACAATGACAGTCGACATGTGCCATGCCAACTAGCACTGCCTAAAGTATAGGTAAGTAACCCCTCTAGCAGGACTTCCAGCCCTGAGGCAGGGTGCACTATCCCACAGGTGTGGGCATATATACATGAACAGATGTACCCTTACAATATCTAAAAATGGACTTCGATATTGTAAGTGTCAGGGAAATCATAGAGAGTACATAGGCTGAAAACTCAACGTTAGTTACTCAGCACCATGATGGCTTTTCTGAACCCAGGAGTATTTGGTATCCAACTACTTCTCTCAAACTCACTCTAATGCCAGGGTGGGATTTATTGAACCATGTACCCAGATGGCCCGCTCAGAGAAACCCTCTGAAAACCTACCAACCCTGGTGATGTCACAGACTGGCTGTAGGCAGCCTGCCACCACAAGACATGTTTCTGGATCCCTGGGTTTAGAGCCTTTGCTCTCTGGGACCAGAAACCATGCACCTCCTCCCCCAGGATAGGCAGTGCTCAAGAGGGAAGCTTCAAAGGCCTGCTACCTTTGTAATGCACCCTCCACCTCTGCTGCTAACAGCAGATGGCTGCCCCTGGTTTACACCCCCACTTTGGGTGGGAAAACCACCTTAAACTTTAACGAATGAGGTGTGCCCACCTTTGCCAACACCACCCCTAAGATGGGGAGACTAGGTGAAGCACTTCTTGAAGATGGGGAGACCCCCCCCCCCCCCAATCAAAGCTAGGTCTATACCTCACACTGGAGGGTGGCATAATTGAGGGTTTAGTCACTCCAGATAAAGTGCCCATTGGCCCTACTTGCTACTCAAAACACCCCTAAATTTAGAATTTAGGGGGTTCCTTCAGACCGGTAAACTAGTTTGTGCCAACCTAAGGAGGATGAAGAAGACTTCTGACTTGGTACCGGCCTGTCTATAGCTTCCAAGACCCTGCAAAAGAAGACTAAGCCTGTCCTGCAGCCAGCGACTTCCAGAACCAGAGCACGACTGTCTGCTCTCAACAAAGATTAGAGAGACTCGGGAGGAGTGCGGCTCAATGGTTAAAGCGGCAGACCCTGATGCAGAGCTCTGGCCCGGGACCAGGGTTCTGTTCCCGCCTCGGCGGGTCTTGGGCTCAATTTCCTCAGATCTGACAATTCTCGCCTCGGTGCCTATTCTAATCATGGGCCCCACTCTGCAACTCTGGGCAATAGCTTGCTTAATCTCCACACTGGCCCCAACAGCGCTAGGATGCCTGGCTTCACCCTGGGGGTGCCCAGGAGTGGACACTTCACAGGAAAAGCCAGGATGGGTTCCTCAGCAGTACGAGTAATAGCGCCAGGAAACCGCTTGGTGACAGTGCGCTCTACAAATACCTTGACATTTCCATTTCCATTTACATATTTCCCTCCTGAAGCCTGTTTGTTCCAAGCAAGCTCTCCATTGGAAAGGATTGGGAGCCCACCTCTGTATTTGCACCCAGCTGCCCCTGTGCCTCTGGTGGTGTATGTTTGGTGCTGCTTTGTGCCCCCTGTTTGCTCTAACCCCCAAAGCTTGGCCCCTGCAACAGATTTACCTACCTGCAAGCAGTCTGGCTTAGAGTACCTCCAGTCTCCATTGAAATGCAGTGGGACGAATTCTGATTTTGACCTCTACACCCAGCCTCCCCTGCGCCGCTGGTGGTTCTGTCTTGATACTCACCTGACTCTTGCTGAACTTTGGTCCCGAAGACTGGAACATCTGAAAGACACGTTAGTGATAGATTCTAAGCATGGGCGGAAAATCCGTTTCGCTCGCGGATTTTGCGGATTTTCGGTAAATTCGCAATCCGCGAGATTCGCGAATTTCACGCAAAATCCGCGAGCAGCGGATTTGCTCGCACTGTTCGCGTGAGTTCGCGGCTTCCCAGTTCAACCTCGCGCCCCGCGAATAAGCGCTAAATTGCAGAAATACGATTTTAGCAAAACAAACTACTTACCAGGTTCAAAAGTTCAAGCTCATCATTAGTAGCCATTTCTTGTAGTGCTTCCTGAGGGGCCCCTCCAGAGTTCAGTTGCCTACTTGCAACTATTATGTGACCCTGCTCTGACCCTCAGAATAGTTACACAAAGGTCCTGAATTACAGCTAAGGCAGACAAGCAGGAGCCAGGCTGGAAGTTCAAATCCAGTGACACATTAATCAGCCCCTAATTCATTATTGTCAGTTGGGGCAGGGCAGGTGTTGTAACTAATTTTGCAACAATTAAAGCACTTAGCAAATGCAAAAGATCACTAATCAGGAAGCACTAAGGAAGCAGGTGCCAGCTAAAAAAATATTCTGTGACACATTAATCAGCCCCAAATTAATTCAGGTCACTTGAGGCAGGGAAGGTGTGCTTTGCTTTGACGAAAATAATGTACACTGGACAACCAGAGGGTGCGGTGATGAAACAGAGGGTGGCATGAGTAGTCAGAGAGTGGCAGTGGTGACAGAGAGTGGCAGTGATGAAGAAGAGTGTCCCAAACAGGCTGGACACGTAGAAACAACAAGTTCGCGAAACTTGCGACCCGACAGGTAAGTTCGCGTTTGCGAAATTGTACAAAACCCTCGCGAACTGGCAGAAACCCGCGCGAACACAAAAAAATCCGCAAATTTGCGGATTGCGAGTTCGCAAATCCGCAAAATTCGCGAAAGCGAGATTCGCAAAATTCGCCCATGCTTAATAGATTCCTTACCTTAGAATATCCCTAGGCGTCAGACTGGATCTGGAAGGTTTTGCTAGCATAGCATTACCTTTGCAGGTCAGTAGGTGGCGTCGTGCAGCTACGCATCAGTCGCTGGCGTCGTAAGCACCGAGATGACGTCACAGAGACTACTTAGGTGCCACCCATGCGCGCTGACGTCAGTTTTCTTTTTCCGCGCCAGCAAGCGCTGATCCAGTTAGTCGAAAACTGACTAAGTTACGTGCTCTATCTTTTTGGGGACTTATGTCTCTTGTTGATCTTCTCTGGTGCGCTTAGGGATGCCTGTTTTAAGTCCGGTGGGGCCTGCTGTTGCAATGGGTTGGTGGCGGACTCCCACGACGTCTGTCTCTACTGCCTGGAGCGCGACCACAACTCCCGGTCCTTTCTGGACTATCGGGCCATGGTCCCGAAGGTCTTGAGGGAGCGCCGCCGGAACTTGCTTGAAGTTCGGCACTCGTCCCAGCGCCGTTAGTGGTCCAGGGGCCGTTCTAGGGAACGCTGGCAGGGCCACCATCACCTCTCCTGGGGCTCCAAGTCTTCATCCTTGGATTCGGTTAAGAGACGACACAAAAAGAAGTCGAAGAAGCTTGGTCGCTCTCCGACTTCCCCCGCCCCCTGTCGGTCCTCTGATGCGGACGAGTGGGACAGGGGTTCCGCCCCTCTGGCTCCTTCAGAGTCTGGGAGTCCCGCGGCCTGTCGCCTTACCCGGGTCAGTCAGTGACTCCCGCACAGGTGCAAGAGTTTCTTGCTGCCATGGACCACCTGTTTAGGCCTCTGGCTCCCGCCGGTGCGCCTTTCGGCCCGCGGTCCCATGTCAGGATCCTGCTGGACCGTCAACTCCACCGGCGGCTCCGGCCACGGCGCCAAGAGGTCCCACGCTGCTGGCTCTGGACCCAGCGCCACCCTCTGCTCCGCCTACGGCGCCGCAGTGGATGCCGTTGGTTCCGCCTCTGCCCCGGTTCCCGGACGCTTTTGTCCCCGCCTGGGATCCGAATTGGGACACAGCGCCTGTTCGGCCCCAGCCGGTGCCATTCCTGGCGCAGTTTGTCCCTCCCCCAGTCCCTGCCCTGCCGCTGCGGCGCACACAGCGGAGGTTGAGGACGACTGGGAGTGGTTCGAGGACCCTGTTGCTCGTCAGTGTGACTCTGAGCAGGATTGGGTGGAGGCCGGTGGCCTCGACGTCTCCTCTGACCCTGGGTTTGCCTCTCTCCCGTCTACTATGGAGGAAGGTGCCTCATACATGGTGGTGCTCAGTCGGGCAGCTGAGGTCCTTAACATTGATCTCCCTACGGTGGGCCTAAAGATTAATCTCCTCACTGAAGTGCTCCAGTCGGCGTCCACTTTATCGGAGCCACTGCTGCCATTTAATGACGCCTTTACTGACATCTTGTTGGGCACTTGGTGACGGCCGGCCACAGGGGCACCTGTGGATAAGAACGTCCCCAGGCGTCATCGACCAGCGCCGGGTGATCCTGCCTTTCTGACCACTCATCCTATGCCCGAGAACCTGGTCATTCAAGCTTCGAGGTCCCAGAGTGCCTTTCACACCTCTCCACCAGATAAGGACTCTATGAAGCTGGAGCAGTTCGGCAAGCGGTTGTTTTCCTAGGCTAGCTTAGGGCTGCGATCGGTGAACACCGCATGTCTATTGGGCCGCTATTCCAATGCGGTGTGGGATATCGTTGCTCAGGTATTGCCTCAGTGTCCTGAAGAGGTCGAGGCTGTGCTGTCCCAGGCTGTGGCCGAGGGAAAGGACGCGGCTAAATTCGCCATTCGTTGTGGCTGAGACACAGCAGACCCGCTCGGTAGGGCGATTTCCACGACTGTGGTGCTTTGTCGCCACGCCTGGTTGAGATCTACCGGGTTCTCCCCGGACGTCGAGAGCTCGGTCATGGACATGCCCTTTGATGGCACTCGCCAGCTGCAACGCAAAAGTTACTGGTTACGAGTGCGGATATCCCAGACTGAATCAGTCAGATGGTACTGTTGGATTCTGTTTTCAGTATTGCAGTAGCCCTGGATGAAGCTACCGACTCGGAAGAATAGATATTT
This sequence comes from Lissotriton vulgaris, assembly GCF_964263255.1. Classification (NCBI taxonomy): domain Eukaryota; kingdom Metazoa; phylum Chordata; class Amphibia; order Caudata; family Salamandridae; genus Lissotriton; species Lissotriton vulgaris. The sequence continues at coordinate 1,718,102,774 of NC_141695.1, read as the reverse complement.
CTGCAATTTTAAAGGATATCTTGCAAAGTATATATTTTTAAGTACCGTATGTTGGACTCTTATCATTTTGGTCTTGTTTTGGTTATATAAAAAATTGGATATTTTTCTAAACTGGTATGGTGTCCTTTTGTAGTGTTTTCACTGTATTACTGTTGGTTATGTACAAATGCTTTACACACTGCCTCTGAGATAAGCCTGACTACTTGTGCCAAGCTAACAAGGGGGTGAGCAGGGGTTATTTTTGGAGTGTAACTCCCTTATCCTGACTAGAAGGAAGGGTCCCTACTGGGACAAAGGTGCAAACCATTGCGAACTAGAGACCCCCATTTCTAACAGGCCCACTTTGGTCCTCCCTTAGTTTGACGTTTTTTTGCCTCTGCTCTGCAAGGCCACATATAATATACTTGTTTTCTCCACATTGTTCCGGGAATATGTTGTATGTGTTGCTTGTTATTCCAGAACTCTTCCAGGGATTTAGTCTGCACATCTTGTACAAGTTTGCTCTGAATACATAACAACATAGTGTACTGTTTTTCTCTGCTCATTCAGAAACCTCTCCCAACGGGAAAATATATCCCTGCGCTCACACAGTAAGGCTAGATAGATAATTTGCCATGGTTGGGATGTTTGTCCTATACACCCTGTTAGTAACGCCAATTACTTTGTTTAGTTGCATCCGCCTAATGACCACAGCACATTTGCTTCATAATGGACTACAATAAGTTTCAATAAATGTATTGTAAAGTTTCTTTGTGTCTTTATTGTAATCACCAAGGGCATGCATGTTTGAGTGAGTAACGAAAGGGGAGGGATCTGTTTCCACAGTTCTGTTGGGGACTAGAGGATCATGTTTCGAGGATGCCAAAATCACCTGCTACTCTGGGAAGATTGGGAGTTCAGGTGAGGCACTGTGAGCTGGCCAGAATTTGGGCTGAGAGGTACTGCCATTGTAGAGAGACACCTTCCCCACATTATAAAGTCCTGCCATCCTAACATAGTTTTGCTTTACCAGCAGAATCCATGCAACAACCTAACTACAGGAAAACAACATCTGGAAAGAAACAAATCCTCTTAGGATCTTAAGATGAGGAGAAATGTAAACAGGGACTACATCACTGACTTGGATTACCTTAAGGGTTTTATTAAAGTCATTAATTAGAAGTTAGTCAAAGTTTTTCCATCTGTGTATATCAAAACAAAATTTTGGAGAAACACTTTACGCTCTAACATTACAAACCCACTTACTACCCCCTACTAACACAAAAACATGCCAATCACATCTCACCCATAAATGACCCACCAATACATCTATGCTAAAATAATTATTCTCTACTGGTTCAAGTACAATCGTCCAAGTACAACCCCCATGGGACGCATCTACACGTCCTAAATGTCGCCTCTCTAACCTTTGTATCTGATAATTCTGTCCTCTCTAGGGCCCCTGTTTTTCCACTGCTAAAGGACACTCCAGATTCCATTTAACCCTGAAATGTCTGTTGTTCTTCACAGCAAGCACCATCCCCTTTTCCACCACAAAAAATAAAGCATCCAAATAGTGTGTCACTGTCATCATGCCTGTTGTTACTGTAAGAATCCACTGTAAAAAGGAACTAAACTACTCTGCCAAAACACAGGGCATGGAGCAACCCATGAGCAATGCCTTGCCAACAAATAAGTAACCATCAAATAGTAAAGCCAACAGGGGTAACTAATCTGGATGCACCGCCAGGAGCCTGAACGCTGGCTCAATACTACTCATTGCTATTTCTGCGTCCTGTTCACAACACCTCACCAATGCAATGGTGTCATCACTCGAAGCATTGTGTACTGACATGTCCTCCTTTGAAATAAAATTATTAATGGACTGGCCCTCTGGACACAGCAGATACTAAATTAACCAAAAATTCCCTTCTGTGGTGTTTAGTCTACCCCATAATGAGGGAATATCAAGTCTTTCAAAAGGGCTGGCAACACTCATTTCACCAGTTTCTTGCAACAGTATTTATTTTTCTGATTTCAAGTTTTCTATCCAACATTTGTGCTTGGGACACTGGTCATCAAATGTAAAGTGCATAGAAATAGCAGGGATTCAGTATGAAGTGATCTACACATAACAGTTCATACAGGATACAATAGTTTTCAGCACAATAGAGTTTGCTATTGCAACATATAGCTAGGACTCCTCCAATTTTTCAGCTTTTATTGAGTTTTACAGACATAGACAGAAACCCATCTATTTTCCTGTGTGTTTATTTTCATTATGGTTATAAAGGGTAGTTAGGTTGTTTTTGAGTGAATCCAAATGCTGCCAATCTTGACTGCCAGGCAAATGGTGTGTGGATTGACAGATAAACAGTAAAAAGAGAGAATACACTCCTAATGGTGCTTCAATAGAACAAGCATTTACAATGCAATCTGTCTCGCTTTGGGACCTTATAAGTATTTAGCGATGCAGTGGGGCCACTCCAGAGGGTTATAGACGAAAGGGATTTGCGCTGGTAGGCTTTTGGCAGAACGAGTGCAGAATATGAGATAACACACACAGTAGTTGTTATGCACTGAAGGTAGGACCAATCAAAGCACGCATTTTCTTTAAAATTTGAGCCCGGTGTCACTCCTGATAGAGGGCATCTTCCCAGGCTTTTCAGGAGATAAGGAGAGGAACTGGCACCAAAAGGGCAAGATATTCACTGTATATCAGTTTTCCTCTACACAAGGCACTTTCAGCCAATGTCGCAGGGTGGTTGAGGACATGCGACACAACACAGCAAGGGGCTGTGGTAGCTGAGGGGCAATAGCAGTCAGAAACTGGCTGGAAAAGAGCAGATGTACATTCTCCCAGCTTAACCGAAGCCTGCATTGCTCTGGGGCAGGGTCTCATGGACAGTGAGCATCAACGGTGTCACTTACAAGGGAGGATGACGAAGATGACAACTAGAACCTGGACACAAACCACCACATTTTGAGGAACTCGCCATTCGCGACAGGACATCATTTACCCAGAGGGTACAGCTAAAAAGTGACATACCACAAACAATAACCCAATAGGCCCAGCTATGGAGGGGACTGGATGGATTTTACATGGAACTGGCATACACACCCTTTCTCTACCAGGGCTACAGACAAAAAGGTCAATGATGCTGGGTCCATGATTCTGTATTGTCATCATTCAGTTACCACATAGCCTTGTGGGGAGATGGGGGTAGCCCCATCGACTATAATTAGGGCTGTAGACTTTGAAACAGCCCTGTCCTGTTCTCTACAGATGCGGTCGCTCCCCCACGCTGCTCCCTGACCTGCCTCGCCTCACAGCCTGGTATTGTTGCGCATCTCCGCTGCTCTGACAGAAATTGCCGATTTTAATTGCTGCTTTACATTGTAATTGCTGTATTGCACTGTCATACTGCTAAACCATTTTATGCTGAATCAATTGTATTAATTTGCCGAATAACGCTGAACCACCTCGCCTGCTAATTGACTGCATGAAGCTCTGTGTCGTCGCTGTGCTGCTGCCATTTAATTTATGTGTTTGTGACATCGAGGCGTGACCGAGTAGACCGGGGACACTGCCTTTTTGCACTATATTGGCTGCTTGTTCGGTTTTACGCCGCCGGCCATTTTGTTGTTGTTGTTGTGTCTCCCTGCCCGGGTCTCCACCCCGCTCCCGCCTTCCCAGCTGACCCTTCCTCGCCCCTCCCCTATCCACATATGACAGATGCCTTTACGCGCAGCGGTATCGCGCAGCGGTCGTGCCCCATGCGCGCCGAAGGTGCGCCAAAGGTAAGCCCGTCTACGCCCGTCCACGCCTGGACCGCGCCCAGCGCCAGACCCCCTGGTCCTCGCAAAACCCATTCCACCCGCATAACGTACGACGCCGCTACCCTCCTAGCCCTTAACCCCGGACGCACTCCACAATGCTGCGAAGCTACCCCAGGACGCACCCACGGTCCTTTTGCCTGCCACTCCTGCCAGTTCACCTGCATCAGGACCCACACCAAATCCACTTCCCCCAAACACAACTCCGACTCTAACCACCTGAAGGTCATCCTGCTGAACACCCGCTCGGTCCACAGACACGCCACTGAACTCTGGGACCTACTCGACACTGCGTCACCGGACATCGCCTTCCTTACAGAAGCATGGATGAACACATCAGCACCCTACATCGCCATAGCCATCCCGGACGCTTACAAGATCATCCGAAAAGACCACACCAATCAAACAGGAGGAGGCATCGCCATCGTCCATAGGAACACCATCAAAATCATGACAAGCTCCGACGATAATCTCACAACTGCCGAACATCTCCACTTCCAGATCCACACCGACCCCAGGACCACACTTAGAGGCACCCTCATCTACAGGCCTCCAGGAACCCGGACACAATTCAGCGATGACATCACTGACTTAGTCAGCCCACATGCCCTCGCCTCCGAGAACTACATTCTACTAGGAGACTTCAACTTCCACCTTGAAAACAAATACGACAGCAACACCACCACCCTTCTGGACAACCTGGCCAATCTCGGACTCAAACAACTTGTTGACACCCCCACCCATGTAGCCAGACACACGCTCGACCCTATCTTCACCTCCAGCAAGCACATTTCCTTCGATCGCACCACAGCTCTCCATTGGACGGACCACAGCTGTGTTCACTTCAGATACAAAACCACCTTGACCCACAACCCCCCACAACCTATTCCTCGGAGAAACTGGAACAAAATCACTTCCGACCAACTCCTCACATCACTCAACCAAAACCCTCCCACCCTCTCATTGGACCCAAACCAAGCAGCCACCAAACTCAAGCAATGGATCACCCACAGCGCAGGCGAATTAGCACCCCTGAAAAACCACCAGATCAAATCAGGCAACAAAAAGGCTCCCTGGTTCAAGGATGACCTTAAAAAATCCAAAAAGCTATGCCGCACCCTAGAGAAAACATGGAGAAAAAAAACCAACCACCGACAACATGGCAACCCTCAAGGCAGCCACCCGCAAACACCACCAACTGATTCGATCCACCAAGAAATCAGCACTCAAGGATCGACTCGACAACAACGACCATAACAGCAAGGAACTTTTCAACATCGTCAAAGAATTCACCAACCCCACTGCAGCATCTAATGACATCACTCCCTCCCAAGACCTCTGCGATGCGTTATCATCCTTCTTCTACAATTAAATTGCCGACATTCACAACAGCTTTGAGAACACTCCCTGCGAACAACCCTCCCCACCCCCCTCAGAACCTACCCCGCCAACTAACAACCTCAGCGCCTGGAACCCAATCACCACTGAAGACACCATCCGCCTAATAAACTCAATCCACTCTGGCTCGCCAACCGACCCCTGCCCTCACCACATCTTCAACAAAGCTGACTCCATCATCGCACCCCATCTCCGTGATGTCATCAACTGCTCTTTCAACTCTGCCACCTTCCCAGAAAGCTGGAAACACGCCGATCTCAGCGCCCTCCTGAAGAAACCCACAGCAGACCCCTCTGAACTTAAAAACTACCGACCCATATCCCTCCTCCCATTCCCTGCCAAAGTCAGTGAGAAAGCCGCCAACAGCCAGCTCGCCGCCTTCCTTGAATCCAACAACTCCCTTGATCCCTCTCAGTCCGGATTTCGAGCCAAACACAGCACCGAAACCGCCCTCATTGCAGCGACAGACGACATCCGAACACTACTGGATAACGGAGAAACAGTGGCCCTCATTCTACTCGACCTCTCCGCCGCTTTTGACACAGTCTGTCACAGCACCCTTATACAACGCCTCAGCAACATCGGCATACAAGAAAAAGCCTTGGACTGGATCATCTCATTCCTCTCTGGGAGAACACAGAGAGTCCGACTCCCCCCAGTCAACTCAGAGGCCACTGAAGTCATCTGTGGCGTACCACAAGGATCATCACTCAGTCCCACCCTCTTCAACGTTTACATGAGCCCACTCGCATCCATCGCGCGCCAACACAACCTTAACATCATCTCCTACGCCGACGACACCCAGTTAATCCTTTCCCTCACCAAAGACCCTAACACCGCCAAAACAAATCTTCACGAAGGCATGAAAGAAGTAGCCGAATGGATGAAACACAGCCGCCTAAAACTCAACTCAGACAAAACGGAGGTGCTCATCCTAGGATCTTCCCCTTCTGCCTGGGACGACTCTTGGTGGCCTTCCGCTCTGGGCACAGCACCCATACCCACAGACCACGCACGTAACCTTGGCTTCATCCTAGACTCCTCTCTCTCGATGTCCAGACAAGTCAACGCAGTCTCATCCTCCTGCTTCAACGTACTTCGTATTCTCAAAAAGATCTTCCGCTGGATCCCCCCGAGACAAGAAAGACTGTCACCCACGCACTGGTCACGAGTCGACTGGATTATGGTAACACACTATACGCCGGAATCACAGCAAAATTACAGAAAAAACTCCAACGCATCCAAGACGCATCAGCGAGACTCATATTGGACATCCCTCGCCAAGATCACATTACCAGACACCTAAAAGACCTCCACTGGCTTCCCGTCAACAAGAGAATTACGTTCCGTCTCCTCACCCACGCACACAAGGCCCTCTACAAACTAGGACCCGAATGCCTCACCACTCGACTGTCCTTCTACACACCCACTCGCCAACTAAGATCCTCCAATCAAGCCCTCGCCGCAGTCCTGCGCATCCGAAAATCCACTATGGGGGGCAGATCCTTTTCCTTCCTGGTGGCCAAGACCTGGAACTCACTCCCCACTCACCTCCGCCTTACTCAGAACCACATCTCCTTCAGAAAAGAACTTAAAACCTGGCTATTCGACAAAAAATGATCCCCCCCCTCCCCCCTCCCCAAGCGCCTTGAGACCCTGTGGGTGAGTAGTGCGCTATATAAATCCCTGAACTTGAACTTCAACTTAAAAAACAAAACCCACTAAATGGAACACCTCCAGTCACTCGCTGTTTGGCAACCAAATTGGATGACAACACAGAGGAGGAAAGAAAAAAAATCAAACAAGGGCAGGATAGCAGTGTAGCCATACCGTGTACCCACCAGTCATCCCAATGCAGGTATCCACCACTAAGCCCATTATAAAAACTCACCACCGACTACTGAACACGAACCATAAATCATTCTCCAGTACTAAGTTCATTATCTGGAGGTGGGTGACCTCAAACACACTATACACTTGCATTCCCCTCTCTCAGCAAATAAATACTAACACACGCCCTCGAACCCACCACTTGGCCCTGGTGATGATTTCAGTGCTACACCCCATACATACATTTACCGTTCCCTACAGTACTTGGACACACCCACTTCTCTATATGGCTTTACCACTCACCCCTGTATGTGGATTCAGTGAAGAACATGCATATGAGGCACCACTTTCACTATTGATTGAACCAACCTCTCGCCAGTGAATACAGACCCCCCCTCCTCTGGAATCTGGATCCAAAGACACTACTGCACACGCTCACCTATGTGCTTGTAGCACCAGTAAAAGGGTGGTATGCATCCTCGCACACCCACAGGAATCTCCAAGCTCGTACCTCGATATGGATGCCCCTTTAACCTGCCACTCGTGCAAGAGGGAACCAACCGAAAATACCACTGGTAATAAGAAGTACTAAACAAAGGGTACTAATTGCTATACAAATGCACATATCCTAACCTATGTGTGTGATTCTACCATTGACCACCTGCACTCTAATCTATACATAGCCATGATCATGCAACGAGCACGTTAACTTATGGTACAGAAAGGTTGCTATGCTTTTCTTTGCACAATGACATGGTTTTACCCCCAGCCTAAGGGTGCGGCTCTATGGAGAGGATGCTTCTGACATGTCAACAACGCATGCACGTCCTTTCATGGTTCCACGTGCAGTGACTACTGAAAAGCCAAATTACGACCGTTTTGGGTCGAGCCTCCTCTCAAAAGGCATCAAAACACAACAGGCCTTCTGGTGTAGCTGCCACTGTCCACGCCTGAATGAAAATCGAGACAATCTACGTGTGTACCGGTGGAGTGGAGTAGCCCAGCTTCGAGTTCTGTGCGTTTATATATCACTGTATTATTTTGTCTTCCACGTTCCTCTCAAGGCTGCACTTTACCGGCAAAGCGCAATTCCATCACTTTAGTCATTTAAAAAAAATACCTGGTGGATTATTAACTTTCAGCAAAATATTCCCGGCCAAAGGGTTAGAATAAATATAAGCCTCGGGGAACTGTTTTGGGGAAGGCTGCACGGCTCCAAAATATTGCATAAATGCATGCGCACACCAGGTATCTGCCCTTCTCGTGCTGCGCCGATGATGGGACTATGGTAAACAAAGGAAGTCCAGGGCAGTAACGTCCCGTCGTGCAGCACTCTTGTGCAAACTCCAGATCTGATCACGCGAAGCGGATTGCCACCTACCAGATTGGGGCACAGGGGCACCAGTCGGCAGTCGAGAAAGATCACCGACTGGTGTGCTCTGCCACGAGCCTTCCTTTTGCTCAGCGGCACGTTCTCAGCACTTTAACTTAAATACAAAGGGGCAGATTTAAAAGAAAGTGACGCATCTGTAGAGATGCGTCACTTTCCCTGCGCCACCCTGAGAAACCCTTGCGCCACTCTGGATGTGCCTTATTTACAATACATCCCACCACGGAGGAAGGATTGACAGAAGCATCAGAAATTCTGACGCATCTAGTGGAGCAAAACTCACGCATTTCTGAAGTCATGTCGCAACTCCAGCAATGCATTTTGAGGCCTATTCCTAGTACACTGCTTCACTCCTTACACCTGCTTCGTAAGGTTTTGATGCAGTGAAATCTTGTAGATTAGCACTGTGTCACTTTTACGAGGCGTTCCTGTATGGGAACGGCCGCCCTGCATACATTATACCTGGCGCAGGTATAATGTGACGCAGGGCTTTACAACGTGGCGCATCACCCTAGAGGCGTCACGCTGTAAATTAGCCACATTTTTTACGCCGCCGCTGCGTCACAAAAGTGATGTAACGGCTGGGCAAAAGTGTCACAAGAGGCTTGTAAATCTGCCCCAAAGTTGGCAGTTGCAGCACCAGTGTGTTAGCGACGCAGTAAACAGTTAAAGGAAAACAAAATAGCTAAATCCTTTTTATTTTGCGGACAAATCTGTTTTAAGGAGGAAATGTGAGCATTGGAACAAACTCACCGAACAAGCCCAACAGAGGAGAGTGATGCGTTGTGGCTCCTGCTGCCCAACCCTCTCTCACTCACTCAGCTCTCAGGGGAAAGGCACTTACTGCTGCACTCCACATCCATGCAGCGCTACAGGTCCGTTCCACAGAGTCATTCTTCTTGCCCAGGCTGGGCAGCAGCAGTGGAGGGTAGGCCAGGAGACAGAGGAGTTACCCGGCAGTAGCTATGTTACCAGCAGCGCCGGCTGGAGCGTATCATGTTAATGTGAATGCGGGCGCCGTGTAAAGCGCGGTGCTCGGGGGCTGCGGGCGGCAGGCGCCATTGTACGCAGTGTAGCTCGTTTAAATAAAAAAAACAATGTTTGAGGACCGGGTTCACAAGAAAGCTGCGAGTACGCCATATTAAAGATAAAGCGCATAGTAAAAAAATCATTTTTTTCTTACACTGCGACCGATTGAAGGCGGCCATATGATGTGTAAACATTAGAAATTCATTCCAATAAAAGTACGACGGGAGGGCGCTACAGGCGGCAGCTGCCATTGGTGATTCTATGCCCATGGGAAAACTCATTAAAGAAAGTAGTGCCCACAGACTTAAGAACATGTACCATGTAACAGCTAAAGTGCAAGAGCCAGCCGCCATGGGATGTTACAGATGAAAACAAGGTGGTACTAAGGAGGGACTAACAACCCTTTTAAGGAATCAGAAGTCAGCATTTACGAAGGACAAATACACAAGCCAATGAAAAACATGGTCCGAGAGTGGGCGTGGATTACATTGCATACTCCACCACAACAAGTCTTGCAGAGCAGCGCATGCGCGCTGACTCAGGCTCGACCTAAAAATGTATACAACAAATTAGTTGGACGGTTCCCCTGGTTATTTAACACAGGAAGGGGGAGAGTAATTCAAAATAGGAGGCCCTGTGATTTGTTAATCCTAAATGGAATCCGAAATGCTGACTAAAGCAGAACAAAGTGGGGGCAGGCAGGTCTCTAAGATATCCTAAAATATCAATTTTGGTATAATGGCAAAAGAATATTTAGAACACTTTTCGTTATTGTATGTCCAATATGTATGAGATCAACAAAATTTGTTATATAAAACAACAGTATTTATTAAAATACCTCCCTTCAGGGTTACAATCTAAAATAAAATACAGTAAAATAAATATTCCACATAATGAACAAATCTTAAAAAAAGCCAAATGTAAAAGGACGACGCGGCGTTTCGGTGTTCGTTTGTAATATTCACACCTTCATCAGGACACTTTGACATTTCATTGATAATCTTATATTTCGAAGTTTCTCTCTCTTTTTTTAAAATTTAGAGGACTTCTAAAGCAACTGGAAATTGGTGTTGCATCTGATCCTTATAATCATGTAGTACCTGTGATAAGGTCACTGCATATGGTGATAAAACACGGGGGAGCCACCGGAATTTATTCTTGGATTGGATAAGTGATAGGGGGCTCAGGATTCCTACATTAATTCGGAATCGCTCATTTAAATTCACTTTTATGCGACTGTTTTGGTTAATTGGTCAAGTTGTTATCAGCTTCGTGTTAAAAATCGGCCTCCCTGCTCCTCCGTGTTCGGTCCTTCAAGGAAAGCCACTTGGTCCTTGAAGGACCGAACACCGAGGAGCAGGGAGGCCGATTTTTAAAACGAAGTTGATAACAACTTGACCAATTAACCAAAACAGCCGCATAAAAGTGAATTTAAATGCGCGATTCCGAATTGATGTAGGAATCCTGAGCCCCTATCACTTATCCAATCCAAGAATAAATTCCGGTGGCTCCCCCGTGTTTTATCACCATATGCACTGACCTTATCACAGGTACTACATGATTATAAGGATCAGATGCAACACCAATTTCCAGTTGCTTTAGAAGTCCTCTAAATTTTAAAAAAAGAGAGAGAAACTTCGAAATATAAGATTATCAATGAAATGTCAGTGTCCTGATGAAGGTGTGAAAATTACAAACGAACACCGAAACCCCCCGTCGACTTTTTGCCTTTGGCTTTTTTTAAGATTTGTTCATTATGTGGAATATTTATTTTACTGTATTTTATTTTAGATTGTAACCCTGAAGGGAGGTATTTTAATAAATTCTGTTTTTTTATATAACAAATTTTGTTGATCTCATACATATTGGACATACAATAACGAAAAGTGTTCTAAATATTCTTTTGCCATTATACCAAAATTGATATTTTAGGATATCTTAGAGACCTGCCTGCCCCCACTTTGTTCTGCTTTAGTCAGCATTTCTGATTCCATTTAGGATTTACAAATCACAGGGCCTCCTATTTTGAATCGACCTAAAAATATGCATGTTTCATGAGTACGTTGGTCAATCATTTATGAGAATTCATAGTACTGAAACCTCTCAAGCATTCAAGTATGAGTGTACATTTATGGATTAAATACATATGACAATATGCAAGATTCAATATAATCTTTTCACAAAACCCAAAGTAAAGGTGGTAAAATAAGCAACAAACCGGAATGGAGAAGGAAATGTAAAAAATATAAATACCAGTTACCCAGGAGCACGACATATATACTAGTCACTGTGTAAATAAAATGTACTATTACTTTAAAAAAAAAAAAAAAAAGTTTATGATTTTGAGCGACAGCCCTCATCAAATACACTCAAATACACTCGGTGACTTAAAAGCTCAATTATTCATTTAAGTCTGAAAGCCAACTATGTGATTTCACTATAAAAAATGTAATTTAGAAAGACAAAGTGAGAATGCGTATGTGTTTTTTGTAGGGAGGGGCACACTAGAGCATTTTTGCTGAGAGCAGCAAAAACTCTGTAGCTGAACCTGACTACACCTTTCCACATATCTGCTGATTCGTTAAAATGAGATATGCTATGGCATTCCTATTGATAAGAGAACTGCAACTAAGCTGAGAGGGTGGTGATAAAAAACATTAGTCTCTGAGGTCTGATAGCGCTACTGTAGCTCACAGTGTAGAGAATGCTAAAGGTTTACTTTTATACCGGTATGCGAAGGAGGCACTACAGGTCCAGAGCAGGCTCTGCCCAGAAAAGCTGGTCAACCCCTCGCCACTTCCCAACCTTGGAGCAAACAACTGCTAAAACTAGCGTGTTTTGAGAAGGGAATCCCCCTCTCACACATAGAAAAACACTTTAGGGCGTGTATACACATAGTCTGAATTACACACCCACTAGTTTAATCACATACACATTTTTATCTAGGTCCTGAAGAAAGCCAGCATATTCATAAGGCACTGGCTGAAACATGTTGACCCACCACTGGATGTAGGAGGTCGTAACTCGCCTCTAACATCCAACAGCCTTATTTTTAACCGCTGACGGTGGCCCAGGTATTAAAGTCTAATTTACCCTCGGGTACTGGGACCCCCGCCAAGCCGTTTTAAAATCACTTTCATAACACTCTTCACCGCACACTCAGCGACATACCTGCTCCGCTGTAATCAGGCGTCGAAGCACACCCGGGACACGCTAGGTGTCACTGGGTGGGCCCGATGATGAAGCATGCCACCAACTAGGTTGGTGGGTGAGGGCTTCATGAGCACACTTACCAGGTGTTCCTACCCCCTGACGAAACATACTAGAGTCCTTTTGTCAAATTTCATAATACATGAGCTAGTCTCCTTTTGATTAAATCACATATAAACCCCGGGGATAAGGACTAGCTTTCTGGTCCTCTCTCTCTCTCTTGATACGCAATCAATTACTTTTATACTAGACTTTAAAGGAGAATATTTGTGCATGGAAGCTGTTTGTTTTGTTTAGACCCAGAATCTCAAAGGATTAGATATGGTTTGGAAACAAACATATTTAAGCACTCAGTAAGTCAGACCCTATAGGATATTGTGGCATAAATTTGCAAATTTTGCAGCACAAAAATGGAAATTTGAGGCAATATTGAGGAACTTTATTTTACTCTTAATTCTTCTTCTTCAGCCTTAAATCAATGGAAACTGTTTAGCAGAGTATTCCACTTTGAAATAAGGCATGTTTAAAATGTCTGAGTGTGTGTTTGTTATATTCTCCATTGTGGAGCATAAGTTAAGCCAAGCACAATAGCACAGAGTTGTTAGTCATTGTGTTTTCTGTGGTATTATGCCGGCCTGGGGCTAGCGCTTCCAAGCTCCAGAGCCATCTGCTGTAGGAAACCAAAGCTCTTCCTCAGGCGAATGATGGTAGTTGGTGGAGGTGCAATGCCACGGCTCATATATGCATGTTAAATATTGCTCTAGTCAGATCAGTCGTGTATATGTAACAACAAGGGCAACCCTACTCACACGGAACCAGGGTATCTATCATATAACAAGGAACAGTGGTTCCTGCGGACAATGTATATAGTACACGGTAATGATTAAGCTCAACTGCAATATTCACTGTCAAAGAGAGAATCAGGATTACAGACAAGAAGGTTGAAAAACAATTGCTGTTGCGATGCGATTATGCCACATGAATTGTTGCCTTTTGGAAAAACTATTCTCAATGGCATAGACAATCGAAAAACGTCTAGATATTTCACTCCCTACAGTATCTCTTTGGCAGAAAGACAAGCCCTTGAAAGCCTTAAAAATGACAAATCTATAATCCTGAAGCCGGCAGATAGAGGGGGAGGTATTGTGATTCAAGACCAAACAGACTATGACACTGAGATACGTAAACAAATCACAGATGCCAAACATTACAAACAATTGTCTTTCAATCCTCTGTCAATGATCAGAACTGAAATCATGAAGATAACCACTGAGCGCCTAGGACAGGGCTATATTTCCAAAAAAAGAGTTTGAATATCTTAATGCTGAAACACCCCGAACTCCGGTATTATATACCCTACCCAAAATTCATAACAATGCCACCAACCCACCGGGTCGCCCCATCCTCTCTGGTTGTGGGTCAGTCCTAGAACCGCTTGGAAATCATATTGACTATTTCATTAGAGACTTTGTCCCCATACAAGAGACGTATGTGAGGGACAGCACATTTATGATAAATCTGATTGGCAGCATGCCCTTCAACACAAATACAGATTGGCTTGCCACATTAGACATAAAATCATTATACACCAACATACCGCAGGAAGAAAGCATTTAGCTAATAGAGAACTTGCTGAATACTCGCACACATCTTGTACAAGTTTCCACAAATTTCATTATCTCTTCACTACGAATTGCATTACAACATGACTACTTCATATTTGAGGGTGACTTCTATCGGCAATGCTCTGGGACTTTCATAGGTGCCGTTTTTGCTCCCAATCTGGCAAATATGGACCATATAGAGCATAAGCGTGCCCTCTCCCAGCAAAACACATATTGTTCCAACATTTTATGTTGGAAACAATATATTGATGACATCTTCCTTATCTGGTTTGAGTCTAAATGCAACTTTTATGAATTCATCCCATATCTAAATAATGCTAAAAAGACACTTGATTTTTACATCCACCATCCATAAATCTAAAATTGCCTTCCTAGATCTAGAGATCAAACATCAGGATGGAAAACTATATACTAGTCTCTACAGGAAATCCACTGAAAGAAATATTCTCCTATCCTGCATTAGTAATCATCCGAGGGCTCTGAGAAATGGTTTACCCTTCAGCCAGTTTCTATCTCTCCGTAGAAACTGTTCCAGAAAAGAGGACTACATGAGAAAAGCACAAATACTGAACGCCAAATTGGTTGCAAGGGGCTATCCCTTTAAGATAGTAAAGAACTCCCTAAAACCGGAAATGACCTATACATCGCGGTAATTACACCGCAATGCTATTACAATGCGGTTGTTACAACAACTGCGTTGTTAGCACGCAATGCCATTACTAGGCAAGTCATTACATTGACTTGCAGTAAATGGTGGCTAGCATTAGGAATAGTATAGTTTACTATTTCAACACCTTCCCTACTGTTGCATAGGCTGGAGTTAAAATAGTAAATGATATATTTCTAATGTCAGAGCGCCATCTACTGCAAGTCGATGTAATGACTTGCGTAGTAATGGCACTGCGTGGTAACAACGCAGTCGTTGTAACTACCACATTGTAATGCCACGTGATGTAATGACTTGTGTAGTAACGAGTCATATTCCCCTAAAACTGGCATGTTTTTGTCCTAGAGAAGAGCTGCTCATTACTAAAAATCAAAAAAAACCCTCGACAAATGTATATGTGTGACCACTTTTGGCACACACACAAATAAAATCTGGAATCTGATTAAAAAGAATTGGCTTTTGATCAGAAGCATTGAGCCTACCATAGACACCCCCATGTTTGCCTTAAAACGTAGAAAAACATCAAAGATCATCTGGTGCACTCATCCACACAATGCAACAAAACACAAACACCCAGTACTTTAGAAACAGCGTGGGGTCTTCCCCAAGTAAAGGGATATTTTCCCTGTGGGAATTGTAGAGCGGGCACTTTCTCATTTGATACAAAGGTCTTTGAACATTGCAACATTAGACAAAATTAGATTTTTTTCTCCAACTGTAACTCACGTTGTCTACTGTTTATGGGGTCCTCCTAAACTATTAATTTTGGAAAAGGTGATGGACAGAGCTTCTGAATGATGCAGAATACTCCTACCCAGTCAAGAGATCAGGGCTTGATCCATCACCGTTTCTTAGCTCACTGCACCATCCCAGCTCAGAACCTGGCTACATGAAACTGTCCATCACCACCCCCTTTTCCAAAATCGTCCTCCTAAACTATAACACTACAGAAAACCTTCGGCTCTAGAAAAATAACAAAACAAATAGAAAGACAACATCCAAAATAACCCCAGGGGATATCCCTTGATTAGGACGAAATCCCTCACCCACTAGAGGTGGCATGCTTCATCATTGGGATTCTCCAAGTGATGGAAAAACCTAGTCCCGCCACAGGCTACAAGTCCCTCTCTGAGAGGGAGGAGCTGAAGGATGTTTTTATTCCTACTCTTGGATTTACTAAATGCAGCAATGATGGGCAACAAACTAGGAAGGGTGAGGGGCACAGCACAACAAAAAAACCTTTAAAATTGTGAGGTGAGATAAAACTAGCTACCAGGTACGTAATAAAACTTTATTGGCCTGTACTGGTGCCAGGATTAACAAGCATTTGCAATGCAACGGTCTAGCTTTTAGTTAAGCTTAAGCTATTCTGTTTGTAATTAGGCCGCTTTTAGCTTTGCTTTTATTAGTGTTTTTTAAGCGTTTATGTACATACCATGCATATGTATGTATATGCATGCATGCATTAATATTGGTATTTATATAGATATGAAGATGTTTATATATGTTTATATATGTATTTGTATATATATATATATATTTATACACATACATATGCATATATATATATCCAAAACAGTTTTTCTCCAAGGAAAAAGCGCAACATAGCTTCGGGGGATCAGAAGGGCAGCTTTAATGTTGTAAGCAGCGCAGGTAATTCAAGGTAAAGTCTGTCTCTCTGTCCTCCTTCTACAGGCAAATTCAGTTTTGCCTCCTCTCTCCCCAGTGCAGAAATTTCACCATGTGGGGCACCGGGGGGGGGGGGGGGGGGGGGCGGGGTTGGAGTTACCACATGGTGCATTAGCGCCCAGTCACTGAATTTGGTGCTATCGGGACTCCAACGTCCAGAATGCAGTGCTGGAGAAGGACTAGCGCGAGGTCCCTTACAGGAATGAGGCAGAGGAGGGGTCAGTGATCACATGACGATGTGATCACTATTTAAACAACATAGACATTAACCCCCGGGAACAACGAGGAAGCTGAAATGGGCACTGAGGAAAGCTGATTTAAGCTGAAACGCGTCTGCCATACGTTTCAGAGATCCTTGAATTACGTGCGCTGCTTACAACATTAAAGCTGCCCTTCTGATCCCCCGTTGCTATATATGCATGTTATGTACATGAACGTTTTACAAACACTAATAAAGGTAAAGCTAAAAAGCTACCAGATTACAAACAGAATTACTTCAAGTGTAATAAAGATGAGACCTATTGCATTTTGAATGTTTTTTCATTAGTGCCTTTAGGCAAAGAGTAAAGGGTTGGAGTAAGGTCACACTGTTTTTTCAGTGTGAGTAGTAGAGAGTGATTAGTAGAGAGTGATTAGAGAGTGAGTAGTATTGAGCAGTAGAGAGTGAGTAGAGAGTACTAGAGAGTATGTATTGTGAGTAGTAGAGTAGTAGTGTGATTAGTAGAGTGAGTAGTAGAGAGTGAGCGGTAGAGTAATAGAAATTATTATTAGTCATTAGTAGAAATATTGTAAGTAGTAGACTAATAGAGAGTAGTTGAGAGTAGAGTAGTAGAAGGCAGTAGTAGTGAGTGCTATAGAGTAGTATAGAGTGAGTAGGAGAGAGTATGTAGGAGATAGCGAGTAGTAGAGAGTGATTAGTAGGTAACTGAGTAGTAGAGAGTGAGTAGTATAGAGTGAGTAGTAGAGAGTAGTAAAGAGTACTAGAGAGTAGTAGAGGGTAGTAGTGAGTAGTAGATAGTAGAGTGAGTAGTAAATAGTAGAGAGAGAATGAGTAGTAGAGAGTGAGTATAGACTATAGAGTAGTAGTTAGTACTAGAGAGTACTAGAGTGTAGTAGAGAGTAGTAGAGAGAAAGTAGTAGATAGTATGGAGAGTAGTAGAGTGAGTTGTAGGTAGTAGAGTAGTAGATAGTGAGTATTAGATAGTTATTAGAGTGAGTAGTAGAGAGTGATTAGTGAGTAGTAGAGTGCAGTAGAGATACACACGGGGGTTCACAAGCACAGGAGAGGGCCATACTCACAGGAGGGGCGTCACACGCACAAGAGGGGCATCACACGCACAAACATGGTCTCATCTGCACAGGAGGTGCTCATATGCGCAGGAGGGGTCATATGCAGGAGGAGCTCATGTGCACAGGAGGGGGACATGTCCCCATCTCCTACTTCATCCCAGCAATAGGTGCCACATTGTGAATTCGGTGGAGGGTGCGTGGGGGGGGGTTTCACACACAGGATGGAGTTCGAACACACAGAAGAGGGGACATGTGCACACCTCCTACCTGATCCCACCATTAGGTGTCAGATTGTGAACCCTGCAGGTTACAAGTTGGAATCCTCACAATGTTAACTCATTCTTTCATCCCTACATTGAATACCATTACGTTAGGTAATAGTACCTCCTATTATTTCCAGCACTTTTAAACCACAAAACTCTAAAGAAAGTTATTATTACTTGTGTTACCCAAAAGGTGCATCGCTGCTTGAACTGCTAACAATAACCAGCACTGGAGTCCTCTTTCACCATCAACCAATGCTGCAGATTCACATTACGTTCCTACTTACCTAGTTTGTTGTCTCACCAGCTTAAGAAATGGGAACGCGTCTCTCTGCCATGA
Organism: Lissotriton vulgaris; assembly: GCF_964263255.1. NCBI lineage: Eukaryota > Metazoa > Chordata > Amphibia > Caudata > Salamandridae > Lissotriton > Lissotriton vulgaris. The sequence continues at coordinate 1,718,084,227 of NC_141695.1, read as the reverse complement.
TCACCGATCCTCAGCTAGCCTCGCACTGGCCCCCCCTTGGTAAAGTCTTGCTGGGGGAGCGGGGATTTGTTGGCACTGTGGGTCTGGCGAGGTCGCAGCGCGACTGGGGTGGGAGGGAGAAGGGGCATGCAAGCGGGAGCCGGGGGAGGGGCACTGGCTTGAGCGCCTAGGGAAGAGGCAGCGTTTGGTTTGGTCACTGGGTTAGAGGAGGGAGTGGGCCGTCCGAGGAAGGGCATTTGTCAGATGGGGAGACCAGGGAGGGCCGGCTATGGCCTATGGGGCGGTGGAGTCAGTGCGGGGTGGGCAGGGGCTGCTCTGCCAGACACTGCCGAATACGTGGTCCTCAGCTAGCCTCGCACTGCCCCCCCCCCCCCCCCACCTTGGTGAAGTCTTGCTGGGGGAGTGGGGATTTGTTAGCTCCGTGGGTCTGGCGAGGTCGCAGCACGACTTGGGTGGGAGGGAGAAGGGGCGTGCAAGCGGAGCAGTGGGGGGGGGGCACTGGCTTGGGCGCCTAGGGAAGAGGCAGCGTTTGGTTTGGTCACGGGGTCAGAGGGGTGCAAGACACCCTGGAAGGAAGGGAGCAGGGTGGGGGGGCACCAGCAGGAAGGGGCAGGAGTGTCACCGCCCGGCTGGGGGGCACCGGACCCCCTGGAAGCAGACAGCCCCTTGCAACATCTGCGCCATTTGCATTGGAAGTGTCCGGTGCGCAGTGATTTGTGTCCACGGAGCCGGGACACCCCCGTGCACGGAGCCAGGGGCAGGGCTGCTGGGAACTAGCGGATCCGAAGTTGCAGCCGGTGTGCGGATCCGGAGAGGCGGGAGCCATGGAGCCCGGGGGAGAGCCCCGGGGGAGATGGGGTAGGTGCGAGTGCTGGGGATGCAGAACAAGAAGTGCTGCATGGAGGGGCTTAAGTGCCCGGCTTACAAAGTGCCGGTGGGCAGAGCCCCGGTGGGCAGAGCCCTGGAGGACCGGCGGACGACGAAAGCGAGAGTAACACAGCTAGGGGGAGTGGGAGAGGGAGGGGGCAACAGATATGGGTGTGGGAGTAGCGGGTGGGGAGGAAGGGAAAATAAGGACACGCAGGAGGAGGCAACGGAGCTCGAGGGAAGACGCACACAAGGGAGAACAATCGAGGACGAAGGGAGACGCACAAGGGCAAAAGAGAGAATCCTGGATCACGGGGCTAAACAGAAGGGCAAGAGAGACCAGTACCGGGGCAGGTATGGGGAGAGAAGCACATGGGCAGAGAGCGAGGAGCACAAGGAAGGAAAAGAAGACGGGATACAGGGGAGGGGACACGAGGGAGAGGAGGAGCAGCAGCGAGCAGGGGAGCTTGAAACGAGGACATGGGAGGTGAAAGCGGTTGTCGGACGTAGACTTTTCTCTTCCCCGACTTCCTTCTGCTGTAAAAGGTTTCTAATCTTTATGGGGCAGTCCCCATAAAGATAACAAATCTTTTACAGCAGAAGGAAGTCGGGGAAGCCAGTCTGAAAAGGACAGGGCTAAGAGAAAGAAGTACGTCACTGGGACCTCTTTTCCAATGGCTGGCCACCGTTTAGCATGAACGGTGACGCCAGCCAATGGAAAAGAGGGGCAGGGCTTAACCTCACTAGTGAAATCTGCCCTTTAAACGTAAAATCTCTCCAGCGAGACTGCGCATGTACGCAGCCATCGCAGGCCGAGACCTAAAAACGAATGGCACTAACAGGGATAATGTATGCCTGCATGTTGGTGACGATGGACTAAGATCTACATGTTTCAGCCTCTTGATCCTCCTTAGAGGTGTCTTGGATTTCGTCAGGACCGGAATATGCTGCTGCTAAATATAGTAGTCTCTTTTCACACTAAAATAAAGTGTGGAAAAGAAATGTGACATATAAAATAATAAACTTAAAACAAGGAACAATAGGAAATACAATGTATAAAACCAGTGATCTTTGCTTGCTGTGGTGATTCGCTGGTAGTATCTAGGCAACAAAACAAGAAAAAGAGAGTGAACAATTCAGACATTGTCATTCTTTGATTCATTAATTTCATAGCAGTCCAAGAATGCTGCCTCATGCCAACATTGTGAAATAACCATGGGAGTGCATGCAAACACAAAAGAAAATCTCTCCATGTTGTACCTGAAGAGGTGTGGCGCAGCGGCCAGGGTGCCTGACTCCGGACCACGGTGTTCACGGTTCGATCCGCGGTGCTGGCAGCAGGTCGGCCCAGCACCATGTGACTCTGGGCAATAGCTCGCTTACAGCCTGATTCATGAACGGGCCGTTTTGCGAGGCTCAAATAGCGAATCATAAGGAATCGCTATTTGAGACTCGCAAAATGGTATTCATGTAGGAATCGCAATATTAATTGCGATTCCCACTGATTCCTTATTTGCGATGAGCTAATTGCTAATCGCAAATAAGGAATAACTCCCCATGCATTCCTATGGGCCAAAAGGCCCATAGGAATGCATGGGGAGTCATTCCTCATTTGCGATTAGCAATTAGCTAATCGCAAATGAGATTGCGAGTACAAGGGTGCCAGGGGTGTCCAAAGGACACCCTGTAGCACCCCTGCAATGGAAATTAACACAGGTGTTGCACACACACATGTCCAAAGGACATGTGTGTGTGTAACGTGCAACTCAAAAAAATGCATTTAAATGCATTTTTCTGAGTTTTCGCAATTTACCACGAGGTTTGACCTCGCGGTAAATTGCGGCCCGAAATTGCGATTTCGCAATTGTAAAATGGATGATGAATTACATTTAAGGAATCTCAAATAGAGATTCCTTAAATGTAAATCCTCGCAAATATGCGAATTAGCAAATAGCGATTTTTGCATTTGGGATGTTGAATCCCAAATGCAAAAATCGCACTCGCAAATGGCCAGATTCTCAGAATCTGACCCTTTGTGAGCGCTATTTTCATTGATGAATCGGGCGGTTAATCTTCCCGACGGCCCCCAGTGCCGGTAAACCACTTCGGAGGTAGCTGTGCGCTTTACAAATTCAAGGATATTATTATTATTATATTACAAGGTTATTATTATTATATTACAGGGAATCGCCTCATCTTAACCTGGCATCCAGATCAGGGAGGGGGCACCGCTCCTCAAGAACATATACAAGACAAATGTAATGAACCCTGTTATTTCATAATTTCTTATATGTTTTCATTATCAGAAATCGAGTATACTTGACAGTGGGCACAAAGCACAATAAAAAGAAAGTCGGAGGGTCCAACTAAAATATTCCCTAAAGGAGTCATGAGGTAAAGTATTCACCAACATGACTTAGGCTGGTGGGAATAACTGCTGCGTGCAAGGTCAGGTGACCCAGGATAATGTGCTGCAAGGCTAAATACTTACAAGGTCCCAAAGGCAGGACCTATTGGCTATGCTTGATAGGTTACAACTTTGATAGATTGATAGGTTACAAACGTAGTGTTTTGTAGAGATCATACAGGTGGATTAATGTAAAAGGAATGACCGCCTCGCTTTTGGGAATGCGTGATTCTTTGAAGCAGGAGGCATCATTTTGTGTTTCGCCACTGCTGTGCCCAGGCCTACCACCCTTAAACGTAGACCATGTGACCTATGCACAAGAAAAGAACAGTCCTACACTCTGCACCACCCTCCAGTGCACCAGGGCAGCACTGCTTGGGTGAGGTGCCCTTCGGCTCACCACAGATTGGATGGCCTGTGCACAAGGACAGAATAGTCGATGCGTTGCTCCTATCACCAAATCCTCCACGGGCTGCATGGTCTGTGCACAGGAACAGCACGGCCAGTAAATATGATCGGCATAGAGCAATCCCTTTGTGTGTAGCCGTACAAGTGACTATTGAACCGTTTCTAAGATCGCCTGTCACCGCCTAGCAAAGTTTCAGTTGTTGCCGGGAGGCAGGTGAGTGGAGGGGGAGGGGGAGGGGGGCATCGCCGGGGGACCTTTTCAAGCAAAACCACTGCAAGAGTATCCAGGGTTATCAGCAAAGCCATTCCTTCAAGGACAAGCAACCGCCAAAGGAGGATGAAGAGAGTGTGCAGTGCTGCAAACCGGAGAGGAGGAGCAGGCACTACACGGGGCACAACAGAGGTGGGCAGATTCATGTGGCGGAGGGTTACTCAGCCGACCTCGAGACAGAGGGGCACCTCCTCTACCAAACCCCTGCAGAGAAAGACTAAGGGGGTCACAAGGAGCCTACACCACTTAACCCTGCCTACCAAGAGAGGGATGGGTTCCTTAAAGACAGGACAGGATGAATACTTGTGGGGAATTCACTGACCCTGAAGCAAAGCAGAATAGGCAGATTAAAAATATCTAAAAATAAAAAAAAAACACAGAACACACCCAAGGAATTCGCCGACTCCAGCCATGATAGACACACTGAAGCGGCAGAGAAACCACCCCCTCCGACTCCTTGAGACGGGCGCACTAGCACATGGATGGGAGAGTAGGTAAAATGGTAGAGGGGGAGAGAGAGCACCAACCACGATGCATTCGTGAAGGTTTGAGTTCACTTGAATGGCAAAAACCTTGTAAGAAATGCTAAGAAGAAGAGCAGGGAGCCTTTATACAGAAGCGAGCAGGACTTGAGGCTCAGCCCAGCTCTGTTTGACATGTGCACTAAAGGGGGTTGCAAATTCCTGACTAAGCTGCTGGGCCAGAGGACAGCAGCCCCGCTCAGCAGCAGTAATGATGTACTTTTGTTACAATCACAGCATTCGCACGGGTGATGCGATTGTAACAAAAGTAATGAAAACGAAAATAAGTTTTCATTACTTTTTGTTACAATCAAGTCACCCGCGCGGGGTACTGTGATTGCATCAAAAGTAAATAAATAGAAATCAATGTTCCCCCTATTTCTTTACTTTTGATTCAATTGCGGCACCCACGTGGTTGACGCAATTGTAACCACAGTAACGAAAATGAAAAGAAATAATGGGCGACCGCTTTCAGCATGCACTGCCACTCGCTTCCGCGTCTCTGCATGCGGACAAACCTACCTGGTGGTGTTCTTGCGTGTCCTCTTCCCAGGAGACACGAAACTCAGGATAAAAAAGAAAGTGAAAGCGCGCACACCGTAGCAGGAGACAGTGCCTGGGGCCTCAGGCAGCCTGACGGGCGCCAGGAAATATGATTAATGAGCAAAGTATAATGATAAAAGGAACCTGATTAGCACCTCAAAAAGGTCATAGATCAAAGTAGCATGCATTTCATGAGTCCGCAATCACTGCATGCAATCTGTGGACTGGGAGAGGTAAACTGGTAGTCAGGAGGAACAAGACGTGCAGCCGCGAGACGCGCTCTGTGGTGGGGGAGGGGGTGAATGTTGAAGGCGAGCAAAACTGAGAGGCGGATCTGTATACACTGTCCCTTGAAGGTTCAGAGGGAGCGTGCAGCCTGAGCGAATGGTAGTCTGTGGTAAATAAAGTATTACCCTGTCATAATTTCTATAAATAAACATAAAGTGAGAGGCAGAGTCCGTGATGTCCGATTCAAAAGGGCTTTATTTCAATAACTCGAGTTAGGGGAGAATCGGTTCCATCACCACTAAGGTTCAGGAAGGGTCTTCTAAACTTTATTCACAGAGTACAATATTTATACATTCAATTTCGCACATAGGGAAGAGCGCTCCAGGCAGAGCAAGAGAAAAAGAGATAAGAATATGTGGGCGTGCATGAGGGCGTACATGTGGGCGTTCACTTGAGGAGTCATAGGTGGGTGGATACATGGAGGGGGGTTGCATGGCCAGCTGGAACTTTGCCCTACTGGTGTGCGCAACTTGATCATGACGTGCAACTGACGTGTAACTGGGGGGAGCTGACTTTCGGTCTGGTAGGGAGGCCTTCAGTGTCAGGGCGACCAGCACGTCTGGTATTATCTGATATCTTAAGTCCGGGGATGTATTATCTGAAGCAAAGGTCGCTCATCACCAAGAGCCTATGTGGGCATCTATTTCTTCGTTCATTGCGTGGGGGCCTTGAGCTTCTACGGACGCGAGCTCTGCAAATCACTTAAACGGAGACAGAAAGGCTAGGCCCTATCTCTGCAGACGGGTTCTGTTTACCTCCTTCACCAGGCAGGAATGTGATTCTGTAGAGCAAGCAGATAACTGTTGTGCACAATACTGTCTTGGCACCCCGTGCTGGGCCCCTCTCGGCTTAGCCAAAAGTATGCGAGGTCAGGGATATGTAGCTGCAGCCCTCAGAGTGTCTGGAGGCATGAAACCTCAATTCGGGGACTGGCTGAGCCACAAAATGGAGAAATGGGTTCTTCACGATATGTTAAAAGTGCACAATGCAAACACATGGGCCACATGGGCCTCAGTGCAAAATTAACGTTTCTTTTATGGGAGACTTGGTGATGTGGGACGTAATGCAGAGGCATCATTATTGCAGGCCACAGAGGGAAAATGCATGGGTGACATGCACGTACACTAAACGTTGGGGTACACGCAGGGGACATATTGGCCATGTAAAATTTCTTTTTCCTCATTCCCTCCTTGTCCCCTACTGTACCCTTCAGGTCACATCTATTCTCATGAGACCGTATATTTGTTCATACAGCATCATTTGTTCATCTTTGATCCTTTGTATACGTGGATGTGGAACACAGGCAGTCGCACACAGGCCGCAAATGGCCGGGCCACACTGCAGACAGAGACAGCAGCCGAATATCATAAGCAGTATCATTCCTAGGAACGACAACACTTTCCATCGCCATGCCGATATTACACCCCAGAGCCAACTGGACCAAGTCCATGCGCCTGGGTCTTGATGTATATCGTGAGCAATCTTGTGGAGCCTTGTTATTGCTGCGTACACAGATGGCGCGTTATTTGGTATGAAAACGCAGCAACTAGAGCCGATCACCCTACAGGCCCCGCCCCTATCCGCTAGGATGACGTCAAGAACAAGGCGGTTCTGAAGAACAACCAGTCGCATGGCAGACTGCTCCTGGGTCAAGTTCGCCAGGGCAGATGCAGTCTCATTCACAACTGCTTCCAGAGTCCTTGTTGACCTGCGTATGAGTTTACTGTTTTGGACGGGACCTATGAAGAAAAAGAATCCTTTGTTGAAATCTGTATATTGCTCCCATGCTGTCTCAGTCTGATCAATCTCTGAGGCATCGGTCTCTCTCCTGTGTCTAACATGCTCTAGTCGTGAATCTCGATGATAATAGGATGGGGCCAGAAAGACGGGTGGCAGCAGGAACGCTATATAGCATGTCCCACCCCAGTCTAAGGGCAGATGTACATAGGCTGTCTGACCGCAAATGAAATAGGTATGGCGAGATGCTTTGAAAGAAGACTTTCCTTTATCATTAAACTCTACTACAGCATTACACTCGCTGTGTCCCATATGTACTGATCCTTTCTTTCTAACGCACAAATCACCTTTTACTGGTAGGACTGAAATAGACGGTGGACCCGCATTTTGCATGGGCTGAACATTCAGCATTATAAAGCTGAGGGAAGCATTTCCTTGCTCGTACTCTTCATTTTCTAGATCGGTCCCCTTCCTTTGGGGGAGTCCGTCTTCGTCTGGAAAACATACCTCATTCATTACTTTATTCAAGTTTCCGTATATCCAGTCACCCTGGTAAACTGTGGACTTTTTGTCGATTGATGTCATTAAGGCAAACCATGCTCCGCACAAACCATTGTGGGAGAACGGAAAAGGGAAGAGGGGCAGAACTCCCTTCAGCTTTTGATAAGGTGGGAGTCGGCCACATATCCAGCAATCTGTCGCATTGCTGGTCTGATGAGAACGGTGTAACATCCGAATAAAAGTATTGTTGCGCAGGGCCAGTCGATATGACAGTTCATGGGGTGGCAGATCACTAAATGTATGCTCTACGGTGTCATTAATGGAAGAGTGTATATGTGAGGCAATAGGAGGAAAGAAAACATGTAGTATTAAGCTGACACAGATTATAGTGATGCACAGAAGAGACAGAAAAATCAAAGATACTATACATCTACTACGTAATATCTTGCAGTATTTTTCTTTCATTTTGCTCTTTTTACTATTATTGTCCGCGATCTTATGCATGTCAGAATCTTGTTTAACCGATTCACCACCTAGTGGACTTAATTGATCAAACGTCGTCTGGCTTTCTAGATCGTAATTTGGACCTGTACTCTTGCTGTGGAGTCTTTTCTAGCAAAGGGGGCTCAAAGTCTGTAATGTCTTTTTTCTTTACCAAAGTTCCAGAGTCTCCAAAGTACCGTTTACAATGATGGGCGTGAAGCCACCCTTTTCTCCCTTCGACTTTGATGGCTGTCCTCGTTGTTAGTAACACTAACTTCGGCGCCTTCCAACGCGGCTCAAGGGGGCTTGATCGATCAAAATTCCTGACGAGCACATAGTCCCCTGGGACTATGGCGTGCTCCTTGACCTGGGTGTTGTCAGGGAAGGCGGCGGCAACCTGTGAACGACAAGAGAGTAGTGCAGACATCAAGGAAGCCAGGTAATCTGTAAGCATGTTACTGTCAACATCAGTTATTTTCTTAGGCATAGGCGTACCCCACATGTTCGGCGGTCTACCGAAAACCACTTCATATGGTGATAGGCCTGTTCTGGAATGGGCTACCATACGCATGTAAAAGAGGGCAACCGGCAAGGCTACCATCCAATCCACGCCTTTTTCTGCACAGATCTTTGCTAGTTTCGTCTTTATTGTCTGATTATGTCTTTCTACAAGGCCTGCTGCTTCAGGGTGTCGCACACAATGGAACTTCCAGTTATATCCTAACAGAAGAGACACTTGTTTCATTAATTCAGAAGAAAAAGGCTGACCATTGTCTGAGTAAACGACACGGGGCAATCCGCATCTAGGAAAGAATTCGCGCACCAATTGCCTGGCAGTTGTCACAGCAGTATAATCTGGGACTGGATAGGCTTCTGTCCATCTAGTTAGTGCCCACACAACTACCAGGACATACTTGTAACCTCTACATCTGTCCATTTGGATATAATCCATCTGGAGGACCTCAAAAGGGTGGTCAGGAGGATGAAATCCGCCTTGTTCCACCGGGATGCCTTTACCCGGATTGAACTGACAACAGATCATGCATGTTCTTACTTTTTGTTTCGCTGCTGCACGCAGGTGCTTGTTAAACCAGATATTCTGTAAGCTGTCTATCATTGCCTTCTCTCCCAAGTGCGCTGGACTATGTGCTGTGTTTATGATCACTTGTACCATTGAATCAGGAAGAAACCATGTTGCTTTGCCCTTAGTCATCCAACCTTGGTCAGTCTGGACCCCTCCTTGTTCAGTCCATTTCTTTATTTCATCTGAAGTGGCATGTGTCTGTATGTCGAGTACATCTTGAGAAGGATCCCTGACTGTCATACTTTTTGTCAGTAATGGTACCTCTGTCTTTGTCGTGTATGTTTGCGTCTGGGCTGTAAGTTTAGCAGTTCGGTCTGCCAGGTCATTACCCTGGGAAATGGTGTCTGTAGCTTTGGTGTGTGCTTTGCATTTCAGGATGGCTATAGCTGCAGGTAAATGTATTGCTTCTAACAGGGCCTGAATAAGCGGGCCGTGTTGAATTTTGGCCCCATGAGAGGTCAAGAAACCTCTCTCCCTCCATAGTACTCCAAAATCATGAACTACGCCAAAAGCATATTGTGAATCTGTATAAATGTTCACTTTCAAGTGCTTAGCTCTTATGCAGGCTTGTGTCAGAGCGATGAGCTCTGCTGCTTGTGCTGACAGTATGTCTATTCTTTGTGTCTCTATGACTTCAGTAGCAGTGGTCACGGCATATGCTGCCACTAATTCTCCCGCACTCGTCCTCATGCATGATCCATCTACATAGAGTGTTAGGTCAGGGTCTGGGAGTGCAACATCTGTCAGGTCTTGTCTTGGTTTCGTCACTATATTCATTATTTCCACACAGTCATGTGGTGCGGTGTCTACTGTACATCAGGGCAAAAGTGTAGCAGGATTTAGTATGTTACATCGTCTGATCTCTATGTGTGGTTGAAATAACGTCAGTTCATATCCTGTCAGTCTCGCTACGGTCAAGTGTTGTGTCTGTGTCCTGTTCAAGAGAACTTACACTGCATGCGGTACCTGTACTGTCAGGGGGTGTCCCAGCACTATCGAGTCACTTTGTCTTATGGCTAGGGCTGTTGCCGCAACCGATTTCAGGCACGCAGGGAGAGCCTGGGCCACTGGGTCCAGTGTACTAGAAAAATAAGCACAAGGCTTGTGTTTTCCTGCTTGATCTTGTGTGAGGACAGATAATGCTGTTCCATCCCGTTCAGTTACGAAAAGCATAAAGGGTTTGCTGTAACTTGGAGTCGCTAAAACTGGCGCTTGACATAAGGCTCTTTTTAATTCCTCAAATGCCAAGGTGTGTTCTTGTGTCCAAGGGAGGACAGTCGAAGACGCTGCCTCCTGTGTTGTCAACTGTATGAGTGGTTTGGCTAGATAGGCATACTGGGGAATCCACTGCCTGCAGTATGAAGTGAGGCCAATGAAGGCCCGCACTTCCTTTTGTGTCTTGGGCTGTGAAAGGTTAGAAATTAACTGAATACGTTCTTGTGTCAGCTGTCTACCCCTCTTGGACAGCAAGTGTCCAAGGTACACCACTTGCTGTGCACAGAATTGTAACTTCGAAGGGGACACTTTGTGCCCCTTGTCTGCCAGAAAGTGTAAAACCGTCAGTGATGCATCTTCGCAGTCTGTTTCTGATCGTGCTGTAATTAGGATGTCGTCTACGTACTGTATCAGTGCTGTGTCGGTAGGCATATTAATACTGTCCAGCTGTCTTTTTAACGCTTGACTGTAAATGCTAGGACTCTCTGTGAAGCCCTGTGGTGCTCTCGTAAATCTAAAACTACGTCCTTTTAAACTGAATCCGAAAAGATATTGGCTGTCTGGATGAATTGGAACGCTGAAAAAGGCATTCTTCAAGTCAATGACTGTAAAGAACGTTGCCTCAGAATCAATAGCAGTCAGTAATGAAGAAATGTCTGGGACCACTGTGTATTGTGGGACTACGCATTTATTCAATTCTCGAAGGTCATCAACTAGTCTGTAAACTGGTGGGGCATTAGGGTCTGATCGTTTAAGGATAGGAAGGACAGGTGAGTTACACACATTCGAGTCAGTCTCCACCACCACCCCTTGTGCAATGAGTTCGTCAATAATTTTTAATAAGGCCACTTCGGCATCAGGTGGTATTTTGTATTGTCATATACGTGGTAGTACTATCCCTGCTTTGAGAGTGACTCGGTGTGGTGTTATGTTCATGTAACCTACGTCAGTCGGACCTTGCGCCCATAGGTGCTGTGGTACATTCTGGAGTCTGTGGTCAAAATCTGTCAACACATAATGACCCTTAAAATCACGTAAGAACAATCGCACTCCCTCCGGAGAACAACAAATGACTGCTCCTAGTTCTTTTAATGTCTTTATACCAAGTACGTTTTCTGGACATGATTTAGTAAGTAGCAAGTCTGTAGTATGTGACAGTGGACCAACCCCCAGGGAGACTGCCTTTATCCTCTTTTTCCAATGCTTCCCAGCTTAACCTTTTCTCTCCCACCTCCCAGTCTTTTTCAATAGTTTCAGAATGTCAGCGTACGTATAATCTCCGATGCGGAGAATGTCTTTTAATTCTCGGTGAAACCCCCCCGGATCTTTATCATGGGAGGGCAACATCTTTTTCATTTCCAGTATTTCTAATTTCGTCAAGGGGGTGTAAACATACACCCGTTGAAACTCATTGTTTGCATTTTTGACGGGGTGTACCTCTCGTAGGGGGTTCTGTCTGTCTACGTATAGGTGCTTTCTGTCGTGGTGTGGGACAGGAAGCATGCATGTGGTCAGAGAATTTAAGTACTTATGTCGTTGATCCAGGATAACGTTAATTAATTCAGTACCCAGGCCTGTCCATCTGTCTAGAACTATGTCGTCCAGTAATTTATACAACTGACCGGGATCGGAATATTGATTCTCATACAACGTTATTAAATGTTGGACCATGTAAATACCGGCCAAACGCTGTTCGTTCGGTAGGAGGCTCAAGAACGTTTGGGCCACTATATCATTGCTATATATATTAGAATTGGACACCCACTGGGTGGCTGACCGGGCCAACTCCATTTCGTGTGGGGTGTGAGATCGCTCGTTCTTTATCCGTCGGTCCAGTGCCTTTTCAGTAGCTTGGAATAGATTTTCAAGGGAATATCTTTCTTTTATAGCCGGCCCCTGTTTACGGTAGTTGAGGCACTTGGGCCTGTCAAACCGTCGTGCATTGCCTACATAATTTATCCTGTCCTTCCCCTCGTATACCTCATCCGTTGATGACTCATCCTTCTCGTCAGGCTCTACTTTGTGTGTTGCTATTATTTCCTTTCGTATTTTGTTCATCATGCTGTCTGTCTGTCCCATTTTATCATGCCGACCGGCATCTATGTGATCACTCCATTCTATCAAACCAGGCTTTACATCCCCGTCTCCTTCGTCTTTTTCCCTGATCAGACAATTAATAATAAAACGGAGGATGTAGTTCTTAACCCCCACCTTTCTGTTTTGCATGGCCTGTGCTATACTCTCGGGTCCCTCCCCCGTCCTAATGAAACGGTATATTTTATCTAGGTGGTCTTTCATATCTGGTAGTTTGTCCAAATATGCGACGGCCTGTCTTAGTCTTAGTGAAATCACGAGCATTGAGCCCTTTCCTGGTTCTGGATCGTATATACAGTGGGGGATTGCTACATCTATAGTAGGCCCCCCTTCCCCTACGGCCCCGGACCCCACGTCGTCTTTCACGAGCTGCTGGAGCTGTTCCGCTGGTGGGGGCGGAGGGAAATCTGCGTTTGCGTAGTCCGGTGGGGACTCATCTAGATAGGAGGAAATAAACGCCTCGGATGCTGTCGGCTTTATTCTACGTACTCTATAGGGTACAGGTGGTGGCGTACGCGATCTACGGGGTGTTTCTGAGGGGGTCACTCTAGCTAGTTCTTCTGAGAGGACGGGATAAATACCAGGAACAACGGCATTTCTTTCTCTATCAGCCTGTTCTGCTTTGACCCGTTCCCCCTCCTCCCGGAGCTCTTTTTCTTTGGCTTTTTCCGCTGCTTGTTTAGTTCTCTCTGCTTGGTTGAATTCTTTCTCTGTTCTCCTATGTGCTTCTTTGCGCCATAACTCAATGGCGTCTTTCTGAGAGGGTCTTGATTTCTTTTTCCATAGCGCTTCCTCTACTCTCATAATGCATTCAGAATCCCACGTTCCCGAGACAGGCCATCTGTACTTCTCCTCCAAATCTTTTGTGTAATCTACCCATAGGTCTAAATACAATATGGCATCTAGCCCATGTTTGTTATACATGTAATGACCAGGTGTGTCTCTAGGCGGGATGTTGACTGGCTCTTCTAGTATACCTTTCCTGGTCCCTATCTGACGTAATTTTGAAAACAGTGGCATGTTGAAACCAACTTAATGAAAACACAATACACACCAAAATAGTTTGACTGAAACAATCATTAACACTAAAACACTAAAACAGATACAGTTTAACTCCATGTACTTGGAAACAGTTAACTTTATGCACTGAAATACAGCACAACCATACCGGTCTCGTAAATGAGACACGTCTTTACCGTGTTCACGCAAATGAACCCGTCTTTACCGTGTTCATGTAAAGGAACCCGTCTTTATCTTTATGCGTTCCCAATAGTAGTACTCACCGGGAAGCAGAACTTGAAGGCCTCGGATACTTGATACTGCGCATGCGCGGAACAGGTGGACCTCTGGAAACCTCGGACCTTGCTCTCTCACGGGTTGGGCTCTGGTTGGGATGATCCGCGATCCTCACCGCCTTGTGTGGATGCCTGGTCGCAGTCCGTCCTCCTCCGTGGGCCTGAGGGAGTAAGCGGGAAGTCCCGCTGGCGTGTACACTTTGAAGTCCGTCACGGCTGTAGTAGGGGGCAAGGGCTGGACCTACATCTCCGGCGCGTGGGGAAGGGGATAAAAGGAACCTGATTAGCACCTCAAAAAGGTCATAGATCAAAGTAGCATGCATTTCATGAGTCCGCAATCACTGCATGCAATCTGTGGACTGGGAGAGGTAAACTGGAAGTCAGGAGGAACAAGACGTGCAGCCGCGAGACGCGCTCTGTGGTGGGGGAGGGGGTGAATGTTGAAGGCGAGCAAAACTGAGAGGCGGATCTGTATACACTGTCCCTTGAAGGTTCAGAGGGAGCGTGCAGCCTGAGCGAATGGTAGTCTGTGGTAAATAAAGTATTACCCTGTCATAATTTCTATAAATAAACAAAGGGTCATGCATAAAGTGAGAGGCAGAGTCCGTGATGTCCGATTCAAAAGGGCTTTATTTCAATAACTCGAGTTAGGGGAGAATCGGTTCCATCACCACTAAGGTTCAGGAAGAGTCTTCTAAACTTTATTCACAGAGTACAATATTTATACATTCAATTTCGCACATAGGGAGGAGCGCTCCAGGCAGAGCAAGAGAAAAAGAGATAAGAACATGTGGGCGTGCATGAGGGCGTACATGTGGGCGTTCACTTGAGGAGTCATAGGTGAGTCATAGGTGGGTGGATACATGGAGGGGGGTTGCATGGCCAGCTGGAACTTTGTCCTACTGGTGTGCGCAACTTGATCATGACGTGCAACTGACGTGTAACTGGGGGGAGCTGACTTTCGGTCTGGTAGGGATGCCTTCAGTGTCAGGGCGACCAGCACGTCTGGTATTATCTGATATCTTAAGTCCGGGGATGTATTATCTGAAGCAAAGGTCGCTCATCACCAAGAGCCAGTGTGGGCATCTATTTCTTCGTTCATTGCGTGGGGGCCTTGAGCTTCTACGGACGCGAGCTCTGCAAATCACTTAAACGGAGACAGAAAGGCTAGGCCCTATCTCTGCAGACGGGTTCTGTTTACCTCCTTCACCAGGCAGGAATGTGATTCTGTAGAGCAAGCAGATAACTGTTGTGCACAATACTGTCTTGGCACCCCGTGCTGGGCCCCTCTCGGCTTAGCCAAAAGTATGCGAGGTCAGGGATACGTAGCTGCAGCCCTCAGAGTGTCTGGAGGCATGAAACCTCAATTCGGGGACTGGCTGAGCCACAAAATGGAGAAATGGGTTCTTCACGATATGTTAAAAGTGCACAATGCAAACACATGGGCCACATGGGCCTCAGTGCAAAATTAACGTTTCTTTTATGGGAGACTTGGTGATGTGGGACGTAATGCAGAGGCATCATTATTGCAGGCCACAGAGGGAAAATTCATGGGTGACATGCACGTACACTAAACGTTGGGGTACACGCAGGGGACATATTGGCCATGTAAAATTTCTTTTTCCTCAAGTCAATAAAGTTAAAACAAGCTTCTCGGCAGTGACTGCAGGCTGCCAGTGGGAGGGAACGAGCTAGCATATGGCGAGTGGCGTGGAAATCTGGTAAGAGGCGTGGGGGCGGGGGAGGGGGAGCAGGCATATGGGGTGTGAGTGAGGCCAAGCGCGCGCCTGGGGAAGTTTTTACGCTCCAGTAAACAACATGCATTGTAGGAAATCCGGCTAGTTCAAGAGAGTTTTGGTCAGATGTAATAGGTTTCGAGTAATAAATTACTCGACCTAAAAACAAATGATATATACAGCATGTTATAGAATCCTTTGTCAACATCAGAGTCTATGTAGAGAGCTACATAAATCTAATATAAAGTATACACATCTTTTCAAAGACTATGGGGCTGATTTAATTCTTGACAGCAAGTATACTCAGTCGCAATGGCAACAGAGTATCGTTAGTGCCAAGAATGTGGTCTACCCTCCCCCACCCCAGATTTAGATGCAGGTGGACCATAGGTTTAGTCACGTGACTAAAGCCCTCTGACGGCCCTGCGGAGTAAGGGCCATTTTTTAGGTCTCCCCTCTCAATGCGCATGCGCATTGAGCGAGACTATAGGGGCTTAAATAAGCTTTACCTAGACTGGCGATTTGATGCTGTGCCCGTGCGCTTTTAGGTCAATGCGCTAGCGCATTGACCTAAAATGCGCGTGCTCATCATCAAATCGCCATCTGTTCCCCAGCAGCACTCCTCCCACACCTTTAAAGTGAACCTTTAGCTTCACTTCAAAGGCCCCTGCTGCTTCACACCCTCATCACCGCTCTCCCCGCTCCGCCCCCTCCCCTGCCCGCCGTGTCGCATTTCTCCTCCCCCCTCCCCTTCTCTGCCTTCCCTCCGTCTTATTTTCCTAGCACCCCTAAAACCCCCCACCCCCACCCGCCTGTCCCCTACCAGCCTCCACTGAATGTTCCGATTTTTCTGTGAAAGTAACTGGGCTCGTCAGAAGTTACGCTTTTCTCCTTCGAGTCCTGATGTGCATTGAGTGCGGCTCCGGCAGCTTCCAGTTCTGCAGCACTTCGTCTATTGCTTTTGGAAAGCTGCATTTCATCTGTTTAGATCAAATACTTGTTTGGGTAAAGGTTTACCTGTTTGTTTCCCTTATTATATGCTTTTAGTTTTTGTCTGTTTTCTAAGCTCTGCCCAATTATTTTTTCGAGGGGCGTGGATAGCAGATTGTGGCTTGTAGTCATTTGATTAGTCTAAGGGAGGATTTGCCTAGGATCACACAGTGTCGTTAACCAGTGAAGCGGCAACATGGTGTTTCGAATAACAACTCTGTGACCAGTGCTGCATGTACTGTTGTAAGCTATAAAAGAAAATTCTGAATAAACATCTCAACCTTTGTACTCACTGTGTCTGTCGCCTGCCCCAGAAGTGTGCAGCAGGAATGCCTCTGTAAAGTGGAAGCAGGCAGGCCTGTCGAGGTTCCTGCTTAAAACATCAGTAGCTTCATTTCAGTCTTTAAGGGTTAGGCCCCTCCACCTTTGCAAAGCGTGCTCATGGGAGGAGGTGCAGTGAAAGCGGCTTCTTGGAGGGCGCTGTGGTGTCCAGGTTTATAGGAAATGTATCGTTCCTTTAGATCTATCCTGCTGTGAATTGAACTTGTCATTCTGGTTCAGTTTTTTTGAACCTGTAACCTTCAGTTCCAATTCCGGATTTCAGCCCGGACCAACATTGTGTGATCCTCGGCAAATCCTTTTTCTACCTGCGCATTAGTGCATTTATCAGCTACAGCCTGGAGCACATCATAAAAAACTGAAATGACTGCATGAAATGGCTTGCTCTAAGGGCCCAAGACTTATCCCAAATAACTAAGTGTAACCAATAGCACTGAACAAACCACTAACCCTGGGTTCCGGAGCAGCTTGCTGCTGGCGTAAAACACCTCGATCCCTCGTCAGGGGTAGTAAGTGCTATATAAATACAATTGCAGTTTTTATTTTATTTAATTATTAGTTGGCTAATGTTCCTGATAGCTGGGGATTAGAAATTAGTGTGTTATTTATTTTTAGAAAGTCGATCTTTGGGAAGTTGTTTTTTGGGCTAGTTTCTAGTTTGCGACTTTGGCGCGATTTGGGGCTTAATAAATTTGCCAGTATTGCATGTGTGGTTGCCTGACTAAATATTTGCGATGCCACTTTTTTGGGCTCTGTTACACAAAGTGCACCTGGTATAATAATAGACTCAATCTTTGATCTGCCCAGTTTTTTGCACTTTCTTCAATTTTGACGTCTTTCACATCAAGTGAGCCAGCACAATTACTTTAGGCTAATTTACAGGGACAGACATGTTACCTGTTGGCAAAACGTCTTCTGTCGGTGTTAGACGGGGACCCGGAGGGTCGGCCGTGGACAGGGGGAGAGGCCTCCGGTGAGGACCGTCTCCAGCGATCGTACAGACAAGCAACTTCCCCCCCACAGATGGACACCACACGAGGATGAGGTCAACACACTTTATATACAATTCTTGAAGCAAGGTTATCAGTGATACAGTGAGGTCTGGACACGAGGGTCCTCTTAATTCTAGTCTCTGTAGGGAAAGGGGTAGCGGGACAGTCTTGGTACCGGTCCGGTACAGGTGTGGCAAGAGGGAAGCTCACAATCCTTGAGCTTAGGGGTCTGCAAGGTCGGGCCGCGGCAGCGCCAGCCGGCTTGGATAATAGTTCTCGAAGGAGGGCCGCGGCAGCGCCAGCAGGCTGGGTTGATGGATCTCGAAGGAGGGCCACGGCAGCGCCGGCAGGCTTGGATGATGATTCTCGAAGGAGGGCCGCGGCAGCGCCGGCAAGCTTGGATGATGATTCTCGAAGGAGGGCCGCGGCAGCGCCAGCAGGCTTGGATGATAGTTCTCGAAGAAGGGCCGCGGCAGCGCCAGCAGGCTTGGATGATAGTTCTCGAAGGAGGGCCGCAGCAGCGCCAGCAGGCTGGGACGAGGGTTCACGTTGCAGAGGGCCGCGGCAGCGCCAGCAGGCTTCAGGGGTAGTTTCGCAAGGCAGGGCTGCGGCAGCGCCAGCAGTCCGTCAGGGATGAGTTCTTCAAGGTGTCTCTCGACTCCAGGATACAACTGCCTTCCTGCTCTGGAGCTGCCCCAGTTATAGGTCTGGCCTCCTTTGATGTCCGGACCGTCGCGCTTGGAGGTCGGGAGGTCCGGGACGAGGGAGTCCAGACACCCAGCAGGGGGTGGAGCCAGCGCCCGGGGAGGCTGGGGGCGATCGGCACCTGGCGAGGGAGAGCCTTCGACACTCCTTTCTCCCATTGACCTGCCAAGTGGTCTCTTCACCTCCTGGGTGGATGGTGGTGCCTCAATGTCGGGGCCTGGCCAGGCCCAGGGTTGGGGTCGAGCCGCGGCCACGCGGCCTCGTGGTGCAGTGCCCAAGATGGCGGCTGGGCCGGGGCAATGTTGCTGATGGAGGCCCGGGCCAGCCGATAACGGGGTGTGCGGGAGAAGTCGCCCCGTTGGGGACGGGTTGCGGGTTGCCTTGGTGGGTTGCCGGGATGATTCTTTCTGAGGATACAGGGAGAGCCGGTGTCCGGGCCCTATCATGCGGGGAGGGAGCGGGCCTTCCACGAGGCCTGTCCAACAGTCGGCCTGCTCCAATCCATCAAAATGAATGTTTTGGCCTCCAAGGATGTACTCTAAAAATTGTGATTGGTTTTGTTATTGCGTGCGAAGGACAGTGTGCTTGATGTTGGCATCCATAACGGGTCTGAGATGAGGATTATTGAGAGCAGGTTTGCCTGCTTTGAAATCTGCATATGTGGTTCATTCTTGTATTGTATCATTTGCTTCTTACTGAGAAACCCTCAACGAAGCACTAAAATGCCTTCTAAAATAGCCAGTGGCTACTCAGTTTGTTGTACTTGGTTGGTAAAGTGTGGCTTAGGCTTAAGTGTGTGTAGTGTATGTTTAGTCTTGCATTTTATTCAATAAACTTGCATTGGATAGCTCTGCAATTATTGGTTAAATGGTTTACCTATTATTCCTGTTCATGCTATCCAATGCATGGATAAAAAAAGTGCAGGTATTTTTAATAAGTAGTTCATCAAAATCCTCTCTGTTAGTCAAGGCTTCTAGCCTATGATGCCCTCAAAACTTGAAAAAGATGCAAAGTTATGCGTTTACCCCTCTAGCTCTTATCTTAATTGGTCTGAGAAATAAACAAATGGCAAAATTCAACATGTGACGTCCATATCACTGGCTTATTCATGGTACAGTCATGGATTGTCAAGGACTGGACGTTGCAAAGGTCGCTTAAGTTTCCTTCTTTATTAGTAACTATATTCATTCATTGTACGACCGTCCTTTTGAAATGGGAACATATTCGGGACAGTGGTTCCTGGGCTTTAGCCGACCCTGGAAACGCACAAAATCGTCAGCGATTATGCTTGCATCTCTTAAAACACGAGTCCTGAATTCAATATCTCTGAATGCTCGTTTAGTCTGGTCTGAGTATTTCCTGTCACCTCTGGATACTGCACGGCTTTTCGGCAGACTCTTCGTCAATGTTCTTCCCCTCTTCTTGCTGTATGGTATTCGCTTCTCTGCGCAGCATCTGTTTGGACATCTCTCTCGACCATTACCTCTGTTCTGCACTTAGCGTGCTGCTGGAGATTCTCTCATCTGTTGCATCCTATGTGGCCATTCTTCATTTAACCACACCATGAACGCAGCCAGCTGTTTGAGAGTCTTACCCTTGCCACCCATGCTGTTCCATTCTTTTATATGTGTGTCCCCTCTATACACTGACCTCCTTGTTTAAGAATTCCCCACCTCAGCCTTCTAGTTCACCATCTTGCCTCCATCCATTCTTTTGCCACAACTACTGTCTGGTTTCTACCACAGCCTGCCCTAAACACTGGCTTGGGGTGTTCTCAGAGCTAGGTATAAATGATACATTTGTAGAACATAGTTTTATACCAGTCTCAGTTTTCTTAACATACGTGGTGGCGGGGAAGAGGGAATGGCAAGCTGGCTTATATTTTTACATATTCTAAAATTTCCAAGTAACGGAAAATTTGTAGTATTGAAGCCCAACTTCACTCAGTTTTGCTCCTTTTTTGTATGTAAACAACTGAGAATTAAGCACAGCTGTTGTGATTTTTTATTTTTTAATATATACGCATCGAGTCCTAAATACATTTTACACACCGAGCACGTGTCCTTTCACTACTGTTTCCCCCTTTAGCGTGCTTCTGATTTCAAGAGGCAGTTTTCATTCTAGCAGTTGCATCATGTCATGTGATGATGTGTGCAACGTAACGTGCGGTTTTCGCACCTAAAAATAAGACGTGGTCGAAGGTAGCTCTCTGAAAGGGACGGGTGGTCATTTTCGTTAACCAATCAGCCTTTTAACATCAAATGGCCAGGGCGTTTTTCTTCATTTCCTGCTATCGTCTGGATTGTTTCTAGGTTTCAGTAGTAACTGTACTTGTGAAAGGTACAGGTAGTATTTTGTTCTTACTAAAGTTTGGAAAATACATAAATGAGGCAAAAAGCTAGCACTTATGAGTTATACGTAAGAGCATTTTCTTGGCTAGTAAACAAGCCTAACACTATGGCTCGAGCGAAATAAGTGCAGAATGGCCAAATGTGTGGCAAGGTCTCGAGTGACATTTCTGATTTTATGTTGAATTACAGTTTTGAAAACGGCCATGATGTTAATGGTAAAATAAACCAGGGCACGTGTAGCCAGCCTGCTCTTATGAAGAGTGCTGTCACGTTGATAACCTTGGCAGATTGCTGGCAAATTACATTTGTCCGAAGCCAGCCATAGTATGGTGTGTGCTTCCCCCAGGTACTACGTACAAGGCTTTTCGGTGGGATTGACACCGTAATGTGAAGACATGTTTGTGTAATAAGCCTGTCGATCATCTGCGTCAGTTGTTGATGGCAACTTCTGCTGTGCTTAACTAAATCATGTGGTTTGTATATCAGCCTTAATTAGCTTCATGTGAAATGGCTAGACTGAAACTGGAGTTCTTTTACTTCTGCTTGTCACACCACTTAATGTAGTAGTACTCTGTGCTGTAGGTAAACCGCAGGTGTGGCCGAACGACCAGAGCTGCCATCTAAGTCACGTAAATACAAAACATGTTGCATTACAAATGCTATAGGTGTCACATTTGCGAAAGTTATAACTATTGGCATTGTAAATGACAAAGCTATCAATTTAGCTATTTTAAAAACCAACACATAAATACAATATTTTTCACTCACAAGGCCAATAGCTACAACTTTTCTAATGCGAGACCTATTGCATTTCCAATGCTTGTTTTAGATGGGCGGAATTAAAGGGTCAGTTTTCACTGCCCGTCACAGACAGAAAAATTCTGGCAGTAAGGGGCAGCGAAAACTGCTAAATGCCCCTCTTGCCATGGGAGAGGACTCCCATGGCAAGGGAGGCATTTCCTTTTATATAAATCCGCTTCGGGATTTATTTTTTGAAAATAGAAAGGGAAATAGTTTGGTTCATGGCTCCATCATATTGACAAAGCCGTTCAACAAAGTTCACAAAGCATTGAAATGAACCGCTGTGACGGCAGGTCCTGCCAATGCTTTAAGAAATGACAGCTTGCTTGAAGAGAATTACACTCATTTTGTTTTTTATTAATCCACACCGGTAGGTTGCAGCCAATTGTACCTGTTTCACTAAAAGCAATAAAAACAGCTAATTTTCAAAGACAAGAATATTAGAATTTGTTACGCCTATAGTCTTACTACACACCAACCAGTAATTACTTTACAAGTTAAACTGGATGACTTTATATCATCTGAAACTCAATCCTCTAAAGGATTCATTCCTTCCTCTTCCCTCATTTCATTCTAACGTTCCCAGTCCTTGTCTCATCTGAGTATTAGAAAAAGGCCATTGTTGACACTGCTAAGTCCATCAATGCATCCCAGAAGACTTTAAGACGCAAGTTCAATCATTGGTGCTCTTGAGACTCGACTATGGTAACTCCCTTCCAAACAATCTTGGTGCATTGCACCTTGCGCTCTTAAAAAGCGGGATTGGATGCACTTGGCCGGTTTGCTACAGGAACTAACATATCTAACCATGTTACTCCAGTGCTCCTAATATTATACTGGCTACCCACTGATGCTAGAGCAATTCATAAGACTGCATGCCTTGCTCACACCTCCATTTCACAATACTTGTTCTTGAATCTGAAAGGTCAAGGTGGTTTCAGCACTCTTTGCAGCTTTTACATTTCTTCTAGAACCACCAACTTTCAAGAAAGGACACACAATGGCACAGTCCTTCTCAGAGAGTTTGACAGGACTCTAGAATTGTCCTGAGCCCCGTCATCACCAGGGTACACACCACCACCTCTCGGACTATCTTCATGAAAGAGCTAAAGCTTTATCTCTTCCAAAGATACTTCTATTCTACAGGAATTGAATCATGCCTCTTACCCTTTCTATCCAGGCGCAGGTAATTCCTATTCTGAAAAAACCTGCTCTGGACCCTAAAAAAGCTGAACACTATCGCCCCATCTCTCTCCTCCCGTGGGCTGCTAAGCTGACTGAGGCCCATGCTAATACTATTCTAGCAAAACATCTCCATTCTGCGAATATTTTGGATCCTTCGCAGAATGGGTTCAGGCCCGGCCATAGCACTGAGACGACGCTCCTGTATATGGCCGAACATCTCCGCATGTTAGAGGATTCAGGTCACACGGCGGCACTTGTGCTCCTCGATCTAAGTGCCGCCTTTGACACTGTCTCCCATGACATTCTACTCCAACGTCTGGTTGAGGCAGGGGTGGATAAGCTGGCCCTTGAATGGTTCAGATCTTTTCTATCTGATCGCTCCTTTAGGGTCATCACTCCCCCCTTTGAATCCAAACCTCATGCGGTTGCCCAGGGCGTCCCCCAGGGATCGGCCTTAAGCCCCACTCTTTTTAACCTTTATGTCCAGCCGTTGGCTGATGTCGCCAAACGTGGGAACCTCTCCATCGTGTCCTACGCTGACGACACGCAGCTGGCGGTTGCGATTAGTGGGGCCTCCGATCTCGAGGCGGCAAAGTTCCGTGAGGGACTTATATCTGTGGCCCACTGGATGAATGATAATTTCCTACAATTGAATGCAAAAAAAACCGAGGTGCTCATTGTGGGGAAACAAACTCATCTGTGGGGTGACAGCTGGTGGCCACGTGAGCTCGGTCCTACCCCTACCCCTGTCACTGAAGTCAAAAACCTCGGGGTGTGGTTTGACTCCCAACTAAGTTTTTCCACTCACACTAAAAAGACCGCGGCATCTTGCTTTGGAATCTTGCGTCAGCTTCGGTCCACTTTCAAATACTTTGACGCTCCTACACGCCAACTCATTGTGCAAGCTTTGATTTTGTCTAAATTAGACTATGCCAGCTCTCTTTTTCTTGGAGTCAATCAGGCCGAGCTCTCCCGTCTCCAACGCGTTCAGAACGCTGCCGCCAGGGCTCTGGTTGGTTTGCCTAAATTCTGTTCAGCTAGGAGAACCATTTTTAATCTCCATTGGCTCCCGGTGGCACAGAGAATAAAGTTTAAATCTCTGATTTTGACATTTAAAATCCTTAAGCTTTCTTCTCCTCAGATCCTGCAGCAACTCATTCTTCCTTATGCTCCAGCTCGTCCTCTGCGGTCTTCTGTTCTCCACCTTGCTACTGTTCCCCGTTTCAAGAGATCCAGGATTGGCGGCCGCTCCTTCCGAGTCCTTGCCGCCAAACTGTGGAACTCCCTGCCCGTCCACATCCGTGCCATCGATGAGCTCCTTGCTTTTAGGAAGGCGGTTAAAACCTTTCTTTTCCCCATAGCCCCCTAGTTCTGTTGATGCTGTGTTGTGTTTCCCATCTCCTGTCCGGTTTTTGTTCTGCACTAGCGCCAGGACGCCCCTTTGCTGGGGCAGCTGTGCGCTCAATAAATCAGGATAACATAACATAACATAACATATCCCCACCTAGGTCTGGTTGTTACCTCTGTATGACCTTTGATGCCCTTTGCCTATTCTTCCCATTTGCCATTTGGAGTGTTTGTTGCTTTGCTACCTAGATGCTGCACCATGTAGAACCTCTCCATAGACTGAGCACTGCAAACCTGAAGGGTTTACAAGAAACATGGCATCCCAATATTCCCACAGGATGCTGGATATAAATTCTTGAAAATAAATGTATTCTTTTCTGTTTTTAGGGTAGTATATTAATCCAACCCATCTTAATTAAAATCCAAGTGAAATAATAAAACGTACCAACACATATTCATTCTTATATAACCAACAGTTTTTTAAACTTATTAACAAGACACATTATTTGTATTATACAAATCCGGTCAGGGTTCTCAATATTTACAATAACCGCCTACACTAAACGTACAACAACGATTTCTGTGTTCAAAATGATCAGTACAGAGCAGTGTATCCACCTACAACAATATGCATTTATAGCCAGAAGTCTCTTCTAGATTACTGTAGGATTCAAATTAACACATGCTGTTGACTTTTTGATGTTAGTGAGTATAGTCTGTCAACGTTTCGGTCTCCAAATGCAAATCAGTCCATGAGACCATCATCAGGACACACAAAACCCCAACTGGGCCATCCCCTGAGAGATCAGTATGTTACATTTACAATCAAACTGGATCTGGACAAAGCAAAGTCATTCAAATGCTTCAGTAGTTTAAATCAATAAGTTCCAAAAAGGGGTTCCAATCAATAGGCCTGCCTGCCTCTTCCTCCATAGTATTCATTGTATTATCACCAGAAGTAATGTGTCCCGTCCTTTCTTCTCTTTCCCCTCGATATGAGGCGAGCTTATATGCCCTATTTTCCTAAGCATTTTGCTTCAGCCTGAAGGGCTCAGGGGACTCAGGGCCTCATTTACTCATTTTTGGCATAGGGCATTGCTGCCCTACGTCAAGTAGAGGAGCTACTCCCCTCCAGCTTGCAGGGACCAAGCAGCAAAGTCCAGTCCCCCGTTTTGCCGCACCCTGGTTCCATTGATGAGGCAGCCGCCCAGGAAGAGATAGTTGTACTCCAGAGTGTCAGCTCTGTCTCCCCACCAAGTGATAAGACGCCAGGACTAACCGGAGTCACATAGCACCAATACCCGGGGCACCAGACCCCTTCCAGCAAACAAAGTCTGTTTGATTCCAATCCAGACTCCAAGACCAAGCAGCTGTCGAGGGACCTCACCACTGCAGAGACCCACTTCGAGAGTGGCCCAGCTGTCCTTTTTTTTGTCCCCTCAACTGGCGAGACCCATAACTAGGAGCGGCTGTGAAGCTCAAGCCCAGCCGACCTAGCCACTCTGCACCCGGGTGCCCCAGCCTGGGTTCCCGAGAACCGACTGTGCTTCCTTGCTCCCAGGGCTCTCACAAACTGAGCCCCCCATTGGGAGCACCAGAACTTGTTAACTAGTTCCCCACTGCAGCCTGTTTGTAGGTGGCCCCTCACTCCCTTGGTGTAGCGCGCAAAACGAACAACCAGCCCAGCACCTCTGGACCCGGATGCTCCAGGGCAGTATAGACTAACTGCTGGTGGTTCTTTGGACCTTGGCCGTCTACCGCTTTAAGTCCTGAAGGCGACGCCAGGAAATCTATTGCAAATATCTTTATACAGTATATGCCTTTTTACCCATAGGAAAGCATTGCAGCGTAAAGACGCATTTAAGTGAACATTTTACCGGTAAAAATCAATATCATGAAAAGAATTTACTTGATGATGAAGTTCTTGAAATTTATATAAAAATATGTTATTTTTTCAATTGTTCTTATTTTCTGAGTGTGTCTCATGTATTGCCTCTGTAAATACAACGAATGCTTAGCTCTACCTCTGATCAGCCTTATCTGCTCGCCAACACTACCACAAACGAGAGCATTTGGATTTTTTACTTGTGCTTCTGTGAAACAGGAGGTGTCATTGGGACTCTCTGCACAGTGTACCTCGTTTTAGTGCACTATATAGAGAACCAGTTCCAACAACCATTAAATTAATGGAATATCCCTTATGTGCCATTTAATAGCCTATAGCTTTTTAGCTAATTAAAGTAACAAAGGTGCATTACTATGCTCTTTTTGGCCTATTTGTTCTTCAAAATTGTCAGGGCGAGAAACACCTCCTTCCTGGTGCCCTCTTAGAAGAGGTCCGGCTTGCTCACTGGAACTAAAGGGGCAGATTTACTATGTTTTCACGCAACGCAGGACAGCAAGCAAAGTTGCTGTGCTGCACTGCCTGAAATGGAGAGCAAAAATACGCCACATCTAGTAAGATATAGTGCATTTCTAGCACCAACACAGGCCCCCTTGCTCCATGGTGCCTGCGTTATGAGCAGGATTGTTTTGTGCAGGAGGGGAAACCTTGCTGCACAAAAAAACAATCCTTAAATGCATTTTTCTTATTATATGTGTGATGTGGAATGCATCACTCATAAAACAAGCATTTACAATGCAATGGTTTCGGCATTCTTAAAGTTAAAGCTATTGACATTGCTTATGACATTATTTTATGACATTATTTTTGTTTATGTTTTTGTTTTTAAAACATAAATAAATGGAATTGTCATTTACAATGGCAATAGCTTAATTGCTCGCAAATGCGAGACCTATTGCATTGGCACCCACACAGAGCCACACACACAAAGCCACCCACACTCAAATACAGAGCCACACACACACAGAGCCACCCACACACACACAGAGCCACCCACACACACACACACAGAGCCACCCACACACACACACACAGAGCCACCCACACACACAGCCACCCACACACACCTACAGAGCCACCCACACACACACAGAGCGACCCACATACACACAGAGCCACCCAGACATAGAGCCACCTACAAAAAAAGCCACACGCACAGACACACACGGACAGAGCCCCACAGACATGAGCCACACAGACAAGAGCCACACAGACAAGAGCCACACAGGCAGAGCCACACAGAAAAACGGCACAATCAGGGGGCGGAAGGCAAGAAAAAAGGCACAATCAGAGGAACAGAGGCCAAGAAAAACGGCACAATCAGGGGGGCAGAGGCAAGAAAAACGGCACACTCAGGGGGACAGAGGCAAGAAAAACTGCACAATTAGGGGGCAGAAGGCAAGAAAAGCGGCACAAATGGCTAGAAAGCAAGATAGAAGGATGAATGGCGATGGAAGAGATGAGAGAAGGGCGGATCGATTGAAGGAAAAAAGCATGGATGGAATAATTGAGAGCAGTAAATAAAGATAGATGGAAGAAGAGGATGGGCGGACAAAAGGATGGTCAGAGAAAGACAGATGAGAGCTGTATGAATGTGTGAGTGGGTGGATTACCAGAAGAAAGGAAGGAAGGATGGAGGAAGCATGGTCGAATGAATTAAGAATGAATCCGTGAAACTCTTCATTTTGGCCACGTTATTCGCAGAATTCCCACATGGAAGCCTACCTCACTGAGCGTAATATTCAGAACATTGTTCTTAGTCAGGTTTTTTTGCTTTTCTGTGTATTTTATTGCTTGTGTGCCCTGTGTATGTTGGGCCACTGAGTTGATGCACGGTGTCTGGAAGGCGGGAGTGGATGAAACGTCAGAGCCTTCCTGTTTCATGGCCTGTCGTGTTTGCTGCCCCTCCGCGGAGCCTTCGTCTTGGATGGCCCACGGTTTCCTCCAGGGAAAGCGCTGTCAGACGCGCTGCTTTTAAATGACAATGGATTCCTGCCTGTAATACCAAGCAGGGATAGAATCGATTGCAAGGGAGAAGGGGCAACAGCTGAAACACATCACTACCCCTGCAGAGCCCATCTGAGCGCACGCGCTGACCCTGACGCCCCTTACCTGTTCAGACGTGACCATCCTTGGCACACATTAACAAATTACTGTCTCCGAGTTCAGTGGATTAATGTGAGGCGGACGCGGCGTGATTACTTGTGCACCCCCACGGTTTGGTGCATGAGGGGTCTGATGGGTACCTCAGGCAGCATTCACGGGTGGGGTGTGAGCCGCTAGAAACGCCATGTTTTGGCTCGTCTGTCACTTCCAGCGGCTTGTCTGGGAAGTGCGTTAAAGTCCAAAAAGAGCAGAAGAAAGTGAAACTCCCAAATACACATTGCAGCTCCTCAGATCATTTTAGGTTTAAAGTATTTTATTGAAGCAGGGTAAGGAGGGAAACAACAAAACTACAGAAAAATTACGAAAACCACAGGTGCCCTCAAAATCAGTGCGTATGGTACATTAGATACATCAAAGCGGTCCTTTCGCCACAGTGGGCACCATCATGCTTGGAAACATAGCTCGCGCACCTGTGGATGGAGAAAATAAAAGGGGGGGGGGGAAGGGAAGGAAAGGGAAAAGAGGAAAAAGAAAAAGGGTGGGGGAAACAACCCTGCCCCATTTCCTACCCAACCAACTATCCCCCAACTCCCATACCCCGCCCCCACCCCCGTACTGTGCCGTCAACCACTCGCTCTCCCCTCGCAGCAACCTATCGTTTGCCCCCACTACCAGATGCCGGCTTAGCCCAGTCAAGTAGGCGGGTCCGGTGGCGGTGTCAACCGCAACAGTCTAAGATACCTAGGGCAGGTGATCTCTTTGAATTCAGAGCATAACAGATTATGGAAAGGCGCCCACAGTTCCTCAAAAGTATCTACGTCTCCTGCCACCACTAGGGACAGCTTCTCCATTCCAAGGACATGCCACAATCTGTGCAGCCAGCCGACAACAGCGGGGAGCGTGGTGGAGCGTCAGTGTATAAGTATGTTCTGTACAGCTGACCCCAAGGCTATCGCTATCAGTCTACCCCTTTTAGATCTGAGAGGGTACATCAATCCATTCGGCAATCCCAATAGGACATAGGCAGGGAAGCGGGGTAGCTCTATCCCGAAACATTTGTCAACCTCATTGAGGACCTCCTCCCAATAAGAAGCCAAAAGGGGACAGTCCCACAAGATATGAGTAAGCGTGCCATTCTGACCACAGTTACGCCAGCACGTCCCAGGTATTGAGCTATCCATCTCATGTAGTTTCTCAGGAGTGCGATACCAATAGGTTGAAATCTTGGTGAAGGTCTCCGTGAGCCCCGTATGATAGGCAGAGTGGCGCGCCCGATAGGAGATGTGGTCCCATTCAGTATGACTCAGCACTCGGCCAAGCTCCCGCTCCCAGCGCTCCCTACCCGGGTTGTGGATATGAAAGGGGGGGGGCTGCAGCATCTTATACAAATCGGAGATGAGCTTAGCGTCCGACGAGCGCGTGACTAGCCAGCGCTCGTACGCCGTGATCTCCCGGTCTGCCGACGCGCGCACTTGAGGCTGTAGCGCCCAGTGGCGCGCCTGCATATACCGCATGCGTTCCGTCTCGGGGAGGCCATAATCCCGACGCAAGTCCTGGAAGGGGACGACACCCTCTGGGCCATATAGATGGTACAAGGTGCAGCAACGGGCCGCCCGCCAGTGATCGTAGGCGCCAGGCTCCATACCCGGGCCGAAGTCCGGATTGCCAATCAGCGGCGTAAAGGGAGAGGGAAAGGTAGTGAGTTCATGCCTAGTAGCCACCGAGTCCCACACACAAAGCGGGACCCGCGTCACAAAAGAGGCATAAAGGTTAGGAGGCCGATGGGCCCGCCTCAGGAAAGGCACCTCTTGCAGCGTTCTGCCTGCTACCGCCTGGTCCTGAAACAGCCAGTGTTTATCCGACTCCCACCGGCTCCACTCCACCAAATAGCGCAATTGGGCAGCCTGGAAATATTTCTGCAAGTCTGGTATCCCTAGTCCTCCAGACTCAGGCGCCAGCGTAGCTATGGTCCGTTTGATCCTAGGCCTACGGCCCTGCCACACAAAACGTGCGATGGCCGATTGAGTCTCCGCGAGCCATCCTTTGGGGGGCTGTAGCGGGAGCGCCCTAAACAGTTATAGCACCTGAGGTAGAAGGGTCATCTTCACTGCGGCCACCCTGCCCAGCAGCGACAACGTGCCCATGTCCCATTGGGTCAATTCCTCTCTGATTTTCGCACTCAAGGCCGCGTAATTGGCCGTGACCATCGCGGGGAGTGAGGGCACCAAGAGGATCCCCAGATACGGTATCCGGTCCCCAGACCAGCTCAGAGGGAAAAGCCGCTGCAGGTCAGCTCTGGTGGCGCTAGTCAGCGAGATATCGAGGGCAGCAGACTTCCCGAGGTTCACTTTGAAACCCGCCACCGTGGCAAAGAGGTCTAGTTCCGCGATACATGCCGGCAGGGACCTCCGCGGGTCATCGAGCGTCAAAATGACGTCATCCGCGTAGAGACTAAGGGCATGGTGAAACTCTCCCATCCTGACCCCCGTGATATCGGGGTTCTGGCGGACCCTTTGAGCGAACGGCTCCATATAAAGAGCGAAGAGCAGAGGGGACAGTGGGCATCCCTGTCGCGTGCCACGTTCTATCGGAAAGTGTCGGGAGCTGCCCCCATTCACCCGGACCACCGCGGATAGAAAACGGTAGCAATTGAAAATCAGGTGCCGGAACCTCTCACCGACCCCAAACTTGCCCAGGACCTTCTCTAGATAGGGCCAATGCACCCTGTCAAATGCCTTTTCCGCGTCAATAGAGAGGAGCATGCGTTCCCCGGGAATCCTGGAGGCCTTCTCAAGAATATGAGTCACCCTCTTCGTGTTGTCCACTGTCTGCCTGCCTGGCACGAAGCCGGCCTGATCCGAGTCGACCATGCCCGGGAGATGAAGCGCCAGATGTGCTGCAAGTATGCTAGTGAAAACCTTCAGGTCCGTGTTCAGTAGCGAGATAGGGCGGTAGGACCCGCAGGCAGTCCGGTCCTTGCCCAGTTTCGGGATCACGGAGACCGTGGCCTGGAGAAATTCGGGGGGATGGCACCCGGCTCCGAAAATGTATTGAAGAGACGCGTCAATAGAGGCGCAAGTTCCTGACAGAAGGTCATATAAAAAAGAGGGATGAAGCCATCCGGTCCCGGGGCCTTACCCGTCTTGAGCCGGGAGATCGCCGTAACCACCTCCTCGATCCGAATCTCCCGCTCCAGATACTGGGCCTGATCAGGCGTCAGCGACGGGAGCGACACCGATTCCAGATAGTCCACCTCCGCCCGTGCGGAGGGGGCCTCGCCAGTGTAGAGGTCAGCGTAGAAGTTACGGAAAACGTCCGCAATCTGCTTGTCTTCCGTGACTGACCCCCCGGCAGGAGTAATCAGCTCTTTCACCCGGTGCCGTTGGTGTTGCACCCTGAGCTTGTGCGCCAATAGCCGGCCGCACCTGTCTCCACCGGTGTAAAACTTGTGCTTCAGGCGAAGCACCGCGTACTCCGCCCGGTCCGTGTCGAGAGCAGACAAGAGTTTCCTGGCGGCCTTCAATTGCCTCCAGACTCTGGGGGCGCCCGTTCTGTGATGTACCTGCTCCAGCTCCCGCACCTGCCTAGTAAGCTCGTCCCTCTTGAGCTGGCGATCCTTATTCTACGCCGAGGAGATAGCGATAAATTCGCCCCGGAGGACAGCCTTTAGGGCAGCCCATTGCGTCGCGCGGGTGGTGTCGTCGTCGTTTACTCGCTGGAAGTCCGTTATGGCCGCGCGAATCTGTTGCACCGTCGATCGCCTATGCAGCAGCGTGTCCCGAAGACGCCAGACCCTCCCCGGACGAGCCACCGGGGGTAGACAGAAGGTACCCTCCACCGGCGCATGGTCGGAGAGAGAGAGGACCCCCATGTCGGCATTCGAGGCTAGTGCGAACATCGGGCCTGTCACTAGAAGATGATCCAGTCTCGCGTAGGACTTGTGTGCATGAGAGAAATAGGAATATACGCGGGTCGCGGGGTGGAGGCGGCGCCACATGTCGTGCATATCGAGCTCCTCCAGCTGGGTACGAACCGAGCCCGAAAGCTCTCCCAACTTGTGGCGCCGTTGCACAGACCTGTCCAGAGTCGCATCAAAGACCAAATTCAGATCTCCCCCTAGCACTATGTGCCTATCAGAGGTGGATGCCACGTCTTCCAATGCCCTGTGCAAAAATTGGTCCTGATGGTCATTGGGGCCGTATATGGAGCCCACAGTCAACACCAAGCCCCCCACCTTGATCCTATATGCCAGAAGTCTCCCCTTCTGTTCCGCCACCTTCTGCAAAACCTCCCCTCTGAACCCTCTAGAGAACAGGAGCGCCACACCTGCCGTTTTAGAAGCACTGGAGGAAAAGAGTTGCGTGGGGAACTGGGGGGTGCGCATTCTGGGACAATCCTTGGCCAGCAGATGGGTCTCCTGCAGCAGGCAGATGTCGGCCTGAGAGTTCTCTAACAGAGACAGGACGGCCCGTCTTTTAACCAGGTTATTCAGTCCCTTCACATTCAGAGTAACAACTTTAAGGGCCATCAAGGAGGGGAACCCCAGAAACACACATGAAGGCGGGGGCGAAACACAGAGGCCACAACAAAAAACCTCAACTCACAGCGAAAGCAAACATCCCTACGGCACAGTACAGTCCCCGAACCCCAAAACCCCCCAACTAAGTGGACCCCCCCTTCCCCCGGAACTTCGCACACCCAGCTCCACACCGCCCCCAACTCCCATCTCTCCAACAGACCCCCCAACTCAAAACTGTCCCCTGCAACTCCCTTTCCCACCCTCCGCTTCTCAAGCAATTCAAAAAAGTCATTGTCCCAGTCCGGTCCTTATTGGACAAGGCCGTGGAAAGTCGATTGAGTGGACGTCCAGCCACCACCACCAGCACCCCGTCCCCCCCTCCCCCCAGAACCCCCGCACCTGCAATGATGAAAAGCTAATGTAGACTCCCCCCGGAGTAAGTTCAGGCCGTCAAGGCCACATCACTGGTCGCTGTCGCCCTGGAGGCCTCCTGGATAGCGCTCGACATGTCCGCCCGAATCGTGGGTGAGTCAGGCCGCTCAGGCGGTGGGGAGCGCCTCTCACCGATCTGCTGCCAGCCGTCTCGAGTGCTTCGCCTGCGGCGCGGCGCCGGGGTGTCTGCATCCGAAGCCGTGATTCCCAATACTGCGCAGACATCCTGGAGGGACCGAAGCTGGTGCAATGTCCCATTCCACCGGAAGATCAAGCGGAAGGGGTGCCCCCAAGAATACTGCGTTTCATGCTCCCGAAGGAAGTCCGTGGCGATTTTAAAAGATTTCCTCTTCTGCAGCGTGACCGTGGATAAGTCTTGATAGAGAGCCACCGGGTGATCTCTGAAGCGGAAAGGCTGCTGCCGCCGCGCCTCGCGGAGAATCCGCTCCTTTAGGGGGAAGTCCGGCAGAAAGGCCAAAATGTCCGGGGGGGTGCCGAGGCTCTGCGAGGGCTGCCCACCCTGTGCGCCCTGTCGATACGGACTTGAAAGTCCTCCGACTCCCCCAAGATTGCGCGGAAGAGGGTCCCCAGGTAGGCGGCCACATCGCCACCCTCCTCGTTGGACGGGACGCCCCGGACCCTGATATTGTTCCGCCTGGACCGGTTTCCGAGTTCTTCGGCGTGGGCCTGCGGCTCAATCTGTTGCTCCCGCAGCCGCATTACCTCCTGCTGCAGGTGGGTGATCTCTTCATCTCGAGAATGACCAGCCTCCTCCACAGTGTTAACTCGCTCCCCCAGGGAGTCCACTTCTCTCCGGACTTCCCGGACCTCTCCGGCCACCTCCTGCTTCAAAGTCTGAAAATCCTCTCTCAGGAAGCTAAACAGCGACTCCAGGAACGATCGAGTAACTGGGGGCTCTCCGCCGTCAGCGCCTCTGGAATGGGCCGGGGAGCTCGGGTGGCCTGGCTCCCCCCGCTGCGCAGGGCACCGCGTCCCAACATGTCCGGTAAAGTCCGGTCGCCTCTCCTCTGACCCCTGGCATTTGACATCCTGGCGAGGCGTGAGTCACCGATGGCCGCAGCTCGGCGAAGAGGTGCCCAAGGTCAGGGCAGCCGAGCAGCAGAGGCCGGCCGGGCACTCAATCGCCGGTCAGGAAGCACTGCAGTGCAGAGGCCCCGATCAAGGCCGGACAGCCGGTCCGAGGTCTCCAAAATGGCCGCCCGTTACAGTCAATGGGGCCAACGCCCAGGGAGCGAGGCCGATCTCCGTCACGGGTCCTCAGGCGAGACACACAGTCGAAGGGCAGGCCCGCAGGGCGAGAGGCAACCAGGGTCGGCTCGCCTGGATGTGCAGACACTCCGGAAGCGCGACTCTACTCCGCCACGGCCAGGGGAGGGCCGGAGCAGCCACGTGGAGTAGGCCTTCTCGAGCCCCGGACTCGCGTAGTCGTCGTAGGCCGGCTACGCCTCCGTCGCCTTCTTCCGTTCCGCTCCGCTCCGCCGGCGAAGGCCGTCTCGGCACCCCCTCAGTCGCTGTGGCGCAGGTACGCCGGCAGGCCACGCGCATTCGCTGGATCACGCCGCCGGGACCCCAAGCCTGAAGGTCTCGCGGCTCTCGGGCCTCCCACAGGCCGATCAGCGGGCACCGTCTCAGTCGGTTTCCGAGCGGAATCACCACCGCGGTGGGACATCTGGGGCTCGCCGACTGCTCTACACCACCACGGGGATCACCAGGTGTGGTTACCGCTCGATCCGGGGGAGATCAGCGGTTGTAAGCGGTGCAGGGTTTCCAGGGGCCCGGGAGCTCATGGCAAGTGCGTCCTCTCAGCCCGCCATCTTGGCCACGCCCCCCTCCTCATATCATTTTAAGCGTGTTTTAACCCTAATCGAGCCTTGTTTTTCATATGAAGGTCTGTTTGTCACCGGTGTCTAGCTACAGACCTGCTTGTTTCGCCCATACGGGGTTGCCGTGTGAATTTGCTTAAGGCGTGCAGTGTGCCACTTAAGCTCATGAGTAGATACGATGCCTACGCACGGTTAAATTCCCATTTAAAAAAAGTATCAATCTACTTTCAGGTGGATCCTGCGTTTCAAAATCTAGTCATCCTCTTTCCGACTCCATATTACCAGGATACCCCAACGCCCCGTAAACAAAGTGATTCTCCCTTTCTATATTCAGGATGAGGGGTCAATGCTATATATCCCTTATACAGTAAAGATTCCTCCGTCTGACAACATCCCCAAACACCACCACCGAGCCTCATAATACGGGAGGGATTGTGCAATGCGTTAAGTTTGGAGCATTTGTATTTTTTGAGTGTATCCGAATAACTACGGCCCTTACCTGCTGCTAACACCAACGGGAATACGACCAGCCACTTCATAGCTGCCTGCGAAATGGATTGCTCGGCTCCACAAGACAGACTCAAACTATACGCAAAGCCATCTGTTCCCTTTGTTACCGGAGCGCTGGGCCGCAGTGCAGGAAGTCAGCTGACCAGCTCCCAGACTGTGCAATTTTTGGGTGTATCCAAATAAGTACGGCCCTTACCTGCAGCTAACACCAACGGGAATACGACCAGCAACTTTATAGCTGCCTGCGAAATGGATTGCTCGGCTCCACAAGACAGACTCAAACTATACGCAAAGCCCTCTGTTCCCTTCGTTAGCGGAGCGCTGGGCCGCAGTGCAGGAAGTCAGCTGACCAGCTCCCAGACTGTGCAATTTATCAAAACAAGACATCGCTGGGTCTGCGGAGCCCCCGTCCTTTTCAGACTGGGGGGGGAGTGTTTTTTCATGATGATGTCACAGATAGAAAGAAACAAAAAAACACGCCCCCCAATCCGAAAAAGACGGGGCTAGAACGGAGTGATGCCCCTCTCCTCCAATGGCTGGCCTCTGTTTAGGAAGCCAGCCAATGGAGAAGAGGGGCGGGTTGAAGCCCCACTCTAGGAAACATAAAATCTCGGCTGCGCGAACACTGCTGCGCAGTGTACGACGCTAGGCCAAGCCCTAAAAAGGAAGTAACAAGGAAAAATAAAGATATTTCTCCTCATTACACTTGGATCTGGGAAATGCACCATCCCTGGTTTACTGGGATTGCATCAAAATCCATGGGTGGATGCACGGGAAAGCACATGCTCCTCCCATAGAACTCCTCCCTGACGCAAAATAACGCAAGGCAGCACTTTGCATTGTTTTGCGTTACTTTGGATTTAATAAACCACAAAAAGCTACACCAAGTGGCTTTGCGTGGCTTAGTAAATGTCAAAAAGAATTTGACATCAGGGCTGCGCCGTTAAAGTGACGCAACCACAATACAAAACCCTAGTAAATCTGCCCCATACTGTCCACTACTCTTAAAGATCACCAGCCACCGACCACTAGTAAGTAAAGGGGGAAGGGAGCAGATAGGCCAGTATGTGTGCACCGGGTGCAGGAGCAGAGAATTTGGAAAACAATATTGACAAAATTGTTTGCAAAAGTGAATAAACTCTGGCACCCCCACCCTAACTAAATCCTTCCTAATCTAGGTTCAAAGTTGGATCTTGTGACCCAGGCTCCACCAACAATTTTGTGAACTTGCCTCCGATGATAGAGTCTACAACTCTGTGTAACTATTTGTGGTAGTGACGTGACCATCAACTCTTGTATTGGGAGACAGCCCTGACACGTGTTACTTGCACGGATATCTCAGCAGCACGTGCGTTATTGCTAGAGCGCGCAGTTTTACCCAGGTCACCCGAGTTACCAATTCCTTCACACGCACTGGGCCCTTAGCGTGAAAAGACACTATTTATTATTTCACTAATTTTATTGGGTGATCCGGGTGAGGATTTCTCCTCCTGCACGCTGCTAAGAGTAATAAAGTTTGGATTTACCTCTGCTTACCATGCACCTGACTTACCACAGGCACAATTCTTCCGACGGACCTAGAGCTATTAGGGAAAATAGTAGACAGGCCTAACATCCAATACACTTAAAATCAGTAATATACTTTCCACAATTCTGTAAAATGACCACAGACACCTGATGAAGTTAAAATTTTTATATAAGTATTCAAAGAGAAGATGCCAGGATAATAAGCGATACACAGAGTAATATATCAAACATTAAAATCAACACCAATAGGTAGCTTTGTATCAAAAATATGACCATTAAGATATATGGGGAGACTAAAGGTAGGAGTTTTAGAGCAAAACTAGTCACTGCAATTTTATACTAGAACATAGGATTGGGAATGACCTAGAACATGTACTTAACCTAAGTATTTAAGCTATTCTTTGCTAAGTTCACTGCAAACCACTAAAGGAAAGGGGGAAAAACGGGAACATGCTATGGTTTTATAAAATCAATGAGTTCTCTAAAGGATGGGGGGGAGAGAAGGAACCAACTAAAACTCAGACACATATAATTGCAATGGCAATAAAGCAAAAATACAGGTAAGAATGCTTTACCAGTTCGGATAAGAGAGAGAGAAAGAGAGAGAGAGAGAGACGTAAACCCACAATCTATATTTACCTAGATCAGATTGAAGACCAACCCTGGCCACGGGTCAGTTGGAGAGACGGGGACAGGGACCCTCAGAAAAGGAATGCCAGAATGCGAGCAGGTACAGCTCACGGACAGTAAGGACAGGATACCCCTCAGGTTCAGGTCAAGGACTGGGCCTCCCAGGGTACGACCAACACCCACAGCTTCGGACAGCAACGCCTGCGTTACCCCCTCCTGCAAGTAATCCGCCAGAAACCCCGATTGGATTTTCGAATTCCCCAGCAAAGTGCTTCGCCAGCACTTAGGATTTTCCACCCCTTAGGAGATTGTGGAAAGTATGGACAAAGTGCTCCGCAGCACTTTCAGAATGAGCACCTATTGAGATCGTAGGGTCAGTGACAGGTCTGCTACTCGGACAAGTCGGACAATTTTCCTAAGCTAAACTAGGGTAGTTATACAGTTTGGGGACCCTTAGACCACCCACTAATGTTGCAAGTGACAGTTTCCCACATTGTGATTGGTCAGGAGAGGTGGTGCGGTCTTTACCACCTCCTAGAATTCAGTTTCACATGATTAAATATGCAATTTTGAATACCCGCCCCTCAGGTTCACGTTCCCATGCATAGAATACAGCAGTACAGGACAGTTTTCAATAGGTAGCAACAGTATTGCTTCTTTCAAGGTGAGACTCCGTATTCCCAGCGGTGTTCCCAGGCGCATTGTGCTTCAGGAGCCAGCTGGCTAGGTTTAGCTTCTGCGCAGTTGGAACTTTCTCTGGTCAGGTGACGGTGCCCAGCAGAGCCTCAAGCATGGCTCCGCTCATGAATACCCAGCCCACAAAGACGCGGTACATGAAAAGTAAGCGAAGACAAATTAGAATCATACATAAATTGATCGCACTGTATACCAAGCTAAAACTTAACCAACCCTTACTTTATAATGACTATAGCGTTAAAGATTAATGCGAAAGAATAGATAGGCTAAAAGCTGCTGCAGTAAGCAGAGAGCGTGGTAAGAGACAAGCGGCCATATTTAGCATCAATGCGCATGAGCACAGAATCCCTCCAGAATGCGAGTGCGTCACATCACATGGGTATGACCGACGCATGCGCAGACTGAATTTGCGGCAAAGCAGCCATTTTCAGTGCAAGCTTCGTTAGTACGTGAAAAGACAAACAAGCAAGCATCCTAGGGACACCCGCGTGTAGGGGAAAACACTTTACAAATGACGAACAATGGTGTTAATATTATTATGCAATTATAGACGAGGGTTTTGCATACGAGCAAGGCGCTATGCGTGCGAATCCTTGCTCCATCAATCCCCTCTTTGATGATATTTACTATCATCACTACATGAAGGAAACAGATGCCAACTTTTCTCATTCATTCATATCGTCCATTTCGATTTCAATAAACTTATTGTTTAGTTTTCTTTCAGCTTCCCTATGAGAGTGGTGATTTTTCGCCTTTTTATAAATTGCACTCTTCAGCTCTTCTAATTCTAATTCATCAATGTTTCTTTTCACCCCCCTCGGATTGACTGTATATTTCTTTTTACACCTTTGACATTTGCAGCAGATAAAAATGATCAATACAATCACACCTATTATGACTATTGGCATCAGTATTTTCCACAAAATATTTCTACCTAGATTAGTAAACCAACTACCTATAGAGGAGAGACCTCCAGTCAGTCTCGTCCAGGCACTGTCAACCTCCAATGGTTTGAGTTCTCTTTCCAAATTAGTTATGTTCTTCACATATTGTTTTAATTCGATACTTTTGTCAGGAATGTAGGTGCAACAATGTTGCGCTTTCAGCATTCTACAGACTCCGCCCTCTTTTGCTAATAGGGTGTCAAGGGCAAGACGGTTTTGTAAAACCATTGATCTGATCGCAACCATTTCAGTATTGACCAGCAGGAAACCAGCAGCAGTGTCCGTTGATAACCGGTCCACTACTGTAGACAGTTTGCAGATTCTATGGGTGTTCAGAACTACCCCCATTCCAGGTATCAGTGCACTGAAGATATCACCTACAATTTCGCCTACACTTTCGCGTCTACTACGCACTAAGCCATTAGTTTCATCATCGCTTCCAGCTGCGTTATTCACATGGTATATTTTCGGGAAAACAATGCCAAAGTAGCAGCTTCCATACCAGTGATCCGGCAATTTGAAATAAGCCTTGTTCCCACATATATAATATATTCCGGGAAACACAGGTTCTGACCCGTTTTTGAAACCCCAACCTCCAATTACCTTATAATTATGTTCACACTCGCTGGAACCGATGAATACATTGTTATAGTACTCTGTCTTTTCCCTATGGATACAAAGTTTCCCTTTTCTTTCAAAATCCAGCAACAAGGCAGGACTGGCTTCGCCTTCTGAGGTGTTGTCCATGTGCTCAGCCCACCTAGGGATTCTATCCTTCTCGTCATTTGCCTTCTTCTGAAACTTTTCTCTCCTTCTGTCTGCCATCTTTATAAACATCTTTTCCTGCTCTTGCAGTGAACAGGTCAGATTGTCTTCTCTTGCTTGATCTAAGTCTATGTTACCTATAGTCAGGAAATATTCTCCCATATAGCGGGTCACATCACTTGTAGTATGTACACGGTTCAAATGTCCTCTAACAGGAAGTTCAGAAAATACTACGTCATCGTTTGAATAATAGTACTGCAAGGTGCTTCTATAGAACAAGCTAGCTAATATACTACAGGAGATTCCATAGGTCAAAGGTAGATGGTGGTATGTCACGCCTTCAGCCACTGAGGTTGGTAGCTTCATGCAGACATAACAGTCCTCTATTTCCATAGCTTCTACATAATGCACTAACAGGTTAGCAAAAACATTTAGATGCGTCCTGTTCTTCATTCTGTGAAAATGTAGTCCATCCTCATCTGGTGCTTCTAAATTAGGTCGTGTGTGTGTCAGTCCTACTCTTTTGTCGCGTCTTTCTAGTCTACGTGGTGTTTCTGCAGTCTGTACAACCCCTACATCTACTGCTTCGGGTTCAGTAGGGGACAAGTTTGGATCTCTACTTATCATAAAGGGCAGAAAAACTGTTAGTCCTATCCACATTACTATTAGCATAGCTACACTACACAAGCATATCTTACAACATGTTTTGAGACACCCACACCGGGATCTCCCAGAGACACTCGGATCAGACATTTTTAGCTTACAGGTGGCTTTTGCTACCCCTCTTCGTTTCTTTGCACCAAAGGCTCACTTCAGGGGTTCTCTTACGGAGGGTCTTCGTCCGAACTCCGATCAGCAATAGACTCGTTGTCACTGTTGCCACTGTGGTGAGGCTCGTCAATCTCCTCCAACACAAAGTACGTCCATTCAGGGCTCCGATACAGTCGGTTCTGTTTCTTTATTCTGTCGCTTTTTCTCAGCGATTTTCCTTGGGCTGCACTTCTTTCACTTTGAGCCCTTTTTCGGTCTTTATCGTTTTCTCCGACTGTCTTTAGTCTGAGCCTTAGTCTCTTGACGTATCTGGGTTCACTTCTTCCTCCGTGCCTCCCAGTGGTTGAGGAGACTTCGCCTTCCTCGTGCACTCTTTTCACTTTTTGATGTGGCACTTCTGTTTCCCTGCCTGTCTGACTAGTTCCAGGTCTTTCGTCTATTTCTTCTGCCTGGTCCCTATTCTGTCCCTGCTCAGATTCAAATCGCACTTTCTTTTTGTTTCTGGTTACTGTTGTTTCCGTTGTCTGAGCACTTTGATCTAGTTCTATCTGTTCCTGTTCATGCTCTTCGATCTCTTCGTTTTCTTCTGCATGAACGTCAACTCTAACTTCTAACTGTCCCTTTCTCGGCTCCGGAGTTTCAGGAGGAGTCTCGAGATCTTGATCTGACCCTACTTGGCCTATGTCCTGATCAGGTGTGTTGTGGCTTTCGTTGACCTGACCTTCTCCTTCTACTCCTGACTCACCTGGACTATCCCACTCACTGTCTAAGTAGGAATATTTCCTTGTTCGTATTGGATCATGAACTGGTTCGTCGGCGGGATACCATTCAACGTCTTGACTTGTGCTCGGCAGTTCGATGTCAGCTAGTTCCGGACCTTCCTCCTCGGAAGTCTCTTCAGCTGTGCTGCCTTCAGCTCCAGTCGCGTTTTCTCCAGATACCCGCTTTGTGTGGCTGGCGTGGATCCACTTCGGTACACCAGCGCACTTCACAGCAGTGGTAGTGACGAGGATCACTTGTCGTCGCTTTCCCCACCTTGGTTTCAAGCAGCTGCTCCGGGTGTGTTTCTTTAACACCACCCAGTCTCCTGGCTGCAGGTTGTGTGCTGGAGTCTTTGGCCACTCGTCTTCAGTCTCTCCAATCTGCTGAGAGAGAGAACGCACTTGGTCACCCAGCTGCTTGCAGTATTCTAGCACCATATCATCAGAAATGCTTAGCAGTTTGTTTCCGGGTACCCATGCCTGGCGCATCACTCTTCCCATCAACACTTCATGGGGACTCAGGCCAGTCTTTCGATTCGGGATACTTCTCAAACTCATCAGCACCAGGGGTAAAGCTTCTATCCAGTTCATTTTTGTGGAATCACACATTTTTCCCAGTCTGGACTTCAGAGTGCCATTTATTTGTTCCACTACCCCAGAAGCCTCTGGGTGGTAGGCACAGTGCAATCTTTGCTTCATTTTGAAGGCTCTACAGAGTTCCAATAGGACATCGTTGGCAAAATGCCCACCTTGGTCTGTTTCGATCGTCTCTGGGATCCCATACCTAGGTATCAATTCCCTGAGCAACAATTTGGCTGTGGTGACAGCGTCATTTTTCTTAGCTGGATACGCTTCCACCCACCTGGAGAATAGACATACTACGACTAAGACATATCTATATCCTTTGCATCTGGGCATGGTTATGAAGTCTGCCTGCATTCTAACGAAGGGACCTACTGCCTTTCCAATAGTACTCTGTTTCACTACTGTCTTCTTTCCTGCATTGAATTGCTGACACACTAGGCACCTCTGGCAAAGCCTTTCCGCCTGGTCCCTGAACTTTGAATTACAGAACACCTGTTCAAACACCCGACACATTGCGTCTCTTCCCATATGTGTTGGCTCATGTATCATTCTGACCATGGGGTCTATCAGACTATCAGGCAGTACAGGCACCCCATCCGGACTTACCACCACACCATCCTCTCGCAATTCGCATTCCTTTGCGGCCCACCTGCCTTTTTCTTGCCTGTCTGTTGCTTGTTGTATCTCTTTTAATTCTTCCCACGTTGACACATTATCAAACAACATAAGTTGGCAGCTGGTTCCATCCCACCGGGCAATTTGTAGGGACATCTGGTGACGGGCACAAAATTGTGCAATTTGGTCAGCGTACCTATTACCGGCAGTCACATCATCATTTCCAGATCTGTGAGCCGCACACTTGACCACAGCCAATTCTTTGGGTAATTGGATAGCTTCAAGTAATTCATGCACCACCTTCCCATTTCGGATAGGTGTGCCTGAGGAAGTCATGAATTCTCTTTGTAACCACAATTGGCCGAAGTCATGAACAACCCCGAAACAGTACTGACTGTCTGTGTAAACAGTAATTCTTTTGTTCTTTCCCCTCTTGCATGCTCGAGTTAACGCGATGAGCTCCGCCACTTGTGCAGATTTCACCTCGCGCATGTAAGATGCCTCGACGACTCCTGTCAGTGTAACCACAGCATAGGCAGCACTCAGACTCCCACTTTCATGTCTCAAACACGAGCCATCCACAAACATTGTTTTATCCCCGTCCCGTAGTGCTATTTCACGGATGTCAGGACGGGGCTTGGTGCTATATTCAGTCAGATCGATGCAATTATGTTCCCCGTCCTCATCAGATTCTGCATCCAGAGGAACAGGTAACAGTGTCGCAGGATTTAGGACATTGCACCGG
Source organism: Lissotriton vulgaris (assembly GCF_964263255.1). Classification (NCBI taxonomy): domain Eukaryota; kingdom Metazoa; phylum Chordata; class Amphibia; order Caudata; family Salamandridae; genus Lissotriton; species Lissotriton vulgaris. The sequence continues at coordinate 1,718,040,714 of NC_141695.1, read as the reverse complement.
GAAATAGTTACATTTTCAGCACCAATCAAAATTCTCTCATACTTAGTCAGCCGACTAGGTGTGAGGTACTGGGTCTTAGTTCTAGTCAGTAGGATGACAACAGAGTGAGGAACATAGACAGTGACGGGATGTCCCATGACAATGCTCTCACTCTGTTCTAGACTGACACAAGTAGCAGCAACGGCTTTTAAGCAGCCAGGCAGTCCAGCGGCCACTGGGTCTAAGGTGTCCGAAAAGTAGGCTACTGGTCGTCTGACTGATCCGTGCCCCTGGGTCAGGACTGAAAGAGCACAATTTTCTCTGGTGTCACAGAACAGTTCAAAGGGTTTAGTGTACTCAGGCATACCCAATGCAGGTGCGGTACATAGACAGTTTCTCAGAGTTACCCAAGCATTCATGCTCTCACTGTCCCAGTGGACGGGGTCTTCCACTCCTTTCTTTGTCATATTTATCAGGGGTCGGGCTAGAGCCGCAAACCCTACAATCCATTGTCTGCAGTAACCCACAACTCCCAAGAACATTCTCACTTCTTTCTGGGTGGTGGGCAGTTCCATTGCTTTAATTATTTTGATCCTTTCGGTAGTGACCTTCCTGATTCCCTTTTCTATCTGGTGCCCCAGATATTTTACTGAGTTTTTACAGAATTGTAATTTGTCAGGCGACACTTTATGTCCTCCTTTTCCTAGGTGATTCAGCAAGGCAATTGTGTCAGTGACACAGTCAGACTGGGTTTTAGATGCCACTAACAGGTCATCTATGTACTGCACCAAAACAGACTCTCTTGGCAGCACTAGGGATTCAAGGCACTTTTTCAGTATCTGGTTGAAAATCGATGGACTTTCAGTGTACCCTTGAGGGACACGATTCCAGACATAGATATGACTGTCAAATTCAAAACTGAAAAGGAACTTGCTTTCTGGGTGCAATGGGATGGAAAAGAATGCGTGGCACAGATCGATGACAGTGAACCATTCTGCGTTCCAAGGAATCTGGTAGAGTATCACTGCAGGGTTGGGTACAATAGGACAGCAAGGCACAACAATTTGGTTTACCTTGCGCAAATCTTGCACCACCCGGTACTTCCCACTAGGCTTTTTGATCCCAATGATAGGCGAATTACAGGGGCTGCTCAACACTTCTTCTATTATTTCTGCTTCCAACAGCCTCGTGACTTCAGTCGCTACTCCTGCCTTCACTTCTGCACTCATTTTGTACTGTCTGGTTTTGGGGTATACAGCATTTGTTTTTATTGCTATTTTAACCGGGTCCACATTTGCCATCAGGCCTACATCTTTTCCCGTGAAATCCCACACTTCAGGTACTACTCTTAGCTGGAGTTCCTCAGGTAAATCCTCAATTGTCAAAGGCTTGATATCAGCATCTTGTCTGACTAACATCAGTTTGTACAGACCATCTTCATCGGGGGTCTGAATTTCAACGCCATTTGGTGTGCAGTAAATGGTACAACGCATCTTGCACAACAAATCACGTCCCAGTAGATTTACAGGGCTGGAATCACAGACCACAAATCTGTGCATTTCCTTGAAATTTCCTATGGAAATCTCCATGGGTTCAGTTACAGGGGTACGTATTATCTGATTCGAGACTCCCACTACTTGGATCGCTTCTCCCGAGAGGGGTAGGTTAGGAACATCCACTGTTCTTACAGTAGATCTGGTAGCACCAGTGTCCAACAGAAAGGTGACGTCTTTTCCTTCAACCTTTCCTTCAATGTATGGTCCAGTCTGGTCTACCGGTAAGGAGGCGCCAAGTACGCACTCCTCATCCTCCCCTCTCAGGCCCCGTCAATCTTGATCTTCACAAAGGAAGGTATCACTTAGCAAGTACTGTGGAATGACTGCATTTCTTTCACTCTCAACCTCCCATACTTCCGCCCTCTCATTCTGCTGACCCTGACTCTTAAAATTCTGTCTAGGAGCGCGAGGTACTGGAGGTAATTTTACCTGTTGCTGGGTTTTTCTTGTCCCCTCTTTCGGCACCTGTGGATTTAAACCATTTACAGGGGCATTACCAGCCTGTAGGTGTGGACACTCGTCTCTCCAATGCCCCATCTGGCCGCACCCATGGCACGGAAACTTTTTCATGGCCTCTTCACGACTCATTTTAGGTCTGGGCTTTCCTCCCCCCCCAGAATTGGTATTCGGAACATTATTATCAGAAGTAATTTTACTTAACTGTTTTTCTTGCTGTTCAGCTAATTTTACCTGAGCCCACATCACTTTCTCCTTGAGGGCTTTCTTTTTATTTTCGATTTCATCTTCGCAGTATTTTGCATATTTCAGGACATCATCTATTGGTTTCCCCTGCCAACTGATTTTGTTATCTCGAATCCATTGTGAGATTTCAGGCCTTAATCCTAGCACAAACCTATAACTGAAATGCGTCATGTCTTTCATGTCTACATTATCGATACCACTGTAAGTTTTGAATACCTGCAGTAACCTTTCATAAAATGAATGCACTGTTTCATCCCGTTCTTGGGTGGTTCTATCTATTCTGGTCCAATCTGTTTCCTTTGCTGGCACCTTTTTCTTAAGGTACTGTATGACCTGGTCATATTTCCTCATTACATCCGGTGAAGGGGCCCCCGTTCTCTCATCTCTGGGATATTCATCATTTGGCCAATCAATTTCTATCTTACATTCGGTCCATAGATCTACAGGGACCACAATGTCGAAAAACCCATCCAGGTCTTTCAGCAGACATTTCTGAACTTTTATGAAACGTTCCACCTGTCTGTACCAGTCAACTGGTTTCTCACGTAGTTTCGGGAAGTCGTTTGTAAATGACACAATGTCTTGTCTGGACCAAGGGACATGGACATATTTTCCTCCCGGGACCTCTCTCATGGGGCACAATTTTTCTGTTGGGGTTACTTCCTTTAATACGAATTCTGAAGTTACGGACCCAGCCCTGCTGCCTTCCTTTTTCTTTGCCCACCTGGTTCTCCATTTTCCCACTTCGCCCCATTTCTGCAAGATTTTCAACAATTCTCTTACTTGGATCTGTTTTCCCATCACATTCAGGCTTTCTAAATCCTTGTCTGAGAAGTCTACTCTGTAAGGTTTCTGGAGAATTTTTGAGCGACTAACATCAACTCCCATTTCCGTGGCGGCATCCATTATCTTTTCATGGAGCACCCTAGCACTCCGGGTAAGATTTTTACTGATGAATAGTAACTCTTCTTCATTATACGAGCTCAGGCGCTCAACTCCCACATTCCCAGCCATCATTTCTTCTATTTCTATTCTTAATTTATATATTTCCAATGCTTTAGTTTGGGGAGCGGTCTCCTTCTCTATCTCCTTTGTCCATCTGTCTAATTCTTCAGGGGAGACTAAAGAGGCGTTCCTAATTCCAGATGCACTTTCAATCACCACTTCCCTTTGCCTGGGCTGACTTCTTGTCCCTACTACACTGGCCCTTGACTCCCTTATGGGCAGATCCATCAAACTTCCAGATTCACACTCACTTTCCTGATCTTCATCTATGAATACTTCCTTCCTCGGGGTCTGGAAGCTAGGAGTAGGCAGTATTGGGGTGATAACAGGAGGAAGGGGACTAGTCAAGTCATTTTTGTACATTGGGATAGCAGGACCAATAGTTACCGGAATGGTCAAGGCCTCAGGATGGGGATGCATCTGGGCAATGGTTCTGACTAATTCCTCTCGCTGTTTAGTCAGGGCTTCTCTCTCCTTTTCCTGCAACCCCCTTCCAGCAGAGTTGCCATGCAATACCTGAGGTACTAAGGACGGATAGATATTCGGGGCAGTCGGGGCAACCAATCGAGGGGGACTTTCCCCGAATGGCTGATAATTCGGGACTGTGGGCTTAGGTCTGCAAAACTCATCCCTTCCACTATATTTACTGCTTGTAGCTGTCCCGTCTGAATCACTTTCCCTCCTACTTCGGGGGTAATTGGTAACAGAGTTTTGGGAATGCGCCGAATCTGATTCTGCTACGTAGGGAGGTGGATCCTTTATTAACAAGTCTTCCAGGTGTTCATCTTCCATATCCCCCATAGGTGCTAGGTGATGGGTCTTTTCTTTACATTTTCCTCTTTTCTCCTCTAATACCCCCATCATGGGGAACAGCCCTTCAGTTAACATAGACTGCCTCCACTGTTTCATTTTCTGCTCTTTCGTTGGCGTTGGAAGTCTGGGATACCACTTACTCACTCCCTTATCCATTCGTGGTTTATCTCGCTCCGCAGCCTCAATTTCCCATTCCTCCAAAGCTTCGTACTGGGTCAACCTAGGTCTAGGGTGTAATTCGTTCATGCGGGTCCTTAAGTTAAACAGGATCCGACCATTAAATGTACCTTCAACAGGGAATGCTAGGACTCCGTCATCTACAGTATACTTTGCCCAATTTTCTAGCCAGACACAAGTGTGATACCCTTTATCAAACAACATGAAAGAGGCAGGGGTATTTGGCGGGGGAATGAGTACGCCTTCCCTCGTTCTAATGGGCTTGTCAGTTTTGAAAAAATTCTTTACTTTATCCGAGAATGACAATTTTCTCTTTATTCCATACATCATGTGCGGTCTACCTCGTAAAGTCTGCTCCTTATAAAATCCTAGGTATTTTGGATTTGGTATGAAATCTGGATACCACATACAACTCTCCAGATTCGCTTCTATCTCGGCTGGATTAATTTTGTTTACCTTTGTGCTTCCAATGCTAGCGCGATTTTTATTTCGCACCACCCAATCAGGTCCGAGAATACAACTACGGTTAACCAATGGGTGCGCGGCCTTTTCGCAAGACAGAGTCTCACGCTTCGGCACTCACCCCTCCTTTACAAATTCAGCTCCGCTACCTTGACCAATACTAGCGCGGCACGAAGTGACGTCAGAGCAGCTCTCCGACTGACTCCCTCCTTCACAAGGTAACGGAAACTTTTTACTCTCTCTAAAGTGCGAGTGCAAGTTTTAGTCAATAACACACAACGTTTGCCACTATGTCTGAGTGTTCTAAAGAGAGAAAAGACTTTTCTTTCGCTACTAGTAAACCACTTCTGTCTACTTTTCATTCACTCTGGATAGACTTCTTTGCCTGTCCCTTCACACTAGTAAATCTAGAACCCGTTATTCTTCTGACTCATCCACCTTGATCGGGGATATGTACTGAGCCAGGATTTCACCAGCGAACTATTTTACTTACCAGACAAGCCTCGGAGACCCTACTACTCCTTCCGTATGCGACCCTTACTAGGTGATATCGCAATGAAAGTTTTATAATGGACTCGTAGCTATCATTCACTCCAGAAACAAAAAGGTCCTAATTAGTGCTTCCAGTTATCCTTAACCCTGCACTAATACTTCAAACTTAGTGACTTCAACAGCTAACCGGATTCTACTCACCGTTAGCTAAAATACTTCCCCGGGGATTCGGACTACACTGAACATTTACAAACAATTCTGGGTTAATTCAACATGCAATATTTATAGCAGTAATGCAAAATCATGTACATTTATATATATAAAAAACACATTTCATAAATTTTGAAAAAATACAGTAGAAATCAGCAGCACGTTTTATTTTCACGGTTTGTTTATACCTATCCTGTCTACCTAATCTAACTAGTCCAAACCATCCTCTGGCTGCCAGAAATTACTGCTAGAGCGCGCAGTTTTACCCAGGTCACCCGAGTTACCAATTCCTTCACACGCACTGGGCCCTTAGCGTGAAAAGACACTATTTATTATTTCACTAATTTTATTGGGTGATCCGGGTGAGGATTTCTCCTCCTGCACGCTGCTAAGAGTAATAAAGTTTGGATTTACCTCTGCTTACCATGCACCTGACTTACCACAGGCACAATTCTTCCGACGGACCTAGAGCTATTAGGGAAAATAGTAGACAGGCCTAACATCCAATACACTTAAAATCAGTAATATACTTTCCACAATTCTGTAAAATGACCACAGACACCTGATGAAGTTAAAATTTTTATATAAGTATTCAAAGAGAAGATGCCAGGATAATAAGCGATACACAGAGTAATATATCAAACATTAAAATCAACACCAATAGGTAGCTTTGTATCAAAAATATGACCATTAAGATATATGGGGAGACTAAAGGTAGGAGTTTTAGAGCAAAACTAGTCACTGCAATTTTATACTAGAACATAGGATTGGGAATGACCTAGAACATGTACTTAACCTAAGTATTTAAGCTATTCTTTGCTAAGTTCACTGCAAACCACTAAAGGAAAGGGGGAAAAACGGGAACATGCTATGGTTTTATAAAATCAATGAGTTCTCTAAAGGATGGGGGGGAGAGAAGGAACCAACTAAAACTCAGACACATATAATTGCAATGGCAATAAAGCAAAAATACAGGTAAGAATGCTTTACCAGTTCGGATAAGAGAGAGAGAAAGAGAGAGAGAGAGAGACGTAAACCCACAATCTATATTTACCTAGATCAGATTGAAGACCAACCCTGGCCACGGGTCAGTTGGAGAGACGGGGACAGGGACCCTCAGAAAAGGAATGCCAGAATGCGAGCAGGTACAGCTCACGGACAGTAAGGACAGGATACCCCTCAGGTTCAGGTCAAGGACTGGGCCTCCCAGGGTACGACCAACACCCACAGCTTCGGACAGCAACGCCTGCGTTACCCCCTCCTGCAAGTAATCCGCCAGAAACCCCGATTGGATTTTCGAATTCCCCAGCAAAGTGCTTCGCCAGCACTTAGGATTTTCCACCCCTTAGGAGATTGTGGAAAGTATGGACAAAGTGCTCCGCAGCACTTTCAGAATGAGCACCTATTGAGATCGTAGGGTCAGTGACAGGTCTGCTACTCGGACAAGTCGGACAATTTTCCTAAGCTAAACTAGGGTAGTTATACAGTTTGGGGACCCTTAGACCACCCACTAATGTTGCAAGTGACAGTTTCCCACATTGTGATTGGTCAGGAGAGGTGGTGCGGTCTTTACCACCTCCTAGAATTCAGTTTCACATGATTAAATATGCAATTTTGAATACCCGCCCCTCAGGTTCACGTTCCCATGCATAGAATACAGCAGTACAGGACAGTTTTCAATAGGTAGCAACAGTATTGCTTCTTTCAAGGTGAGACTCCGTATTCCCAGCGGTGTTCCCAGGCGCATTGTGCTTCAGGAGCCAGCTGGCTAGGTTTAGCTTCTGCGCAGTTGGAACTTTCTCTGGTCAGGTGACGGTGCCCAGCAGAGCCTCAAGCATGGCTCCGCTCATGAATACCCAGCCCACAAAGACGCGGTACATGAAAAGTAAGCGAAGACAAATTAGAATCATACATAAATTGATCGCACTGTATACCAAGCTAAAACTTAACCAACCCTTACTTTATAATGACTATAGCGTTAAAGATTAATGCGAAAGAATAGATAGGCTAAAAGCTGCTGCAGTAAGCAGAGAGCGTGGTAAGAGACAAGCGGCCATATTTAGCATCAATGCGCATGAGCACAGAATCCCTCCAGAATGCGAGTGCGTCACATCACATGGGTATGACCGACGCATGCGCAGACTGAATTTGCGGCAAAGCAGCCATTTTCAGTGCAAGCTTCGTTAGTACGTGAAAAGACAAACAAGCAAGCATCCTAGGGACACCCGCGTGTAGGGGAAAACACTTTACAAATGACGAACAATGGTGTTAATATTATTATGCAATTATAGACGAGGGTTTTGCATACGAGCAAGGCGCTATGCGTGCGAATCCTTGCTCCATCATTATCCACCCCGTCAGTCTTACCGGGATAGCGGTCGGCACACAAATTTCTGCAACACGCACATTTACTTCTTGACTGCTCTCTGTGGTGACGTGTCTCCATGGTAACCCTGCCTTCTCCTTTCTAAACCACCCACAGTACCGAACATCAGTGGGGACAGAAGGGCTGACAGGTGGTGCTGGGGACGCTTGGAATTGTAGCTGCACAGCACTAGAATGAGCTGCGGGGAGTCAGCCTTGCCCCTCCCGTCTGCGCCCCCAACCTTTCCGTGACCTGATGCTGGAGCCCCAAGTTACACACAGATGTCTGCAATAGGCACCTTAACCCCCTGCACTGTTACTGAGCTCCAAACCGGCGGTGTGCCCGGACGATCTGTACAAGGGAGAAACTTTCTGGAATGAATCCTCGTGGGTACAAGCTGCACCCAGGGCTCTGAATATGACCAGGGCCACCGCTGGAATCATGCGGCATGGTGGAGTAGACTATGCTGGAAAAAAGGCAAAATTATGCGACACATTTTGGGATAGTATTACTTCATTATTTTGACATTTTTAACTTGGTAACACTGTGTGGACATTAGTAGCAGCTCTTTAGTACCAGTGTAACTCCCAAATATAAAAATAAGGTACATAAAGATGACTAGTCTAGTCAACGTTTGCAAAGGGCCTTGCACTGCGCGGCAACATGTGTTCTGGTGTTTTTAGTAACTTTTGAACCGTTTGAGCTACAAACAATCTATTTATTGTTAAAATCTGCAGATTGTGCAGCAGATGATGGATTATGAGAAACTCGCTGCAGTCGCACTACCACGTGCTTTGGGCTCCTCAGGTCGATTCGAAAGATCCTGCCCCTACTCCCCCCCAACTCTCAAAAACTGTTGATCCAAGGCCTGATACTCTCTAGGCTCGATTTCAGTAATTCCATCTACTTAGGCGCTCCGGAGGCAACCTTGAACAAATTACAAAGGATCCAAAATGCAGCTGCCCGGATCCTCACCAACACCTCTGCCAGAGCCTCGGCCAAACCAGCCTTGAAGCGTCTCCGCTGCAGTCGCACTACCACGTGCTTTGGGCTCCTCAGGTCGATTCGAAAGATCCTGCCCCTACTCCCCCCCAACTCTCAAAAACTGTTGATCCAAGGCCTGATACTCTCTAGGCTCGATTTCAGTAATTCCATCTACTTAGGCGCTCCGGAGGCAACCTTGAACAAATTACAAAGGATCCAAAATGCAGCTGCCCGGATCCTCACCAACACCTCTGCCAGAGCCTCGGCCAAACCAGCCTTGAAGCGTCTCCATTGGCTCCCGGTAAGAGAACGTGTGAAGTTCAAGGCCCTTTGCCTGGCACACAGACTGCTTCAAAACAAAGACCCCCAAGCTTAAGAAAATTCATCAAACCATATAAAGCCCCAAGATCCCTCCGATCCGATCAGGAACATCTCATCGTCATTCCCAGAGTCAAGAAGGCCCGAACAGGTGGAAGGCGCTTCTCGGTCCACACTGCACGCCTTTGGAACGCCCTACCTCGCGACCTGAGAACTGAACCCAACTATCTACGGTTCAGAAAGCGATTGAAAACCCACCTCTTTCCTTAAATCCTGTCCCCCTCCCTGCCCCCGCTGCCCCACAGTTGTACTGATCTTAGCGCTGGGATACTCACGGGTGACTACGCGCTCTATAAAATTAATTAATAATAATAATAACAACATGATTCCAGTGCCCTGAATATGGGAAGAGGATGTGGCCTTGCGGCCAGAGCTGCCGACTTTGGAGCTGGGGAACCAAGTCCGAGCCTTGGCGTTGGCTCAGTATCCTGTGATTCTGTACAAATCACTTAATCTCCTCGTGCCTACAAAAAATAAATGTGTCCTTGTGTAATGTCAACGACCCCAATACCTTTGGGTCGGGCTATATAAAACTGCAAAAACTAAAATATTAATATATGGTGGATGAGCCCAACAAGCCATTTTACTGCATTGAACCCGAGGACATCACAGTCCAGATCTGCGCACAGGTTGTTCTACAAAAAAGCACAGGTTGCAGATTGCATTGACGGCAGGGGTTTTGTACATTTTCATACTCTTACCTGAATTTACAGACAGACCTAAAAGTTGGGTCATACAGCTTTCATCAAAGGGCAGAACTGACTGAGGCACTAATGTGCATATCAGGGGTTCCTCATTTAGTTACTTAGTACCAAAATTATGGAACTCTCTACGCCTTCACATTCGGCAGGCCCCATCGAAATCTCTTTTCCGGAAGAAAAAAAATCACAATACATTGGATGTGCTCTGGATCCTCGGGAGTTTGACTTCAGCACTTGGACACTTTGCCTGAAGTAGCCATGCACTTTGCAAGTTTCAGTATTAATATGTATTGCTATTTAAGGCGAGGTACGAGCTAGGATGAGCAGTGAGCACCTGAACTGGGTCTGGTCAGGAGCTCACTGCTATACCCAGCCCGAGAGCCTGAGCCTCCCTCCCTCAGTACCTAAGCCGCCCTGTGGAGGCCCGCTTCGATCTACTGGCAGTGTGTGCTCAAATGGTCGTTTTTGTAAACCTTCCAAGATTATTGATAACTCCTACTTTGGAAAGGGATTTGGAGTAACTGGCTTTCTCTGGCTGAAGTTTTTGGTGAGTCTGAGGGCTCAGGAAATTATTTGCAAGACATCACTTTTGGACTTGCACACAGCAGGGTCTCCCCCGAACATTTTGCCTTCACCCCTTATATCTTCTGGTTTGAGTTTTTGTGGTCTTAGGACTTTGAGCACTTCACCGCTGCTAACCAGCGCTGTAGTGCTCTTTCTTTTAAATATGGTAAAATTGGCTGACTTCTCAATTGGCACATTTAATTTACTTATACATCCATAGTAAAGTGGTACTACATGTAACTCTGAAAAAGGTTTTTGTATATCTTCAGAGTATCAGGGAGAAAGACCCCACAATTGCTATAATTCTAGTAGGGGATTTAAATTGCAAAATCTCCAACTTAAGTATGAATTTATTTCGTGATAAATTCAAAGAAGAAACTCTCCATATCCCTCCGGCATCATTCCCCGAAAATATTAAAACAAATAAACGAGGGAAGTTACTTTTAAATGAGCTGGTAGATATGGATGGAATTATTGCGAATGGGAGACTCCCCTCGGATTCCCCTGCAAATTTTACGCATAAATCTTATCAGGGTGAATCGATTTTGGACTATGTAATAGTGGGGATTCATTCTTTTGAGCTACAGAAGGATCTCAGCATCATTGAAACTCCACTCAGCGACCACAAAATACTCTTTATCTCTGTGAATGTAAACCCTCCTAAATGTGACCAGTGGTCTTTTAATAGTGAGTGGGTAAACTTTGGTGTTAAATCAGGAAGGTGTCATTGGAACGCAAGAGAACAACGCGAATTGGAGGGAATGCTTGATGTAGCAATAAACGATCTTCCTTCCTGGTATGGTTTGGAAATTGAAAACTTCTCTTTGTTTATGAAGGCAGTAATAGCAGTTGCTAAAAACTCTAATAAAAAAAAGCCTGTTAGAATACCTCCAAGCCACTTGAGATTGCTTAATATAGAAATCAACAAATTAGTAAGGGCTCAATTTTTAGTTAAGTCTGTTGATGTAGCACGAACAATATCATTGCTAAAAAGAAAAAGGAGAAGGTTATTGAACACAATTGGTAAAGAAAAAGAGGATGCCATTTGGATAAAACTAAGAGAAGCCTCTTTTAACGGTGAAATGAGGCAGTTTTGGTCCATTATAGGCGAGGGGTGTGGATTGAGAACAAGACCACTCCCCATCCCAATTGAAGAACAAATATGGGTGGCCTTTGTTTCTTCCCTCTATGCCAGTAACAGTTCTGTGTCCCTACAAGCTTCCCCAAAGGAGGTTAGTCTGCCCTTGGTACTCTTCTCAGAAAAAGACATAGACCTAGCCATTAGAGAAATGCAGCGCTCTGGGGCAATGGGTCCCGATGAATTACCTATTTCCATATTAAAGCAAAGTGGGGCCAAATGAAGTAAATTACTCTGTCCCGTGTTCAATATTTGTCTATTGAGAGGCAAGGTTTTACCATCCTGGAAGGGAAGTATCCTGGTTCCACTCTTTAAGAAGGGTGATCGTTTGTCCCCCCAAAACTATCGCCAGATTGCATTGTTGGATGCAATCAGCAAGGTTTTTACAAGATGTTTGTTGAAGCAAATAAATGATTGGGTGGATCGTTCAAATATACTCCCACTTGAACAGACTGGTTTCAGGAAGAACCACGGTACTATGGATAATTTAACAGCCCTCCAGGTAATAACCGATAAATATATTATGGTCAGAGAAGGGAGAGTCTACGTGGCTTTTATAGATTTTTCCACAGCCTTCGATAAGGTCGATCGACCACTGCTGTGGAAGAAACTATCAGCTCTTGGTATGCCACCTGGGCTTCTAGACTTGGTACAGGACCTACATGACAATACTTGGTGTAGAGTATTGCTGTGGGGGGAGAGAGGTCTATCCCAGCCCATCCCCTCTGCCAATGGTCTCAAACAGGGTTGTCTATTGGCTCCCCTCCTGTTTTCTCTTTATGTCAGTGACCTTCCCCACACTTTATCTCTCTGTGAAGGAATTGCTCCGCGCCTGGGAGACACACACATTTCCTGTTTGATGTATGCAAATGACATACTAATCCTAGACCTTACTTCGAAAGGTCTCAATAATCGTCTGCATGCTCTACACATATTTTCCGAAGCACACTATCTGAAAATAAATATTTCTAAGAGCAAGGTAATGTGTATGACGGGGAGGAAAAAACAGAAATCGGGTCACATTAGCTGGGAGCTGGGAGGTCAAAAGCTGGAAAGTGTACAATCATATGTATTTTTAGGTAAAATAGTCAGTAGTAATTTAAGTAACAAACCCCATATAGATAACAGTTCCCGCAAGGCAAAGTCGCAGGGAAATGGTCTAAGAGCCTTATATAAATCTACCGGTAAGAGACATTTTGTGCACCTTTTAGAGGCATTCCGGGCAAAAATCCCTGCAACTTTGCTTTACGGTATTGAACTCATTGATTTAGGAGAATAGGGCTTTTTGGACATCATTGAGGGTTCCCTTTTGAGAAATTGAACATCAGTCAATAATGCATGCACTGTAGCATCCCTTCGACTAGAATTTGGCTTAAGAAGCAGTTGGGTCCAGGGTTTGGCAGGAGTGATTCGCTGGGTCGCCTGTTTGATTAAGGGAAATCCGGCCACACTAAGATCTCTCATCAAAAAAGAGCTACTGGGCCCTCTAAAAGAGTATTCGTTACTCATAAGGAACTTCAGGAAGGCTATTACATTCTTGGATTTGGAGGAATCAATCCTTTTTGACCTTTCTGCGCAACAGCTAAAAACGACACTAAAACAGGCGACATGGAAGTTAAGTTTCGAGAGGGATCGTAACTCTATCATTTTAAAGAAGGGGGTCACTCAAGTTGTTAATTCGTATCTATTTAGACAATTACAACCTTATGCCTCTTGGAACATGCCCCATGGTCTGCGCCGTTTCTGCCTACTTTTGAGGCAGGACCTCCTTCCTTTGAATAAGTTATTAGCCAAATGGTATGGTATTTCCAATATATGCAGTTTTTGTAATAATTCAGTCCGAGATACTGTGCATGTTTTGTTTGTTTGCCCTGCCCTAATGGCTCATCGTCGTACGTGGGTGAGACCAGTCTGTATACAATTGGGCATTTTATCGGCAAGGTCTTTCACTGATGCTATTTTTAGTCCCCCCAATGAAATCTTTTGTAATAGAATTTTTAAATTTCTAAAATGCTTTCTAGAATTGTATTAAATGATTTACATGAAAATTTGGCACACTAGGTTTAATAGTAAGATGGTTCAATATGTTGTTTTAAACCTCATACTGTTTTTATTGTCATCTTGTTTTATGTGGATCTCTATGGAGTTCTAAATCATATATTCAATAAAATTCTAAAATTCAAATACAACATGTACCCAGGCCGTGTAAATTAAATGCTACCAGTGGGCATGCAGCCCTTATTGTGCCACCCACTTAAGTTGCACTTCAAAATGTCTCTCAGGCCTGCTATTGCAGTTTGTGTGCGGTTTTAAACTGCCAATTCGACCCATAAAAATAAACCTTTTGCCAGGCCTAAACCTTCCTTATTAAAAAAAATATAAATCAGCCCTAAGGACGACCTTAAACAACCCATAGGGCAGGGTGAATTGTATTTAAAAAGCAGAACGTGTTTTTTTAGTTTACATGTCCTGGTAGGAAAAAACATATAACAGTTTTTCCCCACTGCAAGGCCTACCTCTTCCAAAGGATAAAATTGGGTTTCCTTAATACATTTAATAAGTGGTAAGTTTTGATTGGGAACAGATTGGAATGTCAAGTTTATACTCAAATGAATTATAATTTTAAACTCTCTGTAATGATCTCGCCCATTGCGCGCCTTGCGCGAGGACATTGTTATGTGCTGGCCTCGCGGCGCCTGCGTGCGAGAGGCGTTATAGTTGACAGTTGGTGGATGACAGTTTTCCCCATTTTGGATGCTGTGTTGGCGTCCTTGCCCGATGCTCCTGTGGGAACTCAATAAAGTTAAACTACTCAAATTAACTCCTGTCTACGAGTTATTACACTCGTTTATGGCGACAAATTGAACGAGTTCCCACAATGAACTCACCAAGAAAAAAAGAAACGCAGCGAAAAAGTAAGGCAAATAACGGATACTCACAAAGAAACTGTTACAGGTCGGCGAAGCGTGGTGCAGAGGACGGAAGAAGTGAATTCACGCTGGGAGACTGCACGATGTTGCGAAGGGGAGGAGCGGCGCTGAAGTAGGCGTATGTAAGCGTTGTGAAGAGATCTCCCCGCCCGCTGTTGACGCATTCAACTGGAGTTGGTGAACGCGCTTGACTGAACCGCCCCTGTCAGTCTTCCTGTCGACCGGCTTAACCCCTGCGACGTTATCAAGTGAGGTGTAGAAAGTTAAGGAGCACGGACGAAAACACTGAGGTAATGCTTCATGTTCGTGGGGAACTGAACTGGTGTGAAGAGCACTAGAGAAAAAGGTACCTCGCATTTTTTTTTTATATAATATCATTCAGCTCAATTTTTGGCGTGCAATAAAAAACACGGTGACAGGCACACCTTACAATAAGAAAATGAAAAACGTTTTGGGGAGTTGAATATTAAATATTATTAAAATAAAAGAAGTGAACATTAAAGTGACATTATTGAAAAAGTATAGAAAATACATTAGAAATTAAAGGAATTCTTATCTGTAACACTTGTAACCTTGAGTGTTACAACAAAGAGAAATTTGTTGTGTTCACAGTTGACTATTTTTATAAGTCTTCACAACATGCAATCTGTCCACCCTCCACCCCCATTTCTGGATGCGCCTGGAGAACCACCAATTGTGTGGAGAAAATTATTTGATGCTTTTGAGAATTATCTAGTGGCAATTCGTGCTCATAGATTCAGACCAGAACGGAAAAAGTTTTTATTGCTACACTCATTAGGGTTTGAAGGAAGGGACACTCTCAAACACTTACCAGAAGCTGAACATGAAGCAGAGGAGGATCTAGATGAATACCAAAGTACAGTAAAAAAATTAGCGAAAAGATATGATAAACAACCTAGTGTAGTAGTGTTGAGACACACATTTTTTAAAAGGGCTCAAAAGATGGAAAAGGATGTTGACACCTACATAACTGCTCTCAGGAAAATGGTGGTAGAGTGCGAATTTGAGAACTTCAGCGAACAGCTGGTTCGTGACCAATTCATAAGCAAATGTATTGACAAATCGATTAGACAAAAACTACTTTCTTTAGAAAACCCTTCTCTTGATGAATCCATTCGCATCGCGAAGAGCATAGAAACTTCGCAGACATCCATCAAAGAACTGGAAAACAAAAATACAGAAATGGTCACTCCTGTACGTCTCTCGAATTTCAAGAAAAAAAAAACTTTCAACAAAATAATTTTTTCAAAAGAACTGATATATGTTTTAGGTGCGGAAATCCGTTTCACACAAAAAATGGCAGACCATGCCAGTATATCGCTCTTGTGGCAAGATGGGGCATTTTGACAAAGTGTGTCAGACGCAGAAAAAAGGAAAGGTTTGTGTAGGGTGTGTCAAAGACTCAAGTGACAGCGACAACAATGACACCCGTAGTGAATTAAAGGACATGGTGCTCGTGGTGAACGACGGTGGGTTAAAAGAGGAGATCCAAATGATTGTGTTGATCCATATGTTGTGATTGAGGTTGGTGGCAAAAGTTTGAGACTCCTAGTAGACTCAGGTGCGCATATCACCATGATAACGGAATCTCTCTTCAGAGAGAAATGGGGGGAAAGACCTCTTCAACCACCGGATCGTGAACCAGTATCCTATGAAGGGCGCAAAATTGACCTCCTAGGATACTTTGAGGATGTTATCGTATTTAAAAATAGGCACATACATAGGAATATATATGTGGCAGTGCATGGCCTGAACATATTAGGTTGGTTCCATCAAGGTCTGTTTAGCATGATGTTATGCCCAGGAGCCAGAGAACAGGTTTTAGCGATCCGTGATCACGACCATGTGGAAGACCTACTCAACAAATATTCCAAAGTATTCTCTGGTGAGTTGGGAAGAATCAAAGGGTTCAGACATAAAATAAAGGTAAGAGATGATGCTGTACCTGTGAAACATAAAATCAGAAGTGTACCCTTCAGTATAAGGGAAGACTTGGAAAAGGAGCTTATGTCCATGCACAAAAGAGGTGTGATCGAACACATGGAGTCCTCAGATTGGTCATCGTCCTTAGTGGTAGCAAGAAAAAAAATGAATTGAGAATCTGTATTGACTTACGCAGTCTCAATAAGGTGATTTGGGTGGACTTGCATCCCTTACCCAACATAACTGAAATGCTAGGAGTAGTAGCAGGGGCCAAAGTTTTCACCAAGTTAGACTTAGCCTATGCGTACCACCAAATAGAGCTGGATAAGGGCTCACGTCATTTCACAGCCTTCAACTCCCCGTCAGGTATGTTCCAATTCTGTCGTATGCCATTTGGCCTGGCTTCGGCAGCCTCAGTTTTCCAAAGAGTCATGGTCAACTTACTCAAAGACAAAGAATATAGCGATCTTTCAGGATTATGTCCTAATATTTGCTAAAGATCAAACTGAACATGATGTGACCTTGAGTAAAATACTCTCCATTTTTCAAGAGCACGGAGTTGTTCTCAAACGTGAAAAGTTTGTGTTCTCTAAAGACAAGGTGGAGTATTTGGGTCACACCATCTCCAGCGCTGGGGTCACACCTAAGCCTAGTCTTGTAGGAGCAATGCTGGATGCTTCTGCTCCAAAAGACAAAGCTGGGGTCAAATCCCTGCTTGGTCTGATCGAGTTTTATGCTAGCTTCATTCAGGATTATGCCACTAAAATACATCCCATCTCTAAATTGTATAAAGAAAGAAATGAATTTGTGTGGGACAGTGACCGTGAACAAGCATTTACATGGCTCAAAGAACAACTGAGCACAGTCAGAGCATTGAAACCGTTTGAACCCTCTGTTCCATGCACGTCGACAGTGGATGCTAGCAGTTAAGGGCTGGGTACAGTCTTGACACAGGATGTCGGGAATCAGGAACATACGATTGGCTTTGCATCAAGGGTACTGAGGGACGCAGAAACACATTACTCAGTCATCGAAACAGAACTTTTGGCATGTTGATGGGGCATTGAAAAGTTCATGAACTACCTATGGGGCAAGAAATTCACTTTATAAACTGACCATAAACCGTTGGTTGCTATCTTGGGAAACACCAACAATCGAAATGCTACACCACGTATAGCCCCTCTTGCATCAAAACTGTTACAATTCAACTTTGAAATCACACACATTGCAGGAGGAAAAAATGTCAGGGATGATGCTTTGTCACGCTTACCTCCAGCACCAAGTGAATCTGTTCATTGTGATGAGGAAATTGAGTATGATGAAAAAGAGGATTGTATAATAGCTAGTGTCGAGTTAAAGAATGTGGGTTCAGTGGTGGAAGAGAGTTAGTATGCAGCTATGGACAATGATTTAATCTTGAAGGATGTAAAGAAATACATAACCCAGGGGTGGCCAAAAGAAAGGAATGTTGATGTGGTTTTACAACCGTTTGTAAAGATCAGTGATGCACTTTCATTAGAGGATGGACTCGTTTTCAGATTAGATAAGTTAATACCCCCTGAAAGCATTAGAAACACCATCCTTAATAAAGCACATGATGGACACCTGGGAGCCACTCTCACCAAACGCAGGGTGCAAGATTACTTTTGGTGTCCACAAATGAATAGGGACATTGATACCCTTGTGCTGGAGTGCACCATTTGTGCTAGCAACGATAAGGGTCTCCGCATATCTATTCCTCCACTCACTCCTATACCACTCCCTGAAGCTCCTTGGGAGAAACTGGGCATTGATGTTTTAGGACCTTTCCATACCTTGCCGAATCGGTGCAAATTTGCCATTGTAATGATGGATTATTACACAAAATGGCCTGAAGTTAGGTTTGTACCCAGAGCGGACTCTAAGGAGATTCTTGACTTTTTGAAAGAGATTTTCATGAGAGAGGTCTTCCCCAAATCTATTGTTTCAGATAATGGGGTGCAATTTGTGTCATCTGAAGTGGAAGAATTTCTTAAAGAATCTTCTATCACTCATCTTAAAAGCTCTCTTTACCATCCCCAAACTAACGGGCTAGTTGAAAGACTTAATAGTCATTGGAGATTGTGTAAAAAGGGCCTTTGAACACAAAAGGGTGGTACCCCCCACGGTAAGAACTATGTTATGGTTTTACAGGACAACCCCTCACTCATCAACAGGTATTTCTCCCTTCTTACTACTTAGAGGCAGAAAACCGTGCACGGAATTTAGACCTGCATGGATGTCCAAATGGTTCAAATCCAACACTACACCCCAAGATCTGGATGAAAGGGTCAGACGCAAGGTTGGTGACGTCCAATCCAAGCAAAAGGAATACTTTGATGAGAGGAAGAGGGTCTCTAGCAGGGAATTTGCTGTGGGTGACCTTGTTAAAATAAAGAAACAGGGCTTTGTGAAAAAGGGTGAGAAAAAGTTCAGTAAACCTGTGGTTGCAGACAAGGTGTGTGGCAGTGCTGTTTGCGTCAATGGACGCAACTGGTGGAACATGAACAAGATCGTAAAAACTAAAGATACGGACAGTGATTTGCGAAATATAAGTGGTAATTCAGATGTTTCATCCAACTCTGTTCCTGGTGACTGTATGGTTCATGATTCATGTAATCCTCCCATTCTTCAAAGGAGGAGCTCAAGAGTGGTCCGCATTCTAGCCAGATACAGGCTTTAGTGTCCCTCTGCTCTTTCCCTCTTTTCTGCCCCCTTTCTGTCTCCCTTCTTCTTCTTTTCTTCTTTCGCCCTAATTTCTCTCTTCCTTTTGTCTCTCTTTCTTCTCTGAGGAAAAGGAGATATATGTAATGGTCGCGCGCCTTGCGCGAGGACATTGTTATGTGTTGGCCTCGCACCGCCTGTGTGCGTGCGAGTGGCGTTACAGTTGACAGTTGGTGGAAGACAGTTTTCCCCATTTTGGATGCTGTGTTGGCGTCCTTGCCCGATGCTCCTGTGGGAACTCAATAAAGTTAAACTACTCAAATGAACTCCTGTCCGCAAGTTATTACACTCTCTTTAATGGTTAAGTCGGATTTTGCCACAATTCTGAAAATCCCACTTTTAGAAAGTTGGCATTTGTCATAACCATTTGGTTCCTGCAGCCTGTGCCACATGACTATGAGTAGCTTGGCAGTTAGCCTTTGTGCTTCCTTCACAGATATACAAAGGGTAACTAGATGTCTGACATCATGCCAGACTGGGTTGGGCAGAGCTGTTCCCTGCCCCACTTACATTTCAAAGGGCTGCTTCCAACACACACACAAAGGGACTTGACACCACAATATTGTCACAGTAGGTCAGTTGGAGCCTGGGCAGGGGAAGGTAGGAAATTTACAGAACAATTGTGGGGTTAGTTAAGAAGTTTCCTCCGCTTTAAAGGCTGGCACCAGGTATAAATACTGGCCCATCATGAACCACCTCTTCAGTTCACTCCTGGTCCTGTGGAGGACTATTGGACTTCAGAGAACTGCCCTGCTAATTGAGCCCTGCTTTTTACTTCAAAGGACTGCCCTGCTGCTACCAGAGGACTACACTGCTACTTGAGGCCAGCGTTGTACCCTCAGAGGTTCCCTGCTGCTTGGGGCATGCCTTGCTGCATAATTCCAGGACTACCAGAGTGACTCCATGGGTTAGTTGGCTGACCTCCTCTTCTGAGCTACAGGGACACAACAAGCTCCAGAGGCCTCCCTGCAACTGCTGAGCTCACCCGCTGCAACATGACCTGCAACTGGACCTGCTGACCTCATCTAGAGTGAAACTCCAAAAAACAAATGAGAGAGCAACCCTTCAAACAAAAGGGACAGGGTTAAACTACCTTAAGATCAAGAAAAAAGTACCTCTTGTGTCACCTATATGTATTGCTACCTTCAATCTTTTCCCATATATATACCATCTTCATCAATGCTCTTTCATACTTCCAATCATACTATGAGACCTGTTAACTGCAAAGATATTGATGCCTGTTATTAAAAAATTATGTTTTTTTCCTCCAATAAAATCTCACAAAAACAGATATCAACAATTTATTACATAAAAAAATATCATCACACAGGTGTTAAAAACAGCAATGCCTATAAACAAATCACTGATGTTTTCTTAGTGTATTTCTTCAATATTTATTCTTTATCGCATTACCAGGTAGGGTATCATTATTTTCTTACATATATTCAAACAGATGTTAGCCTAACAAGGCAGCGCATATAGGTCTCCCTCTATGAACTTACATAAACACACTTGATCAAAAAGATGAGTTTACTATTTACTGAACTAAAGAGCAGAAGGTAGATACCGACGGCATAGAGAATTTATACTGTTAAGGCTCATCTAGAGTGAGCCCCTGATCCCCAAGATGTGCCACCCGAGGTCCTGGACCATTGGCAGGCATCAGAGTGAAATCCTGAAGTTTTGGGCTTTTCACAACTGGTCCTGTTTGCGCTGAGACCCAGCCACCCACGATGACTGCCAACGTGAAGCTCCGGTGAATCTGACTCCTCGCGCTACAGTGACCGCCAGTGACAACTGGCAATGTGAAGTCTACGCTTTGCGCTACAGAATCGACAGCCTGCGGTGAAAGTCAACGCGAAACTCCAGCAACGGCCGTCTGCTATGTCCGGATGGCTCTTCCGGCTACAGTAACATCCGTCCACAACGCCAGGCCTACTCTTCGAACTAGAGTGACAACTATCAGCGACCCTCTCCCTGAGGTCTACTCCACCATGAATTGGACCCTTCACGCCATAATTTGAGAAGTTAACTTATTCAGCAGGACTAACCTGGCCCCTGCATCTTGCCACTGCTCCATCACAGTCAGCCTGCACTTGTGACCTTCCCCCGGTCAAGCACAACCAGATGATCGCGAGTGGTGCTTTGTGCTTTTTGCCGCTATACTTACCTATAACTCTGAAGCTGCAGATCTGTGGTTTTACTGATTGGATGTTTGTTGTTTCAGTATCATTATATTTATTAAATGTACTCTATTTTTCTAAGTTGTCTTGTGATTTTTTCTGTATTGAGTTTTCACTTTATTACTGTGTGTGTGCTGCCTAAATATTTTACACATTGGCTCTAAGTTAGGCCTGACTACTTTTGTGCCAAGATACAAGAGGGTTAAGCGCAGGCTAATTTAGTGACGTTTGTTGTTCACCCTGATAAGGATTGTGGTTGTTGCTTGAGAAGGGTTTTGCACCCCCAACCAATAACCCAATTTCATACAACCACCATATTACGTTTTTTAAATCCTCTGTTTGCCAACCATTGTGATACTGGAATGCACGGGCAAATCTTTTTTAAAAGCTGTCCCTCAAAAACTCAAGAATTTGAGACTGGTCCCCAGACATTGCTACCAAACCCTTGCCGCTGACCATTTCTCAAAGTTATTCTAATGTTTAGAATATGGTAGCAATGTTGCCAGTTTTCTGGATTCTTTTATATCCAATACTGATTGTTATTTATATATATTTAAAAAAAAGTGACAAAAAAGCCACATATTTGTGAGAAGAAAAAATAATAATTAAAAAGTTTTATAAAAATACACATCATGCCATCTCAATCTATTTGATAACAATGTGTGACAGATTTTTTCTAAAAAATACACACATAACCCGGTGTATAGGCCAGCTTTCATAAAAATTCTTTTATATCCAAAGCCATCTCTCTTGAACAACCTTGATTTTGGAGGACAAACCTCTCAACTTCCGTGGCACCTGATGTAATCTCAGTAGCTCCATCTCTGACAGATCTAAAAACCTGAGAGTAGACGGTTAGCTTGGAAGTTGCAAAGGATGCTTGTCCAACAGTTGCTTTGACAATGCAAAGCAGGGGCAAAGTGGCCAGAAAGGAGCAATTAAAATCACAATGACCCTCTCCTCCTGAATCTTCTGAAGCACCTTAAGGAAGAAGAGAATTGAAGGGAATGCATATAGAATTCCTTGTGGCATGGGATCCATAATGCAATCCCCTCCAGAGAACAAGGTCATTTCCCAGATAAGATTCAGATTCTGATTGCATGCCGTGTCACATGCATGGAGATTACACCGGGGGCCTTCCGGAACGTTCCCTCCCGACCTTAGACGCAGTTTCTCCACATCCAGTCGATTAGAGGGGGCATCTTACCAAATCAGGGAATCGAAGACTGCCAGGCCAAGCCTTACTTGGCACTGCCCTCTGCAGAAGGTCAATAACGTTATATTTGTTTCTAGTAAAACAGGGACCGTCAAATACGATCCGTGTCAAATACCAGAGCCAGTAGGTAATTTATAGACATAGGGAGTTTACAAGGCTGCACTAGAGTAGCCCTTTTCCCTAAACTCATCCTAATTTTTAGTTCCACTGTATGGAGACATTCCACTAACCTTTTACCCCAGGTATCTTCATCAAGAAAATGCAGCAAAGAAACTTGCAATCTACAAAGCAATAGAAGGTCACTCCTTATATGGTGTTATTTTTCCCTATCTTACTGTGATTTGGAATACACAAAAGAGATCAGGTCCCACCCACCGCTGAACTTCTACTGTGCGAGACACTGTGCAAAGATAGTCAGCTTCCCATGTAAGACCAAGTACATCGAGTTTGGGTCAGCAGGGGTTAAGTGCAGTCATGCTGGTGTCTACTGCTAGGTGATCCCTTCAGCCAGTGCTTTAATTGGCGAGAACAAGCATTTGCAATGCAATAGGTATCGCATTTGCGAGAGTTTGAGCTATTGGCATTGTAAATGACAATGCCTTTTATTTATGCGTTTGAAAACCTGCAAGCTGTGCGTAAACAAGCACTTTGTACTTATTGTTCTTGCTTATGAGAAGCAAGGCTGGCAGTCTCTTTTTTTCTGCCTGCCTTGCTTCTCGTAAGCAAGGACTAACGTACAAATTGCATGTTTAAGCACCACTTGCAGGTTTTCAAAACAAATGAATAAAAGGCATTGTCATTAAAATGCCAATAGCTCCAACTCTTGCAAAAGCGAGACATATTGCATTGCAAAAATCAGACCTCAAGTGAATCAGGTATGCGTTATCACAGGGCATGTTAGAGCTTCTAAAGTACCTGTGTATTCTGCTGTAACTGCATAGCCACGTTTCTCCTTTGCGAAATGATTGAACTGTACATGTCTCACCTTGTTTTTCTCATGTCATGGAAAATGACTCTTTCTTCAAATTGCGCTCCCGTTGGGACACTTTCTTACTTTTTCCGCATTTACCTGTGAAGTCTTGCCATGCACCATTGTTGCTGAACTTGAATTTTCTTCACATGAACCAGGATGAGTTTTGATGTCATCAAGGTTTGCCTGCCCCTCAGTGTCGATCGCAAAAGGAGTCCTTTTAATGTGGTTCCCGATGTGATGTAATTCCTCATGTTCACTACTGTAAAAATGATTCTTTCTGGGGTTTTTGTGAAGATTACATAGTACCAACACCACTGAAGGTATTGGAGATCTTTACATAGGCACCAGTTACTTTTTTTGGTGAAGTTTTATATAGCGCCAAACACCACCCAAGGGTATTGGAGTGCTTTGCATTAGCACCAGTTAGTTTTCATTAAGGACAAATTCATTTTTGTAGGCATGGGGAAATGAAGTGATTTGCCTAGAATCAGGGATGTTAAGCTGACGCCAAAACTCAAACACGGTTTCCCAACTCAATAGTCGCCAGCTCTGCCCTCACACTACATCATCTCCCTAGCCTCAGTTCCACATTTGTGACAACGGCCAAATTACTTAATCTCCCCATTGCTGCCCGCATTTACTTTTGGTTGCCTGTCCACCTCCCGCCCGTCGCGGTTTTCCCCCAATGAACTCAGCTGCACAGATTCCCTCCGCCACCGATTCTGTTTTTCAAAAATGTTTGTACAGTTTTATATAGCGCCAACACAACCCAAAGTTATTGGAGCGCTATAGATTAGCACCAGTTATTTTGTTGTTGTACAGTATTATATAGCGTCAACACCACCCAAAGGTATTGAAGCACTTTACATTAGGGCCAGTTACTTTACACATGGACACATTCATTTTTGTACGCACAGCGTGATTAAGTGATTTGCTCAAAATCAATTTCTTCAAAAAGTTAAATTAATCCTGGTAAACTAGGAAAACCAATCAATGGTGCAAAATCAATAATAAAAAAATGAAAAAATGAGACTGCCAATAAATAGTAGACTGCACATGGTATATTAACATTCATATGTTGTGCAGGGACATGTAAGTCATGTACCAAAGACACAGGACTGTTATACAACATATATAATTACATTAATAAATGCCATATACAAAGTACGTTACAGAAGACAATCCAATAAACAAGTCACTTGACATTTACACAATAAACAGAAAAAATAATTCAGTTGGACATCCTTCCATCACTGATTTGACAGTTCAAACATATGTCCTTATTCCTTAGGTGTAAGTATGTAAGATATTAGGACGGACACCTACTGTTATTGTTGAAGTTTCGACCCTTAACGAAGAGTGAGCACCTACAACACATAACAACGGGTTTTCTCCAGAACTAGGAACATTCAGAACAGCCAGATTTCAATAGTTACTGCATCTAACTTGGTGCAGATAGGTATGGATACAAATGTCCTGGATTATACAAAGCAAGGCGACCTCACTGTGGACCTTATTTTTGTATTATCTCGTATGCATCGAGTAATTGCGCTTAGTTTGTTTCTACGGTAGGCAGAGTCTGGTGTGAAGGGATTAGTGTGAGCCGCAAGGTGGTTAGAAGTGAATTCCAGCCTTCAGGGGAACTGCTTAACTAATTTAATGAGTCTGTGGTGTTTGCATTTATCAGAGGTCTGAGAAAACAATGGAATAAAATAGAAGAGACAGTCATTGTGTAATGAATTTAACATTGATTCTCAATTAGATGCCTCATCTTGTTTAACGAATCAGTAATGCTTCTATTTAATAAATGTCAAATGAACCGCAATCCCGGATGCTTTTTTTTATATTGTGTCTCTAAAGTCTGCTTATTTTTTAATTACAGAAACATACGGAAGACAATAAATATATCCTACAAAAAGCAACCGTCGTGAGGTCTCAAATAACCAACTGCCCCCATTCGACATCGTGCGGTTCTAGACATCAATCAGTCAGTAAATTTGTACAGCGCTTCTTGTCACCTGTCAGGGTATCCAGGCGCTGACAGGGTCCATGAGCACTGGGTGTCAGCCATTACTCGAGGTACAAAGTGAGTCTGCTGCTGTGTCTAGATATCACTACTTTGGATCTGAAGGCAATAGAATGGGCACAGGAAAATATGTGCTGTTAATGTCGTGCGCGCGCATTTGTATTTTTTTTTTTTTAACTCGGATCTCCGTGATAATAAACTTTTTTTTCTTATCTACAAAAATAAACGTGTAATAAACCTTGTCAATTTTTTTACTCTAAAATCATCAATAGTCCAGCAGCATGCGGGGTTCAGTTCTCTACGTGATCGCTAGAGGGCAGCTCTGCTTCACAGTGCAGAAGTCGCCTGCGGATGGCTCTCGTTGTCACTTCCCTGCATGTGAACGGAATACAGGCAGCACAATAAAATATCTCCTGCCTGAAAGTATCATTCTTATTATTATTCAGCTACAATTACACAAAGACTCCGAAGCACTGATCCCCGCTGTAGTTGAACGTTTACTCTGCCCTACATATCAAATGTATGGGCTTTTGCAAAGAATTAAGAAAGTTGTTTAAAGTGAATTATGATGTTGAATGCAGCTGAGAGGTCGACGATAATGGGGGATGCGCCGATTTAAAGATCTTGGCGCTACAGGTCATCTTCGAGAGGGTCCGGTGGTTCTGATGACCCTGCATACAGGGCTTTAAGTGGGCCGGGTCTCACCGGGTCTGAGCACCGGCAGTTTTTTTAAGGGAGCCTCCAAACGGGTCTCTAGGGGCTTCGTTTTTTGCCCTGACACAGGCCATCCTTTTTTTTCCTGGACTGCAGTGACAGCAGACATCCATGTGGCCGTGGTGAGCGTTGTAGGGGAGGGAAATTCTTTAAAGTGAGTCATTTTCTCTCTGGATTTCCTTTCTCTTTTTTTGAATCTCAGGAGCAGCAACATCTTCGTGGTGTCGCCACCAGGGCTTTAAGTGGAAGTGTTTTCAATATTATATACAAGCCATAGTTGCTGCTTATTTATCTTTACCATTGACAAAGCCAATAGTCCTGATGCGGAACAGGAAGGGTTGCACAAGAATTGGACATTGGCTGCAACAATAATGGTGGGGATCTTCTCCCAGAGAGTATCTTTACTGCTACAGATCAAGGCCCCGGTTTACTCAACTTCCACATAAAGAAGCAGGGGAAGTAGTTGCCCTGCGTTGCGTCATAAGGAGAGAGCAGAAATATGCAGGATCTACTAAGATAGAGCGTAGTTATGCTCCCTCGCATCTCTGGCGCACCGCACTGCTTGCTGCTTCTCTCCAACTCAGGCACCCCTGCACCATGCGCAAGGGTCCCTGCGCTGGGGTCGGAATCGTTTTTGAGCAGGAAGGAACACCTGTGCTCCACCAATGTAACGCCTCCCTGATGTTAGCCTACGCTATATTGTTTGGGGTTTTTTTCTACCAAAGGAGCGCAAATTGGGCTATATGTGGCTTAGTAAATACAAAAATAGAGTTTGCGGCAGGGCTGCAGCAAAAAAGGGCATAACTCCGCTTCATTTTAGCTGGTAGATGTGAAAAACATTTGATGTTACTGTATCATGCCTAGGGCAAAAGATATGCTAACATCTCTTAATATTGGTTAGAGTATATCAGACCGGATGCTATTCCATAGGAGGACTCTGACTGACAGGGCATGCAGAAAGACCACTGCACTGAGGCTGCTGACGTTTCGAACCACTTGCTCGGTGGATGGTCCTTTGCCTACATGGGCCCCAAGCTTTGGAACAGTCTTCCACTAACTTTAAGAGGCTGCACTTCTTTTTCCTCCTTTCGGAAATTGTTGAACACCTGGTTGTTTGAGTAGTGAGATATGTTTGCACCCTATCTGTCTCTAGCGCCGGGAAACCCAGTGTAGGCAGTTGCTTGCGCTATATAAGCTCTTTTAATAATAATAATAATAATAATCATACCCAAGACATTGACACATGAGACAACCTTAGTGAATTCAATCATTCGGGATGCAGAAACGAATGATGACGCAAGCCATCTATGAGAAAGGCAGGTACTTGCATTTTTAGAAGCTGGAGACCAGTGAGGAAATTAGGTCAAATCAGAAGTTGGCTTTGTGGGTGGGCATAGTTGGCAACCTATTGAGCTGTAGCTATACCCTTCATATTGGTATGGGGAAATGTCCAAACCACTTTTATTGCAAACTTGTAGAAACCATTACTTTGTGGGTAGATGGGTTGACCAGTTGTGCCAAGCTGAGGCTGTTCATGTCGTGGATTACGATCTGGCCACATTGGTTCTCTCAGTCATCCACCCAATCTTCAGGCGCCTGTGAGGAAGAAGCACTGGGAGAAGGTTAGCCCCTGCTGATCTAGGTCCAAAGAAGCTAGTGAGAAAAGCTGTGGCTTGCCTGCTAGGAGTGTTGTAGATTTCTGCACAGGTGAAGGAGACCTCAGCGATACAACCCTGTGGCACACATTGGGGCTCAGAGTTTTTCCATGTAATGGTATTTGGAAAGATCGTCCACACCAAAGGGATGTATTTTTGAAAAAATGTCGTATCACCCAGGAGGAGACCACGAGCTCTCAAGGACATTGGAACAGAGGCTGTGGTGATCTTGGGAATATTCAGCATTCACGATTTGCAGTGAGAAGCGCAACCTTGAATGTGGATTGGTGGGCAGTTGTAGGGGTGTGAGAAGAGAGGGATGTGGGAGGGGGTGGGGGACAGCTAGTGGAGTGTGACCCTCATCAGGATGGGGATGGAACAGTTGGGTTTTCTTCTGCTGGTCCTTTGGAGGAAGGAAATCTGTTGGCACGCAAGGCTAGTAGGAGTAACCGAGGCTATCCAAGTGTCAGTGATGTAAGAGCGGCCATGGGCGTGTCCGTGACTGAGAGGATAGCGGTATTCTTTATGGTGGAAGAGGTTGGACCAGGGAGCAGGGTGCCTTATTAACTGCTGGAGGCCAGAGCATGCTAAAGATGTGAGTTACTGAGCTGGGAAAGCAAGGCCTGCATTGGAAAGGGGGGGTGGGGGGGGGGGAATCACAGCAGATAGATAAAAGGGTTGTCTGGGATAGGCCTGTGTGGTGTCAGGAGGGAGAATGGTGGTGTGGGACCTAGAGAGGCATGAAGATGAGAGCTGGGTTCTAAGTCAGATGAAGATTTAATCAAAGGCTGATAGCTTCCTGTGGCTGGTTGTTTGATAACTTTCCCATTGCCAAATACATGTGTGGTTAGTACTGAACACTGGTCGGTATAACAGGTTTTTAAGTGTCTACTTAGGGGTAGATCATTTAAAAAAGGGCACATTAAAATTTAATGTGACAGTTGTGTGTTTGTGTGTGGGGGTAGGAGGAAGACATTCTGGGCCATTAGGTTCCATTTTCCCTGTAGTAGGATGCTTTTCAGTTTCGACTTCTACCATATACAAGAACTTTCTCCTTCCATGGGAGGTTTTTGTCACCTGCACAGCCAGGTTTATGGAGGATTGTGTTATTCTCCTTACACCACATCCCTTCAAGGCAGCTTTGCATTCAGCTGCCCGAGGCTACAGGTGCAAGAGTCTTACCTGATCCGCTTGATCCTCAGTGTTTTATTAGAGGCCTAGACCAGCTTGCTTGTTCAAAGAAAACATGAGGTTAGGCCTTCAGAACAAGCAAAGGTTGTTCAACAAACCTGGCCAAAAGGCTAATCTAACTGCAGTTCTCAACTCGGAAAAAGCCTACCGCCTGATCTGCGGGTTGAAGTATTTCTGTTTAAAAACTCTTGGTTAGGGTTGGGAGTTCTTCTTTTGGTTCTAGGGGATGTTGACACTGATACTGTCCGTAGCATTAAATTCCTGTTGGACAGGGGCTTCCGCAGGATTCCATTCATAGGGCCCGATTCACAGAACTAAGTTAAGGCAAAATCCTCTAAACTTACTACTTTTGGTATTCACAGAAGGCATTTAGTAGTAGTAAAGTTAGGATTTTGACTTAAGACAGACTTAAGACAGACTTAAGACAGGATTTTGTCTTAAGTTTGACTTAAGACAAACTTAAGGCAGACTTCCTAACTTAACTACTACTAATACCTTCGGTGAATACCAAAAGTAGTAAGTTTAGGATTTTTTCTTAAGTTAGTTCTGTGAATCGGCCCCATAGCATTTAAGTTTTTTCGACATCAGCTGCACCTCAACGAGGGGGTTTCAATTGTATGCTGGCGTGTAATTGTTTTAGTTGATGCATTTTTAAACAGCAGGCATCAGCATGTTTTTACCAGTTCGACACTAGTAGTCCGATGCCCAATAATCTATATGAGGAAACCAGTGGTAGAAGTGGGGGAAAAAATGTAGGTGAACTGTGGGCGGAGAATGAGAAGGCAGGAATCACCGGAGGATTTGGTCAGTGGGTGGAGTCAGAGATGTGGTCAGAAAGAGCAAAACCTCCCAAAAGAGAAGTCTGATGAATTTCTCAGGAATGCTTGAACTGGTTCCCCAGTTCCAAATTCAGCAGCTCTGGCCATAGTGACACATCCTCTTCCCCACTGAACACCATAGTGCCCCACTGAGAGATACTCACACTGCCTTCAGCTACAACCGAATAAACTATAAACACCAGGATGTTACTCAATTCAAATTATTCACTAGACAAGAGTAATATGTTGACTGAAAAACAAAATGTAATAACATCCTGGAAAGTGCAAACACTCTTAGGGAATGCAAGATTAAGTAAACCATGTGAAATGTAAGCAGGAACAACGTGGTTGGGGAGAGGATGTAGTCTCACGGCTAGAATGCCGACCTTGGAGATGGAAAACCAAGGTTCGAGTCTCAGTGCCGACTCCACATCCTGTGATTTAGGGCAAATCACTTAATCTCCCATTGCCTACCCAAAAAAATTAATGTGTCCTTGTATAACGTAACTGGTGCTCATGTAAAGCGCTCCAATACCTTTGGGTCAAATTTGAGCTATATAAATCTGCAAAAAAAAAATGGTTACCTTAACGCTTTTACACTCATTATTCACAAATCAATGAGTGCTTTTGCCTGAAAACTTAGGAACATAACTACAGGGACCCGTTTTGAATGTCCATTGCTTATATCCTTACAAAAAGTAAGCAGTAGGGTTTAAAAATACCACATCACTGAACACAGAGCCACAGTATACATTTTATAAACTAAAATATGGTAAACAGTTGGTATGGCTCACATTAAACGTTAACGTTTTCCACTCCACGCATCAATCGGACATTGCAGCTCCTCCAGGATTGGTGCACTTTCCCACCCAGGGAAAACAATGCTGTTTAACACCTTGAATGCTACAGCAATTCATCCCGGATGCTGACCTCCCTTGAATCCCATTGTTCATGACGAGCTGAGCTCGTCATGAGCACACGAGCAGTGTACTGCATGACGAGCTGAGCTCGTCATCGGCATGGAAGGGGTTAAAGAAAGACGAGAAAACAAAAGCAGCTTCACTGGCAAACTCTGTAAAGTGGTGCTAATGTAATTGGGTGTGAAAAAACCAATCTGGCCTCTGCGACCACTCTGTCTTGCTTTATTTAGTTATTTTTCGTATTTTTAACCTTTTTAGGTCGAGCCTAACACAGCGCGCATGCGCTGCTCTAGGAGATGGCCTTTTGGAAGCGGTCTGCTCTTTTCGAACACTCGTGCATGTGCGGGAGCGAGCAGCGACGTGCAGGGGGCCATCTGTTTATCTAATTAGCTTTGACTTTCGTGCTTTTTTTTCCGTTTTGTGTCCGCACGACCGTGCTTGTTAAAGCCTCCTCCCCTACTCCTTCCTTCCCTCCCCCGGCTACTTTGTACCTCTTACAGGAGCCGTGTGAGATGGGAGGAGAGGCTCTCTGCCCCTAACTCTGCAGAACCTCTTGCCCTCCTAGTTTGGGCCATGTCTGCAGTCTCAGTAAAGAGGCCAAGGCGCGGTGCATGGGCATGTGTCCGGCGCGGACTGTCAGGAACCCATTCCTCAATGACACATTCAGAGTGATGCGCGCCGCGATGCTTCCCCCTGCAGCTGTACAGAGGGAGTGCACCCCTGAGGCAGGGGCTGTCATTAGTTTCTCCTCACCCTGACTGTCGATCTGCCGCTGGGTGGCGCTCTTTCCTTCTCCCCGTAACTTGCGCCCAATAATGGCCCGGTCTCTCTGTCTTGTACTCTCTTGCATGCCGTCTCTCCACTCCAACCTTATCTCTTCCCGCAGGCAGACTTCCTCTCTCGCTCCTTCAACCCAGAACTGTCTCCCTCGCACATCCTGGTAACGTCTCTCCTCCCCCCGACTCTCCATTCAAAGCAACCTCCCTGTACCCACACACACCACAGGCCCCTGCCTGCCCTTTCCTGCTCCTGTCCCTCCATCACATGTTTCTACTCCTCACTCTCTCTCTCGGTTATTGCAGGCTTTCATTCTGTCCTCACTGCCCCTTCAGGCTCCGGATCTGCCTTCCTCACTCTGCCCCGCTATTCATTTAATTGCATTTATATAGCGCATAGTACCACTGATGAGGCGCTGCAGGTCTTCATCCTCTTTCGCCCTGTCCCTTTACTCAGTGCATTCTGTCCGTCTTTCATTGCCCCTCAATTCTCCGGAAGCCCCCTCTGCCTTTTCTCATCCAGTCCATCCATTCATTGCGAGCTCTCTGCTTTCCCTACCCTTAGCTCCCTTAATTCATCACAAGACTCCCTGCTTCTTTTCCTAACCCGACCCTCCTTTCATCTTACGCTTTTATTCTCCGCTTCTCAATCGCTCCCAACTGCTCATCATAGGTTCTCTCCCCTTTTGTCATTCTGTCTCTCCTTTCACCAGAGGCTCTTTGCTTCTTACCCGGTCCTTCCTTTTATCTCAGGTTTGCAGTTTCTCCTACCAGCACTCCCCACCAGTTCTTCGCGGCTGTCTCTCCAGTCTCCTTGTAACCCTGCCCCTCCTTTCACCAGAGGCTCTCTGTTTCTCACACGGTCACTTATTTAATCTCAGCCTTTCAGTCTATCCTTGTGGCACTTTTAACCGCCACTCCAGGCTGTCTCTGCGCTCTCCTGGTCACGCTGCCCCTTCCTTCACCAGAGTCTCTGCTTCTTACCGGTCTCCTCCATTCACTTCGCCCCTTCAGTCTCTCCTAATGGTCCTCCCCATGGGCTGTCTCTCCCTCTCTGTGTCACTCTGACCCTACTTTCACCAGATCCTCTCGGCTTCTTAGTGGACTCCTCCTGCCACTGTCTTCTAGTGGCACTGCCATCCTGTACTACATGGGCTATCTTTCCGCTCGTCATTCTGTCCCTCCTTTCAGCCGAGGCTGTCCTTTTCTCAACTTGTCACTCATTTCACTCAATCTTTCAGACTCTTATGGTTAGGATGGTGATGGAAGAAAGACTTGAGGGGACACCAGGGGGGAATAAAGTGATAACATTTGTGAACCTACATCATTCCAGTGTAGAAAAGCAAGGTGACTGGCCGCCTTCACCAGCTGGCATCTCATTGTGCCAGTGCAGAGGCAGGGTGACTGGTTGCCTTCAGCAAATGGCATCTCACGGTGCCAGTGCAGAGAAGCAGGGTGACTGGCTGCCTTTAGTTGGCATCTCACTGTGCCAGTGCAGAGAAGGAGAGTGACTGCCTGCCTGCAGCAGCTGGTGCAGGGTGACTGGCTGCCTTTAGTTGGCATCTCACTGTGCCAGTGCAGAGAAGGAGAGTGACTGCCTGCCTGCAGCAGCTGGTGCAGGGTGACTGGCTGCCTTCAGTTGGCATCTCAACATGCTAGTGAATAGCAGCAGGTGACTGGCTGCCTTATAGATGCTTTGGACACACATCAAGTTTAATATTGAAAAAAGAGTACTCCAAATTTAGTTTACTCAAACCGTCTTGTAAATCAATGCCCATTGATTTCCCATTTAATCCAAAGATCACACATCACCTGAGTGCATGCATTTGTGCATGAGGCCTGTTGCATGGTTCAAGTCACTACCTCCTGTTTAAAGGATCAGGTTCCCGCCTTGGCTGGCACCCCTTGCCTTGCTGCCTTCCAGGTCTCCTTTGCACCCACATCTCTGTCGTTAATGCTCTTGCTTAAGCCTTCTCACAGGGGATGCAGGGTGGAATTATTCTGGCCCTGCCGCTGATACATGAAATGTGACCGGCTGCTGAATGTACTTTCTGATATTTGAAACCTCGCAGCTTGTGTGCTGCATGGCTAAACACTTATAAGATCCCAAAGGCGAGACCTATTGGCTATGAAAATGCTTGTTTCTATTTGTCCCAAGCCTGCACTTTAGAATTGAAAAATGTCACAAAAAGAAAGCATTGCGGGCAGAAGTGTTTCTTTCTCTTTTTGGCTCCATTCCACATGGGAACGAATGAAGGAAAGGAGAGGAAAGAGAGGGTAAGAGCCGTTTCTTCAAGTCACGATTTGCCTTCAGCAAGTGAGTAGGAGTGAGACAGAGACAGAAACAGAGGGAAGAAGAGGAAGAAAGAGAGGGGGCAGCGGACCGCGGCAGAGCAGGAGAAATGGACACTGCCCATTGCCTTCTCTGGCCAAGAAGAAAAAGACAGCCCTTTCCCTTCTCTGCCCACTCCACCCGTCCCGCCACACCTTATCTATAGGCCTTCGCTATATTTGCCGTCCTCCAACGCATTAAAAAAAAAATACTAGATGATCGGATTAGAATGAATTGAAAACATAGGGGCATGCTGTGCCCTGCCGATACCCCCCCGCCCCCCCCTTGACTACTGGGTGCAACTATGGATGCATCATGCAGTTTTTATCCTTGTTCATAGCGCTCAGTTGCTTTCCAGCCACATACAGACTCTACGAGTTTGTAAAACAAAAACAGGGGTTGCACTTTGGTTATTCCTTGTAGTATGCATGCCAATTCAGACATGGCCGTACAATGTCACAGTCTCGTTTCCGAGCCAGAGAGGAGGCTCGGAGCCTGAGCCCGTCCCAGTTAGGACATTCTTTTGGAGTTCGGGCAGCTGTCATTGGTCGTGCTAGCTGTCACTCTCAGCTCAGCAGAGGAGACTTCTGGCAGGGGGTCAGGACAGCTGTCAGCCTCTTTACATAGCTGGTGACTGCTGGCAGCCAGCCATGTTGACGGGCGCTTGGCATATACTGCATGGTCGGATACAGGGCACTCTGTGCTGTGATACAGTGGATGAGTTCACAAGCTCAGTCCCATAGACCTCGAGGTGTGCCAAAGAGCAATGAAGCAGGAATGCAAGCTGCAGGACATGGAATGCAGGTGTGCCTGTGAAGAATGTGTAGATGTGCATGCATGTTGGTGGTGTACGAGCACTTGTGGGGGTGGTGCAGGTTAACTAGCTGTGGAGGATGGTTAACGGTTGCTGGTTAAGAAGATGGTGTAGGAGCGAGGGCTTTGAGGGATAGCACCGGAACACTGACTGAGGGATGGTGTAGAAGTTATGGCCTGTGGTAGAAGGCGTAGGAGCGATGGCGGAAGAGGGTGGTTTAAGAGCATTAGCTGAGGGAGAAGGAGTAGGAATACTGGCTGTGCGGGATGTGTAGAACACTGGCTCAAGGGGGTGATGTATGAACATGGACGATGGGACAGTGGCGCAGAAGTACTTACTATATAACATGGTGTAATAGCGTCTGTGTCAGGGTGGTGTATAAGCGCTGGTTGTGAGAGAGGACGGTGGAGAATGATGGTGATGCAATGGTTGAATGCATCTTACAGGCGCCCTGGCAATGGTGTAATAGCACTGGCTGTGTTTGGATGGTACATGGGCATTGGATGTGGATGGGCTGTATAGTGGTGGAGGCTGCGGGTGGATAGTGTAGGGGTGCTGGCTGTGGGTGATGATGGAAAGAGTTTTTCTGTGGCCTAACGCGAGAACACTCAATTGGGATCATTTATACCGGGCCACATAGTTCAGTCATAGGACCAACAACTACAGATTCATGCATTCCAAAGCCCAGGAGCAAAAGCTACAACTCCAGGGGTGCTTACAATTGTGATCAACATCTCTCTGGGTCAAGGGCACAAGGCCCCAGGAGGCGAGGTTTAATGTTTCTAAATTCATCATGGGGGAGCTGCTGCACTTCTGCAGCCCCCAAGTACTCTGTAATCATTGTTGGTAGTGCCCCTGCCATTGTGGTCAATATTAGCCAGGCCTAGCCCCAGGAGCATTTTCATCAGGTTGCTTAGCCTCTAAAGAAGTGCATTGTGTGATTTTGTGAGGAGCTGGATACTGCCAGCCTTGTTCTCTGCCTGGTTACCGGTGCTCCTCTCCTGCTCTTGTGCAGCCTCTCCACAACCAGATAGCAGATGACAAAAATGGAATAAGGCCATGAGCAGATAAACACAGGGAGATCAGTGTCAGAAGGAAATACAAACAAATCTAAGCACTATTTCACCCTTTAACAAACTCAAAGGATGAAGTAAATACTGCTGTTGAAAATGAAGATCTAATTAAAAAAAAACCTGCAAGTAAAAGCTGTAGGTGAGATTTAAAAAGAGTAGGGGATGAGTACGTTCTTGTGAGTTTGGGGGAGGGATACCAGGTTAGGATCATCCCTCTCCCACAGACAACCAAAGGCTGATCTGGGGAGCACCAGATTTACAGAGGAAGCAATGGACGGGTCCCTCAAACCTAGCTAAATATAGACAAATTCTGGGAACAAAAGAAAAACGGCAGTAAGTTACTATTGGTACACACAGGTGTAACTTTCCATCCTCACATAATGAAAGTAAAATGGCAACGGGTAGAAAACTGATAAAAGACAGGGATGGCAAAGCAAGAAGGGAGAATGTTAAACTTACATCAGAGGAGCACCTCTTAACAACAATTAGGCAGTGAATTCCATCTAAAAGGGGATAAGATGGCTCAGCTGTGGCCCTATTTACAAAGCTTAGGTCAAGCCTGTAGGCAGCCCAAATCTTAGACCATATATGTTGGAAATATGCCCTTTTTGCCGGGTTGCTTTTTTGCTAAACCCCATTATTGCTGGTTATAGAACTCTGTGCTCTTTACCCCTGCTAACCAGTGGTAAAATGCTTATACTCCTGCTCTCCTTCTTAAAACATGGTACGATTTGTATACTCCTGGTGGCAACATTTAATTTCCTCATATGTGCCTAATATATGGAACCAAGTGTATCCTGGGCATGTATATTAAATGCTACCAGTGGTCTGTAGCACTCATTGAGCCACCCACAGCAGTAGCATTGTAAAACCTATATTCAGGCCTACCATTGTAGCCTGACTCTGCAGTTTTAAAACTTCAAATTCGACCAGGCGAAATGACCCATTTTGACAGGCCTAATCCTTACTTTTAAATACTTATAAATCACCCCAAACTAGGCTTTATATCCCAAACGACAGGGTGCGCATGGTATGTAAAAGTAGGACATATAAAAGTTAAATGTTAAAGAAGTCCTCAGTGACAGTAACCTTAAAACTATTTTCACCATACCAAGTGCTTGGCATAAATGTGGCATCTACTTCAGAACACTTTTTGGGCAAGAGAAAGATTAGAAGAGGACCAACCAGTTGTCTGCAACCTGAGATGAGCCCTGAAAGACTGGACCTGTTCTCGCTCTCTTCTGCCAAGAACAAAGAAGTGGTTTCCAAGGATCCTGAGGCTGACTTCCTGCTAAAGCTAGAGACACAACAAACTACAAGAGGCTGTGTCATGCAACTTCCCTGCTGACCAGTTGCAACTGGGCAAGACTGATCCATCCTGTCAAGCCTCTACCTGATACCCAGTGAGTTTCTAAGTGCATCGATGAGGTCCTGGTGGCCTTAGAACTGTTTTCCTGTGGTGGATTGGGACTTGAAGTACTAAAGTCAGAAGGTAAAATCTTTGACCAGGATGAGCCTGGTTAGTGTGTCTGACCCAAGCTCTGTAACAATCAGCGTCAAATTACACTTGGGTCCTGTTCTACTGTAAACACTGACTATTATAGCCTGACTTATGGGCATCAATCTTGACAAGTATTAAACAGGCAGCCAATGCTCATATTCCTACAACCGGAGAGAGACATTGGTAATCCCATTTTTTAAAAAGGGTTCTAAAGGTGACCCTAG
The DNA here is from genome assembly GCF_964263255.1 of Lissotriton vulgaris. NCBI lineage: Eukaryota > Metazoa > Chordata > Amphibia > Caudata > Salamandridae > Lissotriton > Lissotriton vulgaris. The sequence continues at coordinate 1,718,003,156 of NC_141695.1, read as the reverse complement.
AGGCTTCTGTACAAAACAAATTGCTGTTAGATGTGCTAATGTCCTAAGGCCCTCTGTGGACAGATATCTTTCTGTGACACCAAATGAGGGACTACAGCAGTATTTCCTGTCTACACCCAACACCTATTTGTTTAGACGTGATTACGTTTGGGCATAGCCCATGTCCTGGTGGCTTTCCCCAAAATGAAGCAATGGCCGGAGGCGATGGTAAAATGTCCGAGCGATGGTAGGTCGTTTCAATCTACTTTGCATTTTATTCTATTTTGTGATTTTTATATGGATATTAGGAAATTTTACCAAAAACCTTATTCATAGCACACAACATCAGAAAGCATCAGGATTTATTCTCGTTTTTATGTTATTTGGGAGACTGAAATGCATGTCTCCTAGTTGCCTCTCATCTGGAGAGCAACCCACATCAGGTAAAACATCAGCCCTATGTGATGAAATTTACTGGCAAACTAATCACCATGTTTCACATCAACATAGTGGACCCTAGTTAGAGGCTTTTGTTGTGTGAATGTTTAGGTTTTCCCGACATTTTTCAGGAAGCTAATTAGCATAGCATCTGCCACACTGGTTATTATTATTTTTTTTTGAGAACCTTTATTGTTACTTCAAGCAAATACAAGCAGGGGCCTACAACCACACTGGCCGGCCGCTAGTCAAGTCGTAAGTACAGCAAATCAATGTGGGAAAATACAGCAGCCCGAAAATCGGGGTCTAATAAGTGTCCAGGATATAACTTGTATTCAAGCGTACTGATCAAGATTCAGGATTCGAGAAGGTTCATTTTAAAATAAAGAAAAACTCAGAATCAATGCCATACGGTCATACATGGTCCTACAATAGCAAGCATGAAGCAGGAAATCCGCAAGTATTGCAAATACGTTTGAAGTACTGGGGGTAAGGCATACGAGTCAGGATAAATGTAAAAACAAACACGTTCCGTAGCAAAGCTGCACCCCACCCCTCAAAACGAAACATACTGTGGGAAACATGAAAAACGACGACACCAAAAAGGAAGAAAGACAAAGGGCCATAGAAACAAAGAAAGGACAAAATAACAAACCCCCCACCCTGCACCCCTGCAGAAGGCCACGGCCTACCCCCCCCCCCCCTCCAGCAGCGTGCCTGTCGCCCTAAATAAGAGACCCGAAATATAGAAAAAGAGAAAAAAGAAGAAAAAGAAGAAAAATGTGGAGGAGGGCCATCGATCTGGCCACCCGCCCCCCCCACCCCACCACCACCACCGCGCAGTGTAAACATCCTAAAAGCAAGATCAGAATAGCCATGGAAAACATTAATCACCGATAGCACAATCAATAACATCCCCGCCGAGTGTCCCCCAAATCACCGTCAGGCAACAATAAGTCCACTAAGTCCTAGACGGTCTCACCCTGGCCTTTTCTATCAGTAGTACCAACATACGTCCACTTATCAATCGGCATACAGAGCAGCGTGGAGGGTCCAAGTGATCCGGGCGGGCCGGGCAGTGTTGTTACTCCATGGGACTTCAGCCACCAAAACCCAGCCGAATATGTATGGCGGAAATCCGTCTGTGTCAGTATCGACCCCGAAAACCTCCTCCAGTCCGAACACAGTCTCACCAGCCAGGGAAAGAGAGTCACACCATCCAGCAAGCGCTGAAACGTCGCCGGGGCAGCCCAAACCATAGATCGGCGTTGTTTCCCCAGCCTCTGATTAGATATGTGCCCGACGAGTCACTCACATGTACAACAGATCTGTCCAAGGCGATCTCATGAACCGGGTCTTCCAGCGTCTCCACGAACATAGGCGTAGCTGGAGCACTCATCACTGACGCAGAGGCGGGCACATCGGGGCTTCCTTGAGATCGAACTACGCCCGTGTGGAACGGTGGGACAACAATGGCGGCCATCCTTCTTCCCAGATCCTGGGCGTCACGGATCAGGGTCGTATGCATGGTTGTTAGCGCAGCCAGTATATCTTTGGACGTGGGCTCTTGCTCGTGTCGCCAGACCCCAGGACTCTCCCGCACAGCAGCTTCTCTGCCTGGATGTGGTCTGCGTAAGAGGGTGCCAGCCGCCATCTTAGCTGATCTGGCCTCGCCCTTCTCCACCTCACCTCGGGACCGGGCCCCACACCAGTGCGCAACAGGATTCACCGCGAGGACCCAGAAAGTCAAGGCAGGCTTCCCAGCGAAGGGCCACCAAAAGGCTAAACAAAATCTCCGCTGCTCCCTGGGAGCCGCCCGCCGATTCCGGGAGAAGTCATTAGTTATGCCCGGACACAACACTGGAAGGGGGCCAAGTATCGTGCACTCCCCTCGACCCTGCTTTACCGCACATCCCACGAGGCACTCCGCTAGATGGACTGGGTCGTCACTGTCGCCATCGGCCCATCAGATCTCCGGTGCCCTCCGGCCGACTCCTCACCTCCACCAGTGGCCGCTGTTGTCGCAGTCGCGGCCGGCTGCTCCTCTCACTCGACACCCCGGTCCCAGCTCTGTGAAGGCCGCAAAACAGTCGGGGACATTTCCACGGGTCTGCCGCACGTAAAAGCTTCAGGAGCAAACGGTCAGTGAAAGTTTTCCTTCGCCTACTTAAATATGTTGTTACGGCTCAGGATAGTTGCCAGGATGTATGCGCGGGGTGAGAAGGCTCACGGAGCCGAGCGTCTATGCAGCCATCTCGGTCGCCAGCTTGGCTCCTCCATACTGGTTTTTAAGCACTTTGTACCTTATCCCGTTGGTGGCTGCTGTCGGCCAACGGTCGTCGCAAGCACTACCTTGGTAGTGCTGCGCATGTCCGTTAGCCGACACGGTCCCGCCCGTTTCTTAGAACGTTCCGCACTGGCGCGGAACGTTCAGAGCAGCCAATGGGTCAACACCTAGGAGTTGACCCATGGTACATTTTATCTTGCACTTAAGTCACTTCATAACCTATTTTAGGTATTAAGCTTATCATTTTATTACCATCTTTAAGGAAAGCAATATTTAGTTGACATAGCTAACCGTGATGCCTACAGCATAGTTCTTAGTCAACATATGTTTATCAGAGGCTAGCATTGCCAATAATTATGCATTGGCTTGTATGGCTATTAAAGAAATCAATTGGCTTGTTTGTTCCTTCTGCTGAATATTATTATTGTACTTTTATTGGTGTTTTATTTGTTTCATTATTATTTTTCTAATTGTTGAGATTTTGTGGATTTGTTCTATGTATTTAGTGATTTCTTGCTTTTGCCTTCCTATATGCATCTGCTTTTTTGGACTTTTGACCGAATAAAGTTATTTTGACTGATTATCATTGGCACTTTGTGCTTCTTGGAGATATTTCTACTCAAAAATTTAAAAAAATTCATATCTCCGGTTCCCCATATTTATTGGATTTTTTGTCATTTTGTTTATTAACCCCTTCGATGCGCATGACGAGCTCAGCTCGTCATGAGGTACACCTCTCGTACACTCATGAAGCTGAGCTCGTCATGAACAATGGGAATAAATAAGGGCCAGCACAGGAGGGGAATACCATCAGCATTGATGGTGTTAAATGTTACTCTATTTTCCTAATTTTTTCCCGGGATTTTTTATTGTTTTACATTTCAACTTTATTACGGCTTAGTACTGCATAAATTGTTTATAGATTGCCTCTAAATTAAGCCTGTCTGCTCTATCCTACAGCTACCAGGGGTTGAGCTCAGATTAATTCAGTGACTTTAGTGATTCATCCTAACAAGGACTGTCGTTATTACCTGAGGTGGGTACCTACCACCCTCTACGAATACCCCAGTTTCTTACAATATCCTAACTCCTAGGCCATATCTTCAGCCCTATCTCAGACATTCTGAAAAGCGCTCAGTTCCAGAACAGTGTTGAGCCCTGATCTAACGTTGGTAGACCACCGGACATAGGCCTGGCACAAAGGCTGGAGTGAAGACATTTTACTCCAGCCGACTGCATTTTACTAGTCCCACGCCTTGCGCGCACTGCACACCATAGGCTTTACATGCAATGCTCATCTCAGGCACAGCGTGGTACGTTAAACTCAGAGTTTACAATGCTCGAATTCAGAGTCTAATTCCACAGTCCTGACCCCAGGCTTAGTATACACAGCACTGATATCAAGCATTGGTAAAACCCTGATCGCATCCCTTGTATAAACTACTGAGCAGAGCGCTCAGCTCAGGCCTTATGTACAGATCTCTGCTGAGCTATATGTAAAGTAAAGAGTTCAGGCCTCCTTTGAAGTACTGAGTTCATATCTTTTGTAAAGGGGTGTGACAGTCAAGTGAACTGTAGTTCACACTACTAAGCTAAGGACTGGTGCTCAGTTCTCAGCTCAGGCCGTATTTACAGTACTCGCCTCAGCTCAGGCCTTGTGTACAGACCTGGTCCGAGACCTGGCTCACATTCCCGTTAACAGGCCTAGGGTAGACCTGATATCAGGCCTAGCCTTGAAGAGTGGTAGGCTGAAACACTGTGCACAGGACTGTGCTAAGGCCTTGTGTTCAAGCGCAGCTCAGGCCTTATCTCCAGTACTCACCTCAGTTCACACCTTGTGCTCAGACCTGGTCCGAGACCTGGCTCACCTCCTGTTACCAGGCCTAGGGTAGACCTGATATCAGGCCTTGGCTTGAAGAGTGGTAAGCTGAAACACTGTGCACAGGACTATGCTAAGGCCTTGTGTTCAGGTGAAGCTCAGGCCTTATCTCCAGTACTCGCCTCAGTTCACACCTTGTGCTCAGACCTGGTCCAAGACCTGGCTCACCTCCCTGTTACCAGGCCTAGGGTAGACCTGATATCAGGCCTTGCCTTGAAGAGTGGTAAGCTGAAACACTGTGCACAGGACTGAGCTAAGACCTTGTGTTCAGTTCTTAGCTCAGGCCTTATCTCTTGTGCTCAGACCTGGTCTGAGGACCTGGCTCACCTTCCCGTTAACAGACCTAGGGTAGACCTGATATCAGGCCTTGCCTTGAAGAGTGGTAAGCTGAAACACTGTGCACAGGACTGAGCTAAGGCCTTGTGTTCAGGCGCAGCTCAGGCCTTATCTCTTGTGCTCAGACCTGGCCCGAGACCTGGCTCACCTCCCTGTTACCAGGCCTAGGGTAGACCTGATATCAGGCCTAGCCTTGAAGAGTGGTAAGCTGAAACACTGTGCACAGGACTGAGCTAAGGCCTTGTGTTCAGGCGCAGCTCAGGCCTTATCTCTTGTGCTCAGACCTGGTCCGAGACCTGGCTCATCTCCCTGTTACCAGGCCTAGGGTAGACCCTGATATCAGGCCTAGCCTTGAAGAGTGGTAAGCTGAAGCACTGTGCACAGGACTGTGCTAAGGCCTTGTGTTCAGGCGCAGCTCAGGCCTCATCTCCAGTACTCGCCTCAGTTCACACCTTGTGCACAGACCTGATCCGAGACCTGGCTCACCTCCCTGTTATCAGGCCTAGGGTAGACCTGATATCAGGCCTAGCCTTGAAGAGTGGTAAGCTGAAACACTGTGCACAGGACTGTGCTAAGGCGTTGTGTTCAGGCGCAGCTCAGGCCTTATCTCCAGTACTCTCCTCAGTTCACACCTTGTGCTCAGACCTGGTCCGAGACCTGGCTCACCTTCCCGTTAACAGGCCTAGGGTAGACCTGATATCAGGCCTTGCCTTGAAGAGTGGTAAGCTGAAACACTGCATAGGACTGAGCTAAGGCCTTGTGTTCAGGCGCAGCTCAGGTCTCATCTCTTGTGCTCCGACCTGGTCCGAGACCTGGCTCACCTTCCCTTTAACAGGCCTAGGGTAGACTTGATCTCAGGGCTTGCCTTGAAGAGTGGTAAGCTGAAACACTGCACAGGACTGAGCCTTGTGTTCAGGCGCAGCTCAGGCCGTATCTCCAGTACTCGCCTCAGTTCACACCTTGTGCACAGACCTGATCCGAGACCTGGCTCACCTCCCTGTTACCAGGCCTAGGGTAGACCTGATATCAGGCCTAGCCTTGAAGAGTGGTAAGCTGAAACACTGTGCACAGGACTGAGCTAAGGCCTTGTGTTCAGGCGCAGCTCAGGCCTTATCTCTTGTGCTCAGACCTGGTCCGAGACCTGGCTCACCTCCCTGTTATCAGGCCTAGGGTAGACCCTGATATCAGCCCTAGCCTTGAAGAGTGGTAAGCTGAAACACTGTGCACAGGACTGTGCCAAGGCCTTGTGTTCAGGTGCAGCTCAGCCTTTTGTCGCACTTAGGGTGGACTGCGCTGAGGCCTCGAGCACTGCTGTGATCTGAGGCGCGTGCACCTCCCTGATCAGGACCCGATTCCACCTCAACCTCGGGCACAGCGGGCGGGAGGGGTGGGTGGGTGGGTGGGGGAGGGGGGGGTCTAGGCTCCATGTGTGACCAGGCTCGCAGGAGGTCGCGCACACACAGGGCAGTCAGAGGATGCAGGGGCTGTCTCAGACATGGAGTACAGTCAGGGTCGCAACCTTTCCCAGACAAAAATACCAGGCATTGATTTGTTGTTGTTTTAAGTGTCTGCAAAGCCCCGGACATGAAAAAGGACTTTAAAGTGAAATCGAATGAATTCCTTTGCAACATGCCTTTTCTGCCTCTTACTCAGCGATAGTTCGCGCATCTCTAGAATACATTTAAAGGTGCTTTCTATATATATTTGCTATTTGAAGCATGCACAGATAAGGGGTAAACATTCCGTCTTCAGGTCAGGTGATTTGGGTTATTTTTGTACCGGCCTGGACATCAAAATACCGGTGGTACCCTTCGGATTATGCAATGCGTACCTGCTCAGCTTACACGGTGCTCTGCCTACGGCGCTCAGCTTGGTTCCCTCTGTCCTACAAATGTCCTTCACCCTCTGTCCTTCCGGCACCCCGCTCCCAGCCACCAACCCTGACCTTTACAGAAAGGTTGTGACCTCGGCTGGGGCTAAAATAAGCCTTCCCTCCCATGACATTTGACTGTCCTCAAGGGGCTGCCCTTTAGCGGGGCTCTCGGGTTACCGCCTGGAGGCTGAGGCCTGGGATGCAGAAACGAGGGGCCGGGGACCCCGTGACTCAAACTGTAAAGTGCAGTACGGTCACGGTGACCCATCCGGCCCGCCTGTGTTGTTGTTAGCACTGGGGCAAAAAGTTCTGAAATGACAGGACGAGAGCAGGAAATGCTAATAGAGGGTTTATGTATCCGTGGTGGAACAAATGCTGAGGGCTGCAGCAGGGGAGTTGGGGCAAATGCAGGCACACTCGACGGCCAGAAGCAGCCAGAGCTGCATAGATGGGACCCTGGAGGCGCAGGCTGCAGCAGGAGGGCTGGGGTAAATGCAGGCACACTCGACGGCCAGAAGCAGCCAGAGCTGCATAGATAGACCCAGGAGGCACAGGCTGCAGCAGGGGGAGCTGGGGCAAATGCAGGCACACTCGAACGCCAATATCAGCCAGAGCTGCATAGAGGACCCCGGAGGCAGAGGCTGCAGCAGGGGAGTTGGGGCAAATGCAGGCACACTCGACGGCCAGAAGCAGCCAGAGCTGCATAGATAGACCCAGGAGGCACAGGCTGCAGCAGGGGGAGCTGGGGCAAATGCAGGCACACTCGAACGCCAATATCAGCCAGAGCTGCATAGAGGACCCCGGAGGCAGAGGCTGCAGCAGGGGGCTGGGGCAAATGCAGGCACACTCGACGGCCAGAAGCAGCCAGAGCTGCACAGAGGACCCTGGAGGCGCAGGCTTCTTCAGGGGGGCTGGGGCAGATGCAGGCACACTCGACGGCCAGAAGTAGCCAGAGCTGCATAGATGACCCTGGAGGCGCAGGCTGCAGCAGGGGGGCTGGGGTAAATGCAGGCACACTCGACTGTCAGAGCTGCATAGATGGACCCTGGGGGCGCAGGCTGCAGCAGGGGGGCTGGGGTAAATGCAGGCACACTTGACGGCCATAAGCAGCCAGAGCTGCATAGAGGACCCTGGAGGAGAAAGCTGCTTCAGGGGAGCTGGGGTAAATGCAGGCACACTCGACACTCACAAGCAGCCAGAGCTGCATAGAGGACCCTGGAGGCGCAGGCTGCAGCAGGGGGGCTGGGGGTAAATGCAGGCACACTCGACGGCCAGAAGCAGTCAGAGCTGCATAGAGGACCCTGGAGGCGCAGGCTGCAGCAGGGGGGCTGGGGTAAATGCAGGCACACTAGACACTCACAAGCAGCCAGAGCTGCATAGAGGACCCTGGAGGCGCAGGCTGCAGCAGAGGGGCTGGGGTAAATGCAGGCAGCGTGCAGTAACTGGGAAAGGTAAAGGCGACACTGCTAGACCAGAAGAGGATAAAGGCAAAAGTTAGAAGAATGCAGGCAAGAAATGCAAGAGCGCAGCACTGCACAGCGGGGACAAGGGCTGTGGGTAGCATAAGATGGCAGGAAATGGGAAGCGGGCATGAAGTTAGGGTCTGCAGATGTGAAGTATGAAGAGCAGCCGCAGCCTATGTAAAGGTAGTGCATAACATGGTAATAGGCAGGAGACGCAGGGACTGAGGATCAGAAAATCAGATTCAGGAGTTGCAGAGGAAGAAAGTGCAGACTAGGAAAGTGCAGGAACGCCGGAATGGAGCGCTCGGACATACCTCACGGGGGATTTCTAACAACTGCACAAGGGACACAGGAATGCAGGAACCCCACAGGCGGGGGCGGGTGCAGGGGCTGCAGAGAGGGTGGCATGAACTGTAGATGCAGAACTGCAAGGAGAAATACTGCCACGAAGGAGGGACGCAGGAACCATAGAAGATAGGACATAGTTTAAGAAACGGTGGGAGAAAAAGAAACCTTCATTTAAAGTGTGATGTGATGTGATGTGGTTGCAGCGGAAAACCCAGGAACTTTTAGTTGCAGGGGGCCGAGGGTCCAGGTGCAAGAAGTGCTGAGTGAGGCTACAGCAACCGACAGGAGCCGAAGGCCCAAGACCTGCCCAGGGGAAAGCATGGCTGCCGCCCTTGAAGAGGGGCAAGAGAGAACTGTAAAAGGCAACAGCCGCCGAGCGACGAGACCTGTCATGTCTGGAAACTCCAGATAGTGCTGACTGTTTCAAAAGGTCTCTGACTTACTTACTATTTCCTTTTTTCATTAAAAATTTTTTACCCACAAGTCCCTGAATGCTGGGGGGGAAAAGGAGGGGGGGGGGGGGGGGGGGGACTTCAGCAGCCACTTTAAGGAACAATGCCCACCCCTCCTTCTGCAAATACTTTCAATAAGAATATGCCGGCCCCGGAAAATGATGTATAAAAAACAAATCGAATAAATGAGGTTAACCAAGGTGTGAAGTTTGGTCTTTGGGGAGATGAGAGGGGTGAATCTGCTGAAGTCTATGGACATGGGGCGGCCAAGTGTGTCCGGGTCAAACCGGAGGCGCTCATCAAAGTCCAAAGTATTTGTTTTATCTGTACATGCAACCTAGCGCTTACATGACTAAATAACACCAGAAGTATCAGAATACAAAGCGAAACATAGAACAGGACTAGGTACTCACGCCTGCAAGGCTATGGCCTGAGAGCTCTGTGAAAGGGACCATTACTAAAGGGAGGCTGGTGAGAGGACCCAACCAAAGTCAATGCAGGTCGAACACTGTTGTGAGGAGGGGTGAAGCTGATAGGAGTGCGATTGTATTAAGTGTACCTGGGATTTTGTTGTTGACAGGGTGGAGACGGTTTCAAGGACTTCCAGCGGTGGGGGAGTGGAAAGGCCAGCAGGTGAGAGGCCAGGAGTTTCTCGCTCACCTTGTTCTCAGTAGCCCTGAAGGTCAGCAGTCACTATGCACAACCTGGTTCTTGTGTAACCTGTTCGCCCTGGTGCAGTGTGTGAAGCTTGCCCAGCCCCAGCTGATGACTGGGAACAGTCAGGGAGGGCGCTGGCGGAAGAGACGTGATCTCGTACACGAAGGCCCAGACGTGACCTTGTTCGCTAGGTCGCAGGTCCAGGTAGCCCAAAATATTTTTGATGCAGAGGCAACTGCATTGCTATTTGGGACTTCCATGTTTTTAGGTGCTTTATTAAACATTAACATACTCCTTCCTTACTGGGACTTGAGGACGCTTCAAGGCACTCTGAGAATGCAGAAATGCCAAGCAGCAATATTTGAACAGGGTGAACAGGTCGCTGATGAGGCATCCGAGGGTATGTGCTGGGAAGTGAATCTCTCTACCTAAAGGCAACCTAAAGGCCAGATTTTAAAAGTAAGGCTGCCTGCATGGTACCACAGACGTTCTCTCAAGAAGGATGACTTTAGCCCGTGGGTCCTACATGCCCAAAGAACCTAGTGTCAAATTAGGCCGCAGGCTCATCCTGTAGTTATATTCTTTTTTGCGTGTCTTTTTTTCTTTACATGACGGCCTGCTATGGTAAGTATGGCAGCTCCTGTTTGGATTTTTCTAATGTTTTACTGTTGGCATATCAGCAAGAATGGCCAAACATTCTGCATTGCGGGAGTATATAGCTTTCTCATCTGCCGCTGGACAATACCATCTCCCTCACTTCAAGAGATGCAGGAGTGAGAAGGTGGACCCTGCCCTAATGAAATCTATCAGGAGTACTGTAAGGGAGAGAGTAGAAGTCTTACAACAGTGGCATAAGGAAAACTTGAGGGGGCCCCCCTGCAAAGCACATAGAGGCCCCCCTTCCCCGGCGGCCCAGCTCACCACCTACCACTTTGCCCTACTACCCAGAAATCCAGCATATTTTGATTTGAAACCTCCAACATTTAAATGAAATGCCTCTATATTGTCTTTCTCTAAGTTCTAAGGAGAAAGTGGGAAACACTCTTAACATACAAGCTATGCCTTTTGTAACAATACTGCCAAAAGCAGATTATTTAACTGAGGCAGCAAACAATGCCAAGGAGCGATCCTATTGTCTCAGGAACTGCCTATGGCTGAAGAACAAAGACCAACTATGAAGGGTCTGAAATAGAATTGACATTAATGGACAATACCTTGAAACTTTGAAAAACAAACCCAAACCTGCAATTCCATAAAAACTCAACTGACAATATACGTGAGAATTACACAAGATATAATTCAGTATCCTACGAAAGTCAAGAGAAATGGACTGGTGAATTATCTGCATGCCACACACTAGCGACTGTCAAGGGTTGTGCATGATAATAACATGAACTGAGGAAACAATTTCAATTTCTACCATAATGTCTTTATTAGTAAGCTATGCAAAACAGGCAGGCAAACAAGGCTGAGGAAGAAAACAGTTTGGATGCTTCAGAACATTGATGCAGATGTTTGTCCGTTTTAATTTATCATTTCTGTAGTGTAAACAATGCTAAATACAAGATTTAACACTCTATGCTCATGACGGAGCCGTTCCGTCATGAGCCACGGTGGGTGTGTGCTCATGACTGAACCGCTCCGTCATGGCACCCACCCATGGGAGAAACACTGGCGGAGCCCCATTGGCTGCCCATCGAGCCCCCACAAAAAGGAACTGTAGCGGAAGAGTTTCCGCTGCCACCCCAACCCACCCCCCATGAGAATCCCATGATGTCAGCGCGCGCGGAGGTCATCAGGAAGTCCTCAACGCTCTGGAAGCCATTTGCTTCCAGGCCTCAGACCGAACAAGGTAGGTTTCCTTGTTCCTGGGAGGGTTTTGCTCCATGCATCGAGGCATCGGGGGAAGAGGAAAGAGTTTTTCTTCTCCCCGGATGTCTCTTTGCAGGGCATTTCTACTTCACGATCGCACACAGCGTCACGATTATGCAGCAGAAATGACCCCACTAGGCACCAGGGATTAATCTGATTTAAATGGAAGTGACCCCTTAGGCAAGGGTCGCTTCCAAAGGGAAGCATATTTTTTGGATTTTTTTCTGGCCTTTTTTTTTAGCCTTTCTGCCCCCAGGGGTGGCAGAAAACCCCAGTATCCACCAGGGATTTAATAATTTACATGGGCAAGGGTGGCTTCCAAAGGGGAAAAAATGTGTGCATGTTTTTTCCGCCCCCCCCCCGAGCTGATCGGACAGTTTTTTGGCCTTTCAAGGGGGATAGGGGGAGGGGGGGGGGGGGGGGGGGGCAGAAAACCCCACTAGGCACCAGGATGGTATTTATATGGAGGCGACCCCTTGGGCAAGGGTCGCTTCCAAAGGGGAGAACATTTTTAGATGTTTTTTCCTCCCCCCTGGGGACAGATTGGCCTGTTTTTTTGGCGCTCTGCCCCTGGGGGGGAGGGGCGGGGGCAGACAAACCCACTAACCACCAGGGATTTAACTAGGGATTTATTAATTTAAATGGAAGCGACCCCTTGGGCAAGGATCGCTTTCAAAGGGGCATAAAATGTGTGCATGTTTTTTCTGCCCCCAGCAGATTGGCCCATTTTTTTGGGCCTTTCTGCCCCCATGGGGCAGAAAAATCCACTAGGCGCTAGGGATTTTCTTTTATATGTAATGGAAGCGACCGCTTGGCCAAAGGTAAATTCCAAGGGGGTAAATTAAGTTAATGTATTTTCTGCCCCGCCCTCCGGGACAGATCTGCCCCTTTTTTTGGCCTTTCTGCCCAAGGTGGGAGGGGGAGGCAGAAAACCCTACTAGGCACCAGGGATCTATTTTTTTGGCAAGGGGGAAAATTTCTGTCTGCTATTTTCTGCCCCACCTTGGAGACAGATTGGCCTTGCAGAAAAGCCCACCTAATCCCCGTTTTTCTCAGCCCTATTTGAAGGCCCATCTGGCTGATTGTACATTTGGGTAGTGACATAGTGTGTTATAATAATTTTAATTGTTTTATTTTTTTGTGAAATATATTTGTAATTTATTTCTCCGTTTTATTCTAGTTCAAGGCTTTTGCTCTTTAGACTGATCCAGGTTGAGGTTTCGTTACTGGTAGTTCTGCAGTTTGTGTAGTTGCATGTGTTTGGTAAGATACTTTTTTGACCTATTTACTCTTAATGAGTTTAATTTTCCTACATGAATGTGTTTTTTGCAAATGGTGTAATAATAGTAGTATGTTTTGCTTCTATTTTTTGAGTGTCAAAATCATTTTGCATTAGTGTTCGATGTGTACTTTGTTGTCTTATGCATAATTGGTTTTGTTTTTTCTTTCTAGTGGGATATTGTTGCTTTTTGCTGTGTCTCCGCAGAGTAGGTGCTGGTGAGTGTAGCTATCTTTGGCAAGAGAGTTATATTGTTTTTGAGTTTATAGATCTTTGTGCTAAAGCCACACTTTCTTTATTACTTATTTTGCACAGCGTTGGTTGTTGTTGACTTGGTTGTGCATTCTCTTTTCTTAGTAAGGATAATGGCTAGCTGCAGGATTACTACTCAGCGGGTTGTTGGTATGCTTTTAGAGTCTTCCTCTGACCATGGTTCAGGGACTGACTCTGCATCTGAGGCAGAGGAGGGAGTAGAATATTCAGCAGTGAGTTTTCTGTCCACGAGGAATCATCGGATGATGAAGCTACTCTCAGTGCGGATGAAGGTACTCTTAGTGCGGATGAAGTGCCTGTTTTAGAGGAGGTCATTGATGTGCCAATAGTGCAGCAAGAGGCATCTGGGCTGCAGCCTGGGGCGGCAAGACTTCCCGTTGGAAGTGCTGACCTCTGGGTTGCCCCAGTCATGGTACAGACGGCATTGCCAGACGTTACTGGTGTTCCAGGGTGTAGAGTGAATACTGAAAACTTTTTGCCAATACATTTTTTACAGTTGTTTATGGACGATGTATTTTTGGCAGAGATTGTTGAGCACACTAATTTGAATGCTGAACAGTTTTTGAGGGACAACAGTGCCAGCCTTAGGCCGTACTCAAGAGCTACCCAGTGGACTCCCACAAATATGGAAGAGATGAAGAAGTTCTTGGGTTTATCTTTTTGGATGGGCTTGCTAAGGAAGCCATCAATGTCTTCCTATTAGTCTACTGGTCCCTTGATGGCAACGGCTATATTTCCGGCAGTCATGAGTCGCGATAGGTTTTTGCTTCTGCTTCGGATGGTGCATTTTGTCGATAATGGTTTAGCGCTGCCACAAGATCATCCTGATTGTGACTGACTTTTTAAGATTCGGCCTGTCATTGATCACTTTGTAGATCGATTTTCTGAGATCTATGCTCCAGGGAAAGAAATAGTAGTGGATGAGTATTTGGTCTTGTTCAAGGGCTGTTTGGATTTTAGGCAATACATTCATAGTAAGAGGGCACGCTATGCAATTAAGATGTATATACTGTGTGACATTAGGACTGGATATGTCTCTAATTTCAGGGTGTACACCGGTAAGGATTCCAAGATTAACCCCACTGGTTGCCCGTCCACTTTTGGAATGACTGAGAAAATTGTGTGGGAACTTGGTCGAGGACTCTTTAACAAAGGTCACTATTAGACTTGGTATCATTGGTGTGAGTCTCCCTTCCTTTTTGACGGATTGCCTCCTCTGTTTTGATTTGTTTTTGCTGGTTATATGCTTTGGGCACTGTGCCACTGCTATTCAGTGCCACCGTGCAAGTGTTCCCTATGTTAAATTGATGTACTAATTGGTGATTCCATGATTGGGTTATTTGATTTACCTGTCAGCCCCTGGTACAGTGCACCATGTGTGCCCAGGGCTTGAAAAATCAAATTCTGCTTGTGGGCTTGCAGCACTGGCTGTGCCACCCACAGAAGCAGCTTGTAAAGTGTGTCTCAGGCCTGCCATTGCAAGGCCTGTGTGTGCAGTCTAGTACTGCCAAGTGGGTGCACTTGCCAGTCCCTAAACCTTCCCTTTGCTTCATATTAGACACTCCTATGGTAGGCCCCAGGGCAGGGTGCATTGTAAGTATAAGGTAGGACATGCTCTGATGTGTGTAGCATGACCTAATAGTGAATTACAGCAATTTTCGTTTTTCACTATTGAAGGCTACCTGTTCTCCTTAGGCTAGAATGGGCAGTTAGATTACTTTCTTATAATCCTAACTGACTCAGGAAACATGGTAGAAATTCGGATTTAGTATGCCTGAACTCAGAATGATAAAATACATCTTTTAGTAAAGTTGGTTTTAATATTCTGTGTTTGAAAATACCACTTTTAGAAAGTAGGTATTTTCTTGCCTAACTGTCCAGGCCTGCCTCTGCTAGGTTGTGTATTCCTTGTCTGGGTTTGTGAGTGACAGAGCTGGGGGATTCCAGGAGACAGGCTGGGGCAGTCCAGTGGTGAATAGAGAGATCTGCATCTAGATGGGAGGGAGGAGTTGCACCTGGGACCTGAATAGGGCTAGGCCGTCCCTCTACAATGCTGGCTCCACCTCCTGTGGCTTGTCTGATGTCTCTGCCCTGCACTGTGAAAGGAGAGAAGGAATCATGTCAACAAAGTGCTCCAGAGCTGTATCTTCCCTTACCTGTGCTGGCTCCACCTCCTGTGTCTGCCCTTCACAGTAAAAGGAAGAAGAAAGTCATGTAAACAGAGTGCTCAGGAACTGGTTTGGACAAGGCAGAGGCCTCTCTGCCTTCAGAGAACAAAGGATTTTGGGGTATAAATATTGGGACCCAGTCCCAAGAACTTTAGATCACTTCTGGAACTAGAAACCTTTTTCCAAGGAGAAGAACCAAGGAAGCTGCAGGAGTTTTATTGCCCCTCTGCCAGTGTGTTGTTTGCTGGGTTGGCCTGCAGTGGTTGCTTCATTGCCAAGGAAAGGAGAAGGAACTTTTAACCCTTTCGATGCTGATGACGAGCTCAGCTCGTCATGATGCACAGTTGAGCTGTGCTGATGACGAGCTGAGCTCGTCATGAATACAGCCTAAGTGCAGTTTCCAGCACAGGGGGGGAAAACACCTAGCAGCCAAGGTGTTAAGGACTTTAATTTACAGAATATTCTCCAAGGGCTTGAACTGTGCCTGCCTCCTGCTGAAGTCTCAGGGACTTCATCTCCAGCTCCCCTCTGAATTTCCTTGCTGGGAATTCTCAACTCCAGACATTTGCGGGTCGCTGGGAGCGCAATGCATCGAGAGGAAGCGTGTCGCCGCCGCAGCTGAAATCGTCGCATCGCCGGAGAAAGCGAGCCTTCGCCGCATCTCCTTGGAACCGTATGTTCATCGAAGCTGCCTGCTGTCGCATCACCGGAGAAGCGTGACGCCATTGAGAGAGTCGCCATTGCATCACCGGAGAAGCGTGTCGCAGGGCCTGTTGCAGCTTCAAAGTACAGAGTCGTTGCAAGGCTGCCAGGGCGTCTACGCATCGTCATCGAATCGCCGCATCAAGGGCGCCATCTTCTCGCATCGCAACCGGATCACCACATCAAGTCGCCATCTTGCGCACCGCAACGGGCCCGCAGGCTGAGAATCTACGCATCACCTCCGCACCGGTAAGGATTACGATGCATCCCCTACTCTGCGCAAGCATTGAGGCACGACGCATCATCTACCCCGGATCACGGAACTGACGCATCTCCCCTTTTGCGAGCCTTTTGTTTACTTTGCGTTACACATCCAGGTACTTTGTTGAGAACTTTGTCGCATTTATCATCAACTTGAACCAAGTAAATGTTATCATCTTTAAAGCAATCTTAAATGTAGTATTGTGGATTATCGTCGTTTGTGGTCTTGAGTTTAAGTCTATATAAAGAATACTTATTTTTCTAAAACCTGTGTTGTGTCCATCTGTAGTGTTTTCACTGTATTGTGTATATTAACAAATGCACTGCCTCAGACCTGTCTGCTCGTGCCAAGCTACCAAGGGTGTGAGCAGGGGTTATCAAGGAGTGTAATCCCCTTATCCTGACTTAGAAGTAAGGGTCCCTATTTGGACAAAGGTGAATACCATTGCCAACTAGAGACCCCCATATCTGACAGTCACCATTTATATGTAGATAACATTTACACTGTTGTGCAGTTGTTCAGGGAATTGGCCAAAGTGGACAGTTGCTTGTGGCACAATCCACTCTAACCGTAAAGGTTTCCCAAAAGAACTTGTTTGTCAAAAGCTTGTGCGGGGACAGTGCAGTGCGTTGCAAGGAACTTCGAGCTGTGACGTTTTCAGACAGGAGAGATGTCTCCATGCTCACTACCATGTTGTGTGTCGATTTAGATACCGTATATAGGTTTCCCGATTTATGTCCTTATATAGGCACAACTCTCATTGCCCTTATTTAGGCATAGAAATCCGACCCTTATTTAGGCATTGCTCATGAAAACCAAATACAGGCATGGTCACCTACATCCGTACATCCACGTCACAACGAGTTCTTGGAAAACCAGACTCTTAAGCCTTTGGGACTTCCCCTGCTTGGATTATTGATTTCTCCAAGAACTCATTTATTATGCATGAACATCTATTCCTTAGGAATTCATTCATGACGTTCCTCTGCATGACTTTTACGTCAATACTGGCATTCCTAAACACCTTCAAGGTATAAATATACCTTCACTTGCCATGGCAAACGACGGCACGGCTGCATACTTGCGCGGCTCGGCTACACAGCTCGCCACGGCAAGTTTGGAAGGAATTCGAGTTCCCGCCTGATGCACTGACCAGATGCTGTCATCCTCCTAGCAGAGAATCCAGCTCCAGTGTTTCTGACTCCCCTTGCGGGGTGTTATAGATTGAGACCCGGAAAGAGATTCAAACCTCTCTCATTCTAAGGTATGGAGCAGATTAGAACCTAGAGCAACTCTTGGCAATACTAAACTATAGCTAGCTATACTTTAGAAAGCAGCACCTACTTCTTACCTCGTACTACACTTAGGTTAGGTACACTGGGGTAGAACTATTTAGAAGCACCAGAAGAGTACTCACATTTTAGCCTGTGTTATTTATGTATGTATTTTATGAATATATGTCAGTTACAAACCATGCTATTGCAGCATTATTTTATCTTACTGCTAACGCTGTAAGTATTATACCTCGCATTCGGTCTTACGATTGTAGCGGCTCACATCTCTTGCACGATAAATAAGACTGTTCAATAAACCCTTTTTATTGAAACGCCCGTCTATCTATTTCGGTTTAACTCTGTAGAAACGAAGCATGACCGATTGACTGAGTGAAACTTTTATCTATTGTTTCCACGATTCTGAGAGAACTGTTCCAATTCTAAGGGAAACAAACTTGTTATGTTTATGCGGTTGTCAGAGACTAATCCTTTCTTGTTCTTTCGAGAAGTTTCTAGTGACCTCTGAGCTAGCTGGCACACACAAGTAATTAAGTTTAATGTACTCAATAGAGACATACTGACCTCAGTCCTATGTCAAATGTATAGTGTATATTATTCCAATGCCCAGAGCCTACAAGGGGTATAGGAACTACACTACATGGGGGCCAACAGTTTGGTAAGGCACTAATTTAACACTAGATACTGAAGTAACTCAGTCGTGCTTTTCTCAGAGACCCTCTACTCATAATACTCCATAAGAAGTCTGGAGTGGGTAGGGATAGAATCCGCCTTAGCTGAGTAGGACGAAAATCCTATGTATTAGCGGTTTGGTTTGTTCAACGTTGAAGGATACATTGTTCCAAAATATTGTGCACCTTATCTTTGTTCCCTTGAAACTTGCTCTGCATTTTTCATTAAACAAGGTCTAAAAACGGGACTAACATCGAAATCGATGAAGCTGTAACCGACGAGGTCGCAGCAGATTTTGATTATACAGGTTTAATGAAACCGATGAGAATGCTATAATCATTGCTCCAAATTTAAGGAGAGCCATCACTCTAAAACTTATAAAACATGGCCTAACACCATGAGGTGGTAGAGCAGTTTTTGTAATAGAGACACATGAATCTTATCAGACAGAGGTATTCTACTCATGGATAATATTCCCAGAATCATATCCAGCAACACATTTGTTTCACTTCTACAAAGAAGATGAACCACCTGAGGAATATATTCCTTTCGAGGATATTGAAATCCCACTCACATACCAGGAGCATGATCTCTGCTTTAAAGGCGCCCTAAAACATTTAAAGCACATTACCAGGCTCGGTCCACTAGGTAGAACAGGAGCAACATGCCCGGTTTTAGCCGGTTAAACACCTCATCCTGACACTGAAAAAATGTCGAATGATGAATTACTTGCTCAACTCAAAGAGTTATTCAAATCTACAGACAATTGGTTCAATATGTCATTCGGACTTTCACAGTCCAACCACCAATAACTATTCCAAAACCAACCGCTCACCAGGGGAATACGCTAAAAATCACTCCACAGACTTTACACGCAGTAATGGGTAAAATGCCCACAAAACGTGAACAAATTCCATTCTGGATTGCTCAAAATATTACTCTAATTGAAGCGGTATTTCCTAATACTAGCCCTTATGAGAAACACAGAATTCTAACAATCTGTTAACCAATGCGGATAACACCACATCTGGAAGACTGCACCACTTGGGGCACAGTCTTTGCTGCTATCTACACTAAAACACATGGTGTTACGTCTATGGCTGTAATACCGGATGTCCTGAAACAAATTCAAAATGAATACTGGGCAGAGCCTGCTCTGAATTTAGGTATGGAGTTATTGAAAAATTTTGACCAGGTCTCAACAATAATATTAAAGGAGAAGCAGCGTTAGTGGCGATCCGCCAGAAATTAAGAGAATTTCATGTAAATGAACACCCACAAGAATTATCCAGAATAATTGAAAAATCCTATGAAGAATTAGATAGAGACGGTTTGGGTAGAAAACCAGTTAAACACAACTGTCGGACGGTCCTGAGAAGGACCCTATTAAACACAATCCTACCTCTTCTAAAAAGAAGTGGGAAAATAACAAACAACACTCAAAAGAGAAACGTTCTCAATCCGGAGGTAGTTCTCCTCAAAAGGAGCCCCGTGAAAGGAGGTATAACCTCAGGAATAGGGATAATTTGAGAAAACCCGATAGGTATCAAGACACTAATACACGTTCCTTTCGTACCTTTCAGATATCGTCAGACATCCGAAGGAAGAGGATGGTCAGACCACAAAGAAGAACATGTGAAGTCCAAAGACCATCAACACATTCAGAAAACAAACCAAAACCTAAATTCTCCAAAACGTAGGTAGCAGGTCTGAAGATCAGACATGCCGAGAATTCTGAGAACACAACTCAAGAACGGAGAATGGGCTCAGACAATGCTGGACAGTGCAGCAGAAGTAACAATAGCTCGCCAGAACCTTCCATGAAGAAAGCACTTCACCTGTGACTGTTTGGTGTCAGGTTGCTGCAGCACGCAAACCCGTGTGTATTTTAGACTATAATAGGCACATGGGTGGCGTTGATAGAGTAGATCAGAAGTTGGAACCTTACCTTGCTCTTCGTAAGGCTTACATTTGGTATAAGAAGATGGCTATCCATCTTTTCCACTTGGCAACCTTTAATGCTTTTGTTGTATTCAAGGATTGTTGTCCTGAGTCAAAGATGATTTTTTCTAAGTTTCAGGAGTCTGTAATAGGCAGCCTTGTTGTAGTGGAACAAGCAAGTGTTCCTAGAGTTGGAGTGGTGGAGGATGTGGCTAGTTTGAAAGATCGCCACTTTCCTGATCACATTCCTCCCAAACCATCAAAAGACTTTCCCGGTAGGAGATGTTGAGTCTGTTGGCAAAGAAATACAAGGAAGGAGACTCATATTTACTGCCCCAAGTGTCCTTCTAACCCTGCGCTGTGGGTGCCGGCTTGTTTTAGAATGTACCACACGCAAAAGAATTTTTTGAAGCATCCGTGAGTGGTAAAGTGAACTGCCTGGTCTCTATTGTTTTATATTTTTTGTTCATTCTCAAGGTTGGCATTTCTGCAATGTATTTAGTTTCAGATTTTGTGTTAGCAGATTTGTACCTATTTGCAATTTGTGTTTTCTTTTTTGTATAAAAAAATCCTAAATGTGATGGCGGTGTGTGTAGGCTGGCGCTTGGCTGGCGGTGTGCGTGGACTGGCGCTTGGCTGGCAGTGTGCGTGGACTGGCGCTTGGCTGGCAGTGTGCGTGGACTGGCGCTTGGCTGGCAGTGTGCGTGGACTGGCGCTTGGCTGGCAGTGTGCGTGGACTGGCGCTGGGCTGGCGGTGTTCGTGGACTGGTGCTTGGCTGGCAGTGTGCATGGACTGGCGCTTGGCTGGCGGTGTGCGTGGATTGGCGCATGGCTGTCGGTGTGGGTGGGCTGGCGGTGTGCGAGTAGTGACTTGCTGTTGGTCATTAAACACTCTGCTAGTCAAATGCCACTGCAGACACTATGTCAACCACCAGCCGGTGTGGATGCTGTCAGTCATGTGGGTGCATAAAAATGATGGGCCGTTGAATGGCGCTGTGTTGATGAGAATGTTGTAATGTGCTGGGCCCGGGGCTGGCGGTGTGAATGGTCTTGTGTGTCATCTATAAAAGGTGTGTGAATGGCCTGTAAAGAGGTTGGTGCCTTGCTGTAGCTTTACAGCTCACGAGCTGCGAGTTATTGGTTTAGGTTTTTAACCTTTTAAATATGAACAGGGCATTTCCTTTTTTTTTAAACAAACTTTATTGTCAATTTGCACAGTAAACGCAGGGCTCTGTACCCCAGAGGTCACTGCAGTATCCAGTTATACATTTGCATGACCACAATTGACCTTTTTATAAACAAAACAGCCAAAATCTCTGACGTGGAATGTCGTTCCGGATGTCGACCCCACTCACCCCAACTCCCCCCCCCATGCCCCCCAGAGTTGCGCAACTCCCACTGAGAACCGCCCACCCGCCGATAACAGAGGACCAAAAAGGAAAGAAATAGACAAAATACCAGAACTGAATAAAGACAATACCATTCTTAGCATACACACACATCCCAGGCCATCCTCCACCCCCGTGCCAGTCCCAACCACCCTGTCTCTACCCTCAATCCACTGGAATATCCTCTGTTGCAATCAAAGGCTCCTATAGTCCGCCCACCGCTTCCATATTTTATAATGCTTACGCGAACATCCCCAGGGCCACAAAGATGGGCTTTTCCAGCCCCATGCAGAAGTCCAGGCCATTTTTCCAGGCAGCCACTGAGGGGGCCCGCTTATCCTTCCACATCCTGGCAATATTGCGTTTCGCCAACGTGAAGCCCAGCTGCATAAGATGCCGTTTATAAATATTGCCCCCGATCTGGTCCATCACATGCAGCAGGGCGAACTGTGGTGTTCGTGGGAGCAACCACCCCAGGACCTCAGAAAGGGAAGAGAATACCCCCCTCCAGAAACGATCCAGCGACAAGCATTGCCAGACAGTGCATTTCCTTTTTGTGAAATCTCTTGTTAATAGAATTTTACGCTCTGAACCGTCAAGTGTGTGTCAAGTATGAAAGGGGTTTGAATAGCCTGTAAAGGAGGTTGGTGCCTTGCCGTGGCTTTACAGCTCACGAGCTGTGAGTCATTGGTGCAGATTTTTAATCTTTTAATTATGTGAAATCTATTGTTAATAAAATATACATTTTGAACCTTTCACTCACCCTGGTGCCTAATCCAACCAGTGTGTGTGTGTACTTGAGGAACAGGTGGATAGACAGTCATATTGGTCTCATTTGTCTTTCTGTGATAAGGTGTAGTCTGTCTCTAGGGAAAATGTACCAACTTTAGATATTTCTGTAAAGTAAAAAAAATGGGGATTGCTGGGTGGTGTGCCTCTCATAGATCCCAACATGTTTTTTTACTCACGCCATGCAAACCTCAAAATGTGACTATAGTCACTCATTTTCCTTACATTACTGTGTCATAATATTCTGTTGTCAGAAAAACCACAATTTTCCTACCGCCCTGCATTGCCCTCAGGTCTCCCGATAAAAATAGTAACTCACTCGCTTGGGTGGGTCAAGTACCCGCGACAGGCAAGGGCCCAAACCCGATTGAGGCAACATCAAAATGACCTAGCGCAAAACAACCTGGTTTTGCAAGGGGGGGTCCCATGAGTTTTTGTCCCCAGGCTCGGCGGCTATCTAGGGAAACCTACCAAACCACACATTTTGTAAAACTAGACACCCAGGGGAGTCCAGCAAGGTATGGCTTGTGTGGGCCCCCAACGACAAATTCACTTTTTTCTCAAATTTCTGTGTGGGAAAGTTATGGAATCTGCGTGGATCCACAAATTTCCTCCCATCCAGCATTCTCCCAGGTCTCCCGATAAAAATGTTGCCTCAGTCGCGTGGGTGGGTCAAGTACCCACGACAGGCAAGGGCCCAAAATCTATTGAGGAGACATCAAAATGACCTATAACAAAACAACCTGGATGGGGGGGGGGGGGCCTGTGGGGTTTTGGAACCGGGCTTGCCGCCATCTAGGGAAACCTACCGAACCCACACATTTCTGAAAACTAGACACCTTGGGGAGCCCAATGAGGTATGGCTTGCATGGATCCCCAACGTTTCCCTACCCAAAATGCCCCTGCAAACCTCAAATTCTGCTGAAAAAAAGGCCATTTCCACATATTTTTGTGTGGAATCACCGTGCCGGCACAAATGTCCTAACCCACAGCGTTCTTCTTAGTGACCCGAGTAAAATTATAATTCACATAACCCAGGTAACATCCCTTGCAAAACCAGGTGGTTTTGTGATAGGGCATTTTGATGTCTCTTCAATATGTTTTGGGCCCTTGCCAGTCGCGGGTACTTGACCCACCCACGCAAGTGAGGTATCATTTTTATCGGGAGACCTGGAGGAACATTGGGTGGGAGGAAATTTGTGGATCCACGCAGGTTCCAGAACTTTCCCACACAGAAATTTGAGAATAAAGTGATTTTTTCAGCTAAATTTGAGGTTTGCAGGGGATTCTGGGTAGGAAAATGTTGGGGGACCCACGCAAGCCATAGCGCGCTGGACTCCCCTGGGTGTCTAGTTTTCAGATATATATGGGTTTGGTAGGTTTACCTAGATGGCGGCCGAACTCAGAGACAAAATGTTATGGGACCCCTCTTGCAAAACCAAGTTGTTTTGCGATAGGTAATTTTGATGTCGCCTCAATAGGTTTTGGGCCCTTGCCTGTCGCGGGTACTTGACCCACCCACACCAGTGGGGTTCCATTTTTCTCAGAAGACTTTGGGGAAAGCAGGGTGGGTGGAATTTTGTGGATCCACGTAGATTCCAGAACTTTCCACCACAGAAATGTGAGGAAAATGTGTTTTTTTTTTTACATATTTTTAGGTTTGCAAGGGATTCAGGGTAACAGAACCTGGTGGGAGCCAGTCAAGTCACCCATCCTGGATTCCCATGGGTGTCTAGTTTTCAAAAATGTATAGGTTTGCTAGATTTCCCTAGGTGCCAACAGAGCTTGGGTTCACAATCTACACCTAGGCACTTTGCAAAGAAAAGGTCCGTATTCACTGTGAAAATGTGGTGTGTCCACGTTGCCTTTTGGGCCGTTTCCTGTCGCGGGTACTAGGCCTACCCACACAAGTGAGGTACCATTTTTATTGGAAGACTTTGGGGGACGTGGGGTGGGTGGAATTTTGTAGATCCACGCAGATTCCAGAACTTTCCACACAGAAATGTGAGGAAAATATGTATTTTTTTACAAATGTTTAGGTTTGCATGGGATTCTGGGTAACAGAACCTGGCGAGAGATAGGTTTTCCAAGGTGCCGGCAGAGCTAGGGCTCAAAATCTACAGCTAGGCACTTTGCAAAAAAAGGGTCAGTTTTCACTGTAAAAATAAAGTGTATCCATGTTGTGTTTTAGACCGTTTCCTGTCACGGGCACTAAGCCTACCCACGCAAGTGAGGTACCATTTTTATCGGGAGACTTATAACACAGAATTGTAGAGCAACTGGTCTTGCCTATTGACTTTCGATGTATTTCTGCCTTCCAAATGAAAGACAATGTGCAAAAAATAAGTTATTCTCATGTTAGTAGGAGTACTGAAATGTGCAAATATCTACTGGTTCTAAACTCTATATTTTGTTCTAATTTCAGAAATACATAGGTGTCTTTCATACAGATTTTTCTATGGATATATTTTCCCAAAATAATGGCCATATACCCGGTACATAATGAAAAACCATTGCAAGATGCTGCTCAGTTATCGGCTTTGGGTTCGCTGGGTTCTTGGTGAACCTACAAGTCCTATATATCCTCACTACCAAAAAGGTGCAGTGGGTGTAACGGTATATTAATTTCAAACAGCTATCACACTTAGAAGTTACAGGTGAAAATGCTGGCACAAATTGCTGTTTTTTTCAACTAATTTTAATTTTTTCAGATATTTAACTGTTAGTTTAATAAAGAAACCTTAATGATCTACACAAATGACTATTTGCTGAATTCAGAATGGTGTCTACTTTTCTAAAATGTATGGCTTTCAAGGGTCCATTATTGCTTTCATACCCATTTCTACCATTAACTGGAAGAAGGTTGAAACCACAAAAAATAGCAAACATAGGCTATATCCCAGTAAAATGCCAAAACTGTGTAAAAAATGTTGGTTTTCTGACAAAAGTCTGTCAGTCCCTAAAAGCTGGGAAAATTGTGATTTCAGCCCCACAAACCCTTTGTTGATACCATTTGCAGGGGAAAAAAACAGACTCTTTCATTTGCAGCACTTTTTTCCCATTTTCCCCCTAAAAAAAAATTAATTTAGCTGTATTTTGGCTACTTTCTGGGTCCCCTCCAGGGAAATCCACAAACCCTGTCTACCTTTAGAATCCCCATGATGTTGGAAGAAAAGAAAGCAAATTTGGCGTGGATACCTTATGTGGTCAAAAAGTTACAGGGGCCTAAGCGCGAACTTCCCCAAATAGCCAAAAAAGGCTTAGCACGGGGGCGGGGGGGGGGGGGGGGGGGAGAAAGGCCTATCAGCGATGGGGTTAAGGCACACGTATTACAGACAAGTGCTTGCAACACCAAAAAAATAACAGTGCATGTAGAATAAAAACAAACCATATCAGCAAGTACCTAATGACAATCTATACAAACTGCACTTGGTAAAGCAAAAGAGAAAGTGCAAATACTTTCAAAGTGCAAAATATAGCAATCACGACACCAGTCCAGCAATATACAAAAATCAAGCATGTTTTGTAAAACAATCCACTTTCTTCTTACACCAAGGTGAAAATACTTTCAAAGTTGCATGGTAAAAAAAAGTCCAGAAGTATGCAAAAATGAAGCCAGGTTAGTCAAACAATTCCCCGTTTGGTGTGTGCATAAAGGCACATATATTTCAAAGCAATTGATAGACAACAACTACAGCACCATACAATAATCAAACCAGTTTAAACTAACAATTCCCTTTTTGAAGGCTCAAATATTTCAAAGTGACTAGCAAAACCGTAACAAGTACATCAGGCAGCAGCATACAAATATCAAACCATTTTAGTCAACCAATGCCCTTTAGGTTTGTGCATGAAAGTGCAAATATTTCAAACTGACTTGTAAAACAATAAGTACAGCAAGCAGAAGCATACATAAAGCAAACCTATTTAGTCAGACTAATTCCCCTTTTGTTTGTGCATGAAGGCATAAATATTTCAAAGTGCCTGGTAAAGTAATAACAATTTAGCAGCATAAACATCAAACCCGTCCAGTCAAACAATGCCTCTTTTATTTGTGCAGAACGGTGCAAATATTTCAATGTGAGTGATAAAAACGATAACAAGTTTAGCAGCAGGAACATTAAACCAGTCTCGACAAAGTATGCCTCTTTAGCTTGTGCATTAAGGCGCAAATGTTTAAGTGACCGGCAAAACAATAACATACTCAGCAGCAAAATAAACAAAGCTGTTTACTCAAATGATGCTTCTTTTATCTGTGCAAAAGAAAGTGTCAAGGGGGTGCATATACGTCAGGTTAAACTGAATACATTTCTTCTTGCATCCATAAACATATATTCAGAATATTGAGGTAGCCTATATATAAGCGAAAAATATTTAAAGTATGATATACTGGCAGAATACCATATTACTTACTGCTTCCTAATGGGATTCAAAGGACAGATATATTTAGAAAATCAAACTAGGAGTAGGAACAGTACTTGCAAGAGCCTGCTGACATTAATTTCACAGTTTGAAGGCTAGTACAGCAGAAAACAATACTTAAAGTGTGAACACAAGGCTGAAGACTGCTAACACCAGGAAGAGTGACTGGCAAATTAGACTGGTGGCTGAAGGCTACTACTGCTTGGTTCACTGAATTGGAGAGATGTACTTGACTGAAAGAATGTTTGCCACTTTGCCTTTCTTTCGGTAAACTCTTCTGTTACAGCTTTCACATTTATTTTTTTTGCTAGATCACTCTCAATGCTTAAAGTTGCAAGCCCTGACAGCCTTTCTTGCGGCATTGTGCTTCGGAGATAGTTTTTGATTAATTTTAACTTTGAAAATGACCTTCCTGCATTGGCTACAGTAACTGGAATTGTAAGAAAAAGTTTCAGTGCTGTTGCAACATCCAAAACACTGGGCAGAATTGCATTGTTTCTCAAAAATAAAAGGTCAGCCAGATCCTTTATTGTGCCACCTGAGATAAGTTGTATTTGTTCTTTCAACACTGCTTTGAAAGCGATGAGTTGTTGTGGAAACTCTAGGGACAAGTCTTTTTCGTAATGAGCTGCCAGGGTCATGGCTGCTTCAAACAACTCCTCCTCACTAGCTCTGAGGATTTCTGAAGGCCTCATGAAATGAAAGCATTGGCTTACGGTGTTCATACCAGCAAATCGAGTTTTTATCTGATTTACAACAATATCTATGTTAGCATAAAACACAGACACCTTAAAATTGTCTTCAGGATTGCACAGCCTTTGGTCTTCAAAGAGTTCATCGAAGTGCTTTTTTTTGTGTTGTGGTCGTTTTTGTGTAAAATGCAATTGAATTCCCCATGCAGCTGCAAGTAAAGATGCTGAGCTTTTAACATCCTCAAATTGTTCTCTGAAACTGGCAAACGTATTCACTGCGCTACTTAACATATTTGATGCTTGTAAGAGGTCCAAATCTTTAGATTGGAGCAGTTTGGACACAATATTTATTGTCTCCAGCACTTTGGACTGGATTACAACCATTAACACAAACTCAAAAGTCTCCATGCACTTCCTAAGACCCTGAGCTTCTGTGCGCTCCTCAACCTTTTTAGACTGCAGTAAAATGGTAGTGAGTGCTTTCATGATGTCCATAAAACGATAGCGTAGAGCATGGAGAGCATCATATCTGGATGCCCAATGTGTTGGACAGAGTCTCTTCTGTGTTGGCTTTGAATGAGTTGTGCTCTCTTTTATAATGGTAAGAAGCTCCCACCGTTTGATGCTTTGGCTGAAAAATAAATATACTTTCTGTAGAATGTCATAAAATTCTGAAATTTCAGGAATGTGCATGCAGGCATCATTCAACACTAAATTTAGATTATGAGCAGCGCAGTGTACATAGACTGCATTGGGTTCTTTCAGTCGTATTCTGGTTTGCACTCCACTATATATACCACTCATTGTGCTGGCACCATCATATCCCTGACCTCTACATTTATTAAGCACTAGGCCTTTGTCCTCTATAAGCTGTACAAGTTCTGTTGCTATCCCCTCAGCACTTCGGTCTGTAATTTTATAGAAACCAACAAAGCTTTCATTAATTTTGATTTCAGTTGGAATTTCGTCAGTATTAAGGCACAGTGTTACATATCGGATAACCAGGCTTAATTGGTCTTCTTTTTTAATGTCCTGCGTTGTGTCCATTATAACAGAGTAAAATGGTGCATTTTTTATTTCACTTACTATCTCATTTTGAACTTTATTTGAAAGCATTTCAATAAGCTCATTTTGAATAGCAGGACTCAAGTATTTAACTCTACTCTCTTTTGTAATCAGATGGTTTAAAATAGGATCATATTTGGCCAAAAGTTCAATCACTGCCAGAAAGTTCCCACCATCTTTTTCTTTCAGTTGTTCTCTATTTCCTCTGAAAGGTAAATTGCAAGTTGACAACAGAAGTGCAATATCGATGATCCTACTCAGAATTTGTGCCCAATAGTTCACCTGCTCTTTGTAGTCTGATTCCAGTTGTGTATCAATCATCTCATCCTGCCTCCATCTTCCATGTGCAGCACAAGCCGCTAAATGTGAGCACGTCATTTCATGTTCTTTAATTTCTCTAGACATGCCTTGCCAATCTTTTATACCATTAGCCCATGCTGGCTGATAGGATGAAAGTTTTCTATCTCCAAAAAGCCAACAAGGTTCACAGTATGCACTGTCCATTTTTAAAGAGTAGCACAACCACAGTCTTGGAGTCTTATCTCCAGTCCTATTTTCCTTGTAGTAGTGCTTTGTTGAAAAGCACCTGTTTTTATTATCTCGTGGGAAGGGTCCTAGAGGCTTGCATGGGCCACTTCTAATGACAAATCTTCGTAACTCGGTATCATGCCAAGGTTTGTCTAAAAAGTTCCCTCTATCACTCGGGTACAAATCCTGGCAAAACGGACTATTGCTTGATTCTAGTTCTACTAAATGGAATTTCACATCCTTACTCATAATGTCTTCACTTTCTTCTTCAAAGTTTGGCAATACTGCTGAAACAAGTTGCACATTTGTAGCTTCTTCACTTTCTTTAGCCACTGGTAGCAGTGTAGGCCTAGCTGGTGTACTTGCAATTTCTCTGACTCCTTCTGTAACAGATGGAGGCACTGCTGACACAGCTTTTTTACTTTTGCTTTCTAGGTTTACTATAGTTGTTGCCTGCAGTGCTGCCACAATTGGTGCTTCAATGCTAAAAGGTACATCGGTGGTTTGATCAGAGCACTGTGATGTTTTGTCAGGTGGTGGGACCAATTGGGATTGTGGCAATGCTGATTTGTCTTCTGTTGATGATGCAGCTGCACCGCCTTCTGGTAATGATGCATGAGATGATGCGCCATGATCCCCTGGACACCTAAACATAGAGTCAATTTTCATGAATTTGCCTTTAAACTGCTCTTGTTTTGATTTAATTTGCCGCTTTTGAGCACCGCTTAAATACTTTCTTGGCGGTTTGCTCATTTCTTTGAGTAAAATGCAATTGTAGAAAGTCAATGTTGTAGTAGAATGCACGACTATGAAGGTAGCAATATTTTGTGTACACCACAAAGATTGTAATTGTGGGTTTTGTTCCACCAATACTGCCTAAAAGAAAGGGAAATAGAAAGCATTATTACTAAACACTATGGTAGCTTAACCATACCAATTATATTGATGTAGAGAGTAGGAGTAAGGGATACTTGAAGGCAGGCACTGGAGGAATGGATGCAAGAAGGTGAGTACTCAAGGGAGAGATACAAGAAGGAAATAGCAGAAGGGATAGGATTGAGGAGGTAATCACTCAACAGTTGGATGCGGATGGTGAGAGCTAAGAATGCAGGAGTTCAAGGCAGATGCAAGATGGCATGAACTGAATGGATGGCTGCAAGGAAGCAGGAGCTAAAGCACAGAGCCAAGAAGACAGGGGATGGAGCGGTCTTGAATGTATGTATTGTTATATTTATAAAGGGCCTACTAGCCCTATGTGGAGCACTGAAGCACTTGCCTACAGGAGTAGCAAGCTATAATATGTGTAGGGTGTGTGGTTGGAAGGGCGTTGTATTTGTTTTGAATTTCATGCTATGTTGGAAGTGTTCCCATTCCATGTTATGCATGAGGACCACTGACTGGGGGGCATGCAGCTTATTGTGCAATAGGATGCAGCGCTTAGCAATGGCTTAAGAGGTGAGAGATATGCACACTATTTTGTTGTTCAGCTCTCTGCAGGTCCCTTTATGGTATTTCTTTTGCTCATAATCCCACCGTGGTGATTACTGCACCGAGTCATCCATTCTGAAAATACTGTGCCTACTGTTTAAAGTTAATGGTCCTGAGAAGGCATAGATTAAAGAGTGCACTGTGACTGATGCAACAGTGTGAGAGTAGGGTAATATGAGTGACTGCAGGGTGAGTGAGGTGACAATATGTAAATGCAGAGGTGAACGAAAGAATGCATGGTTAGTGATGGGCTTATTTGAGTGAGATTGCAGATTGAATGAGGGGGACAGGTGAGTAAAGTGTAACATGAGTGCAGGGTGAGTAGTGTGCTCATGTGACTGCAGGGTGAACAGCGCAAGTGCATTGCGAGTGCAGAGTGATGACTGAGTGCAGGGTGAGCGGGTGAATGGTGTGAGTGCATGGTGGTCAGTGTGAGTGCATTGTGATTGCTGTGAGTGCAGGGTGAGCGTAAAAGTGAAGGGTGAGAAATTGAATGAGGTAGGAGTTGTCTGAATGCAGGGTGCAAACCCGGACACTTGAAGTAACTTAGCATGTATTGACGGCAGCGTAGGGTTTCAGGTACAAGTTAAACTATTGTTGCTCTGGCATTAATAGGGATCTAGGGTGTAGGAAATAATGTGCTGATCCTGCAACAAACTGCCAGTCTTATGATTAGGGTTTCCAGCTCATTAATTTGATGCCCGCTAGAGGACAAAAATAAGCAGTCACCTAAAGCCGTATTTTCAGCATTTATCTGTGCATACTTCGAACAGCAAATATAAATAGAAAATACTTTTAATTGTGTTCTAGGGCAGCTTGAATGACCCATGACTGATAATTAAAGGGAACAAAGACAGAAAAGTCACATTACAAATTAATACATTTTTATTTACAACCCTATTGTAAATTAGGGCAACCCCACCTACTTTATATTCCTTTTCATGAAATGCATTCTCACACTACAGCAGTAAATGTAAATTTCAATTGTAAGGAATAGGCAGAGTGGGGGCCCTCTTTTTTTTGGTCACAGCATGCCTAGTCTTTCGGGTGTCATCCTGCCTCAGGCCCATGGTTTGTGCTGCTTGCATTCTCTAGTCATGCCTTGCCTATGCTCTCCTATTCCCACCTACCTGCACTCCTTGGGGCTACCCTGGTTGTACAGATACTGTATCTTTCATGTTCGGCCACGGCATTACCCTACATATGTCCCAGAAATCACCTTGTCTAATCTCTCTCTCTCTCTCTCTCTCTCCCCTCTCTTCCCCCTTCTCTCTCAACCCCCCCTCTCTCTCTGTCTCTCTCTCTGCTCCTCCTATCATGGTATAACCACCTTGCCTGTGTTACCCCATCTTACTCTAGATTGCTCACTGGCCTGAATGTCTGCACTGGTCACCAGCCCATCCCACCCTATACCCCACACTGAAGACCGCACAGGCACGGAGACAACTCCGCGCCGCCGCGCACCATTTAATTATGAAGAGCCTCAGAGGCCCGGTCGGGGCCCGGGCATGCGCACCAACCATGTAATTAATTAAGAGGCTGTGGCGTACGCTTACCATTTGATTTATGGGGCGGCCCTGCACATGTAATTCATGAAAACTTGAAGAGGCTTGCTTGCTGACTCCGCTGAGTGAGGGGCCACCGGAGCACGGACGCCCCCCCGCATCGCGGGGGTTGCGGGGGCCTTTGTTACGACCCTGCCTTACAAAACCCCCTTCCCGCAACCAAACCTGGTCATGCTAAGGCATCAGACACTGTTGCATTCAGTGTTAAGGAGAGGATTATGGATCCCTGCCCCTCGACATTATTGAGTAAATTTTGGCGAAATTAAAAGTGAATATGGTATTTCCTGTTGATGAAGTACACAGCACTTCTACAGATCCTGCTCTCAGGAAATGTCAGGAGGCTCCTACCCTTGATCTTCCCATACACTGTATGTCACTGATTTGTTCTCCAGGGAGTGGAAGGACACAGAGTGCCATACCAAAATGTATGTCTAATCATTACCCTCTGGTTCAGATTGATAAAACAATTCCTGATTCCCTATTAGCCAGCTTGATGGGGCCTATATCCAAGGCTGAAGAAAAAAGCATTCTTAAGGTCCAGATAGATCAAAAGATTCCTCTCTCAAGTAGTTCTATTCTGGGTTCCATCTTGCCATGAAGGCCGGAGTCTATAGTGTCTATATTTCACAATCTCTGATCACTAACTTTAGCGAGCTAAGACTTTCAGGAAGACCGATCATTTGTTGGTGACATATGGAAACTCTAACCAGGGAATTAAAGCCTCAAACATGACTATTCGCAGATGGATCCATTCTATTTTCAAGGAATATTCCCTCTATAACATTCCTATTCCAGAGAAAATCGGGGTAGATCAACAATGGGGGTGGCCATCCCCTGGGCTGAGTGTCAGGGAGCACCCTTGAAGGAAATATATAGTACGGCCACTTGGGCCTCCCCAAATACTTTTGTCAAACATTACTGATTAGACAGTTTGAAACTGAAAGGTCATTCTTTTGGTGAAGGGGTTTGGAATTCTGTATTGTTTGCTGAGACCCAATCTCAATTTCACAAATTAAAGGGTGTTGCATAGTTAGTGCTTATGTTTTTTACGGACACACAACGGTGAATATGCAACGAGAGATCTGCACAGCAATATGTTTCCTAGAAGTAGACATAAGCCATTAGTATATTTCCTCTCGGTTTTGGGTGCTCACTTGGTGTCAGATACTCATTCACCTTAAGTATCAAATGTCTGGACTTATCGAGGTATTCCAGATACCATTTACACTAAGCACACCTTAGATTGTTACTTTTCTCCTACATGTATTTAAGCACCAACACCATACGCATACAGTGTTTTCTATTCAAAAGTTCAAACAGTGAAGTCACCACAAAAAAGTCCCATTTATGAAACGACAGCAGAAGAGTTATTCCAAATCCAATCTTTATTTCTCATATAAACATGGCAGCCGACGCATGTTTCGCCCTCCTGGGCTTCCTCAAGGCTGTAATAGAATATATAAAAACAAGGTTGGAGCTACTTATTGAACAATCTTTAAAATACATCCTTGTATGACTTTACCACGCAGGCCTTGAGCACGCATGGCTTTACCACTAATATGCCTTTACAGCATATTTGTTCTAAAGGCATGAATGATAAAGGCATTTGCTCCTTTACAACCGCACATGAGTGGTAAGGGGAGAGCTTTACGTAGCCCACGTCTCGCTGGTGCTCAGCACCGGCAGTTCAAAAAAAGCACATGCTGAGACGGGTCTTTATCGGGCTCTCCATTTTTGCCCTCACTCCCGGGATGCAATTTTTTTTTTTTAGCTCTGCAGGAGTACCATCCTTCACTGCATTTGATGTAACATGGAAGAGACTTGTTTTAGTACTTTAACAGCCTCATCAGTCCAGAACGGAAGAATTTTCAATAACTATATAAAACAAAGTAATAGTTGTTGCTTATTTATCTTATGCAACTAACAACCATCGACAAAGCCAATAGTCCTGGATAATTGTAGGTATAATGTGAATTGTACTATATATATGAATGCAATGACAGAAACAGCAAAACACCAGTGGGGGCACACTCTGCTAAACACAAATTTTTAGCTTAAGCGTTTTTAAGCTACTCCCTTAATTACATCAGCCACACCCCTTTGAGAGACCCCCCTAGTTTTTTCATCCCACTTAAAGCCCTGTGTAAAGGTTTTGACTTACCACAGTCTCCTGTGTTACGGCGAGCATTTTAGGATTCTAAACGCAGGAGGATGTTGCATGTCCACACAGGAACATCACCAAGACGTCCTTGCTGTCTTAACTGCTTTTGGATTTCAGTCCTAATTGCCTACTTAGGTGCCAGGGGAACAGGCGGCACAGATCAGTTGTGGTAAATAATTTTTATTTCATCATTTTTTTTACTTATTACTTGCAAGCACTTATGCACGAGGGTGCGCTTGAGACCTCTATGAGCTTCTTCTCTCTAGACATTTCATAAGCTGCTTTATTTGATTGGACATCTACGTCACAGTATAGGAGCGTGAGCAAGACCGTCATCCTGCAAAAGCCATTTTGGGGAGGAGTTGCTGCGAGCATTTATTTAGTAGGAAGTTAATTTGTCACTTGCTCGGACTATTGCGGTGATCCGCTCATCTTATGGCAAGCTAGAAATACAGTGCTAGTGTTCACAGCAATGGATACCATAGCGCATTCCTGCTTTAGCAGTGTCATGCACATCTCTAGTTCAGCTGTAACTTTTGTGTGCATCATACTCCTGCCTTTGTCAGGACGCGCTATCTGCGCCACAGTGATGTGCACTAGTCAGTCGATTTAAGTTAAATGCTTTAGTGTTGCACTGGTGAGTCAAGAAATTTGCTGTAAATGTTTGCATTGTAGTGGTATGCATGGTGACTGTGTGTGGTAAATGCATTTACAATGTGCCCCTATGAATGTGCATTGTGACGACATGCTACATGTGTGATAATGGTGTTCGTGATAGTGGGTCATGAGTGGTAGTGTCCGAGATGTAAAGGTGTGCGTGGTAAATGAATGCGTTGTTTCATCATACAACCCTCCCCTGCACTCAATGTTGTTGCCCTCATTCCCCCCCACCCACACAATCCGTTGCCTCAGCCTCCAATCCTGCATGGTGCATACTCTTACCGGCTTGTTTTTTAGGTCTCGGCCTGCGTAGGCTGCGCTTGCGCAGTCTTGCTGGCGAGAAATTTTGTTTTTCAGTATCGGGGCTTGAACTGGCCCCTCTTCTCCATTGGCTGGCTTCCTAAAAGGAGACCAGCCATTGGAGGAGAGGGGCATCACTCCGTTCAAGCCCGGATTCGGGGGTGGGGGGGGGTTAGGTTCTTTCTCTCCTCTTCCCATTGGCTGGAATTTTACATTCCAGCCAATGGGAAGAGGAGAGAAAGAAAACACGCCCCCCAGAAGCAAAATGGGGGCGCGTTTCCTGCCTCGGAGAAACATGGTCGTGCCAGCCGGAGCTCGCTTGTTTTCATAGCTAAGCTTGCATTTCAAGCGCTGATAAACATATGCCCCTACTTGCTATTTCACCTTAATACCGCAAGGTTATGGACGGCGCCTCGCGCATGCCCTTTAAATTACGGAAACAAAACAAGAGGAGAAAGAGACTGACGGAGAACACGCCGGCAGCGCGGGTCGGAGTAGATCCGTTTTTTCAAACGCCGACCACTCGGATTTCAAGTAAGCTAAGGGACCCTCAGATTGGGGTAGGGCTATCATCATTCACCTACTCCAGCCCAGCTTTAGTCACATGAGAGATTGCTCATATGTTTCGGCAGTCTCTTAGATGTATTTAATGTTGACATTTATCGGAACGCGCAGCCCAGCTACTTTAATCTGCACTCTGGGAACGTGTAATCTGTGTCGCTATCTGTGCCCAACGTCTGCCCGCTCCACGAGTTCTAGTAGCAGCCATCTCGAACGCTACGGTCGACTCTCCAAAAGATCACCACTCTTGACTAGTTATGTCCAGCC
This sequence comes from Lissotriton vulgaris, assembly GCF_964263255.1. Lineage (NCBI taxonomy): Eukaryota > Metazoa > Chordata > Amphibia > Caudata > Salamandridae > Lissotriton > Lissotriton vulgaris. Next base: position 1,717,967,097 of record NC_141695.1, on the reverse strand, counting down.
ATCGCCTTGCTGCTAGTTTGGTGTCATTTAAGTGCACTTTATAAAGGAACCAAGTGCTACCGCGGGGACCTTCGTGTAGGCTTAGTTGCAGTTTTTTTAAGCACAGCCACTTTCACCATGCACTTTCTTGTACCATTAGGGATCATGCTGAAATGGATTACTGGAGCACTTTACCAGCCCGAGGGGAAGAAGAGAAGCAGTAGCTCGGTACTTGGCTGCTTCTGCCTGGCGGAGCTCGCTGGCTTCTTGCAGGGGCCCGTGAACAGGCCCTGCTGTTTCTTCCGCCTGCCGCCGCCGTCGGTGCCTGGTGAGCCGGGGGAGGGGTGAGGTGCTCCGGGCTGATTGCCCACGGCCCACGTTCCTTTCCCCCAGTGCTGCAGCCGCTCATCCTTCGAGCTGGCGGTGCTTCCCCAGTCTCCCCTGAAACCTCTGACAGTCTCGGGTGGGGGGGACTGGGGGCCTTGCCCGATGCTGATGCGCTCCCCTGGAGGACGATGAACCGGTCCTGGGGCTCCTGATCTCTGAGCAACAAGGCAGACCCCGCCCATGGCTGAGGGAAACAGACACCAGCGGTGAGTTTAGGGTTGGGGACGGGTTGAGGGGTTGAGGCAAATAAGTGCAGGGGTGAGGAAGGTTCAATTTCGATGGGTATTCTGTTTACTTTTCTGCTGAACCGAGCTCCAAATCCCATGACACCTGAGGGACAGAGCGGCTGAGAAAGGAGTGCGTCCAGCAGACAGGGACAACTAAGAACTTCTTCTTAGTAAGAAGAGGGGGCGTAGGAGCAGGGCACAGGCTGAGAACTGCATGAAAACAGGACGTTAATACACTCAGAGTTGTAACGGGCACTAGCGTTGTTCACGGAGTGGCCTTAATTCCAGGAGCGGTCCTGTCCGGACTGCGGCTCCCAGAGTGCACTGGAGCAGGATCCGGAAGTCAGAAGAGAGCGAGCCCTGCATACACCAAACCAGGGGCACTCTCACGGTTGAGGTGAGTTTGCTACTGATAGCATTCCTTCTGATTTCCCCTTAATAAATGTACAGCTGTCTAGGTCTGTGTTTTATATCTGTAGGATTGTGCTCTTGGTAAGCACTGGTTGGATGTGTTGTTACCTGCTATTAATGTTACACTAACTTGTGCGTCACAAACCAAACACCACCCACCTGAATAAGGCTGTGTGTGTGTGTGTGTGGCTGTTTGTGTGTGGCTCTGTGTGTGTGTGTGGCTCTGTGTGTGGCTCTGTTTGTGTGTGTGTGTGTTGGGCTCTGTGTGTGTGTGTTGGGCTCTGTGTGTGTGTGTGTGTTGGGCTCGGTGTGTGTTTTTAGTGACTCTGTTCCCTGCTTGTGATTGTTTTTTTAGTGCCTCTGTTCCCTGGGGCGTTACTGGGCAGAGATGGGCATGTGGCTGACCTAGACTGAGGGATGTCTGTGTGTGTGTGTGTCTGTGTAGGGCTTTGTGTGTGTAGGGCTCTGTGTGTGTGTGTATGTGTGTGTATGTGTGTGTTGGGCTCTGTGTGTGTGTGCGTTGGGCTCTGTGTGTGTGTGCATTGGGCTGTGTGTGTGTGTGTGTGTGTTGGGCTCTGTGTATATGCGGCTCTGTGTGTGTGGCTGTTTGTGTGTGTGTGTGTGTGTGTGTGTGTGGCTCTGTGTGTGTGTGTGTTGGGCTGTGTGTGTGTGTTGGGCTCTGTGTGTGTGTGTGTTGGGCTCTGTGTGTGTTTTAGTGCCTCTGTTCCCTGCTTTTGATTGTTTTTTTAGTGCCTCTGTTCCCTGGGGCGTTACTGGGCAGAGATGGGCGTGTGGCTGATCTAGACTGAGGGATGTCTGTGTGTGTGTGTGTGGGTGTCTGTGTAGGGCTCTGTGTGTGTAGGGCTCTGTGTGTGTGTGCATTGGGCTTTGTGTGTGTGTGTGTGCATTGGGCTCTGTGTGTTGGGCTCGGTGTTTGTGTGGCTCTGTTTGTGTGTGACTGTGTGTGTTGGGCTCTGTGTGTGTGTGTGTGTTGGCTCTGTGTGTGTGTTGGGCTCTGTGTGTGTTTTTAGTGCCTCTGCTCCCTGCTTGTGATTGTTTTTTTTAGTGCCTATGTTCCCTGCTTGTGATTGTTTTTTTAGTGCCTCTGTTCCCTGCTTGCGATTGTTTTTTTAGTGCCTCTGTTCCCTGGGGCGTTACTGGGCAGAGATGGGCGTGTGGCTGATCTAGACTGAGGGATGTCTGTGTGTGTGTGTGTGGGTGTCTGTGTTGGGCTCTGTGTGTGTGTGTGTGTGTGTGTGTTGGGCTCTGTGTGTGTTGGGCTCTGTGTGTGTGTTGGGCTCTGTGTGTGTGTGTTGGGCTCTGTGTGTGTGTGTTGGGCTCTGTGTGTGTGTGTTGGGCTCTGTGTGTGTGTGTTGGACTCTGTGTGTGTGTGTGTGGCTCTGTGTGTGTGTGTGTGTGCGGCTCTGTGTGTGTGTGTGTGTGTGTGTCTCTGTCTGTGTGTGTGTGTGTGTGGCTCTGTCTGTGTGTGTGCCTCTGTGTCTCTGTGTGGGTATGGCTCTGTGTGTGTGTGTGTGTGTGTGTGTGTGTGTGTGTGGCTCGGTCTGTGTGTGTGTGTGAGTAGCTTTTTAGGTCTTGAATATTCTATCCCGTAAGGGATAAATAGACGAGAGTATAGTAGGCAAACTAAGCTCTGAAACCATCGCGGATTGTGTCCAGTTCATGTGGTGCACTCGTGCGGAACGCGCATCCACATCAAACCAATCAGCCTCCCTCCCACAGGCATCTGAAGCCTCCCCAGCGTGCGCTCGGGCTCAGGCATTCACCCCAGCGCGCGCTCGGCCTCACTTCTCCTCCCCCCTAATTACATCCCTGCTGTTTCACTTTCACGGCCGCGAGGCCGTGCTCTAGCTCATTATGCCGCAGAGCTTCACTTCAAAGGGATTCGCTCCCCCGCCCCCTGCTTCACACTTCAAAGGAATGCGCTGATTTACTGGACGGCTTTATTCATTTCCTGTGGAGAGAGATTCCCATTTCTCCATTTCGTACCTTTGAACCCATGGCTTATTGTAACTTCCGTTTGCTGCTATGGAAGGCCACCTCCCTAGTCACGATGACATCAACCAGGAGAATGCGTGAACTCCGTATGTATATTGCTCTGACCGCTATATGGTTTTTCATCGAAACAAGGAGATGCTCCGGACTGCACATCATGTACTTCGAGCCCCAGATACCTCACATGTGCAAAGAAAACTTATATTTTGTTCGGTCCTCATTCTTTCAGAGCTGAAGGGACTCCTCGCGACTTGGGTATCATAAAGGCTTTGAAGTGTTACTCTGGCGGGAATTGTGCCCATCATCATGTCCCCTGTGCATGTTCTGCCATTGCTAGTCCGCATCTGTGCTTTTAGATATTATGCATCCGTAACGGACGTTTGAAGGGCAGCAGTGTGAGCTTCTGTGCACGCACTCTGCAGTCACTGTCCTTTACATGCAACTTTCTGAAATGATCATCGCTTTGTTCTCTGCCGGAGTTCTGATTATTACTAAGGTGATCCATTTCAGAGCATTTGGAGTAGCACGCCAAACAGCAGCAGGAGCCAGTGTGGCAGAATAAAACTAAGAATAAGCAGGACAGAGTTCCCGCGGTAGCGAAATCATTAAAGGAGCAGCACCGCGACCAAAAAGAGTGCCGCCTCACATGGGGTTAAACATATGAAATACGCCACAACAGAACCGGGCCACAACACAAGCTATTCTGAAGTAAGAAAATGTCTTCCACCGAATTCTTGATGACATCGCTGCGCAGGAACAAAAAGGTACCCAGGTTGCCCTGAGGAAAAACCCGACAAACTTAAGACCGGGTTTGGAAACGCGTCGGCTTTCCCAAAGGATTTATCCCTTGTTCTCACCAAAGGCAAAAAATACCAGTCCCAGGCTGTTGGACATAATTTGATTTAAATAAAGCCTATGGTGACTTCCAGTCCGAAATTAGCTAAAGAAATAGGCGGACAGGACTGATTTAATTGTTTCTGGTGTACCTATGAATCAAATGTTCTTATTTTGTATATATGAAATTTTCATGTAATTCATTTGCATTTAACATTTGTTTCACATTTTGCACAATATGTTTAATTATGTTTCCACTATAAGTGTATAATGTTTGTGCACAGTTTGTGTAAAGGTTGTGTTTAAACCTCGTACCTACAAAAATGGTTCTAAACAAGTAAACATGTGAAAGTACACATGAGCTTTCTAATTAATTTGAAGCTTTGTTGCCGACAATTAAAAAACAGCACTTAAACTCAAGACCAGGCACCTTTGTCTTTTTCCAAGTTTATAGTGTCCAGCCTGGTCCCGTAGGACAAAACCCCTGCATTGATATAGCCGCACTGGTATAAGGCATCTGACCTGTACGGATTCACTGCGTATGAAACTTTATTACGTATTTATTGTATGTAGTGTATGTAAAAACCGTGCATTGAAGAGCAATTTCTGGCCTAGCCACACGGTGGCACTAAGTTTCCACGAAGCGTATTAGAGCCGACATAGAAAGATAATTATCTTGTTGAAACGCGTTCTTTAAAACTTACTGTACGGCATGCTTAACATCGCTATAATTGCTACAGGTTTAATTCACAACACTCTTTATCAAACATTCATACATGCACGAACCAAACATTAATTACATTAATTGATAAAAAATGTTTTAAAAAACACCAAAAAAAACAAACACACACGTCTCGAGCTCAGCACCACAACAGCACCACTCAGCACCACCACAGCATCACTCAGCACCACCACAGCATCACTCAGCACCACTACAGCATCACTCAGCACCACTACAGCATCACTCAGCACCACTACATCATCACTCAGCATCACCACATCACTCAGCGCTACCCCAGCATCACTCAGCACCACCACGGCACCACTCAGCACCACCACGGCATCACTCAGCACCACCACGGCATCACTCAGCACCACCACGGCATCACTCAGCACCACCACGGCATCACTCAGCACCACCACGGCATCACTCAGCACCACCACGGCATCACTCAGCACCACCACGGCATCACTCAGCACCACCACCACAGCATCACTCAGCACCACCACAGCATCACTCAGCACCACCACAGCAGCACTCAGCACCACCACAGCAGCACTCAGCACCACCACAGCATCACTCAGCACCACCACAGCATCACTCAGCACCACCACAGCATCACTCAGCACCACCACAGCACCACCACAGCACCACTCAGCACCACCACAGCATCACTCAGCACCACCACAGCATCACTCAGCACCACCACAGCATCACTCAGCACCACCACAGCATCACTCAGCACCACCACAGCATCACTCAGCACCACAACAGCATCACTCAGCACCACCACGGCATCACTCAGCACCACCACGGCATCACTCAGCACCACCACGGCATCATTCAGCACCACCACGGCATCATTCAGCACCACCACAGCACCACCACAGCATCACTCAGCACCACCACAGCATCACTCAGCACCACCACAGCATCACTCAGCACCACCACAGCATCACTCAGCACCACCACGGCATCACTCAGCACCACCACAGCATCACTCAGCACCACCACAGCACCACCAGAGCACCACTCGGCACCACCAGAGCACCACCACAGCATCACTCAGCACCACCACAGCATCACTCAGCACCACCACAGCATCACTCAGCACCACCACAGCATCACTCAGCACCACCACAGCATCACTCAGCACCACCACAGCATCACTCAGCACCACCACAGCATCACTCAGCACCACCACGGCATCACTCAGCACCACCACGGCATCACTCAGCACCACTACGGCATCACTCAGCACCACCACGGCATCACTCAGCACCACCACAGCATCACTCAGCACCACCACAGCATCACTCAGCACCACCACAGCATCACTCAGCACCACCACAGCATCACTCAGCACCACCACGGCATCACTCAGCACCACCACGGCATCACTCAGCACCACCACGGCATCACTCAGCACCACCACGGCATCACTCAGCACCACCACGGCATCATTCAGCACCACCACGGCACCACCAGAGCACCACTCGGCACCACCAGAGCACCACCACAGCATCACTCAGCACCACCACAGCATCACTCAGCACCACCACAGCATCACTCAGCACCACCACAGCATCACTCAGCACCACCACAGCATCACTCAGCACCACCACAGCATCACTCAGCACCACCACAGCATCACTCAGCACCACCACAGCATCACTCAGCACCACCACAGCATCACTCAGCACCACCACATCATCACACAGCACCACCACAGCATCACTCAGCACCACCACGGCATCACTCAGCACCACCACGGCACCACCAGAGCACCACTCGGCACAACCAGAGCACCACTCGGCACAACCAGAGCACCACTCGGCACAACCAGAGCACCACTCGGCACAACCAGAGCACCACTCGGCACAACCAGAGCACCACTCGGCACAACCAGAGCACCACTCGGCACAACCAGAGCACCACTCGGCACAACCAGAGCACCACTCGGCACAACCAGAGCACCACTCGGCACAACCAGAGCATCACTCGGCACAACCAGAGCATCACTCAGCACCACCACGGCATCACTCAGCACCACCACGGCATCACTCAGCACCACCACGGCATCACTCAGCACCACCACGGCATCACTCAGCACCACCACGGCATCACTCAGCACCACCACGGCATCACTCAGCACCACCACGGCATCACTCAGCACCACCACAGCATCACTCAGCACCACCACGGCATCACTCAGCACCACCACGGCATCACTCAGCACCACCACGGCATCACTCGGCACCACCACGGCATCACTCGGCACCACCACGGCATCACTCGGCACCACCACGGCACCACTCGGCACAACCAGAGCACCACTCGGCACAACCAGAGCACCACTCGGCACAACCAGAGCACCACTCGGCACAACCAGAGCACCACTCGGCACAACCAGAGCACCACTCGGCACAACCAGAGCACCACTCGGCACAACCAGAGCACCACTCGGCACAACCAGAGCACCACTCGGCACAACCAGAGCACCACTCGGCACAACCAGAGCACCACTCAGCACAACCAGAGCACCACTCAGCACAACCAGAGCACCACTCAGCACAACCAGAGCACCACTCAGCACAACCAGAGCACCACTCAGCACAACCAGAGCACCACTCAGCACAACCAGAGCACCACTCAGCACAACCAGAGCACCACTCAGCACAACCAGAGCACCACTCAGCACAACCAGACCACCACTCAGCACAACCAGACCACCACTCAGCACAACCAGACCACCACTCAGCACAACCAGACCACCACTCAGCACAACCAGACCACCACTCAGCACAACCAGAGCACCACTCAGCACAACCAGAGCACCACTCAGCACAACCAGAGCACTACTCAGCACAACCAGAGCACTACTCAGCACAACCACAGCACTACTCAGCACCACCAGAGCACCACTCAGCACCACCACAGCACCACTCATCACCACTCAGCACCACCACAGCACCACTCAGCACCACCACAGCACCACTCAGCACCACCACAGCACCACTCAGCACCACCACAGCACCACCACAGCACCACTCAGCACCACCACCACAGCATGACTCAGCACCACCACAGCATAACTCAGCACCACAACAGCATAACTAAGCACCACCACAGCACAACTCAGCACCACCACATTATCACTCAGCACCACCACATTATCACTCAGCACCACGACTCAGCACCACCACAGCACTCAGCACCACCACAGCACCACTCAGCATCACCACAGCACCACTCAGCGCTACCACATCATTCAGCACCACCACCACAGCATCACTCAACACCACCACAGCACCACCCCAGCATCAGTCAGCACCACCACCACAGCATCACTCAGCACCACCACAGCACCACTCAGCGCTACCACAGCATCATTCAGCACCATCACCACAGCATCACTCAACACCACCACATCACCACCCCAGCATCAGTCAGCACCACCACCACCGCACCGCTCAGCACCACCACAGCATCACTCAGAGCCAGCCCAGCATCAATCTGTGCAACCATTCAACAACAACTGGTTCAAATATGTTCTCTGAATGTTTCAAGCTTTATTACAAATGTCACAAAAAGATGTTAATATTTCACTTCTGTTCTTGGATTTTTGTCACAATAAAATACACTGAACATAATCCTCAAAAAAGTTATTTACAAAAGTTTAAGCTATTGCCATTATAAATTACAATCACTTTTATTTAAGTATTAATTATTTTAAAAAATTAAAAGCCATTGTTCTTTGTAATATCAATACATCTAAATTACGTAAATACAAAACATGTTGCATTACAAAGGCTATAGGTGTCACATTTGCGAAAGTTATAACTATTGGCATTGTGAATTACAAAGCTATTAATTTAGCTATTTTCAAAACCAACACGTAAATAAAACCAGCATTTGCAATGCAATAAGTCTCGCATTAGGAAAGTTTGATCTATTGGTATTGTAAATGGCAATTTTTTATTTATGTGTTGGTTTTGAAAATAGTGAAATTAATATCTTTGTCATTTACAATGCCAATAGTTTTAACTTTCGCAAATGTGACACCTATAGCATTTGTAATGCAATATGTGTTGTATTTACATGACTTAGATGTATTGATATTACAAATAACAATGGCTTTTAATTTTTTTAAATAATTAATACTTAAATAAAAGTTATTGTAATTTATAATGGCAATAGCTTAAACTTTTGTAAAGATTATGTTCAGTGTATTTTATTGTGATGAAAATCCATGAACAGAACTGAAATATTAACATCTTTTTGTGACATTTGTAATAAACCTTGAAACATTGAGAGAACATATTTGAACCAGTTGTTGTTGAATGGTTGCACATATTGATGCTGTGGTGGCACTGAGTGATGTAGTTGTGGCGACGAGTGATGCTGTGGAGTTCAGTGATGCTGTGGTAGTGCATAGTGATGTTGTGGTGCCCTTAGTGATGCTGTGGTGGTGCCGAGTGATGCTGTGGTGGTGCGATAGATAGAGTGAATGCGATAGATAGAGTGAGGGCGATAGATCGATAGATATATAGAGTGTTAAATAAAAGTTATTGTAATTTATAATGGCAATAGCTTTAACTTTTGTAAATAACTTTTGTGAAGATTATGTTCAGTGTATTTTATTGTGACGAAAATCCAAGAGCAGAAGTGAAATATTGACATCTTTTTGTGACATTTGTAATAAAGCTTGAAACATTGAGAGAACATATTTGTCATGATCGCACTGCGCTAATGGACTACAATTCCCGGCAGGCGCGGCAAGAGAACTACCTCTCCCATGATCCTTTGCTTTCTCGCGTGAGGTTGATCGCGGAAGCATAAAGGAAGACGGGGCGCATCGCTCAGCATCGGGAATTCTCCGGTCCGAGCTGTTCGTGCTTTGGCAGTTCATGTTTGGTGCGGTAAGGGTGCTTGCACCTAGACAGCTTTTGTTCTTGGCGTTTATTGCAACTTTCTAGAGTCCTGAAGGAGACTTTCCAGGGCTATTGCTGACTTGTGGTTTACGAGGGTTCAGTCCTTCCTTGGTTCTCTGGGATTGCCCCGGTCGGTATTGTCGGCCGACGGTGTTGTGGATGGTGAATAATCCACGGAGGTTTCTAAATACATTTGTACTCAATCTTCATTTGCTTTGTGGGGGAAAAACTTGGCTCCACCTTTGAAGTTCAGTCCAAGGGATTGAAACTGAACGGCCATCGTTTCTGTGTGATTCCAACACTTGGACGACTTATTTTTATTGTTTGCATTGTGATGAAGAGGTGTTCTAATAGGATGGTGTTGTAATCCCATTGTCTCTTTACTCCTTTTATTAACAGGGATTGATCTGGAGTGGTATTCAACTCTCGATCCCTGTGAAGTGCACAAGGAGTGAGCTAGGGGTATGTCATGTCATGAATAGTATCTGGGTGACTGTTATTATTAATGTCAGTATACAGGAGGTTACAAGTCACTGTCTTATTTTTGTGTTATTGCAGCTGCACCTATATCCTTACATCCGACATCATTTATCTCTCCCCTGAAGAATTATTTTTCTTTACAGGTATATAGTCAGTATAAGGTATAATTGTCATTATTGTATTCAGGAGTAAGAAAGACAGTTACTCATGAGTTGTTGTTCTCTTTCTGTCTTTTCCAGATCTCCCTCCCTGCTGTCCCCTTCCTTTCCTTCCTGGCTCCTAAAGTCCCCTTCCAAACGTCCCTCGCTTAATCAGTTCAACGTGCTGTGCCTTAATGGCAATTCCAGTCGTTGGATAGATTGAGAGGTGGAACATAATCTTCAAACCGATCCCGAGGACGCCAACCATAACAGAATTCCCGATCCACGAATATTGTCCTCCCGGTCAGGTTGAACCTTATGGCTACCATGGAGGAGGTGATAGCTGCTTTGGCTAGTTTACAGATAGAAGTGGCTGCATCCAGACAAGAGACAGCTGACCTACGGGCCAGGTTTGATAGTCTACCAAGAAACCCGTTTGATGCGGGCGTACCTGCTCCTTCCACTGCGGTGGTAGTGGAAATGCCAGTTTCTATCCCTTTGGCCTCCCCCGAGCGCTTTCAGGGGGACTCAGAGAAGGTGCAGGTGTTTCTCACGCAGGTAGCACTTCATTTCTCATGTAAGCCTAAATCCTTCCCAACCAACCAGGCTAAAGTGGCCTTCGCCATCTCTTATTTGGTGGGGAATGCAGTGCAGTGGGCTGTACCTCTTGTCAATCGTAACGACCCCCTGTTACATGATTGGGAATCCTTCAAACAGGAGTTCATAAGAGTTTTTGATAGAAGGGCGGACTCCTACACGGCAGATTGTGAGTTATTGGAGTTGAAACAGGGTAGCAAAGATTTGGTAGATAATATTAACGCTTTCCGAAGGTTAGTAGCAGAGACCAGTTGGCCTGAGAACAAACAAGCCTCCTTGTTCCATCAGGGAGTAAGCGAGGAGTTAAAAGATGTCATAGCACAGATTGATCCGCAACCTGCTACTGTTGAGGATCTGATCAATCTGACGTTGAGGCTAGATCACAGGTTGAGCGAACGGAGGGGGGATACTCGCAGAAAACCTCCTGTTGAGCGGAGCAAAACCACTGAAACTCCTTCGGCTTCTGCCCCTGAACCGATGGATATAGGAGCTGTCAGACAGGCCCTCACCCCAGCTGAAAGAGAGTCCCGTCGCAAGCAGGGTCTCTGTCTCTATTGTGGGAAACGTGGGCATTTCGTACAGGAGTGTCCCGTCAAGCCCAAAGGTAATCGTTTTCGCTCCCCCAGAGCAGCCTCAATCACAGCTGAAGAGGGGGCGGGAAACTGACGGACTCTAGGTCACAAGAAGGGGTGTCTTGGAGTCCTTTGTCTGTCCCTTCGTTACATGACGTTAAGGTGGGATCAAAAGGACATTTTTTTCTTCCCATTAGGATGGTAGTGGAAGGTGTACAAGTGGTCATGTCTGCCATGGTTGACTCGGGAGCTACGGGTATGTTTATGGACATTCAGGAAGCCCAGAGCAAGGGTATCGAATTGATACAGAACGATTTCCCTGAGGTGGTTTATGCGGTGGATGGGAGGAGGTTGAGTACGGGTCCAGTGGAGTATAGAACTGAAGCATTGGAGGTGTGGTATGGGGAAGCACATGTGGAAATGATTACCTTTAGCGTGATCAGGGCCCCTCAGTATGGAGTGATTTTTGGTATCCCCTGGTTGGAGAAACACAATCTGAGCATAGACTGGGGCAGCAGAACTTTGATCATGGATTCTGACCACTGTTTGGAGCACTGTCATGCGGCATCTCTGATTCCTGCTAGAGCGTTGTCTAGAGGCTCCAGTATTGCTACTGCTGCAGAAAAATGTGTGGTACTCCCGGCAGCATACTCTAAATTCGCAAAGGTATTCAGTGAAACCCATGCCGAAGAACTTCCCACTCACAGGCAGTACGATTGCCAAATAGATCTAATACCTGGGGCAGTGGTACCTACAGGGCGTATTTATGCTTTGACCGAACCCGAGACACAGCATTTGAGGTCCTATCTTGACAAGTTGCTAGGATTGGGATTCATCCGCCCGTCCAAATCACCAGCAGCATCGCCCCTTTTCTTTATTCCTAAGACCAATGGAGAATTGAGGGCGTGTGTGGATTTTCGCGCATTAAATGCCATCACTATTAAAAACCGATACCCTCTCCCTCTCATCAGTGTTCTACTGAAACAAGTCTAGGGAGCAACTGTGTTCACCAAGTTGGATCTAAAAGGGGCTTACCACTTGGTCCGCATGAGGCAGGGGGACGAGTGGAAGACTGCCTTTAAAACCAGGTATGGTCTTTTCGAGTACCTGGTTATGCCGTTTGGGCTTTGCAATGCCCCTGCGGCATTTCAATTCTTTCTTAATGACGTCCTTCGTGAGATTTTGGATCGATATGTCATCGTGTATATAGATGACATATTGGTGTACTCTGAGTCTGAGGAACTTCATCTCCATCACGTAGAGACAGTATGGAGTATACTTCAAGCGCACCACTTATATTGTAAATTGAGTAAGTGCGATTTTCATGTACGCTCTGTGGAGTTCCTGGGGGTGATCCTAAGTCCGGAGGGTCAGGAGATGGCAGAACGCAAGGTTTCGGCAATAACGAATTGGCCTGTTCCCTGTAATGTCCGTGATGTTCAGTGCTTCATTGGATTTGCTAATTTTTATAGGCGCTTCATCGGTCACTTCTCAAAGTTGGTGGCCCCTATAACTCATCTCCTAAAGAAAAGCACTGTATTCAAATGGACCGAGGAGGCACAGACTGCTTTCTCTGCTCTCAAACATGCATTTGTGTCTGCTCCGATCCTGGCCCATCCTGATCCGGACAAGGCCTATGTAGTGGAGGCTGATGCGTCGAAAGTGGCAATCGGAGCGGTTTTGTCCCAAAGAAATGCTGATACAGGGCAACTTCATCCGGTGGCTTTTATGTCTCGGAAGTTGAACGCCGCGGAAAAGAACTATCATATATCAGAGAAAGAACTATTGGCGGTCCGTGACTCCTTCCTGGAGTGGCGACACTTTTTAATGGGTGCCAAACATATAGTCACTGTGTACACAGACCACCGCAATCTACAATTTATGACGGCAGCCCGTCATCTTTCCCCCAGACAACTGAGATGGATGATGTTCTTTTCAGGGTTCCATTTTGTCATCACCTACAGGCCCGGAGTAGAGAACCGCAAGGCAGATGCTCTTACCCGTCAATCGTCCGTGGTTCTTCCTGAGGGGGCACCGGTGGCCAGCATCATCGACCCTGGTAAAGTACTGTGTGCTTTGCAGCCGGACACCTTTCTGAAGGGTGTGGCGAGAGGCATTTCCTCGTTTTCATGGAAAACGTGGCTACAGAAACATCCTGAATGGACAATGCATGGGGGCCTTCCGTTGCATAACAAAAGGTTACTAATACCTACAGTGCAGCTGCGGAGGCAGGTGTTTGTATGGTGCCACGACTCCCCGTGTGCTGGTCATTTTGGAGAATCCAAGACTGTTGAACATGTTCTCCGTCATTTCTGGTGGCCCTCTGTGAGACTTGATATCAGGAAGTGGGTTTCTGAGTGCGAACAATGTGCGAGGATGAAGTCCGATCACGGACGTCCACAAGGTTTGCTACAACCTCTTCCTACTCCCTCTGTTCCTTGGGATAGGATATCATTGGATTTTGTAGTTGGCCTGCCCAAAGACCAGGGATGCACGGCGATTCTGGTTGTGATCGATTACTTGACCAAGATGGGGCACTTCATCGCTTGTGCACAAGTGCCCTCTGCGGGGCAGTTGGCGGATATGCTTATGTCACAAGTGGTGCGTCTTCATGGATTGCCCAGTGTGATTGTGTCCGATAGAGGTGCGCAGTTTACGGCCCAATTCTGGAGGAAATGGTGTTCGATGCTCCACATTCAGACCGCCCTTTCTACTAGCTTCCACCCACAAACAGACGGGCAAACGGAGCGCCTGAATCAGACACTCAAACAGTATCTCAGGTGTTACGTGGATCAAGGTACAGAGGCGTGGGTGGATCACTTGTGGCTGGCAGAGGTGGCGTATAACAACGCCATCCATGGTTCCACCAAGGAGACGCCTTTTTTCTGTAACTATGGCAGGCATCCCAGGTTCCTTCCATTTGTCCATCCGCGAGCTGATCCTGCGTTGCCTGAGGTTGCACGGAGGGTGGTACATATTCGTGACACCTTGTCCAAGGTTCAGTCTCATCTTGCAAAGGCCAAGGCGCAATACAAGACTGCCGCCGATAGACACCGAAGACAGGGACCGTTGTATGGCAGAGGGGACATGGTGTGGTTGTCTACTCGTAATCTACGGTTCAAGAAACTAAGCATGTTCAACCCTAAATACATTGGGCCCTATGCTATTGAAAAAAGGGTGAATCCGGTGGCGGTGAAACTGAAACTTCCTTCTCATCTGCGGATCCACCCTGTCTTTCACGTGTCCCTCTTGAAACCCGCACGAGGAAAGGGTCGCGCGCGGCCTCCTCCGGTGGTGGTGGATGGTGTGCTTGAGTACGAGGTCCAGCGTCTGTTGGATTCCAAGTATCGCGGTCGCAAACTGTGGTATTTGGTTTCATGGAAGGGTTACGGTCCTGAGGAGAATTTGTGCGAGCCTGCGGCTGGGCTCCATTCCCCTGCGAAGGTGGCGGCCTTTCATAGGAAGCATCCTGCTAAACCTGGGCCTGGACTTCACCTTCTCTGTAAAGGGGATGTACTGTCATGATCGCGCTGCGCTAATGGACTACAATTCCCGGCAGGCGCGGCAAGAGAACTACCGCTCCCATGATCCTTTGCTTTCTCGCTAGAGGTTGATCGCGGAAGCATAAAGGAAGACGGGGCGCATCGCTCAGCATCGGGAATTCTCCGGTCCGAGCTGTTCGTGCTTTGGCAGTTCGTGTTTGGTGCGGTAAGGGTGCTTGCACCTAGACAGCTTTTGTTCTTGGCGTTTATTGCAACTTTCTAGAGTCCTGAAGGAGACTTTCCAGGGCTATTGCTGACTTGTGGTTTACGAGGGTTCAGTCCTTCCTTGGTTCTCTGGGATTGTCCCGGTCGGTATTGTCGGCCGACGGTGTTGTGGATGGTGAATAATCCACGGAGGTTTCTAAATACATTTGTGCTCAATCTTCATTTGCTTTGTGGGGGAAAAACTTGGCTCCACCTTTGAAGTTCAGTCCAAGGGATTGAAACTGAACGGCCATCGTTTCTGTGTGATTCCAACACTTAGACGACTTATTTTTATTGTTTGCATTGTGATGAAGAGGTGTTCTAATAAGATGGTGTTGTAATCCCATTGTCTCTTTACTCCTTTTATTAACAGGGATTGATCTGGAGTGGTATTCAACTCTCGATCCCTGTGAAGTGCACAAGGAGTGAGCTAGGGGTATGTCATGTCATGAATAGTATCTGGGTGACTGTTATTATTAATGTTAGTATACAGGAGGTTACAAGTCACTGTCTTATTTTTGTGTCATTGCAGCTGCACCTATATCCTTACATCCGACATCATTTATCTCTCCCCTGAAGAATTCTTTTTCTTTACAGGTATATAGTCAGTATAAGGTATAATTGTTATTATTGTATTCAGGAGTAAGAAAGACAGTTACTCATGAGTTGTTGTTCTCTTTCTGTCTTTTCCAGATCTCCCTCCCTGCTGTCCCCTTCCTTTCCTTCCTGGCTCCTAAACTCCCCTTCCAAACGTCCCTCGCTTAATCAGTTCAACGTGCTGTGCCTTAATGGCAATTCCAGTCGTTGGATAGATTGAGAGGTGGAACATAATCTTCAAACCGATCCCGAGGACGCCAACCATAACAATATTTGAACCAGTTGTTGTTGAATGGTTGCACATATTGATGCTGTGGTGGCGCTGAGTGATGTTGTGGCGGCAACGAGTGATGCTGTGGTGTTCATTGATGCTGTGGTAGTGCACAGTGATGTTGTGGTTCCCCTGAGTGATGCTGTGGTGGTGCTGAGTGATGCTGTGGTGATGCGATAGATAAATAGAGTGAATGCGATAAATAGATAGAGGGAGGGCGATAGATAGAGGGAGGGCGATAGATAGAGTGATTGCGATAGAGTGCGATAGAGTGAGGGCGATAGATGGATAGAGTGAGGCCGATTGATTGATAGATAGATAGAGTGAGGGCGATAGATAGATAGATAGAGTGAGGGCGATAGATAGATAGATAGGGCCTCCTGAGGAGAGCTCTGGCACTTATTCTTTTTTTTTTTTTTTTACAAATAAGCACTAGCAGCAGCGCTTGGAAGGATATAGATGGGGAAATCTGCTCTTCACATAATGTTCTCTTTAAACAATTTCACATTATTTTCTGTTTAAACACGATAAATGCAGAAAGAGTGTTATGGGGGAATAAAGGAAAATACAGGAGAGAAAACAATCTACTGATGGTTAAATCTACTTAAGCTACGCTACCAAATGTTCACTGTATTATCTTTCCAGGCAAAGGGAAGCACGGTTTCTATGAAAGCAGGGTGCAGGGGTTGTGCCCTTATTGTTGTCAAATTAATCATTGAGCATGACTAGCTCCGAGAAACACAGTCAACCCGACCAGCTTGTTTTGAGCTATGCCGCTAAATGTTCACTGTATTATCTTTCCAGGCAAAGGAAGCCACGGTTTCTGTGAAAGCTGCACGCAGGGGTTGTGCCATTATTGTTGTCAAAATAATCATTGAGCATGACTAGCTCCGAGAAACGCAGTCAACCCGACCAGCTTGTTTTCTTGGTGAAATGGCGACCACAACTACGGAAATATATTTCGTATCGTAACGCTCTTTTAATGGGGATACATTAAAATAAATTCCCACTGTGGCAAACCTCCTGCAGTCTCCCTACTCTGAACTCCGCCCACACGGGACAAAAATGGAAACTGTATATCGCATGACCGCAAAGATACACAGCGGCAGTGTTTTGTCAGAGCGCGCGGCCTGCCTCTTAGGAGGTGTACGGCGCTGTGATGTCATTCGGAATTGCAGACTATCCTCTCTCATCCTCAAGTTGCAAACACCATCCTAATAGTAATTAGAACTAAGCAGCAATTACATATTATTTGTTCAGACTTACCGCCTTTCTGCCGTCTCCTAGCACCCAGCAGCATCACGCAGCAGTATGTTGAAAGGAAGGAGCTATCGGCTTCTAAATTTAATACCACGTTAAAATGTGCGAATGCCGAAAACAAGCGCCGGTCGTGATCTTGTAAGCTAAGGTAAGCATTTTTGCTCTATTGCTTATTAGCAAATCGGGGTTGTCGTACAGCCTGCACAACAGATGCGTTTTTAGAACAAAGCTGATGGAGCAGTCAGTGCATGACCAGAATAGAAGTAAACTTGCATACAATTCCGTGATTTCTGCTCTCGCTCTGTGCGGGGATATTTAAAAGGAGAGGCGCGTTCACTGGTGCAGTGTGCGCCTCTGGGAATGCACACAGACACATACTCTCACGCGCTCTCTCACACATCCATACACACACACTCTCACACCACATACACACAAACACACACTGACTGTGCTGGGACAGGACATGCCGCTCTCGCCTTGAGACTCCATAGTGTCAGAGCGCATGTAACCCGGGAGGCACTCACAACACAGGAGTGCATGTGCGCCTCGAGCTGGGACTGCTTTCTTTTAAATAAAAGGAGAGGCGCGTGCACTGGTGCAGTGTGCGCCTCTGGGTATGCACACAGACACATACTCTCTCGAGGGTGGTAAAACGTACCCTGTGCTGTCAGCCTATTCGTGCTGAGAGCTTCCCTGCTTAATTTGCGGAGGTGTGTGTATGAATATATGCATACACATGTGTGTGCCTGCGTGAGTGTGTGTTCATGCTTGGGTGTTTGTGTGTGGGTGTGCGCGCGCGCATGTTTGCATTTGTATGTGTGTGTGTGCGTGAGTATGTGTGTAGGGGGGGTGGTGCTGTTATAAGTGTGGGGGGCACCTCGGCTGTTCCTTGGTTCTGCGGGGGGGGGGCGGTGCTGTTATAAGTGTGGGGGCACCTCGGCTGTTCCTTTCTTGTTTCTGCCAGGGGAAGGGGCGTCCAGTGGTTTCTTGGCTCTGGGAGGTTGTTGATATGTGTGTGCTGGAGGGGGAGGGGGTTCATGTGAGTTCTGCTGCTACAGGTAGTCGGTTCTGCATGGGGAAATAGCAGGCTCGAGGCTGGGGTGTGGACTGGACAAAGGAGCCTTTCGGGGATACAGGTGCCCGTTCTTCAGCTGGGAGGGGCTGGGTGAGGACGGAGAGCAGTGTGACGAGGCTCTCATTGCCAGGGGCTGCAGTAAGAGGGCGCTTCCATGGGTGTGGGGCCTCTTGAAGTGCAACAGGTGTTGCTTCTGCGAGAGATACGATTGTATGTAAAGGGGGCTTGAATTCACGGCGGCTTAATACTCGATGCAGAAAATGTGCTTCATGCAGGACTCGCCAAGAGGAGGCGCTTGCTTTTGGGAAAGGGTGCAATGGGGGCGGGGGGGGGGGTAGGATGGAGGAGAGGTCAGCAGCGGCAGAGTCGGGGCTGGGGGCTCGCCAAGGGACAGTGAATGGATGCCAAGTGGAGGTGCTTACTTTTGGGAAAGGGTGCAATGGGAGAGGTGAGGTGGAGGGTGAGGAGAGAGACAGGTGGAGGGTGAGGAGAGAGACAGGTGGAGGGTGAAGAGAGAGAGACAGGTGGAGGGTGAAGAGAGAGAGACAGGTGGAGGGTGAGGAGAGACAGGGGTGGAGGGCGAGGAGAGACCGGGGTGGAGGGTGAGGAGAGACAGGGGTGGAGGGCGAGGAGAGACAGGGGTAGTGGGTGAGGAGGGACAGGGGTGGAGGGTGAGGAGGGACAGGGGTGGAGGGTGAGAAGAGACGGAGGTGGAGGGTGAGGGTGAGAAGAGACAGAGGTGGAGGGTGAGGGTGAGAAGAGACAGAGGTGGAGGGTGAGGGTGAGAAGAGACAGAGGTGGAGGGTGAGGGTGAGGAGAGATCGGGGTGAAGGGTGAGGAGAGACCAAGGTGGAGGGTGAGGAGAGACCAAGGTGGAGGGTGAGGAGAGACCAAGGTGGAGGGTGAGGAGAGACCAAGGTGGAGGGTGAGGAGAGACCAAGGTGGAGGGTGAGGAGAGACCAAGGTGGAGGGTGAGGAGAGACCAAGGTGGAGGGTGAGGTGAGACAGAGGTGGAAGGGAGTCAGAAGTAGAGGTGAAAGGGAGTCAGAAGTAGAGGTGAAAGGGAGTCAGAAGTAGAGGTGAGGAGA
The DNA here is from genome assembly GCF_964263255.1 of Lissotriton vulgaris. Lineage (NCBI taxonomy): Eukaryota > Metazoa > Chordata > Amphibia > Caudata > Salamandridae > Lissotriton > Lissotriton vulgaris. Next base: position 1,717,947,765 of record NC_141695.1, on the reverse strand, counting down.
GAGAGGTGGGGGGTGGGGAGACAGGGGGGGAAGAGGTATCACTTTCACCTCCTCTCCTAGTGTAAGGTAACGCCCCCTCTCCACCGGTCCTGCCGGGGCCGAGAGCAGATCCCGAACTGAGTTCCGAGCAGGGGAGGTAGTGTGTGTGAGTTAAGGAGGAGCCCCGCCCCTTAGACTGTCCTAGGGAAGATGCTGAGGAGAATGGAGGCGCGAGGACTGAGGAGGTGGATGCAGAGATGTAAATAGACTTCTGTCCTGGCTGTACTCGCCACCAAAAACAATAAGTAAGGGACAGGGCACGGGGAGGCCAGGAGGCAAACTCCACCCACTCCCGCAAGGCAGTACTGTATTCCATCACCTCCCAGTACAGCAGGAAGACACGGTGTCCGAGCAATGCCCTCTCCGTGTGCCTGCCCTTACCTCTGTACTAGTTCCTCCCCAGCCTACAGTCCAGGAGACAAAACACATTTCTAAGAATTCTCCCAGCATGCCCTATTAACCCCTTCGATGCTCATGACGGAACGGTTCCGTCATGAGCATCGATTGAGCTGTGCTCATGACGGAACTGTTCCGTCATGAGCCCGTTGGCTCATTAGAACCTTCAGCACAGCGCGAAAATTTGCGCCACGCTGAAGGTGTTAATAAAGACAAACTGGTCTGGGTCATGCAGCGCTGCAGGGTACAACTGAGCAAACCCAGGCCTCCATTTCTCAACCACGCCCAACTACCCGAGTTACAACACTAGCCCAAAGGTAAGTTACAAAACAGATCTGAAGTCCAAAAGCAACCAGGTGCATTTAGGGATTTGTAGTTTTTCCCTTTCCTTTATTTTGAAAGCTTTGTGAACATATTTTAGAACGAAGAATAAACTGGCAGGTACTGTTAAGGTTGTTAGGATCACTTCACTATCACACGGCCCATGCATTGAACACCTCTACAAGCCAGAGCACCCTAGTTTCTGCTGTTTACCACCCCTTGCATGTCAGAGCTAGACACTGGTCAGCGTGTTATTTATTTATTTTGCGGTTTTACTTAGCACGTCCTCGAGCCAGTGGCCAAAGCAAACAGGCAACGAAAGGTGCTAGATGAACAAGTGCCGAGCTCGAGGCATCCTGCACTTTCGCGAGATATGAGGGCAATACACAAATCCTGGGGAAGGTGAGCACATGAGTGACATGTTGCAGGCGGGGGCATTTACATGCGTCGCGCGCTGATAAGCACATAAGCTCTGGCACGCAGACGCGCACACGCACTTCTAAAAATATCAGACCGTATGTGCAGTGGCTGAGGATCTTCACGGCGGCGGCGATGACTAGGAAGCCATGGGGAGCGTGTGCAGTGGCTGAGGATCTTCACGGCGGCGATGACTAGGAAGCCATGGGGAGCGTGTGCAGTGGCGGAGGATCTTCACGGCGGCGGCGAAACTGAACCCGCGGTGGGAGCGCACGAGACGCCGTCGCCGTGAAGGTGCACATCGGCTGCTACGAGTAGACTGGCTCACGCACGCGACCAAATCCGCGCGTGGCCAGCTCTTGTCTCTCCCTCTCCCATTGACAATGCTGGGTGCGTGGCCAGCTCTTGTCTCCACTCCTTTGTCGGCTGAGCCGACGACTAGTCTCTCAGCGAGAGCGCGCTTTTCGCAGCGAGACCTAAAAATTGTCATTTACAAGACCAATAGCTCAAACTTTTCTAATGCGAGACCTAGTGAAGGGGCAGGAGAGAGTGAGACGGAAACAGAGGAAGAGTGGAGAGTCCAAGACAGGGAAGGGGCAGGAGAGAGAGAGAGAGAGAGACAGAAACAGAGGAAGAGTGGAGAGGTCAAGACAGTGAAGGGGCAGTAGTGAGACGGAAACTGAGGAAGAGTGGAGAGGCCAAGACCGGGAAGGGGCAGGAGAGAGTGACACGGAAACAGAGGAAGAGTAGAGAAGCCAAGACAGGGAAGGGGCAGGAGAGAGTGAGACAGAAATAGTGGAAGAGTGGAGAGGCCAAGACAGTGAAGGGGCAGGAGAGAGTGAGGCGGAAACTGAGGAAGAGTGGAGAGGCCAAGACAGTGAAGGGGCAGGAGAGAGTGAGGCAGAAACTGAGGAAGAGTGGAGAGGCCAAGGCAGTGAAGGGGCAGGAGAGAGAGACAGAAATAGAGGAAGAGTGGAGAGGCCAAGACAGTGATAGAAATATAGTACGTGGCTATCCTGAAAACGTGTCAAGGCACCAATCTTCCTGGACTTTGGATGGACACCCCTGATGTACTGTTTTGTGTGCATGCATATGTTGTTTTAATGGTGTGCTGGCATGCACTTATGATAGTGGATTTTGCATTATTTGGGGTTTGGGTGCACGCGCTGTATGCTATGAATGCATGCAGTGTGTGTGAGAGTGCGTGAGCTGTCTGTGCACCCTGTGCGTTAAGGGAGCCCAGGCACAGTTTGACAGCATGAAGGGTGGGCCGCTTGTGCTATGCTGAATGGGAGAATGCACCGATTTTATGAGCAAGCACACTCTTTGATGTGCACCCATGCTGCAGAACACCCCTATGGAATGAATGACTCGAACATTCCAGTTACATATGGTGCCAGTGAAACGCTACCGTAGTTTCAGTCGTGAAATATGACTCACAACTATAGAATGAGGAGACACAACTTAGGAGATGCGTCACTTCTGGCTATCGGGGAACAGTAGGGAAATTCAAGATGACTGGCTTAAGGAACGCTGGTTGTCCTCCGTTTTAGCTCAAATATAGTCTGCTTAGCTTAGATTGAGGCGGAGGAAACAGACGAAGACGGAAAGAGGATGTGAGAAAGGAGGGTCAGGCTGGGAGCCACCCAGACAAATTTATCAAAAGTGCGGAGCATTTCACACTTTGTACTGGAGTCTTCAAGGGAACTTTACAAAAAGTACACGTACTACCCCTGCAGAATATTATAAAAAAAAGCTTACGATGCTCAAGTGAGTCATAACCGAGAAAGCAATTACATGCATCTCTTGCTTTGCATTCATAGCGCATTCAATCCTGTGCCACTCAGGCAGAGAAATTACATTTTCAGGAGGCCGCTGGTATTGTTCCTAATAGCGCAAATATAGAGTTCATGAACTTGGTCAGACAAAGCGTTGTGTTGGTATAATTGTTATAGATGGTGCCTAATAGGCAAAAAGAGCATGTGTTTCTTTTTAGAAAATAACATTTTGAGTACACCTTTAATTTAATATCTCCCGATGATCAGAATAAAATCTGACATTCTTTGCACCTTTTTTTCCCCTCTACTGAAGAATGCTGCCGCAGGTGACATGGCCCTGCTGTCGCTCCCAATAAAGGCACCCTGTTTGCTCGGTGCGCGGCTGGTCGTATTTGCACTGTGCGAAGCAGTAATGGAATTCGGTATGAGATAAGAGTGAAATATTTATAAATGAAAGATGACGACTTGTCTAAAAAGGCCGGGCTTTGCAGTAGTGTCTAAAAGCTTTGCAGCGTGATCTATCCTTTGTGATGGCTCATTTGAGGCTCGCCAGGCTGAGTGCATTGTATGTGCAAGCACCTTAACAGAGGCTGTTACACATGGCTGTACCCTTTCATGTTGTCCGGATTAACAAGCAGGATACTTAAAAGCGGCCGTGAAATGAAATGAAAAGCGGCCGGCCGGGAAATGCTCTCGGCATTGCGGGCGGGGGGCGCATTCCTTTGAAGTGTGAAGCAGGGGGCGGGTCTGATGCAATTATGCGAGGAAGGCTGGTTGGGGAGCAAATGGCAAGCGCGTGCACAGGCACATGCACTCGGCACAATCCGCCTGGTTTAGCTTTCGTGTTTCACCTCTATATGTCTCGACATCTGCAATGCCAGAGGCATTGGCAGAGGTCGAGACCTAAAAAACCCCAAAAGGGGATGACCAATTTTACCCCTTCCAATATAACACTCATCTCTCAGTTCTGCATTTCCACTATGCAATCGGTTTCCATATATGCAGCCCTAGTATTCTTCTCTTTTTCCCTTTTCTAGCATATATCTCCTTTTCCAAATGATGCATATGTAGCAATCTTGCCATCCAATGCTGCATAGTAGGTGGGGATCTATCACGCCATGCAGAGGCTATACACAATCGCAGCACCGCCATAGCCACAAACAGGAAACATTCATACTGCGGTTGTATTGTGCCCCACCCTAGTCCTAATAAAATCACCTATGCTGTTAGTTTTACTCTACAGTTTAGTGATCTATCCAAAAAGACTTCAATAGCTCCCAACAAGGGACTCAGGTTAGGGCCGTCCGCGAATATATGTGCCATATCTCCATCTGAACCGTCACATCGTGGGCATGTAATCCCCTGCATACCCCCCCACTGTGCAATTCTAGCTGGCGTATAGTACAACCTATACAGTGTTTTGTAATGTTGGGCTTGTAAGGCTGCCGAACATAGTACCTCTTGTCCTAGCCGTAGTGATTTTTCGAAAGACCCCTGTAATATCCCTACCTTATTCATCCATTTCAGTTCGAATTTTCCTATGTCATCCTCTCTATTCGCTATGAGTTCCGCATATATCCTTTTAATCGTACAGCCAAATCCCTCCTCAATAATTCTCAGTATTGTATTATCCTCAAACCCTCACAATCCTCCTGTCTTACTAGCTAAAAAACTTCTCGCCTGCAAGTACTTGAAAAAGCTCCTTGAGCTAATACCAAATTCCTGTAGTATTTCTGAAAATTGGCGCACCCCCGTTGATCCTATCAGGTCTCCCACTTTTTTCACTCCCAGCCGGTTCCAATCCTTAAATGTTGAATACGCAAAGATCTCTTGCCGTAGTGTAGGGTTATTGTCTAATCTAGTGGACGGATTGAACCTCCCCAGTCCAGCACTTTTTTTAAAAGCCTTCCATACCCGAAATGCCGTATCTACTGTTTTGAATCTCGTTCTCTTGAAATAGCTTGGTTCCGTACACTTCAGAAGGACGTTCTGAACCTCTTCCCCGAAAACCAAACCATATATAGCTATTGAACCCAGTTGTGCCTCCGCACCCATCTCTGCCCCCCGTGAGACCTGTCATTTGCTGTAGTGCTGCTGCCCAGTAGTATAATCTCAAATCTGGTAGCACCCATCCCCACCTCTCCCTCGGTAGTGACATAAATCTTATTGCTCTCCTTGTCTTGCCCTGTGACCAAACAAACCGGTTATCATATGCTCTATTGTGCTAAACCATATACAATTAAAAAACAAAGGGATCATTCTAAATAAATATAGAAATTTGGGCAGTAAATTCATTTTTATATAATTTACCCTGCCTACTATTGACATGTGCAGATTGTGTATCCTATCCAGATCTTGCTTTATCTATTATTGGACTTATGTTAATTTCTACCAACCTGTCCAGATCTGCTGTGACAACCACACCCAAATAAACCCCCTTCGAGCTCACCCGTGAATCTGTGCAGACTGCATAACCGTTCTTTATAATCTGTGTCTAAGCCCTATTCAGTGCATATCCTGCCACTCGTCCAAACTGTGCTGCCTCCTGCTCTATTGCCATAATGGCCTCGGTGGGTGATGGTGTGATGACCGCGATGTCATCCGCATACGCTAGAACTTTAATGGGGCCCATTTTTGTGTCCGGCTCCGTTGGGGGTTTCCTCTTTTTTTTTTTAAATTAAAGTAATATCAGCCCCTGCCCAACTGGCTGGGATGGATAATCCTACCTGTGCCTCTCTGATCGTTCTTACTAGGTCCGCTTTAATAGAGGTGAAGAAGACTTTATAAAATTCCCCTGGGATTAGATCTGGTCCCGCTGCCTTGCCTGATGGTAAACTCAGCATAGCCTTCATAATTTCCTCTGCTCCTAGAGGAGCATCCAAAGCCAACCTGTCTTCCTCCTGTATTACTTTACTGGGTATGTCCTGCAGATACTTTTGGATGTCTAAATGATCTCTATCTTGATCTTCCATATACAGCTTACAATAAAAATCCCTGAAAAGTTCCATAAATCTCCCCCGTATCTGTAATTAGATTGCCATTGCTGTCCTTTATTTCTTTAATTGCCCCTTTAGCCGCCCTGTGTCTAGTTCTTGTTGCTCGTGGGCGGCCCACCTTCTCGCTATATTCGTAACACTTCTCCCTCTGTACAGTAAATATTTTGGCCGCCTTTACTGCTATACTTTCCTCTGCCGCTGCTTTGGCTATCATAACTTCCAGGAGTCGTTGCTCCATCTCGCGCCCTCCCAATGTGGCTTGTGCTAGCCTCTGCTCCGCTTCCATCAGAGCATTACTTAGGTGATCCGTCCTAGCCTTCTCTTTTTTTTGTTTCGAAATACTAAAGCTAAGTATCTCACCCCGCACCCCCGCCTTAAAAGCGTCCCAGTCATTCCCTACAGTCGTGCTCCCCCTATTAATGTCCCAGAACCCCTTTATCCATGAATGCATGTGGTTAAGATATTCCTCGTCTGCCAGAAGCTCCCTTTCAAATGTCCACAATCTCACCTGCCTCTTGAGCCCACCGCCCATTATTGTTAAGATCAATGGGTTGTGATCTGACAGGATATGTGGTAGTCGCTCCACCTTTAAGTTAGCTAGCATTGATCCTGAAGTAAAAAAATAATCCAGCCGTACACATTTTTTATGCGGTGCTGAATAATAAGTAAAGCCAGCCTGTCCTGGTTTCAGCTTCCCCCATGCATTGTTACCCGCCATAGTCAGTATTGCTCTGCAAACCCTTTTTTCCTTCCTTGATATTGTCTCAAAGGTTCCATGCCTAAGCCTGTAGCACCATCTATTAAAATCCCCAGCTAGAATTATCCTAGGCGCCCAAGTGGCTAGTTCTAAATCCAAGAAATCAAACAGTTCTGAGTCATCCTCCGTTGAGCCATATATTGACCCCAGTGTGATCCATTCTTCACCAATCAAACATTCTACCAAGGCCCATCTTCCCCATTGATCCTCCAGCCTTTTCCTTGTGCTGATATTGTAAAATGTAGTTAGGATAGCCACCCCTCTTGTTTTAGCTCCTGGTCTCGAGTATGCCAAGAGACGCAGCCCTAATTATTCTAGCAGGAACGGTTTGTTCCCTTCTATACGAGTCTCTTGGAGACATATAAAGTCTGCTTGTGACTTCAATAGTAACGCCACCCTTTGTCTTTTTAGCCGGTCATTGAGCCCACATACATTCACCGTTAGAATCTTAATATCGGTACCCATAGTTCTTTCTTTCCACAGGGCACCACAAGTCTACCATGACGCTGCCATACCTTTCCGTCATTCTTTTCCTGTTCCTTTCTCTTATTTGCATTGACCAGTTTTCCTGCTTTGTCTCTCTGTGCTGTTGTGCCCTTATCATTACCTTCTGTCCTGTGCCCCCCCTTACCCCTTCGGTGCTCATGACGAGCTCAGCTCGTCATTAGGCACAGTACTCGTGTGATCATGACGAGCTCAGCACAGCAGGGGAATATCTTCAGCAACCAAGGTGTTAAGCCTTGCTGGAAATAACAGATATGCTTCACATCCTATGTTTTTAAATGGGTCTTTCATCTGCCTCAACCGTCACCTCCTCTCCACGGTAAAGTGGCAGAAGTCTGGTCGTGCAAAGAAAGTTATCCCTTTAAATGTGCGACGGTCCTGTGGTCTAGCTCTATCCATGATCTCCTGTCTTGCCTGGAAATTTCCAACAAACACCAGCATAGCTCTAGGCCTGCCTTTCTGTGCAGCGCCATATACCTTCTTTTGTGCCAGGGGAAATCTATGTGCTCGCTGCACCTCATTATCCCAGTTCCAGTTCTAAATTTCTGGGAATGCACCTTTTAGGAGCGCAATCACAAAAGACCTGGCGTCCTGCTCCTCTGCCCCCTCCGGAATGCTCAGAAGTCGGATATTATTATGTCTTTGCCTGTTCTCGATGTCCTCGAGCTTCCACTGGATGTCTTCTGTGGCTCTCTTGGGCCTCCCTGAATTCCTGCCAGCGTGTCACCTCATCTTCCAACTTTCTTGTGCTTTCCTCTACTTCCGTTACTCTTCCTGCCATCTCTGCATATAGCTTATTAATTTTGCTTAGAGACCCTTTAATTTTTTTGTTAGCTTGCTTAGCTCTTTTGCTCTCCGTTCTGGCTTCTCCCTGCATCTGTTTTAGGGTGGCATAGAGTAAATTCATCGTAGGGGGTTGCTCCTGTGTGCCTTGAGGTCTCCTCTGTTGCTCTCTAGTCTCTCCTTTTTCATGATATAGACTAGAGGTTGCTGAATAATCCCAAACTAATTTCTTGGCCATATTCGCTTGTGCTGGGCTAATAGGGGTTTTCTTATTGTGCCTCCGGTGACTTTTCTGATGTTTCTTCCTTCGGTTTGAGGAGGCCCGTTGAATAGTCTCGTCTGAGATCTGAGTCCTCTGAGACTGATAGATCTGGGTCTGTGTCTGAAGCAGAGCTTTCTACTGCACTCTCCTCTGACCCACCACTCCCAGATGAGGCCTCCGTTTCATCGTTCACTGGAAAAAAACACTTGTCGTTTAGGGAGCGTGGTGCTAGCGACCCCGTTTCTGCCATAGCCTGTGTGCCATGAGCACTTGGATCCTCTTGTGTGCCATCACGCTCCAGATCTACCATAAGGACTCCCTTATCGATAGTGTCCACGGTATCAGCCATCTCTTTCCCTGTTATATTTTCTGATACCCTTAGCCCATTTGTGTCTGTGATCACGATCGAGCTTCTGCGCACCCCCTGCCCGGTAGTACCGTTGCACTTCAAACCTGACCCCTGCACATCTTGCCCCTCAATGGTCTCTCCTGATAGCCGAGTACCACCTTCCCCTCCGTCGTTAATCATGCCATTCTCTCTGTTAGTGTCAATGTCCAGATTTTCTGCGCGGCTTACCTTTCTGCGCGCCTCCGTATCACCCTTGGAATCCGCCGCCGTTTCTCTGCTATTCTGTCCAGCAGGCTTCCTCGCCTCGACTGTTGGCGAGGGCTGCTCCAGTAACAGCGGCTCTGGCTGCGGCGCATCCGGGATTGCCCTGTTTGTCGCTCCCTGTGTGCGCGCCGCTTTTGACGGTGATGATGCTCCGGCTTCAGCCTCTGTGTTCGCGTGTTCCTCAGCGCGCCCTGGGCTGTCACCAAGAACCGGATCGATCAGTGCGGCTCCCCCTGCGAATGCTTCTGCCAAGGTGCGTTGTCTCAAGGTAGTGCCCCTGGGTGTTTTACAACTTGTGTCTCTCAGGGTTGTCTTTGAGTTTGTATTCTTCTTAGCAGCCGCCGCGGCAGCCGCTTTCTGTTCGGCTTTCAGCTTGGCCCATTGCTCTGCTCTCTGCTCGGCATCTTTCTCCCTGGTCGCTTTAGCCTTCATTTTCGAAGCAGAGTCTGCTGTAGTGCCCATGATTTTCGCTGTTGCCTGTCTCCTGGTTACGGCATGGTTGTGGGCATCAGATTGTTTCGACGGGTCAGTCGTCGTTCTCAACGTCCTTAGCCGTGTCCTTCAACTTAGTTCCCCGTGCCGGCATCTCCACACTACCAGTACTATAATCGCTTTCCCAATGGCTTTTGTACGAACCCACCAGCACTGCAGCTGAGCCTTACGACAGATTCTATGATGCATCAATGCCAGGATATTAGTAACAATGTTTCTCAGTCTTTCGATCCTCTGCATGCCTTCTGAGTTATACAGTCGTTTTCCCAATCCGCTGGGAGAGAGAGGTTGGAGCGACTTACTCCTGTGACCTGTCCGCGGCCATCTTGCCGAAAAAAAAAAATGCCATTTGCAATGTCAATAGATCTAACTTTAACAAAGCTGAGACCATTGCACTGTAAGTGCTTGTTTTTATTTTCTATTAACTTGCCATTCCAACTCAGTTCATTAAACAAGAGGAAAAAATAGAGTGCCTGCATCACTTTGTAGACGAGCACATGCTTCGTGTGCACACCTACAAAAAGACAGACACTGCATCACTGCACCCACAAAAAGACAAAGACACTGCATCATTGCACCCACAAAAAGACAACGACACTGCAACATTGCACTTTGTATTTTTCTAGGGTGGGGGTTCCACTTTAGCCATGCTGCACGCCATCACTTAAAACAATGGGAAAGCCAACAGGCTGGTTGAAAGGCGAGACCTATTGCCTTTGCCAATGCATGTTTTCTCATTTTACGTCTCACCGTCGGCTAGAAGCTAGAGGTCAGCATGCTCCCACTCTCTTCGGTGCCTCCGGGGCCTGTGGGGGACACCGGTGTCATCTGATACGTCACACGGTTCAGCAGACCGAACAGGTCAGGCACGTATTTGCGAGTCACGTCACATTGCGTGCCCCGCCCCCTCCCTGCGTCTTATAGGCCTCAATGACTAGACTCTCCATTGAACACATAATAAAAAGGCTCGCCGCAGTGGCTGCTGGGTAGCGGCGTCAGGCGCCCTCTGCTGCGACAGCTGCGGCCTTGGCTCGTTCCCGTGTTCTTTATAGTAGAAGAGCACGAAAAAACACAGAGGGTGTATGGAGGGTGGCGGGGGTGGGGCTGCGCAACACAGATTTCATTGAACCGTGGTAGGATTGCAAGAGCGAGGAATGAGCGTGTGTCAGCTAGTTCCAGGCATACTCTGCAAGTGCAACTTGATTAGATTGCAGAATAGAAATGCATCTTCATACTTGCGTTATGTAATGCATTTCCGCTCGTCCTATGGCAGGTGATGTCTGTGGAAATGTTAGTTTGGGGTGCTAGTAACAGAACCACGAAGGCTGTGACGACGCCGACAGCCACCAAGAATAGCTGCGAAGTGTTCCCATGTCACGTGACAGTTTCAAACACCTTTTGTTTTCAACCGACATCGTGTTGCAATCTATCGGACTACCGTTACAATCTTAGGCACGAAACTACAAGTCCCACAATGCACCCGTCTGTTGGCTAAAAGAGTTAGACCTGATTGGACACATCACATGGCATGGGTCTACTTCTTGAGAACTACTATGATTGGAATAACGAACCTGATAAATTAGATTCGTGCAGGTTACGCTCAGGGCTGGATATAATGGTTTCCCTGTCCACATGGAGCTCTCTGGTAATCTTGAGACAGAACATTTGGATCAAGCAGTAGGAAACACGGGCGGGACGACAATACGGTACAAGTGTTAAAAGGAGACCCGTAGAATGCAGAGAGGTGGGGTTAATGAAATAGCATCATGTGTGAGTAAAATTACCCAGTCTTGGTTTATTTTGTATTCTAGGATTTGTACACCAGGAAACTCGACCACTCTGGAAGGGACGAAGTAGAAAGACGAGAGACATAACAACAAAATCCGAAGAAAGTGGGTCAGGGAGAGACATGAGAGGCAGAGAACATCGAGACACGAGGACCATTAGAAAGGATGGAGAGACATGGATGTCTGGGAACAAAACGGGGTCGGAGATGAAGCCGAAAGAGCAAGAAAAACCGTGGCGTGAGGTGGCTAGCCTACACGCAGGGTAGAATTCTTAAAAATTCTCGAATCCCTGGGTGCGCAGGGAAGGAGTGGGCAGGAAAGGAACGACTGGACTCGTTCCTCGTCGCTATAGTGTGTGGACCTTCCAGGCTCTGTGCATTGCAGTGTCTCTGGACGTGCTCCAGCTCGGCGCACAGAATATTGATTTTGATGCCACCAGGGGGAGGGAGTAAACCAGAGAGTGGTGACCTTGCTGATGATGAGCGCGGCTAGGCGTGGAGGGAGCGCTGCCCTGCAAACAAGAAAAAACGAATCCTGGGATTGGATGGGGGAAGGGCGGTGGCAGTTCTGCTTCTTTGGCATTTAGCCTCAAGGCTGCTGATGGACATGTCATTCACTGTCCCTTCTACTCTTCAAAATTTTAAGGAATGCCCACCAAGGTGACCTTTGGGGTAGCCATAAGACGAGGCATTTGGGCATCCCTAATTGCTCAGGTCTGGGGTGGTACTGCCCAGGCCACTGAAAAGAGCAACTTATGTAAGTGAGAAGATGTATATAGTGAAGAACTAACAAATGAGGAGTTTATTCTAAATATGAGATGGCAGGTCTCGTGGTGCAAATTCCTGACAAAAAAAAAAAAATATTCAAGCAGGGGGTCACTAAACACATCATCAACTGGCCTCCTGGACGGTCACGCTTCCCTGCTTCCCTCTAGGAACAGACAGAAGGTGTGTTGAGGATCGAAAAGTCCCTGCTGGCTGATTAAGAACGACCTTCTGTGGGAGAAAGATGGGTAGATTTTCCTGGAGAGGTCTGTGAAGGAGATACAGGACCTTAAGTCAGGCCCACCCACCCCATCAGTTGGGGGATATAGGACATACCTACTGGCCTCACCCCGTGGTGTTCGAGGTAGTTTGCTACTCGTGTCGTTGGACCTGCCTACTAAGGCTCTGCAAACTGTTCCGAGTACAACCATTGCAGCACTTGGGTTTCAGGGTAGTGAGGGCGAGCAGTCATAGGGGTCTCAGAGAAGTAAGAGGTTAAGAACTCAGAACTCAACAATCAACCCACAGACACATTTAGGAGTTATCCAGCTCAGTGCTGCACTTTATGGAAAAGAAAAGACTTTTAATCTCACTGCACTACTCAATAGTGTAGAGGTCACTGAATACAAATAAATGCTAATAATCTCTAGTGTGCGCAGGGTATGGCCCTGCCCAGTTCGTGTCTCACCTACCCTAGCAAGCTAAGCCAGCATTTTACCTGTAAGAGTGCTCTCAAAAGTCTGTGCAGCGGATGCAACTACATTGGCCCTCCTTTGCAGCTTGCATTCTTCGATGCAAGACTGTAGTGATAGTATTACTGGATGTCGTCAAAAGACTGACCAATAGGGGGGTCTTAAAAGCAGCACCCTGCTCAGAAGCAGCAGCTCCAGTAAAAAGTTATAGGCAGGCACTCAGAGAGGGTGACCGCCAGGTGGAATTATTTGACAGTGATCCCTAAGGCAGTGGCACCAACCTAGCAGATCGGCCTCTCTACTCATTACTCTTCGACAGCTGTGGCAGCACCAAATGAATAAACCCACGAACAGCTCCCAAGGTGATACACTTCTGGCGTAAACTCGACAGAGCTCACTCCACATACGGCACAGATAGGTCAGGAAGACCCTATCGCAGCACAGGGCCTACCCTGGTACATTCTCTCCACTGTTAACTTTCTCTGGAGTTCCCCTCACAGAGAACACCAATAGAACTCTCCCCCTGGACAGTCTCTCCTCCTGCAGGGCCTAGCACATTTCTTCCCTCTGTCAGAAGGCAGGCTTCATGGCTCTTCAGGCAGACCCTCAGCTCCTCCAGGTGATAGCCCCTCATTTTTTGGGAGACTGCCTGTCAGAGAGTCACCAGCAGCTATTTGAGTACTTTGGCATGCACCCTTCCTTGGTCAAAAAGAACCTTGGACTAGAACAAAGTGGGATGGTTTCGATCCCACTTATGTACACATTTTCCAGACAGGAAATGTGGATCCACTGTCTCAAGATTCAGACCTGTTCAAAAGGGCAGTCATAGCAGAGAAACCACTCCACCCTAAACAACAGCAGCTGCAGAACCTACCCATACAGTCTATCAAATGGCAAAGCTCAGGAAGACCTAATTAGTAGCCCCTGGCAAACAAAGTCTTCATAGAATTTCCAGGGTTAGTCCAGTCCCATCATTGTCTGGATGTCCAGCCACAGAAATGCCAGCAATACACTCCCACTTTCAGGGGAAGTTATCCCTATCCTGCATCTTGTTTGATGCTACAATCAGGGGCCTCGACAATGGATCCCAGAGGCTTCAGTACTTAGACACACACATGCAGAGTCCTACCACCACCTATGTCATAGACTCACTGCACATGCCCTAGATATGCAAACAGGATGTCAGTGCAAGTTTCTGGGTTTTACATAATCGCATAACATTAAACGGGGGCAGGGGTAGTATGCCACATTCTCTCACTTACACAGATCAAAAGGTGTGGTCACACAAAAGATTCACAATACATGGTAGAGTGCCACCACCGCTTTAAGTACCACGGACACTAGTCCACTGTAGACTACGAGGGTACGTTCGGTGCACTCAACGTCACTGGGTACGCCCTGAACCATGCATAGTCAAGGACAGGCCGAGTCCTCTGCACTCATGCTAGATGAGCATGACATCAGGGCCAAAATTAAAGATGGGATGCCAGGTTCACATGCAGGGCGTTACTCAGACCAGAGGTACTTACCTTTGTACCAAAGCAGGGGGCATTTCTGCCTCAACGCCTTACATTTAACCATGGCAGCCAAATGCAGCAGTTCTAACAGGTGACACATGGCCCTTCTTCTAACCTTAAATAGCAGCAGAACATCCCATTCTATAGTTTGAAGCCGATGAAGGAGGCACTGAAAAAGACCCACCCATGGGAAGTTAGTGTAGTCTAACCAAGTGTTCTCCATCACCTCACACAAGACGATGAACATTCAATCAATCAGATTCTTGTAGAGCGCAACTACTCACCTGTAAGGACCTCAAGATGCTGGGGGGGTTGTAGCAGATCAGTCTAGGGCCCTGCGGTTCAGTCGAAGAACCAAGTCTTGAGATCCTTCCTGAATTGAGGCAGTGATGGTGATTGCCTGAGGTGAAGAGGAAGGGTATTCAAGGTCTTTGCAGTGAGAAGGATCTTCGTCCATTCGTGGTCTTGCGGATGGCTGTGATGGTGGCCCGGGCCAGCTGGGGGGAGCGGAGATTTCTGGGTAGGTACTTTGAATGCAAGGCAATGGTTAAGGTATGATGGTCCTTCGTGATGTAGGGCTTTATAGTTGTGGATGAGGCGCTTGAAGGTTATTCTTTTAGTGACTGGGAGTTAGAGGAGGTCTCTCATGTGACCGGCGATGTGGCTGCAGCAGGGGGTGTTGAGGGTGAGCCTTGCGGAGGCGTTCTGAATGTTCTGAAGTTTTTTAAGGAGTTTCTGGGTGATGCTGATATAGAGTGCATTGCCGTAGTCTAGTCTGCTGTTGATGAGCCCGTGGTTGACAGTCTTTCTGGACTCGGTGGGGATCCCCTTGAAAGTCTTGAGGAGTAGGCGTAGCGTGTGGAATCAGGATGATGTGACTGCATTGATCTTGCGGTTCATGGTTAGCGAGGAGTCCAGGATGATGCTGTGGTTTTCTGCGTGGTCCGTAGGTGAGGGGTGGGTTACAAGTGCTGCGGGCCACCAGGAGACATCCCAGGTGGAGGGTCTAGAGGCCCGGATGAGGGCTTCGGTCTTCTCAGAGTTGAACTTGAGGCAGCCAGGTGGCGACGGTCTTCACCCCGTTCTGGATGTTGATCCTGACGATTGTGCGTTCATTTGTGAGAGAGAGGATCAGCTGGGTGTCCTCGGCGTGGGAGATGATATTGAGTCCGTGGTTCCTGACTATGGCTGCGAGCAGGGCCATGTAGATGTTGAAGAGAGTGTGGCTCAGGGAGGAGCCCTGGGGCACTCTGCATCTGATCTCTGTGTGATTCAGAGTGGAATGGTGGTAGTCTGACTTTCTGCGTTTGGCCAGTGAGGAAGGAGTGGATCCAATCCAGGGCTTTGTCACGGATGCCGGCTTGCGTAGTCTTGTGCATAGGGTGCGGTGGGAGACAGTATCGAAGGCAGCCAAGAAGTCCATGAGGATGAGGGCAGCATTTTGCCTCTGTCGAGAAGGGTGCAGACGTCGTTTGTGGTGGTGAGGAGGACAATCTTGGTGCTGTGGTTGCTTTGGAACCCGGACTAGGAGGGGTCCAGTATGAGATTAGCCCCGATGAACTCGGAGAGTTGGGCACTGACGGCCTTCTGAATGCCCTTTGCTGGGAAGGGGAGCAGAGAGATGGCTCTGATGTTCTTGAGATTCGTCGGGTTGGCAGAGGGTTACTTCAGCAGGGGCTTGATCTCTGCATGTTTTCAGTCCTCCGAGAAGGTGACGGAGTTGATGGAGCAGTTAATGGTGAGGCAGAGTTCACAGCGATAGAGGCGCCATCGCTGTTTAAGATGTGATGCGGGCATGGGTCCGAGGGTGCTCTGGAGTGGATGCTTTTCATTATCTTGAGGTTGTCGTCAGCAGTGAGGGAAGTCTAGCTGAGCAGGATCTCATGGGGCCCGGCGTTGTTGGGTGCGTTGGCTGCGGTTGGGATGGGAGGGTCCTGAGTATCGAAGCTATTGTAGATCTCCATGATCTTGTGGTGGAAGAAGGTGCTGAGTTTGTTTCAGAGGTCTTGGGAGGGCCGGATGTCTGCTGTCTTTATGGTTGGTTTGGCAAACTCTTTGACCATTGCAAAAGGTTCCTTGCTGCTGCGTGTGTTGGTGTTGATCCTTTCTTGAAGGGTGGCTTTCTTGGTTGTTCTAATAAGGTGGTGGTGTGCGGTGACAGCAGTTTTGAAGGCTGAGTGGTCTTCTAGGGTCTTGCTGCTCCTCCATCTCTTCTCGAGCTGTCCACAGGTGCGCCTGGATTTATGAAGGATGGGAGAGTACCACCTGGCTTTCGTGGAGTCTTGCTTGCCTGTGGTTTTCTTGAGGTAGCCAGAGTGTAAGCAGTTGGTGATCCATTGGTGGAGGTTGCATGCTGAGCTGTCGGCATCCGTGGATGTTGGTGGTGGGTTTATGCTGAGGAAGTGGTGAGCTGCTCTTCTGAGACCTTGTTCCAACTTCTACAAGGGTGGTGGTGGGAATGGTGGTGTACTGTGAGACACTGGACAGCAGAGTAAGGGCATCACTAATGGAAGCCGAGAAAAGACCATTCTAGTGACCACTTTAGTTTGTAAAAGCAATTTCAATACTGGGTCAAAGAAAACCCCTACGTTTTTAAATGAGTTGGAAGTGTTGGATGCAAAAAAAAGAAGAATGTGCCAGCTGCAGACTTGTGTGCACGTTTAACCTACGGGTCATAGATTTAAAATCAGTCTGATAGCTCAAAGGGTTAAACAATACTCTGCAGAGAATTGTTTGTAGCATGCAGGTCAAAGTTTGCAAACCATGTGAGTCAGCACTAAAGCTCGAAGGAGTGAAGATGGTTGTACTTTAATAGTGCCTGCCAGATGAAAGCATGGAGGACCTTTGAGGAGCTTTATGGGAGTCGACTAGTGAACTTGCTCCAAGACTTCAAATTAACAACACCATCCTTACCCTGTTATAACTGCAAGTTTGTATTTATCATGGATATTTTCCTAGAGGAATTCTGGAAAATGATTTGGCTGGCCTCCAGATGTCTCCTGTGGTATTTCAGAAAATGAGAAGCGGAATACATTTAGCATGAAAATCTTAAAATCATTGTTTCTGACAAGAGGTTCCCTAGAATTCTTGATTGCCTATGGTAACTGTTGGGCCATCTAACGGAACTGTTATGAAAATCATTGTATTTCGAAATTTTCACCACTCATTGTGTGGTGAAACACTTGTGAATCAACAGTTACAAGAATTTATCCAGAGGAAGGCTTTGCAAATTATATGGGGAAGCTGAAACTGCACAGACGGGTGTCTATAAAATCTTATATTTATACTTTTATCCAAGGCCCCCTTTTGTCCAGCACTTATAATTTTCTTACGCCAGACAGATAGGGTCCAGGCATGAGTTTGTGGAAGAGCGCATGTCTCATGGGTTATTACCGTACCTCTGTGATTTTATTGCTCTATAATAAGGCCATGCACACAATTTTGTCTGGTGTGCCGAAGCAAAGGAGTTGCATCGATTAGCCAGGGTTCACCGGCAATTACGCAGGATTTCAAAAATAAATTCTTCAAGTAGAGTGGGACCATTTCTGTGTCCCAGCTTTCTGCTGGTTCCCCGTTTCCTTTGTTTGGAGCTTCACGTTAATATAAGCTATGAGACTTCATTTACCAACGACAGGGTCTCGGTTTAACCTTCAGGTCACAGCTGGGAGCTCTATAATACAGGTCAGGCAACCTATGTCTCAGCAAGGCAAACGCTCGCCCAAGGCAAATGGAATGGTCTGGGGGCCAAGAGTTTACATCCGGACATAGCAGGCTCAACCTCCCATCCTCCTGAGGTCGGATATTCGAGTAAAATAATTTGGGTAATAGCAACAGCTGTTATGTACAGTGCTTACAATCAACAGAAGCAGCACATGAGAAGAAGTTATTATTTTACAAGATTAGTAACAGTCCTCTGGTTTAATATACCTGCTGAAAAGATTTGAAGCAACTTGCAAGTCACGTCTTCGAAATCCATTCGTTAATGTGGCTTCGTCTGAATTTAGTTTGAGAACTGAAGATTGCAAATCCAAATCTCAGTAAAACGGTTCACTTAGCTGATGTGCTGGTTGCACAGATACATGTCCTGCTCCTCGGAGGGAATGAGGCCAGGGGAATACGGTTCCTTAACTGAATGTTTGTTTTGCCGAGTAGAAGGAGGGGAGGCAGAAATTACCATTTTCTTTTTTTTTGGTGAGATATTTTTACATAAATTAACATTTTCCACTTTTGTTATTTGCTCCACCACCCTCTTTTTCCTCATTCAATTCCACATCTTACATTGGGTGACATTTTTTTTCCATTTCTGATCCAAATATTCTCGTTTTCAGATTGTAAGGCTGAGAGAGGAGTGCGCTACGAAGATCAATATACCGATGGATTGATTACCAAGGGGCTGACGAGAGGTGCTTTCGAGGGCTGCGACGTCACCAGGAGCCATGGCGGCGGAAGAAAGAGGCAGGAACGAGTGTCCTTCACAATGACTCATCTATCTATAGCTTCGGCAATGTGAGGGGTTGGGAGGGAGCTGCAGCTTCTACGGAGCATTTCAGAGCCCGTGCTTTTAGCGAGATTACGGCAGCACGCCAACCTGCAAGGTTCGTGTATCTGGGTAGGCTACATCAACCAATGTAATAATAAGAATCAGCTCCTATCCAACCTAGATCACATTCTACACCGACACACCCTTATAATTGGAAGGTGCAGCTTTTAAAATAACTTACGGTCCACTGCCCCCTCCCACACCCGAGGTGCCACAGAGATGGGCAGAGGCGCAAGTAGAAGGGGAGGCAGGGAGGGGTATAAAGGGTGTGGGAAATAATTGGGTGTGGAATAGGGTAAAAAACAAGCACCGGCGTTGCCAATAGGTCTCGCAGTAGGAAAGTTGGAGCTATTACAATTGCAAATAGCAATGCCTTTTATTTTTGTTTTCATTTTAAAAACATTAAGTGCTTTGTCATTTACAAAACCAATAGCTCCAACTTTCCTACTGCGAGACCTATTGTGCACTGCACAGTGTGGGTGAAAGTTGCACTGCATGGGTGTGAGTGCCTTTGAGTGAGTGGCGTTGCGTGGGTGAGTGGCGTTGCGTGGGTGAGTGGCGTTGCGTGTGTGAGTGGCGTTGCGTGTGTGAGTGGCGTTGCGTGTGTGAGTGGCGTTGCGTGTGTGAGAGTGGGCTTGCGTGTGTAAGAGTGGGCTTGCGTGGGTGTGAGTCTGACAGTGGTGCTGTGTGGGTAAAAGTGGTGCTGTGTGGGTAAAAGTGGTGCTGTGTGGGTAAAAGTGGCACTGCGTGGGTGTGAGTGGCGTTGCGTGGGTGAGTGGCGTTGCGTGTGTGAGTGGCGTTGCGTGTGTGAGTGGCGTTGCGTGTGTGAGTGGCGTTGCGTGTGTGAGTGGCGTTGCATGTGTGAGTGGCGTTGCATGTGTGAGTGGCGTTGCATGTGTGAGTGGCGTTGCATGTGTGAGTTGCGTTGCGTGTGTGAGAGTGGGCTTGCGTGGGTGTGAGTGGCGTTGTGTGTCTGACAGTGGTGCTGTGTGGGTAAAAGTGGTGCTGTGTGGGTAAAAGTGGTGCTGTGTGGGTGTGAGTGGCGTTGCGTGGGTGAGTGGCGTTGTGTGTGTGAGTGGCGTTGCGTGTGTGAGTGGCGTTGCGTGTGTGAGTGGCGTTGCGTGTGTGAGTGGCGTTGCGTGTGTGAGTGGCGTTGCGTGTGTGAGTGGCGTTGCGTGTGTGAGTGGCGTTGCGTGTGTGAGTGGCGTTGCGTGTGTGAGTGGCGTTGCGTGTGTGAGTGGCGTTGCGTGTGTGAGTGGCGTTGCGTGTGTGAGTGGCGTTGCGTTGCGTGTGTGAGTGGCAACAAAGCACTAAATGTATTCCGAGATGATTGCAATCCTTCTTTATTGTGTACAGCCTGAGACGTGACATCAGCAGCTTGGTGGTGCATGTATACATCCTCGCCTTCCCTTTTCTGGTTATATGATGTTCACGGAATACCGTTTCTGACCGACTCAATTGTGATGCATTTGACAAAACACTCAACAGCCGCTTCTAAAGCGGCAGTGGCGATGTTTTTAAAAAAAGTTTTGTGTACATAGTTTGGAGGAATAGGAATACGCACTGCTGACGAAACCATGTTCATGTGGAAGCCACAAATGGGGTTAGTGGAAGGTGGTAGAAAGGTGCGGAGTCACGAAGGGTAGAGTGAGCCATGAGAATTATTCAGTACCGGCCCAAACATTTATTTACAATTGCAACTCATGAATAACAATTATCTTTTGTAGTTTACATGTATATGTAACAATGGGTACATACCTCACTCACCTACGTGTAACTAGTGGCCTACAGCTAAAATATGGCTCGCTGTAACAAAAGCATTAATAACCAGCTACCTTACATAAAATAGAAAACTGTGACCCATATACAACAGATACATCTACCTCCAACCATTTACCGATGCAACCCTATGACCGAAGATGACGCGGCAAGATGCGAAAGTCCAGAGCCTGGTGGGGGTGGGCGGGAATGCAAGCAAGGGGAGGAGAAGTGTGGCAGGCGGCAGGCGGATTAGGGAGATGTCAGCTGGCCTCGCAATGCTGCCAAATGGCCGGAGGGAAGCCGGATGGGGGCGGGAGAGCCTGGTGGTGGGGGGGCGGGACTAGCACCGATGTTCTGCGCACGTACTTACAAGAAAACACAATAGAATAATGTATCGGGTGTGGGGAGAAAAGCGAAGAGTAAAACTTAATTTTTTTAGAAACAAATAGAAATTCGGTGACGGTCCCTTCAGCATCAGCTGCTGCCTGTGCCTGTGGACCTTGAAATGAATGGCGGCGTTGTCGATCATTTGTTAGACATGTAAATTACTACCCTGTTTACAGCGAGAGTCGCATGCGGCTAGGCGGTGGAGTAGTGAAAATGAGTGGTAATCGGTGCCATTCACCGAAGAAAAAAGTAAAGTTTACAGGTTTTATTTTCCATGGCGGGAGAGCCTGGGGCGGGAATGCGAGCAAGGGGAGGCAGGCAGATTACGAGGGAAGCCGGATGGGGGCGGGAGAGCCTGGTGGTGGGGCGTGAATGCGCGAGGGGAGGCAGGCGGATTGGGAGGGAAGCCTGATGGGGGCGGGAGAGCCTGGTGGGGGGGCGTGAATGCGAGAGAGGGGAGGTGCTGGTGTGGGAGGGGGGAGTTGCTGGTGTGGGAGGAGTGCTGCTAGGGGAGGAGAAGCCTGATGCCGGATGGGGGTGGGAGAGCCTGGGAATGCGAGAGGCTGGGCTTGCATGCGATGCGCGTGCATGTACACGGGAACTGCATGAAAACCGCGGGGCTGAAAGCCCTTTGGTTTCACGATGTTTTCGCCACTTGAATTCTCGCTCCGCTCGATGCGCTTGCGCACATCGATAGGTCGTGAGACCTAAAAAGGCGGGTGGCAGATTAGCTATTGCGTGTTTTTCTGGAGCAAAAAGGTCCAAAGGATGACAACAGCAGTGTAGGAATTCACACGTGTAAACATTAAATAATACTAAGGTCTATGGAAGGGGTTGCTGTCTTCAGAGTGTCTCAATCACTCCTAAACTTCACGTCCCACCATTGCCAATATCCTCTCAGTAGCAGCATAGCAAGGATGCCGTGGGGCCATTCTGGCAGCACGGGTAGGGTGACCAACTGGCATGGGTGCAAATTCAGGACAGCAAGTCTAAAAATTCAGGACAAAGGGTCAAAATTCAGGACAAAAATTCAGGACAGAATGTCAGAATTCAGGACAAAAATTTGGGACAAAAGGTACATTTTACCGACACATCAGAGGAGGTCGCGCAATATTACATAAGTAAACAGACAACCAACACAAGTGCAAATCAAAATACGTTAATATTAGATTGAGAGAACCTTGCACTGCATCTGTTGTGTGCCGGAGTGAAACTTAAATACCTGCTTTTGCATATTGGATGCACCTGGGTAACATTAGCCAAAATGAAACAATCACCCTCCAGAGCTTGGCCCAGGTGAGGTGACAGGACCGCATAAACAAAAACACTTTGCCATGCCCTGGGCTAACGTCATTAGAAGCTGTAGTGGTGATCCGGGGGATGGGGGGGGGGGGGGGGGAGGGAGGTTGGGGCAGTACGGTTCTTACTTGAGAAAAGTTTGCAAAAAGAATGGGCAAGTGGTGCCTTTCTAAGATTATTTGAGAAAGCAAAAAGGTTAATAAAGCAATTGTGAAAGTGTAGGTATTACATCAATAAGGAGATTTGACGTAGGGAACCACTTATTTAGTATACCCACATAGCTGTTAGCTTGTCTGACATAGCTGCCCATCTCTCTCTGCCCTGGCTCCTCTCGAGCCCCAGCCTCTATCTTTCCTCCTGCCAGGCCCTACTGTTTTTGTGCTCTCCCTTATCTCCAACTAGTTCCTAGACAGTCAACCCCTTGTGCTGCCTGTGTTCCCTCGGTTACAGCACATTGTTTGTTTGCTAGAAGTCTCCTGTGCTATCGTTTGACACCTTTACAATGCTCGTACGCTCCCTTTCCACCTGATGCTCTTTCTGGGCCATCAGCCTCCTGTGCCTACACATAGGCATGCATCCACCTATCCCGGCCATGGGCCCACCATTCGCCCTCTCTCCTGGTCACATCCGCCACCAACATCCATGCATTCACCTGTCCACCCACACCAAATATGCATGTATCAGTACAACAATACAACTGCTTCAATCTCCCCACAACACTGTAGACACCCACAGCTTTGAACTGCCTACTCACCTTTCTTTACACAGCCATCAATCCACAAATTCATCCAGCTGTCATATAAATATGACTGTATGGGCACTTATATGTGTTGTTTGACTGAATGCATATCTAAATACATTTCTCTTTGCGTTTCCGAGTGTATATGTGCGTCTTGGTATTGTCTAGTGCATATGGGGAGCTTAGATGTGTTGTTTCTGTTCATGCAGTATACAACCATGTTATTGAAGAACATTCAACACATAAACCTAAACAAGCCGTACCTATTGGCTTTGCCAGTGTTTATTGGTAGTGTGGCATAAGCAGTAACTCACCCCCCCTCTTGTGATGTGTGGTGTTTGTAAGAAGGCAACCAAACAACAATGCTGTTAAAAATAAAAAGAATTAAAGGAATACATTCATTTTAATAACATGGGGAATCCATGTTCACGGAACCTCCTGAGGCTCAGCCGGGAGTAGGCTTATTGCTAATTTGCTCGATCGATTTTAACTTGTGTCAAAACTGCTTTTTTTTTTTTTTTTTAATTTTTAAAAACTTTTATTTTCAAGTCAGTGCACACAGCTGTTTAGCCATACATCCCGGAGGCTAGGCAGCATATCATCGATCAGAAGGCTAGTGTACAAGAAGCATGTTACCCAAACGTACCAAGGTTTTTTTATTTTTTTTTTATTTTTAAGAAATTAACTAAGATGAAAGAGAAAGCACCAAACTAGTGCTAAGAAGCAAGGCAATTTAAACAGTTGTGCAACAGAGCCCGAACATGGTACAGGCTAGGCCAAATAACCTAAAAAGACAATCTGAACAGTACCCATTTGCATGCAAGACCATAGGGGGGGGGGGGGGGGGGGGAGGATATAGGATAGATCTGCTAATAGAACATGTGTTGGAGCCATAGACTACGGGGTCAGCCGTTCTTCCAGGGGGGCGGTGTCAGGCGGTATGCAGATGTCACCCCTATACTCGTTCCAGGCCCCCCATATCTTTTGCCACTTTTTGGGTTCACCCCTGGCCACATAAACCGTCTTCTCTCGGAACATACACCAATCCATGTTGGCCTTCCACTGTACCCCCTTTGGGGCTGTAGCAGCACCCCACATCTGAGCAATATCTCGTTTCGCGACCATGTTTCCCAGGGTGACCCATTGGGTTTGTGCACTATTATAATCAGTAGGACCCCACACATTCAGAAGGCAGCGTCGGGCTTCCGCCAGAACATCCACCCCGGTCACCTCGCTCATGATCATATGTATGCGCCTCCAGTAGGAGGCTACTACACTGCACTCCCAGATAATATGCATAAAGGTGGCTAAAGCACCACAGCCGCGCCTACAGAGGCCGTCCACTGAATGACCCATGTGTATCAACCTGGGACCCGTCACATAAACCCTATGAAGAATTTTTAATTGAACCAGCCGCAGCCTGGCCGGGATAGCCACCTCCTTGGGGGAGGACACTGCATATTGCCAGTCTTCATCGTCTAGCTCTATCCCATCACGCACCCACTGGTCTCTCACCCCAAGGACGAGGTCAGTACGGACATTAATACGTTTTTTATAGATTAAGGAAATGGCACTGTCCGGCATATGGCCGTCCAGCACCCTATCCTCCAACGGGAAATACTCAGGGATCTTCTCGCCCTCCGGCATAGCTGCTAGAAGGGCATGACGCAGCTGGGCGTACCGGAAATATTCTGTTCCACCCAGCTGGTACTCTGTCTGTAAAAGAGTAAAGGATTTTATCTCCCCTTTCACAATCATATCCTCCACCTTAGATATGCCTATCATGTCCCACTTGTCGAATCCCTTCGTGTGCCATAATTTGCCCAGTATTTCAGAATCAAAAAGAGGGGCTGCCATCGTAAGCCTACCCTTCCACCCCTGTGACTTCGTAATCGTCCGCCATATGTGTACAGCTGTCTTCGTTGGCCCGACATTCGACCATCCAGAGATCTCGAGTATCGCGCCCTATGATATTTCCTGTCGTCCAAGAGCCACCGATCCATGGCATAACCTGGGCTTACTGCTGGACCGTAGAGGCCATGATTAAGGGCTGCTAACTGGGAAGCCCAATAGTATCTCCGGATGTCAGGCAATGCTATACCTCCGTCATACCACGGGAGCGTAAGCTTCGTAATGGCAATGCGTGGCCTGCCATCCCAGAGAAGGGCCCGTTGCAAACCCTCGACCTCCCTAAAGTAGCTGGATGGGACCGGATCCTGGGTATTTTGTAGTGCATACAGGAACCTAGGCAGGGACATCATTTTAAACAGTGCCGCACGTCCAGGCAGGGAAAGTGGGAGTTTCCGCCAGCCCTCTACGTCACGCCGGAGACGGGCGAGAGGGGGAAGCAAGTTATTCGTGTAGCGGACTTTGGGATCCGTTGAAATATAGATCCCCAAGTATTTAAATCCCTGCCGCGAGACCTGTATGTTGCAGTCCCTTGGAAGTCGAGGCGTCCCCCCTATCAGCACATACAGGTGTGACTTCGACCAGTTAATAACCAGGCCAGAGTGCCACCCAAAGAGACGGAGCACATCACACACCACAATGAGCGACTTACAAGGAGAGGTGAGATATAGTAAGATGTCGTCAGCGTATAGCGACACCCGGTCCTCGAATCCAGGGGACCAGCGTATTCCGTTTATATCTGGGTGGTGTCGCAGCCACGCAGCCAGCGGTTCAAGTGCCAATGCAAACAACAGGGGCGACAGGGGGCAACCCTGCCTGCTGCCCCTGCGGAGAGCAAAGGATGCAGACACACGGCCATTAACCGTTACATTGGCCAGCGGACTAGCGTACAGGAGCTTGACCCACCCTATGAATTCCGGACCAAATCCGAACTTCGCCAACACTGCCCACAGATAGTTCCACTCGAGGGAGTCGAACGCCATCGTAGCATCCAGAGACGCCAGGACGGCTGGCTCCCTGAGCGTGTGGGCCCTGGCGAGGGCCCCATGCAGTCTCCGAAGGTTAAGGGCAGTGTTGCGGTGTGGAATAAAGCCCGACTGGTCCGGGTGCACCAAGTCGCCAATCGCTCCAACCAAACGGTTGGCCAGCAATTTAGCCAGAATCTTGGGTTCAGCATTCAACAGAGAGATGGAACGATACGATCGGCACAGGTCTCTGGGTTTCCCTTCCTTATGAATGACCACAATGGTGGCCAGTCTCTGGTCCAGGGGAAGCATGCCCATCTCCCGCGCCTCCAGGAACATGTTCCGCAGGGGCGGGGAGATGACATCAGGCTTAATCTTATAAAGCTCCACAGGTATACCATTGGGGCGGGCGCTTTGCCGGATCTAAGGGAGCGTATGGCGAGGGC
Source organism: Lissotriton vulgaris (assembly GCF_964263255.1). Lineage (NCBI taxonomy): Eukaryota > Metazoa > Chordata > Amphibia > Caudata > Salamandridae > Lissotriton > Lissotriton vulgaris. The sequence goes on along the minus strand of NC_141695.1, from coordinate 1,717,921,602 downwards.
AATCTCATCAGCGGTAATATCTCTATCCAAGTCGTCCCGATCCGCTTCCGACAGACACAGGAGTTCCGCCTCTGCCAAAAGCTCCCCAGAGTCGGTCTCGGACTTGTCAGAGACCGAGGTGTAAACGGCCTCAAAATAGTCCTCAAACGTCGCGACAATGGCACTCGGATCGGTGACAGTCACGCCGTCCTCCCCCAGCACCTCCGGGACCACCCGGCTGGCTCTCTCTTTTTTATCCAGCCAAGCGATGAGCTTGCCCGCCTTATCCCCGACATTGTAGATCCTACCCTGTTGCTCTCTACCTATGACCTTGGCAGCGTCAGTGACAGTAGCCCGATATTCTGACTGTTTAAGTGAGAGAACATGGAGTAGGTCTGGTGTCGGGTCGACTTCCAGTTGGGAGTCCAGATCTTCAATCTCAGATTCGATTCGCACCACATCCGCGTCTCTGCGTCTCCGAACATCAGCAATAAGGGAGAACGCCTCACCCCTCAAGACCGTCTTAAATGCCTCCCATAGGGTAACAGCCGATGCAACTGACCCAGAGTTTTCAGAAAAATAAAGCTCAATAGCCTTGGCCATGAGTCCACGAGTCTTGGGGTTACGGAAGTACCACGGATTAACCGATACCACCCTCTCGGTCACCACAATGTCGAAGTCAAAGGACACCCAGACCGGGGAACGGTCTGAGATGCCCCTAGCCAGCAATCGGGCTTCAGAGACTGCCGACGCGTGGGCCGCTAGAGCCAGAACATAGTCGATTCTGGAGAGGCTTCCATGCGCCCCTGAGTGGAATGAGTATTGACTCTGGGTAGGATGCATGAGCAGCCAGCAGTCAATAAGTCCCATAGTGTCCAGGAAGTCGGGGAGCCACGATTGCGAACTTCGGAGATCTCTGGGTGGATGTCTGTCTAGGGTCCCCGAACAAACTGAATTGAAGTCGCCTCCTATAATAAGCAGACCCTCAGGTAGACCCAAAATGGCGCTCCCAATATCCTGAAACGTGATGTTTTGCAACCCAGGGGGAACGTAAACTGAAACCAGAACCAAAGATCGTCCCTCCCATCCCCCCGAGACAGCAACGTACCGCCCCCTCTCATCAGCAACACTAGAGTCAATCTCAAGAGGGAGAGACGCGCGCACCATGATCCCCGCCCCCCAGGACCCTGAAGAGAACCCCGAATGTGCCACCATCTTGAAACCCTTCCTATTAAGCGCTTGGCACGTGTTTCCCACCAAGTGTGTCTCTTGTAGCAAAATAACGTCAGGCATACATCTTTTAAACAGTTGCAGAACCACACCTCTCTTTATGCGATCCCCCAGCCCGTTGACGTTCCAACACAATACTTTTAGTTTCCTACCCCCCATCGTCAAATCGTGGGCCTTTGCCGATCTCAGCAGGCATCATAGTTACACAAGCAGAAGAATTACAGTCTTTACATTGCCTTGAAGAAGAGAAAGAGAAAAAAAGAAAAAACACACAACCAACAATCGAACCACCCCCCACCCTGCACCCCTGCATCAGACTAAGTAGCCCACTCAAAACTGCTTTTTAAACTCCCCTCTCAGCGGATTTAGCGCTGGAGAGGGAGAATACTTGGAACTTTTTCTGCCGCCATTCACCACGCCGAGAGGGAGAATACTTGGAACTTTTTCTGCCGCCATTCACCACGCCGAGCATAGGGACACACCCACTTTGAGGCCACGCCCCCGCCACTATCCCAGCCCTATAAACATGTCTATGTCCTGGAAGCGTAGCGGATGAGCACAGCGGGCGCGACGATTGCGCGCCGAAGGCAAGCTCGTCTGCGCTCGTCCGCGATCATGACGCGACCAGGGCCGGTCCCCCTGCCCGACTCACCAGCAACACCACCGCGACATACACTCGGACTGAGTTGATGTCCCTGAGACCTTCCTCATGTTCGGCCTGCCCCTAGCCTATCCCTGACGTTCGGAGCCAGGAATACGTGTGTGGAGTCTGCCATTTCTCCCTCCCACCCTTCGATCTAACAAACAGTCCACCCCACACTCAGAGTCCCGCCTCCACTGGCAGAGCCTGCCCCTCCTCGACCCTTAAAGCAGCGCTGATCAACTGCAGATCATTGAGCAAACACGCCATTGGCATCTGGCAGTCCCTACGGGACAACAATTGGGATCTGCTTTTCTTAACAGAAACCTGGCTGAATGATACCACCAACCCCATCATCACTCTTGCCCTGCCGGAGGGTTATAGTATAATTTGTGCCAATAGACCCAAGGGTAAACAGGGGGGTGGCGTTGCCCTTATCCACAAATCCAAATGGACGGCTACCCTCCCTCTTTATGACCAAATTGACTGCTTAGAAGGACTGCCTTTTAGTGTTCAAATCTCCCCGTCTACATCTTGTTCGGGAATACTAATCTACCGCCCCCCCCATTCCAACACTTCATACCTGCCGGTCCTGGCGGACTATATTATTCAGCTTAGCACACGCTATGCCAACTTCACTGCTTTAGGGGACTTTAATCTCCACGTAAATGAGGAATCTTGTTCGCACAGTAATAACTTTGTTTCTACGCTGGGGGCCTGCAATCTAGCTCAAAAAATAGTTCTATCCACGCATAAATCGGGACATACACTAGATTTGATCTGTTTCAACTTGCCTAATATTCTGACAGCTTCCCCTATTCCGGTTATTTGGTCACATCATTTCCTCATCCCTTTTGAGATTGATATTCCTTGTTCCATCAGGCCTAGTATCACTCCTAAAGCATCAGGCAGAAAATGGAGCCGCATTACTCCAGAAACGCTCCAGGAATACCTAAAAAACTACCAACCCATCCCGTCGTCTGACCCAGATAGAGGTATTGACCAGTTCAACGCCTGGATCGGTCAGGCCCTTGAGGCTTTGGCTCCTCTCAAGCCCATTAAAACCTATAGGGCCGCACCATCAGCACCGTGGTATTCCGACGAGCTTCGTCAGAAAAAGGCCTCTTGTAAATCTTTCGAACGCTCCTGGAGGCAGAATTATTCCCTGGATAGTAAAATCTCCTATAAGTCAGCCCTCAAAGAATATCGGCGAATGATTGAGGTGCACAAAAGGGAATATTTGGCCTCTAGAATTAAACACGCTAGCAATGGCACCAGGGAGATTCTTAACATAGTCAGATCCTTTACAGACCCTAACGCGCTGACTCGGACTCAGCCTGCCTTCCAGTCTCTGTGCGATAAACTTTCGCAATTCTTTGAGGAAAAAATTGAGAACATCTACACCTCCTTCCCTATTTCTAACAGAGAAGGATCGGAGGAGGAATTCATTACATACACGCCACAGTCGTCCGTTTTGCTTGAATTTGCAGATATTTCTGAAGCCGACTCCATGGTAGAATTACTCAAATGCAAATCTGGTTCTCCAAATGACCCGTGGCCAGCCACACAATATAAAAAACTGGCACCCCTGCTCAATCCATATCTGAACCACATTTGGAATGAATCCTTGAGAACGGGTAGATTCCCCGCCAAATGGAAGCACGCTTCCCTGGTCCCCATTTTGAAGAAGCCTAATTTAGACCCTGACAACCCAAGTAACTACAGGCCCATTTCTCTTCTGCCCGCTCCAGCTAAGATCCTGGAAAAACTGGTACACTCCCAGCTTGCGAATTACATCGAATCCAATGGGCTCCTACACGACTCTCAGCACGGCTTTCGGTCGAGCCACAGCACGGAGTCGGCCCGGATCGAAATGGCCTACTCGGTGAGATGGACGCTGGACCAGGGGTCGAGGGCGGTGTTAGTGCTGCTGGATCTCTCAGCGGCATTTGACACCGTCTCTCACAAGATCTTGCTGAGAAGGCTGGGGGATCTGGGTATAGGCGGTGTTGTGCTGAAGTGGCTTTCTTCTTATCTCTGCGACCGCACACAGCAGGTATATACCTCTCCTTATACCTCCTCCGCCAGACCACTCAAAGGGGAATCCCACAGGGCTCATCCCTGAGCCCGCTTTTGTTCAATGTTTACTTCACCCCCCTGGCTAAACTGATTGCGCAAACTGGAATTAAATCCACCTCTTATGCTGATGACATTCAGCTACTTTTCACCTTTGATGCACCTTCTGCCTCTGCCTTTGATCCGTTGAAATCCTGTCTCAGGGATATCTCCAGTTGGATGGACTCCAACTCCCTCCGACTTAATGCAGGAAAGACGGAGATCTTGTTTTTTAATTCACCATCCCCTCTGGATTCCAGTCTGTGGTGGCCTGAGGATCTGAGCCAAGCCCCCACGCCCAAAGACTCTGTGAGAAATTTGGGAGTGCGTTGGGATAATCACCTTAGTTTCAATGCCCAGGTTCAAACAGTAGCAGCATCCTGCTTTGCAAAGATCAAGACTATTAACCGGCTTATTAACTATCTGCCGGTGGACTGCCGTAAGACTGTGGTCCAAGCGTTGATAACATCTCATCTCGACTACGCCAACGCACTTTATCTTGGTATCACAGCAGGCCTATGTCATAAACTACAGACGGTCCAAAATGCTGCCGCCCGGCTGGTGGAGAGAATTCCTGCCAGACATCACTTCTCCCCACACCTCCGCAAACTGCATTGGCTACCCATAGCCAAGAGATGTGTATTCAAGGTCATGACTTTGGCTTTCCGTGCTTCTAAGGGCAACGGTTCGGCCCATTTGAAAAACACCCTGCGGCCGTATGCCAATACCAGGATATTGCGCTCTAACTCCCTACTGCCTTTTCTTTTTGTTTTCATTGTAAAACATAAATATAAGGCATTGTCATTTACAATGCCAATAGCTTAAACTCGCGTAAATGCGAGACCAATTGCATTGCAAATGCTTGTTATTCATACCTCTGCTCTTCCAGTTGTCCACTGAGTAGTAGTTCCACTAGACCCTAACAATGCTGAGCGAGTAGGGGGCACAGCATAAACAGAAGTATATAAAGCTTCACTGGCCCCTGATTAACTGAAGCCATTAATGGAACCCCTTAACCTTAAATATGAAAGTGGTATTGCAGTGGCAGCTGGTAACACTCACTGAGCAATGCTGCTGCACACAGGATCGATCCGTGAGAAGAGCAGTGAGTGAAAGAGGAGGCCCAGCAAATGCTGTCACTGGCCCATTATCACTCTGTATGTGATAATTAGACCAACATATAGAATGATAATGGGCCTGATAGCATCCAGCAGCAGGCCACTGATCACAGCAGGAGCGCGAGCTGGCCCCTGCTGTGCCATGCACAAGACTCTCAGACTGCTTGCAGGGGGCGGCTGAAATTACGGACAAAAGGCGTCCGTGAAAGAATCCTTCACGGACAACGGACAAGTGGCCCAAATTACGGGCAGTCTGTGAAATTTACAGACGGTTGGTCACCCTAAGCACGGGAAATGCCCGTGACTGCAGTTGGGGTAGTGAAGTCCAGCAATTTACAGGGTTCAATGGGCTCCTCGTGGCCCTGGTGCCACTGGCCCTGCTGCACAAATTGTAGCTATGACCCTCTCCCTCTGCATTCTCACACTCCATTAATCACTAATGTCTTCCCCCACAGCTTTTTGAAATCCTCCATCTGTATAGATCACACCTCGTCTGCTTCCACTGCATCTCCAACTCATCACTTAGTCTTTCTACGTGTACTTCCTTTGGTCACATCCCCTTTCACCACGCCTCTCTCACACAGACACACTTTCCCTCTCACAGACACACCTCTCTCACAAGAACACGCCTCCTCGCTCCTCAACTGCAAACAAAGCATTTCTTTTACTTTGGTGCTATGAATATTTCAACAGCTGTGTACTTCCTTTGCACACTTTCACATTAAATAGTAATTAGACTTTCCCCATATGGGACCATCCATGTGATCACAGTTCAGAGAGGCCAAGGACTGGATGAGCATGTACTCTGAAAAACATTATTCAATTCAATTCAATTGATCTTTATTTCGGCAATACTTTGCCATCAAAGATTTACACATCATATACATTTCATTGATAATATACACAATAAATCCCCTGGTTAGAACAATTGATTGGTATGCCATTAAAATCAATATAGATTTAACAAGCATTTACAATGCAATGGTCTCGGCAATATCATAGGTAGAGCTATTGTATAGCTCATTTAAAAAAAAAAAATTATCCCTAAATAAATGGCATTGTCATTTCTATTGGCATTAGCTTAAAGTTTTGCATATGTGATACCTATTGCATTAGAAGAGACAGAGTGAGGTAGAGATAGAGAGAGTGAGGTAGTGAGAGAGTGAGGTAGTGAGCTAGAGAGAGTGAGGTAGTGAAACAGTGAGTTAGTGAGGGAGAGGGATGTTGTGAGGTAGTGAGATCTAAGCAGAGAGTGATGTGATGTAGTGAGATAGAGAGAGAGGTAGTGAAAGAGAGTGAAAGTGAGTTAGTGAGATAGAAAGAGTGAGGTAGTGAGATAGAGAGTGAGTGAGGCAGTGAGTTAGTGAGATAGAAAGAGTGAGGTAGTGAGATAGAGTGAGTGAGGTAGTGAGTTAGAGAGAGAGAGTGAAGTATTGATGTTGTGAGATAGCGAGTGAGGTAGTGAGGTAGTGATGTTTTGAGAGAGAGAAGTCGTGAGATAGTGAGGTAGTGAGATAGATAGAGTGGAGTAGTGAGGTAAAGAGAGTTATGTAGTGAGATAGAGAGTGAGGTAGTGAGAGACAGATAGTGAGGTAGTGAAAGAGTGAGGTAGTGAGGGAGAGGGATGTTCTGAGGTAGTGAGATAGAAACAGTGAGTGAGGTTGTGAGGTAGTGAGATAGAGAGTGAGGTAGTGAAAGAGAGTGAAAGTGACTTATTGAGATAGAAAGAGAGAGTGAGGTAGTGAGATAGAAAGAGAGAGTGAGGTAGTGAGATAGAGAGAGGTAGTGAGATAGAGAGAGAGTGAGGTAGTGAGTTAGAGAGAGAGTGAAGTTGTGAGCTAGTGAGATAGAGAGTTAGTGAGAGTGATGTAGTGAACTTTTGAGGGAGTGAGTCGTGATATAGTGAGGTAGTGAGATCGAAATAGATAGAGTGAGGTAGTGAGATAGAGAGAGAGTGAGGTAGTGAGATAGAGAGGGAAGTTGTGAGGTAGTGTGTTAGAGAGTGATGTAGTGAGAGAGTGATGTATGTAGAGATAGTGATGTAATGTGGTATTGAGAGAGATAGTTAGTGAGGTAGTGAGATTGTGATGCTGTGAGATAGAGAGAGTTGAGTAGTGAGGTAGAGAGTGAGTTAGTGAGAGATAGTGAAGTAGTGAGAGAGATAGTGAAGTAGTGAGAGAGATAGTGAAGTAGTGAGAGAGATAGTGAGGTAGTGAGAGAGAGTGAGTTAGTGAGAGAGAGCCCCCCACACACACACAGCGAGCCGCCCATACACACACCCAGAGCCCACACACACACACACACCCAGAGCCCACACACACACCCAGAGTCCACACACACACACACCCAGAGCCCCCCCACACACACCCAGAGCCCACACACACACACCCAGAGCCCACACACACACAGAGCCCACGCACACACACAGAGCCCACGCACACACCCAGAACCCACGCACACACCCAGAACCCACGCACACACCCAGAACCCACGCACACACCCAGAGCCCACACACACACCCAGAGCCCACACACACACCCAGAGCCCACACACACACCCAGAGCCCACACACACACACCCAGAGCCCACACACACACACACACACACCCAGAGCCCACACACACACACCCAGAGCCCACACAAACACCCAGAGCCCACACAAACACCCAGAGCCACACACATAGGAGAGCAAGCAGAGCGAGGGGGCAGGGGAGCAAGCACAGCCAGTGTGCAGGGGAGCAAGCAGAGCGAGGGGGCAGGGGAGCAAGCACAGCCAGGGGGCAGGGGAGCAAGCACAGCCAGGGGGCGGGGAGCAAGCACAGCCAGGGGGCAGGAGAGCCAGCACAGCGTACTTAAAGGAAGGCACGGATACACACACTTGATTACAGCTATTATCATTCTTTTAGCACTAAAAGGTGGAGGTAAAGGGATCAGAAGGAAAAAGCGAAGGAAGAAGAGAAAAAATGGAGAGAGAGGAGGAGAGCGACAATGGGAGCAGGGAGAGTGGAGGAGGTAGACAAAAGGAGGTGAGAGGGAAAGAGATAATAAAAAGAATGGGTATGGTTGAGATTGGAGGAGAGAGATGGCCAAAAGCAGAAATGGAAGGGAAAATGCTACGTTCTAATCGAAAGAGGCCCACTTCACCTTTCACCCCAATTAGGCAGACAAGAACAGTTTCAAACATGGTAAATAATAAATTAGCAATAGAGCAACATGCAGGCATGCCAGGACACTACAAAACTTCTGTGAATTGCAGTGATTTTTGTACACGACCGGCACCCACTGTGACATCTGCCGATAGTGCGCTCTCTTTTGGAATTACATAATCACACACGCACAGGCTTCATTGCAGCACCCCACGACTCCCACTTACTTCTCAAAGCTGCAGGAGCTCGAGCCACCGCAGCATCACACAGCCTCCTCAGAGAGTCTTCTGGGCCAGGCCTAGACTCGGATCACATGACTATAGGGTCAAGAAGGGCGGTATTTCAGCGCTGGTTTTTAATTTTTACCAGGTCTGCGAATGGCGAGCCCCGCACCTCTTGAAGCCCTGTATAAACTACTACTGCAGCAGCCCTGCTTAGAAGCTTGTTTACACAGTCCCATTAGAAGACTAGCAGCCCTGCTTATGAGCTTGTTTACACAGTCCCGATAGAAGAGTGAGGTTCCGTGACGATCGTAAGTGGTGTTTTCGACTCGCACGAATATGGTCGAGTCTGGTATCTATGAACCGCAAATGACGAGTTTAGTGGGTGTGCGCAGTTTCGCTGTGCTAACCTGAACCGTTCGTTTGTTTCGTGGGTTTCTATCTGTACCCACGGGTTCTATCTTAGATACGGCATCCATTTTGTCTCTTGCCCTCAAGTAGCCAGCGAACGGACGCTGTCCGCTTCGCGACCCTGGGATTCCCAAGACTCTTGCGGAAGACACATTTCCTTTGAAAGTGTCTTTATGACGAGGGGGATGATACTGTAAGGCAGATGGCCCCGCTCGAGGCTCATCTTGCCGTGCCGGACTATTGTCTCAGCCGTGCATCTCATTAGGCACGTCCCTTTGATGCCTGTAGCTCGTGTTTCCCGATACCACCCCTTTTACACCCTTTCCGATCTCCCCACTGTTCCTGCCTTCCTCTGCACCTGTCTCTGTTCCTTCTTCGATCTGTTTACTGCCGATTAGAATGTACTAATGGTGGGAAGATGGGTTTTTACAGTTGGGAACCACCAAATGTTTCTGTACTTATGTTCCGGACCTTGAATACATCAAAGCGACCCCTCTCGGGGATAATTATGGGAACCAAGTTGTAAACCTTTGTGTACCATGTTAACCTATGAGAGAAATGTGTATAAAAAGGAGCGATCCACAGTAGCAAATTGAATCAGATCCCGCGAACATACCGACTGTGTACTTCACGTGACTTCTGTGTTCCCTGCAGTAAATAAACCCCGAATCTTTGACGCCGAAGGAAGTGTCCCGTGTCTCTGTCATTTGTACGCCGGAACAGGTTACCCACGAAGGTTTCAGGTGTTGTCCCCTGGCACCGCTGGGTCTTAAATAACCCAGTCCTTCAGTTGGCGCCCAACGTTGGGCTGCATCAGTGGTACCGGTCCAAGCCCGACGATCGTGAGGAACTTCGTGTGAAATCTCCGAGGGAAGGTGCACCCCGCTTCATCGATCCTGTTGTCGAAATAAGTGGCCCGACGACTTTTCCCGCGAAGATTCCCGCCTCCTGACGGCTGCGACGGACTGCTGCCCTGACTGTAGACCTGTTTTGGCGCCTGGCGTAGACCTTGGTACAGCGAGACGATTGACGGGGCTTCCTGGTGACGCCATCGATCTTTGAGTTAAGTATTTGTGGGTCGCTCCCAGAGTCCTTGGTTGTGGTTGCTTAGTTGTTGCATGGTTCCATTGCATTTGTGGTTCTTCGTACTTGGTTCTTTGTTGTGATATTTGACTGCAGCCGCCAAAAACCGAGGGTTTTTGCTCTTTGCTGGGACTTGGTAAATCCCGTAACCCTTGAAGTTTGTGAAACTCGGCTAGTGTGCAAGATGCCTGGTCGTAGTACTTTGTTTAGTTGTTTCAGACGTTGTGGTACGGATTCCCGACTGGAGGACTCGTGTCCGATACCTCCGGTTGGAACTCCCACTTATGAGCTCTATAGTAAGCACGGGTTAGGTCCGATTACCTTTAATGAATATTGGATTCGTTACACCAAAAAAGATGGTGTCCTTAGTTGGCCACCTCATGGTAGTTTTGAGACCCCGATTTTAACCTCGAGGCTAAATTGTTCAAGAAAAAGTCAAGGCCGGCCATGTTTGATGCCTTTCGGTTATGGCGCAAAGAAGCCAGACAGAAAGAGATCAGACAGACAAAACGTAATCAGAGAGATGGTGTTGCTACCATTGTAAAGAAAGCAGAGCAGTTTCAGCGTGATAAGGAGGAAAAGGAAGTTTTTGACAGGCTTCAGCGTATGACTATAGATAAATGTTATCCTGCTTTGCCAACGGAGTCGGATAAGAAGGAGGAATTAGTTGAGGATCCTTTAATGTCCTATCTTATGAAGTCACCACCTCCGTACGCACAGGGTACCGCAGCTCCTGTGGTTCCCCCTGCCCCTGCTCCTGCGCCTGTTCCCCAACCTGTTCCTCAACCTGTACCCGTTCTTCCGACTGTTCCTACTCCTTTGTCTACTTCTGTTCCTACTGCTCCTCCGCTTGTACTTCCACATACTCCTGCTCCCGCTACTGCTCCTGTTCTACTTACTCCTACTGCTTCTTCTGTTCCTACTCCTTCTCTTGTTTCTACTCTATCGTATACTTCTCCAACTACTCGACGTCGTACCCCTTCAATGGCTGCTAATTTTGCTAATTCTCTTTGACCTATTTCTGAGTCCGCTGATTCGGACGGTCCACAAAGACGTAGTCAGCTTCCTGGTAATAGGGAACGTGCCGCGTTGTACAACATGGCAATGTCATGGATGTTGCATCCCTATAGAAATCCTCCGCGTTCGGTATTGAATACGTTTAGTCAATTCAATATACCGACACAGAGGTATGTTTTTGAAGAAATGTGCAAGGTTTTGCGCGATCAAATATCGGCAGATGCATCGGAAGATGTATTAACTGCTTTGACTAACTTACAGCTTCAGTTTTCGAGCGGAATGGTGGTGGGTGCCAATGTTCGACGTGCCATCGAGCAATTATTAGCTTTCCGTCCCTCTCCGATACCTCAAGCATTGTTCGTTGAGGATGTTGAGAGACAGTTAGATACGTCTGGTCAGTTTCCCATGCGTGAAGTTCCACCCGTGTGGATGCCAGGTGATGCTGCTGCTGTTCCTATTGTCCTGCCACATTTCCAGAGAGTATGGATACATCTCCCATGGAAACGATCAGAAGTTTTACAGGTGAAGCAATCTTTGCCTGATCCTCGCAAAAATCCTGCAGGGTACTATAAGGAATTGTCGCAGCTCGTAGACGCTACGATAATGAATCTTGCCGATATCGATATGCTGTTTGGCAATGTCGTACCGCAACCGGTGTGGGCCAAGATTCGGCAGGAAGATCATGCAAACGAATTAGGTGGTGATTGGGCTGCTCTTACTGCGGCAGATACACGACAAACTGGTGGGGCTAAGCCTGAACAGCTCATTACTGCTCTCCCTCAGAGAATCATTACCCTGATGAAAACGCTTATGCCAGCTATGAGGGTGAACTGGGACAAGTTGTCAGCTTGCCGACAGAAGAAGGACGAGAGTGTCTCTGATTTCTTTACGAGATTTGAGGAGGCATTTATCGACCACAGTGGTCAGGATATGAGTACTGAGGGTGGTCAGCGGTTGTTTGTGGATACATTTGTCTCTAACCTATTGCCTGACTTGAGCAACAAATTAAAAAATTCTGAGAGTGTGTGGGCTGTCTCTACATCTGCTCAAATATTGGCTACGGCACAGTATTATGAGAATAGGGAGAAAGAAGAGAATGACCGCGCTGATAAAAAGACGAAAGAACTTAAAACTAAAGTGTTGTTGCAGCAGGCGTATCCTCCGCGTTCGAATCAGAATGATTCGCAGCAACTGAATCGATCGCAGTCGCAATCTAATAGGTCGCAATCGCGAAATGACTCCTCTTCGCAAAGATCTTCGTTAGGGTACAATCAGTGTGCCTATTGTAGACAGGAGGGTCATTTAAAATTCAACTGTCCTGTTCTAAATGAGCGTAATAGTGATAACACATCTAGGGGAGGTCGTGGTGGTACTCAGCAGACATCACGTGGTAGGGGTCGTGGTGCTCCCAATGATCGTTCAGACAATTCGTCAAATTCCAACAATTGTTTTGATCAACGTGGATCATCGCAAGGACGATCTGCGCAGTACAATGTAGATGATTATTACGTCGATCAGGGAACTGACGACGGTAATTACTAGGACAGCCGTAGACAAGGAGAGGGAGTAGTATCAGTTCCGGTTGATCAGAGAGGGCCTTACGTCGCAGTTGCCACATCGGGCATCGTTGAGCCTTTTCTGTTGGACACTGGTGCAGCGAAAAGTTCCATCATGCATTCGAAACTCCCTGGCGCACCTTTGTCTGGCTTAACCAATGTTTCCGTTGGATTCTCTGGCGCCCCTGTTAGCAATCCGGTTTCGTGCCCTTTGCCACTTACAATTGGGCCTCGTGAGCTGAAAGCTCCGTTGATTTTGACCACTGTTTGTGGTGAAAATCTTTTGGGCCTGGATTTGCTAAAACGTTTGTATGCGACTTTGTACTGTTCTCCTGCGGGGGTAAAGCTTACTTTGGGTGAGAGAGTTATCTCTCCAATGTACTTGTCTCTCGATAAGCTTCCACCGGAATGGAGTTCTCTTCCTGCATCTTTGTGGGCAACAGGTCCCAATGACGTGGGCCTGCTTGACATCTCCCCTTATGTTGTTCAGCTGAAATCTAACGTGCGACTGCCACGTATTCCCCAGTATCGAATATCTCTTGACGGTGAACGAGCACTGTTAGCGATCATCTATGATCTGATCGAGAAAGATGTTATTGAGGAGACTCGGGGAAACGTGTGCAACAGCCCTGTACTGCCTATTTTGAAACGTACCGATCCTTCCAAACCACCTGTTTATCGTTTTGTTATTGATTTACGGGAAGTAAATAAAATTGTAATTCCTCAGTTCCCTGTTGTGCCTGACATCACGGCGTTACTGACTCTGATTCCAGCTTCGGCATCATGGTTTTCGGTGATCGATCTGAAGAATGCCTTCTTTAGCATTCCGATTGCCGAAGAAAGCAGAGACCTTTTCGGTTTCTCTCTTGGTGGCCGTAGCTTCCGGTTTAAACGTGCTCCTCAGGGCTACTGTGAGAGTCCATCGATTTACAGTCAAGCCTTGAAGGGTCAACTGGATGCGTTTATGTTGCCGGCTGGTGCGGCTTTAATCCAATACGTTGATGACTTATTGGTGGCTGCAGATACTCAGGACATTTGTAAAATCGCTACGGTGTCGTTGTTGCAACATCTCTGTGACTTACATCACAAGGTGTCACCTTCTAAACTTCAATATTGTTGTCAAGAAGTAACCTACCTAGGTCACTTATTGTCAAAGGAGGGAAGAAGGTTGACCCCAGAGAGAATTGCAGCAATTGCGCGAATGACTGTGCCAACAACCCAAAGAGATGTGCGTGCCTTTCTAGGTATCACGTCATACTGCAGACAGTGGATTCCAAATTTTTCATTGTTAGCGAAACCATTGGTGGCTCTTACGTGCAAGGATGTTTCAACTCCTTTACCATGGACGGAAGAATGTCAGAAAAGTTTTTCTGAACTGCGTGATGCATTGTGTTCGGCTCCTGTGTTAGGTACTCCTGACTACAGCAAGTCGTTTACACTATACGTTCACGAGAGGGAAGGTTGTGCGTTGAGTGTCTTAACGCAACCCTTCGGTGATAAGCAACGTCCATGTGCCTATTTTTCCTCGACCTTGGACCCGGTAGCTAGAGCATTACCGAGTTGTTTAAGAGCAACAGCGGCAGCTGCTGTGTCCATCCGACAATCAGCAGGATTGGTCATGGATAATATGCTTACGGTGATGGTGCCACATGCAGTTGACACTCTTTTAAATCGTACGAAAACTCAGCACTTGACGAGTGCGAGGTTGTCTGGGTACGAGTTGACGCTGTTAGCAAGTCATATTCAGATAAAACGTTGTAATGTCCTAAACCCGGCGACCTTATTGCCAATTAGTGCAGAGTCAGATGAAGTAGCAGCGCATGACTGTTACTTAAGGACTGAGGAGGAAACAAAAGGTCGAGTGGACCTTAAAAACACTCCTTTGGAAGATCCCGATGGAACTTTGTATGTGGATGGTTCATGTTTTAAATTGCCAAATGGTGATGTGACTACTGCGTATGCTGTGGTAACGTTGAATACTGTTGTGGAAGCTGCGAGAGTGAATCAGAACTCTGCCCAGGCTGCAGAGCTGATCGCTTTAACTAGAGCGTGTGTCTTGGCGAAAGGGAAACGTGTGAATGTGTTTACCGACAGCCAATATGCTTTTGGCGTCGCTCATAGCTTTGGACGATTGTGGAGAGAGAGAGGTTTTATGACGTCGCATGGCACGAAGATTCAGCATGGACAGCTTGTGAATGATCTTTTGGAGGCACTTACGTTGCCTAAGCAGGTAGCAATTGTTAAATGTAGTGCGCATCGTAAGGTGACGGATGATGTTGGCCGTGGTAATGCGTTTGCGGATGAGACTGCTAAGGAGACTGCCCGGAACCTTAGCACTAGAATGTATGTGACGAGTTCGGTTAGGTGGCCTACAGAGACTAGTATGTGTGAGGACACTATCGAGAGTGTGAGAACAATTCAGAATGAGGCCACTGAGACTGAAAAGACGAAGTGGAAAGAGAGTACGGGAAAGTTGGATGCGAATGGTTGTTGGGTCGATTTGTCGGAGCACAAGAGGTGGATGTTGCCAGATGCGTATGTGCTGGCTGTTGTGACAATGGCACACGGGTTAGCACATATTAGTGCGAAAGGTACTTGTAAGTTGTTGTCTCCTGTGTGGAAGAATGACGGTATTACGAAATGTGCTGAGAGATTGGTGAAGAATTGCATGATATGTATGTTGTACAATCCTGGTAAGGGGACCCCCACACCTCCTGGCCATTTTGCTCCCCCTTCATATCCCTTTGAAGTAATCCAGCTAGACTTCATCCATATGGAGCGATGCAATAATCTGAAATACGTTTTAGTTGTGGTTTGCGCATTCTCCCGATGGATTGAAGCCTATCCTCTTAAAGACAATACTGCCTTGTCGACTGCGAAAATCCTACTGAAGGAATACTTCCCTCGGTATGGAATGCCTCGGATTGTATGGTCTGATAACGGAAGTGAGTTTGTGGGGAGTGTGATGAAGAGTGTGTGTAAGGGCCTTGGAATTAATCAAAAATTCCATAGCACCAATCATCCCCAGTCAGCAGGTTTGGTTGAGGGGTATAATGGCACCCTTAAACTCAAACTGGCTAAGATTCAGGCTACGACTGGTCTTTCGTGGCCTGACGCTTTGCCCCTTGCTTTGTTGTCAACAAGGGCGACCGTACACTCCAGAGTAGGGCTCAATCCCTATGAAATAGTGTTCGGCCGTCCTGCGAATGTTTGGGGGGTCCCTAGACCGGGTGTATTTTCCAATCTTGAGTATCCAATGTTGATTGATTATCTTCATGATCTGACTGCTAAACTGAGGTTAATTCACCAACAGGTTTACAAAGCACTGCCGACGCAGACGGAGGGTCCAGGCCACCAGCTCCAACCCGGAGATTGGGTGGTTACTCGCAATTTTGCTCGAAAAAAGAATTTGGAACCCCGCTTTACTGGACCCTTCCAGGTCCTCCTTGCCACGAGAACTGCCGTCCGTTTGGAAGGGCGCAAAAATTGGGTGCACGCCACCCATACGAAGAAGGTTCCTATACCTTTACCGGCAGACTCGTGGGTGAGGAAGGGCATTGCTTCATCTGAAACCGAAGGACTACAGACCTTTGTACCCTTTAGCGACGCACAGCCTGCTGGAGAATCCTCAGTGCAGCAGAAAGACATTGTTGAACATTTGCCATCACAAGACTCAAGATCTGAACAATCGACTGATCAGCAGAACTCTGTCCCCTCATCGGATTCTTTGTTTGACGAACAGACACGTCCTGGGAAAGCTCGATACTTCTTGCGATCCAGCACCAGAGACTAATAAAAGTTCCCGTTCTGTCCCTTGACAACTGCATTATCCCGTTAGCCACGATCAGTCTGAACACTCGTATCATTGTGATTATTTTTGTAAATATTGAGTTTCGTTCCACATGTGTTTTTACTTCCACAGCTAAGAGACTTTTTGTATATACATATTTGTAAATAAGATACCTTGCATCCAGGTGTACCGTAGGGCCGCGCGTGTACTTCCTTCTGGTTAGTAGGTCTTGACACTAGGTCAAAGACCGTCGGTTCCTGGGAACTCCTAGGGATTGACTACTACTACACAGAACGAAGTGCGTCAAGAAACGTTGCGGACGGTCTTAGGGGATGGCGTCTTCGAAGCTGATGGACTTGGAAGAAGCTCAGGCGCAAAGATTCAAACTGCAACAAATTATTCGTACCAAATGTTTTATGTTTCAAGTGTTCCTATTGTTTTTGACTGTTTCTTCACTATTGGCGGGTGGGGTATATTACATGATGTCATACTTCTTACCTTCTGCCATACCTACTCCTACTTCTGACCTTAAACCTACCTCCACTGCATCCCCTCATTCTTTCCATATCTTACCCGAACAGGCTAGACGTGCAGAATTCAGAAATAATTCCTTTATCCAGCTCCTTCATCAGCACCAGTTGGTGGTTAACACTACTAATTGTTGGGTGTGTGGATTAATGCCACATACCACGGATAAGGGAATTCCATATCTGGTCCTACCTTATAGTTCCCAGGGTTCAGCTCGAGCATTCCAAACAATGTTTCGAAGCGCACTAGACTCCTACCCCAATCGAGAGCCACGTTCTCCCTACTCTGGTCCTGGCTCGTATCAGAAGCCTTTGTCTATAGCGATAGAGGACTTAGATAGAGATATCTATGAACCGTCGCTCATTCCAGAAGAAGAGGTACAAGCCTATAGGGTCCTGAGTAAGGTCGAGTATAGTGCGCTCACGAGTGAAAAACAGCTTAGAAGCTCGCCTCCGATATGGGTCGTACCCCACCTTGATAATTTCTGTCTAATGGGTCGTGGCCGAAGATCGAAAGCTTGTCTTGGAGAGAGTGCTTGCTCCGAGACTTATATCCTGCCGATGGTCTCGTCCCCTGTGTTTCTGGCTGCCAAGGGTACATACTTTGTCTGCCATGATCGTGCGTATACATGGTTGCCCTCCGACTTTGTGGGCTCATGTTTCATCGCAAATCTGTTGCCTCCGACGTTCACTGTAGATGCAGACTATCACAAGACTAGAGTTGTGAGAGGCGTGATTAGCGAAGAGGACACTGCCGGTCAAGAGGCAGGAGACTTTTTCAAGGGTTTCCTCCCGTTTTGGGGACCTATGGTCAATAGTAGGAACCTGAGACAATTGACTCGAGTGGTGGAATCGACAGCTAATATCACTGCCAGTGCCCTTGGTAATATCACCACAGAACTTCAGGCGGATAGGCTTATGACGTTACAAAACAGTATGGTTTTAGACGTGGTCTTAGCAGATCGAGGTGGAGTATGTAAGGTGATCCATTCGAGCTGCTGCATTTTCATTCCAGATAACGCTCCGACTGTTTATCAAGCCATCTCAAAGTTGCATAAAATCTCTGAGTCCATACACGTGGACGTAGGGGATTGGACGCTGCTTGGGTGGTTTTGGGGCCTGATGTCGACTTGGGGCTGGAAGATTCTGATGATCATCGGAGTTGTTGTGGCGTTCCTGTTCACGTGTTGCCTTTGTGTGCAGTGTGGTCCTGCCTTATGTGGCCTCTGTGCTACGACGTGTATAAGACAGCCGCCTGTTACCAAAGGAGCTCGGTTGGACAGAGTTATGTTACAGCAACATCTAGATGGTCTGATGAATATCGAGTATGATTCTGACTAGTGCTTGCCTACATGAGGGCAAAAGGAGCGTCTGAGGTTCCGTGACGATCGTAAGTGGTGTTTTCGACTCGCACGAATATGGTCGAGTCTGGTATCTATGAACCGCAAATGACGAGTTTAGTGGGTGTGCACAGTTTCGCTGTGCTAACCTGAACCGTTAGTTTGTTTCGTGGGTTTCTATCTGTACCCACGGGTTCCATCTTAGATACGGCATCCATTTTGTCTCTTGCCCTCAAGTAGCCAGCGAACGGACGCTGTCCGCTTCGCGACCCTGGGATTCCCAAGACTCTTGCGGAAGACACATTTCCTTTGAAAGTGTCTTTATGACGAGGGGATGATACTGTAAGGCAGATGGCCCCGCTCGAGGCTCATCTTGCCGTGCCGGACTATTGTCTCAGCCGTGCATCTCATTAGGCACGTCCCTTTGATGCCTATAGCTCGTGTTTCCCGATACCACCCCTTTTACACCCTTTCCGATCTCCCCACTGTTCCTGCCTTCCTCTGCACCTGTCTCTGTTCCTTCTTCGATCTGTTTACTGCCGATTAGAATGTACTAATGGTGGGAAGATGGGTTTTTACAGTTGGGAACCACCAAATGTTTCTGTACTTATGTTCCGGACCTTGAATACATCAAAGCGACCCCTCGCGGGGATAATTATGGGAACCAAGTTGTAAACCTTTGTGTACCATGTTAACCTATGAGAGAAATGTGTATAAAAAGGAGCGATCCACAGTAGCAAATTGAATCAGATCCCGCGAACATACCGACTGTGTACTTCACGTGACTTCTGTGTTCCCTGCAGTAAATAAACCCCGAATCTTTGACGCCGAAGGAAGTGTCCCGTGTCTCTGTCATTTGTACGCCGGAACAGGTTACCCACGAAGGTTTCAGGTGTTGTCCCCTGGCACTGCTGGGTCTTAAATAACCCAGTCCTTCAAGAGTAGCAGCCCTGCTTAGAATTAGGTTTACACTGTCCCATTAGAAGAGAAGCAACCCTGCTTAGAATTTACTTTACATCGTCCATTAGAAGAGCAGCAGCCCTGTTTTGAGAAGTGCTTACGTGCGAAAGAGGGAAAGCAAATGCAATGAGAAGTGCGGCTGCTAGTATGCGAGATCTGCTGAGAAGTGCTCGTGACAGTACAGCAGATCTGCTGAGAAATGCAGGAGCTAGCATACCAATGAAGCTGAGAAGTGCAGGTACTAGTATGCAAGACCTGCTGAGAAGTGATGGGTCTAGTGCAGCAGATCTGCTTAGAAGTGCAGGTGCGAAGCCTTTGACAGGAAGTGCCGGGCACTGAAAGCTTGGCAGTATCGGCCCTGCCACTCCCCCTCGATGGAATGAAGGGAACTGCGGGGGGTGAGCTGTAAAAGCTTCGCAACAAAAATTGTTTTTGTTCTTTTTTTCAAGACACAAGTCGTAAATGCGTTAGACAATTAGGAAAACACTACTTCTGAAGTTCCAAGAGTCATCACAGCGCTGGCAAAAAGGAGGTGGACCTGCCTCTACGCCAGGAAGGTGAGACCAGGAAAAAGGATGTGCAAAAGGTGATTTTCACTGAAACTCTGCCCGGGTGACAACTGAGGGCCTCTCACCGCTCCACAGGTCTGCGAGCATTAAACACCTCATACATTAAAGCATGCCTTCCGAGAGACTGCAGACCGAACTAACAGGCGGCAAAGTTTACTGGAACACCTGCCAAAACGTGCACACTCGAGTAACGGCGCTCGCTGCCAGACCTGCACAAATGGGCGCCCGTTTTAAGAAAGCGGTCCTTTACTGTGCTAATGATAGCAACAACCTGGCATTCTTCGAGCGGATGCACTGGGAAAGGTCAGTGCCCATGACTCAACAGGGGGGTGGGGGGGGGGGGTGGGGGGTGCAAGGGCTGTACCCTCCCCGTTACTTCTACGAGGCGGACAGACACAAGATTGTCAACTCAGTGCTGCTCCTCGAGGAGCGAAAGTCGGGTAGACGAGTGTGTGGCTGACTCTTCCCCAGCTCTGCCGGACGTCCTGTGATCTCACTAAGTCCCTGAAGACTATAACAAGCATTTACAATGCAACGGAGCAGGATTGTGACGAGGTGGTCCTGGCTGCACTGCTGTCCGGTGCGGAGGGAAATGGTGTATAACGCCGTCGGAAGATGAAGGCTCAACATGGCGGCGCCAGATGAGGGTGGTGAAAGCGCGCTCCCGGGGCGAGTGGACGGGAAGCAAACACCCTTGCGAGCAGATCGGAGCAGTACAAAGATCCCATCCCACCATCTATGTTTGTCCTGTGTATATTCAGCAAACACGTACAGCCACATTTGAAAAACAAAAGAGCTATTTACTTACAATGTGAAGTTTTGCGTCGCCCCATCCTAACTCTTGGGCACTTTGCTGACGTGTTGTCCTGTGACTTTCGGGACGTAGACTGTCGGGTTAAAGAGACGGCGGTCGCAGCACATCATTTTTTTTAGCTCAATCCTTTCAAAATTAAAAGATGCACAGTGCAATGAGATAGTTGGGGCACAAACAGGGGTGCAGGAGCACTACAAACGGGGGCAGAGGCAGAGACTCGAGCCTCACCCTCACTGCGGGGAAAAGAAAATGGCTGCCGAAGGGTTCTGAATTTTTCGGAATTGGGGGCGTGGTTTTGAAGTTCTGAGTGACGGACAACGTCACTGTCTAAAGAACATCAAAAATTACGCCCCCAAATCCGAAAAGGACGGGGCTACATCGGAGTGACTGATCTCTCCTCCAATGGCTGGCCTCCGTTTAGGAAGCCAGCCAATGAAGGAGAGACAGGGCAGGGAGGCGGGACCTTCTACGCTACTGAGAGACATTAAATCTCAGACCTAAGTCTGCGCAAGCGCAGCCTTTTAGGCCTTCGACCTAAAAAGGATACAAATGTGAAAGATGGTACATCTCTAGCTTTAAAAGCAATAGGACGCGGAGCCGAGAAATATACAATATAAATACATACATTTACACCACAAAACAGGTAAAACCGTGTTAAAATCTAGTTTGCAGTGTCAACATTATCGGCGCCATCTTGTCTCTATTTAGCCCCATTCGTGTGCGTAAGCGACAGCCATTTTGAATGCCATGGCCTCTCTGCCCACTGCCGATAGCCAGCGCGTCTCTCTCTCTCTCTCCTAACCTCGCAAGCATCCCCCCACGCGCTGACCGCCCCCGCTCTCACATGCTTGGGCCATAAAACCCTCTTCAGCGCAACCCTGCCTCGGAACCCCATCCTGTTCCCAGCTCGACCCCTCCCTCCATCCCTTTCATGATCCCGTATCCCTTTGATAAAACCCCCTTTCCTCTGTGCCCGATTGTCCTGCTCGTTCCCAGGCCGCCACCTGGCCCTGCGGATGCTGTTTATTGCCCCCATACAGTAGGAAGCTCCCCCCATCAAAGGATCCACAACTGATCAAAGCCCCCACCCCATGAGATCCGATCAACCACATGCATTCCGGGAATCGGCGGAATGCCCAGCTGCGTGACAATCATCTCCTATTATGACCGGGGTGGGGACTTCTACTGTAAATGTGTGTGGGAACGGGCTTGAAGCGGGGATTCCGGGGATGCCTTTCCGTACATCAAAGTGTTGACAAAGATGTGTTTTATGCAATAAAGCAATAAACTTGTGTATAAGAGGCCAGACCTCAGAGATGCGGTTAGAGCACCTCGAGAAGATACCCAGTTGTCTGAGTTGACGTGTTCTGCTCCGTCGGAATAAAACTTCTGTTTCCTGCCTTCCAGTCACATATATATAAACCATACCAGATTTATAACTAGGTTATACCCCATACCCTATGGATAGACAATCAATGGATTAATAAGAATACCGATACCCTATTCACTGTGGCCCTTAGTCCCTGTCTTTTCGTTAATCGAAACCATCATGGCCAACCTCCAAACTTTTGGATTTAGTGATGCAGACTTTATATCCATGGTAGGCACATCTGCATCATTTGACAATAGTGCATCTAATGATATGGAAAATAACACCGAGCTTAACAAACTGCTAGCTCTTAGGAAGAAAACTAAACGCATTGAACAACATGGCGAATTTATGCTTAAATATCTTAGAGCTGGCATAATTCCACAAGGTCTTCAAATTAAAAATATACCAGGCTTGTTCGCTCATATGAAAGCCTTTCTGGAAAAATGGTCTCAAATAGCCAATCGATGCTCACGAGACCTCATGATGCTCATAGTGGAAACAGCTAAAGAGCTCATGTTGCAATTACTAAAAGAAATTGAAGAACTTGAAAGCAAAATAAAATCATCCCCAGCGATCACTGATGCCAAAAAGGCACTAGAAGACATAGAATCTGAGCTGGTCTCTTATAGTGAATATCTAATCAAACGTAAGGCTGACAAGCTGCAAAAAGACCTTAGATTCTTTAGCAAAGAGCGAATCTACCCCTACCTGGTAGATGGGTTCTATACGTCTACGGACGATACTGTCATAGACCCCAGTTTCAACCAATATGGTAAACCAGCTAACCGAAAAATTACCACTTTTTCTAACTCGTCCGATTCGGACAGTGATGGGGGATCCTTTGGCTCAGATTCCCGAGGGCAAGGATCTAGATATAATCAAAGTAGGCAACCTTTTTTAGGCAGGCGCAACCCATACAGAGGGAATTGGAGACCGAGATATCAGAACCACAACTATCAGCCACAACAATTCCAACAACACCTCCAATATCCACCTCTGGTTCAATACCCACATCAATACCAGGGACCTCCCATGATAAACCAGGGACCTCCAATGATAAATCCGAACCAATATTTGGAAACTCGGAATTCACGCTATTGGAGACAGTAGACAAGATTCCAATCTTTAATCTGAGCAAAACAAATTTTGACTCATCGACTCAGTCTCTTCTATCTAAAGGCTTATCCTTTGTCCCCCATTCTGGTGTAAACAAATTCGAACTGTTCTCTGACCTTATGGCTTTTTTACGAAAGATACGACTCAATTTCTTTTTTGTGAGAATCCATTAGAAATACAGGTTGAGAACAGATCAGGACTAGCACCTAAATCTGTTTTTACACCTACATTGGAACAAGTGGCTCCTGAGGTAGCGATCTTTGAAAAAGTTGTTTATAACAAACTCTTGACAGTAACTAAATATATCCCTCGTACTCCCTTTAATATCACTCATGAAGAACACCTAGCATTGAACACTCTCAAAAATTCCTCAGAGGTAACAATAAAAAACTGTGATAAGGGAGGCGGCATTGCCATTATGGATACCAAAAACTATATTCACAAAATGGAAGAGATGCTTAATGACAAGATTCTATTCCAAAATGAATAGGAATACCACGAATGTCACAAAATCTAAAATACTTCGTTTAACAACCCATGCCTTTAATCACGACATACTTTGTCAAAAAGAATTTGACTACCTCAACGTAGAGAATCCCAAGCTAGTATGTATATACGGGACTCCTAAAGTCCACAAGGATGTTGACAACCCTCCCTTCAGACCCATTGTGAGCAGCATTGGTTCTGTCACCGAACCAATATCCAAATACCTGGACGCTATTCTACGCCCATATATCCAAGATACACCAGGGTATATCAAGGACAACTCTCATGTGATCAATAGCTTTGAAGGAACCCCTTTCAATCCTAATTCACAATGGCTAGTTACCCTTGATGTTGAAAGTCTATACTCGAACATACCCGTGAAGGAGCACTACAGGCAGTTACCTGGTTTATTGAGACCTACCAGGTTAACTGCAACAGCAAATTCATCATTGATTGTCTAGCCATTATCCTTACTGAAAATATTTTTGAGTTTAACGGCAGCCTATACAAACAGATGAAAGGTGTTAGTATGGGCACATCTTGTGCCCCTACTATAGCAAACATCTATGTAACTTTCTTTGAACACCAATTCATCTTCAAAGAAGAAGCTCCTTTCTTTGAATCAGTGATACAGTGGTCACGTTACATAGATGATATCATTTTTATATGGGACAGTGACCAAAATTCCCTATCGGAATTCATACAATGGCTCAATCTATGTGACGAAAACCTAGTGTTCACTGCACACTACAGTAATGTAGAAATTGAATTTCTAGATATGCTAAAACACGAAAATCATGCCCTCTATGTGGACCTCTATATCAAGCCTACAGCTCGTAACACTATATTACATCACAGCAGCTTCCACCCTTTGAAACAAAAAAACGCAATTCCATTTGGGCAATTCCTACGACTTCGTCGTAATTGCACTAAAATCAGCGATTACGACATCCGTAGTGAAGATATGAAAATCACATTTAAAAATCAAGGCTATCCACATCGAGTCATTCGAGATGCATATAAGAGAGCACGTTTCTTTGATCGCCAACATCTGCTATCAAAGACAACTATACCTGCGAAAAATAGTCTGATTTTTGTCACACGACATTCCATCCTTAACGAACAAATTAGGCAAATTATCAGTTCACACTGGTATTTGCTTAATATAAATAGGACACAATCAGAACAAATACAAAAACCGATGTTCGCATATAGAAAGAATAAAAACATTAAGGATATTGTAGTACGGTCGAGGATGCCCTCCCCTAAACCAACACTACAACGTGGTATCTTTGACTCTCGCCCCATAAATGGAAACTTCAAATGCGGCGGATGCAAGTCCTGTGTTCAATGCATAGAGGATAGTTCAAAAACCTATAATGGCATTACTGTGACAAGCAAAGGTATAAGTAACTGTAAAACAAAAGAATCTGATATACCTGTTGCTATGCCCATGCAAGAAAGCCTATGTTGGGGAAATCTCCAGATCTCTGAATACCCGCCTAACAGAACATAGATCTGCAATACGCACTCAGAAATTTTCCGCACCGCTAGTATCACATTTTGTAGAAAATAATCACACTCCGGATGATGCTAAGTGGTTTATATTGGAAAAAATCACTCCCACAGTGGGGCTCTGCTGTGATAAAGTACGCACAAAGCGGGAAGTCTATTACATATTTATGTTCAATACTGTTTCCAATGGCCTTAACTCAGAAATCCAGTGGGCTGACGCCATAATATAATTCAGTCGGCCTATCTAACCAATACTGGAATCATTAGTTTCACATATGGAGATACACCCATTATGGCTAGATAGTCTATACCTTTACTGGAAATGGTCCAAGTGCAAATGACTATTAGACTAGCAGATCCCTGTTAAAATTAGAAGGCTGTAATGATCATGAAAATACTTGATTTTAATCGCAATTAATGTATGTAAATCATCACTGTATATACTTCTGTCTGGTGTAAATAAGCACATCTTATACATTGCCCATATACACTGATGCAAATTACAAGTATCCAGTCATCTTATGATATGCCACCTTATTTCTTTATCCGGACTGATAATTTCATCCTATACACAATACCAGATGATAATCTCTTTTTACCCAGTGTATCTGGGTATTTATCGCCCAGGTAGAATCCCGGTTTGCAACTTCAGGGTTTCTGTATATATCATAAAATCTAAAAATACACAATCATTGTGTCTGTGTACATAATTTCCCTTCCTTATCCTTGGTTTATATTTTCGTCATTAAATCATTTATTCCAATTCGTTTCAATAAAATCACATGTCATCGCCCCCCTTGGCTGCACAATAACGCGTAAATGCTCTTCGGACCACGTCTGCAGCTATTCGTCTTTTATTCAATTTATTTATGGTACTTTGATTTTCCACGTTAAACTATGCAGCACTGATTGGTATCCTTGTTTTTCTACGTACTAAGCCAGCGCGAGCAGAATGACCCGCAGTCCTATCTTCATTATCTTTGTTGAACGCGGTTCTCTGATCTAGCGCGTGCAGAACGACCCGCAGTCCTATCTTTATGATTAACATTGTCGACCGCGGCTTTCTGACCTAGCTATAAAAGGCGTTCCCAAACCTATAACTGGTTGCAGACGCCCTTCCACGCCGACCGCCACACTCACGAGAGCCATATCCTGCGCTTTCCTTTTGAAACTACGGTAAGCCTTTCTGAGCTGACCCTCTTTAAGATCCAGCACGGGCATACTGATACAATTGTAACTTGTTTTGCTGTCTCGGTTATTAAAGTATCGCTTGTGTCTGTCATGTATTTTCAGACTACAAGAATTATTCACTGCCTCAGACTTCTGACTCTCGGAAGCTAGCTGTATGAGCCCATCAGGTAATTAATGGCTACCGTTACCTTCGTTATATGTTAGTTTAACAATGGCCCTTATTAGATTCTTTTAGGGCACACGGATACAGCAATAACCCCTTTGGTCTTCCGTGTTTTATCAATTTCGTAAATCACAATATCTATCCTTTGCCTAAAACCTCTGATTTTAGGAAACACACTTTATGAGCCTATCAGAATGTCTCATGGCCACTTCTCTTTATATATAATTTTTTGTTAGTTTCACATCAATCTCTTGTCTCTTTTTTGTAAAAATCCTTAAGCAATGCTAAGATTGCGAACCTTTCATACAAGAGCGCTCTACAGGCCACTATAAACGCTAGTCTCTATGACTTTATACAATGCGTTTTTTTGAACCACTAATGCCACTTATCTGTAAGTACTCTACCCTTTGTACTCATACCATTGCTATATATTCATTTCAAGCATATATCCATATATGTATCCATACGTTCTGGTTACCTCTGCTGCATAGCTGACTCCGCTCTGTATGACCATCCTCTGAATATCCAACCCAGCGTACATGCCATAAAATGGTACCTATATAAAGCCTGTTATTCAGGTAAACTTAAAATACAAATTGCCCTCTCTTTTCCTAATATCTTCATGCAATTGTATGAAACTCTAGTCTCTACATAAATTATTCTGTTATATTTCAGTATCAAATTTTATGAATAAAGAAGAAATACTTTCAAAGGATTATATAACCTTAACCAATCATGTAAAGTCGTGTGGACGGAATAATATCCCCTAAGGTACACATTTTTTTGTATATAAGTCCCTATGACTGCAAAAACACAAATGTTCATTTATTTATACCAGCTTTTTATTCTTCCCTTTTGTACATATTAGATATCTATCTTACACTCCAGCCCATAAAGGACGTTTAGTTTTTTCTGCAACTGTATTTAGGTAAGCATTTTTTGATTCAAGCTTATAATTTGTATAGGACATCTGCCATTATTTATGGGCATCCTTACTCCCATCTGTTTTAAATCTATGTTCATACATATCAACATCTTTTTATGTACTTTGCATCAGGCTCTATATGGGCAATTTATATCGAATATGAGTGCTTACTTTTATGGTAGTCACTATCCATGGTTTATCTGAATATGAAATGTAAACATAGATGTATACGTAGGAAACACAAATAGGTAAGACCTAAATATAAATGCCTATGCTATCCATGAAATATCTGAGTGTGAAATGTAAATATAGATGTATACTTGGGTTGTCCAAGATATTGGGTGCTATAGGATTGCACACAGGTTTCTGTCTCTCATGAGTCTTCCATCACGATATATACTGTATAGCTTGACTGTAGACAAAAAATGTTGTTCTGTTTATAACTGTTATGAAACACTGTTTGTTTAATGTCACCCATGTAAAAATATGCACATATGTCTTAAACTCTCACTCACAATGTTTCTCTTAATATTTCAGTACAATATATGGCCACATGAAGAAGGCTAGCCAGCCGAAACGCGCGTTGTGACCTATCTTGCCATATTGCATTATCACGTGTTTTGTTATGTCTGTCTTTCAAATGGATTTTAATATTTATACACTATTAAGAATTTGATGTAAAATACATATCTGTATACAATGAATATATTCAAAAAAATCAAAAAAATGAAAAACATAAATTCTTAGGATAAAATACATTTATACAAAAGAACATCTATTATCTTGTGAGTCGTGAGTTCATCTGTTAGTATATGTTGGTTATTACATTATTTGTGGTTTATTACATTTGCGTTGTCACTTGACTATAGACCTTTACCAAATAGTCCTGCCTTCCAGTGTCCAGCACCTGCCTCTTTGTTTGAAAGATTCGAGTGGTATGAGAGGCGGTTAGCGCCGGGCAATACTAAAAAGGTTCTCGATCTACATCGGCCCTACCTTTTTTCTACAATTGGCGTCCCAAACGTGGGGCCCATCAGTGACATGTGGATCCAGTGGGAGAGGTCCTGACGACAGAGTGAACGTCTGCAACGATCGGGAGAGCTCCTGTCCGATAGACCCTCGTCTGACAGCCGATCATCCGAACTTTACTGGTTCCGAACAGACCGCTCTCGAGTGATCTACGGTCCTGACTGGGAACCATCAGGAGTGCCGCAACAGTCACAGAGAATAGAGGACGATCGGGCGCTGGATTCGGAAGACAAGAAACTGTCCATGCGGTCCGGGTAAGGTCGTGTAACACGACGAATTGCGAAATGATTGTTTGGAAAATACTAGTATTACTCTTTGAATTGTTGGTTCTTTTTGGAGATTCTCTGTCTGCAAACGGAGAAGAATAGATTCTCTCTTCCTTTGCAGATAGTGAAGGGTAGGTAACGCGGACCTTTGTCCCCCGTTGTAACCCGTCGTGCCTATTTTCCTCCCCCACTGATTGATTATTTGCCCGAACATTGTTTGTTCAAGGATTGTTCTCTTGAGATTCTCTCTGTCTGCAAACGGAGAAGAATAGAAAGATTCTCTCTTCCTTTGCAGATAGTGAGGGGTAGGTAACGCAGACTTTTGTCCCCATTGTAATCCGTCGTGCCTATTTTTATCTCCCCACTGATTGTTTGATTGTCCGAACATTGACGGTTCGATATTATTTCTTTTGAGTTATTCTCTGCTTGCAAATAACGAAGAATAGAAATATTCTGTCTAGTCTTTGCAAGTAGTGAAAGGATAGGTAGTGCGGACCTTTGTCCCCCGTTGTAATCTGTCATGCCTATCCTCTCCCCACTGATTGGTAGTTGGTTCAGCCCGGACCGCTTATTAGAGATGAACCATCCAGCTCCACTGGAAGGCACCCCTAATAAGGACATGTTTATGAAGCATGGATTAATCGCCATAGCCTATAGCAAACTATGGCATAAATATACACAAAAGGATCAGAAAAGTCAGTGGCCACTGATAGGATCCTTCGATGAAGATAAGATAAGCGCACTAGAAACAGCCCTTTGTAACAATAAGACAACGCCCACTATGCTTGATAGTCTCGGCATGTGGCGCAAAGAAGCGGAACAATGTAAAAAGAGAAACAAAATTAGATTAGAGAAAGAGCTACGAAAGGCAGCCCACCTAGCTGCTAGAAAATTAGAAGAAGAAATAAAGGAGAGAGAGGAAGCCAAACGGAAGCAAGAGTCCGAAACATCGAGCCAGTGTCCTGTTAGAACACCCTCTACGCTCTACCCTGAATTACCCTCAAAACAGCGAGCCAACGATGATCTTTTATTAGGTCCTCCGATCATCTACATGCCCCCTCCATATGCCCCTTCCCAATCTTTAGCACAGCACCCGCTGCCCCCAAGCACAGGCGAGAGTAGTACCAGGACCTCGGTCCCCATGGCCTCCGTGCCGGCCGAACCCCTTGTACTAGATACAGCACAAGCGACAATGTTAGATGACCCTGAGGCCCGAAAGACAGATTCCACGAGAACGAACAGGTTAAGCAAAGATGAGCGAGCAGGGATCGACAAGGTAGTAAGGACACTAGTAGAACGAAAAGAGAGTGAGGAGCACATCATGGATATGTTCAACTCATATGCGGGAAGCCACAGACGACACTTTGTTGTACGATTGTGTTACCATGCCCTAAATGCGTATGAGGACCGATACCGAGACAAAGGTCCAGAGAGCCTAACGGCTCTGTATAGAAAGGTCGATATCGGGGATGAGGGCGAGTGTGCCGTGACGGACCTCCTTGCGCGTACGCTTGAGGTTTTCCGCCACCTCACTGAACAAGGGTTGGAAGCTAAACCTACGACACCTTTAGCGACTGAACCACGAATAGAACAAGCTAGCACCATGATGCCAATAAGAGAGGCTGCCCCCTACTGGGTTCCCCCACGAGGTCAGGGAACGCACGATGACGTCAACCACCAAGATGCAAGAGGGAGGGTAGTGTATAACTGGGTCTACCAACCATGGGATCGGCAATATATTCTAACGTTCCGAAAATCTGTGCCCGATTTACGTAAAAACCCCACTGCCTTCTACACTGATTTAGGTACAGCCTTAGGTTCAACGATTATGACCCTAGCCGACATCGATTTGTTTTTCGGGTTATGTCTGCCAGATGATGTGTGAAAGCAAATCCGGAAAGTCGACCACCTTGAACTGTTTGGACATACCTGGTCACAACTCGATGGCATAGATAGACAACGAGAGCCTGGACAAAAGCCTTTGAAATCCATTCTAGAACTCCCAGACAAAATTGTGTAGAAACTGAAAACCCTGATCCCAGAAAAGAAAGTAGACTGGTCGATAGTGACGGCCTGTCGTCAGAAACCCCAGGAAGACGTATCAGAATACTTCTCCCGGTTTGAAACAGTGTTCTCCGATTACAGCGGCCAGGACATGACCACTGCAACCGGACACCATCTGTTTGTCCAGAACTATGTCAAAGGTCTGTCACAGGAGGTCTCTCAGAAACTGCAGGCCAGCGAGAGTAGTTTGGCAGCCTCCAAACCCGCGGCTATCCTCCAAATGGCCCAATATTATGAGCATCAGAAAAACGAAAACTATAGGGCGACAGAGAAAAAGAAAAAGGACTTGAAGGAGAGTGTGATGATTGCACAGTTGCAAGGGGTGACTGTAGGTCGAGAGCAGTACAAGGGGAATTACCAGACAAATGCCCCTAGGAACCCACCCCCTAAAGACCGTACTCCCGCACCCTATGTTGGACGTAAAGATATTAGCGAAGACCAGTGTGCATTCTGCAAGGGATTCGGCCACTGGAAATCCCAGTGTCCGGTTCTGTTGGAGATGAACAAGAATAGGGACCCTAAAGACGTAGCGGGTGGACCGAGAAATAGAGGACAGGGACGAGGGTCCACGAATGATACGAATAACGACAGATCAGGCCGACCGAATACATTTGACCGTCCCCGACAGAACCAGTACCAACAGTCTGACTGCGACGACGCCCACGACTTCGCATAGGACTGCCTAGGGCAAGGGAGGGATCCAGTCGAGCTCTATGTTGACCAGCAAGGTCCTTATGTCACCGCTAAGGTCCTGGGTACGAAGTCTCCATTTCTGGTAGACACTGGCGCGACACGTAGTGCGTTATCTAAACGACTGATTCCAAGGGCACCCTTGTCTGGCTCACTTGTAACATCGATAGGTTTCGATGGAACGCCCTCCACTAACCCTTTGTCCACACCGATCTCCTTCGACCTAGAAAATAATACCACTGACACAACGTTTTTGCTTTCTTCCAATACCCCTGACGCCATTATGGGACTTGACTTGCTGAAACATTTCCGAGCCACCATTAGATGTTCACAAGACGGAGTTCGGGTCTTTCTGTACAACAACCCGGTTCTGCTCAGACATTGTCCTTCCCGACGCATGTTTTCCATTTCTGACACTGACTCGTCCCTACTTGACACTCTGCCTCCGTATCTATGGGCCAAAACTGACTCGGACGTAGGACGCATGATGATCGACCCAGTGCACATAACTGTTCGACAGGACGCAATACTCCCAAAACTTCCACAATATCGGATATCGCCCGAGGGCGAGAAGGCATTGGTAAAGATTATTCAGTCCCTGATAAGACGCAGGAGTGGTAGAGGAAGTCGTTAGCAATGTTTGCAACAGCCCTATCCTACCCATCATAAAGAAACAAGGAGAGGGAGATGAGAAAGCGTACCGCTTCATCATCGACCTTCGAGAGGCCAACAAAGTAGTTGTACCTCAGTACCCCGTGGTCTCTGACATCACCACTATTCTGACTTTGATTCCTTCCACTGCCACCACCTTCACGGTCATTGACCTCAAGAATGCTTTCTTCTCTATCCCCATTCACCCAGACAGCCGATACCTCTTTGGCTTCACCCTAAAAGCCCGCTCATATAGATTCTGTCGAGCACCCCAAGGCTACACTGAAAGTCCCAGCATCTACAGTCAGGCCCTCAAGAGACAACTGGACGCAGTCCAGTTACCAGATGGAGTGGTATTGATACAATACGTCGATGACATCCTTTTGGCGGCCGACACCACTCCACTTGCAGTCACAGCCACCATCCAACTCCTGCACTTCCTTGCGGAAAATGGCCACAAGGTCTCCAAGAAGAAGTTGCAATTCTGCCAACCCCAGGTCACTTATCTAGGCCACCTCTTGTCAAAAGACGGAAGGAAACTTACTCCCGACCGAATCCAAACCATTCTAGAGACCCCTGTCCCTAAGACTCAGAAACAAGTCCGCTCCCTACTAGGCCTCACTTCCTTCTGCCGACAGTGGTTACCGGATTTCAGCCTCATCGTGAAACCGCTGCTTTCTCTGCTAGCTAAAGATGTCCCCTTCCCACTCCCTTGGACTCCTGAGTGCCAATCCTCCTTCATAGAACTACGAGATGCCCTCTGCTCGGCCCCCGTCCTAGGAACACCCGATTACACGAAGCCCTTCTCCCTCTACACTCACCAAAGGGAGGGATGTGCTTTGTCTGTCTTGACCCAGTCCATTGGCCCAAAGCAACGACCATGCGCTTACTTCTCTGCCACTCTTGACCCTGTAGCCAGAGCTTTGCCTGCCTGCCTTCGAGCTGTAGTTGCCATCTCTATCCGACAAAGTGAGGGAATCGTACTCTCGAATTCCCTCACGGTGTTAGTGCCTCATACGGTTGATACCCTCCTGAACCAGACCAAGACGCAACACCTGACAAGTGCACGACTGACTGGATACGAATTGACTCTGCTTGCACCCCACATCACCCTGAAAAGATGCACTACACTGAACCCAGCGACTTTGTTACCCCTACCAGAGAACGATCCCAATGTATCCCCTGTACATTACTGTGTGACCCTTACAGACGAACAGACTAGAAGTAGGGTCGACCTCAGAGACACGGCTTTTCCTGACCCTGACGGAGAGCTGTGGGTGGACGGTTCTTGCATCAAACTCCCCGATGGCACTACCTCAGCTGCTTATGCAGTTACCACAGCCCGAACTGTAGTAGAGACAGCCCGCATCACACAACGATCTGCACAGGCAGCAGAACTGATTGCCCTCACACAAGCATGTATCCTGGCAGCAGGAACCACAGCAAACATTTACACCGACAGCCAGTACGCCTTCGGGGTGGTTCACCATTTTGGGCTCCTTTGGAAGGAGAAGGGATTCCTGACCTCACACGGGACCCCCATCTTACACGGAGATCTAGTCTCCGCCCTAACTGAAGAAGTCCTTCTTCCCAAACGACTGGCAGTAATAAAATGCCAAGCACACAAAAAGGTGACAGACATCATTGGACAAGGGAATGCACTAGCTGATATGACGGCCCGAACCACAGCTGAGAATAGGACGACGACACGCATGTACGTGACCAGGTCACAAGCAGAGAAATGGACAGACGCTAGGGAAACTATTAGGGACATCCAAATGGCCAGCTCACAACACGAATTGATTGAATGGGCATGGGTGGGACTGAAAGACGATGAAGGCTGCTGGCGAACAAAAGACACGAACAAATGGTTGCTACCCGATTCATACCCGATTCCCATACTGACCATGGCACACTCCCCTGCACACATAGGATCAGCCCCTATGACCGAGCTTGTCTCCAAGGTTTGGCACAATGACAAGATTGCAGACACCGCCAAACGTCTGGTCCAACAATGCCTGATATGCCTGCAACACAACCCTGGGAAAGGAACTGTAGTACCCCGGGGAGGGTTTGGGGTTCCCAATCACCCG
Source organism: Lissotriton vulgaris (assembly GCF_964263255.1). NCBI lineage: Eukaryota > Metazoa > Chordata > Amphibia > Caudata > Salamandridae > Lissotriton > Lissotriton vulgaris. The sequence goes on along the minus strand of NC_141695.1, from coordinate 1,717,887,525 downwards.
TTTGAAGTCCTGCAGATGGACTACATCCAGCTAGACAGATGCCAAGGCCTGAAGTATGTACTTGTTGTAGTGTGTGCATTTAGCAAGTGGGTGGAAGCCTATCCAACCCGTGACAACACTGCCATTGCTACTGCAAAAGTACTACTGAAAGAATTCTTCCCTCGTTACGGTCCTTGTCGAATTTTGTGGAGCGACAATGGCCCCCACTTCGTAGCCGAAGTTATCCAACTCATCTTGAAGGGGTTGGGTGTAAAACAAAAGTTCCATGCAGTCTTCCACCCCCAATCTGCTGGACTAGTTGAACGACATAACTCCACCTTGAAACTCAAATTAACTAAGATAGTGGCTACCACAGGACTGAAATGGCAAGACGCTCTCCCACTGGCATTGCTATCAATGCGTTCCACCCCCACCAAACATCACTTGACACCCTACGAGGTCGTTTTCGGCCGGCACATGAGCGTCTGGTCTGCACCAAAACCAACTTCCATTCACGACGTCCCAGACGTCCTAATGTCTGATTACTTGTATAAATTGACTGAGACACTGTCTGTTATCCACCAACAGGTGCTGCATGCCATTCCCGATGCTTCCAGGGGTCCCGGGCACACCATCCAACCTGGGGATTTCGTTCTAATTCGCAACTTAGCGTGCAAAGAGTCTGGAACCCCGGTGGACGGGCCCCTGGCAAGTCCTGCTCACCACCCGAACAGCTCTTCGAGTGGAAGGAAAACACAGCTGGGTGCATGCACACCACTGTAAGAAGATCTCCTCGGCTCTGACGACGACCGAAGACGTGGCTACCCAGGAAGAGCTCCTGAACAAAGACCGGCCATCCTTGAACTGTTATCCTGATACAGAGACACTTGAATTAGCTAAATTTCCCGATCCCACTGTGCCATCCAGAGAAGGGTATAACCTGCGACGAAAGGAGGGAGTTTCGGCTAAGCAGACCGCTGACTAAGAAATAATTCTCAGAGCGGTGGCCTAACACTACTAAGGCTGCCAGGAGAGAAGCCAGACGAAGTTTGTGGTTCTGCCCGCTACCGAGCTCCCTTGAAGATGATGGAAGCACCCGATAAGAAGATGATGGAAGCGCCCGATAAGAAGATGATGGAAGCAACCGGACATCCGAAGATTCGCTACAGAGATCCAAAGACTGACAAAATCTACAGTTCAAAGACTATCACACTTTTTATCGCCCTTCTCTTTTTCCTCCTCCTCATGACCACCCTTTGGATTGTGGAAGAGAGCGCACCAGCTCGTGAGACATTCCTGACCACTGCACAGCCTACCACAATGAAGGATCATTATCTGATTTCTCTTTCACCCCAACTCCGAGAAAGGCGAAAGGAGTTTTGGAACAATTCCTTCGTGCAACTGCTGCACCAACACAATCTTGCTACCAATGCCACCAACTGCTGGATCTGTGGGTTGCTACCCCACGCCACTGGACATTCTATACCCTTCATCCCTTCACCCTTCTCAATTCACGGCTCCTGCGTTGCTTGGCTGATCCTCTTGCAGGAAAGCTATAAGGATAATACCACCTCCAGCAGAACTATGACACATTTCTTTCATGAGGTCTGGCAGAACAAAACGAAGAAAACTGCTGCACACTTCTGCCCGCAGACCTCCAACGATTCTATCCACATGGACATCCCCGTCAAAGAACGGATTGAAATGCAGGTATTTAACAATCCGACCAGACCCACCTTCTCCTACCTCCGGAAACGAACAGCTGCCACCCTGACTGTGGCCCTATCCGTCATCAACGTCACAGGCCTTATGTGCATCGAAGGGCTTGGGACACAGTTGGTAGGCCGCAGCGCTTGCTGCATCATCAGAACTTTGGACTCCATTGATCCACCCTCTTTTGTCTCCTCACCGAACATGTACTTTGTTTGTGGTACAAAGGCTTACACCTGGCTCCCCAAAGGCTGGGGGGCACCTGTTATATCGCCTTCGTCCTTCCTCCAACCTATGTGGCTCCAGCGAATCATCACAGACAAAAACGAGCCAAAGACATTGAACAAGCCGACTCCACCGGAGCACAGTTCTTCGATGCAATGAAGGGACTTGTTCCACTCTGGGGCCCGATGGCAAACAGCCGTGCCATCCGACATTTGACCCAGGCAGTTGAAACGACAGTGAACATTACAGCTGGCATCCTTGCAAATAATAGAGCCGAACTTCAAGCAGTCCGCCTGGTGGCTCTCCAGAACCGCCTTGTTCTAGACGTGGTTCTGGCGGATCGTGGAGGAGCATGCCGCATCATTGGGTCCAGCTGCTGCACATATATACCGGACAATTCACCCTCAGTATACAAAGCCATTGAACACCTCCACAGACTTTCCTCAGAAGTTTACCAAGAACAGGAAGAATGGTCGCTTGGTGGTTGGTTTTGGAATACTGTGAAGAACTGGGGGTGGAGGTTACTTACAATTATCCTGATACCTGTTGTTGTGATATGTGGGTTCTGCCTGGGGATCCAATGCCTGCCGCCTCTGTGTTCACTATGTGCAAACTGTATCTGCCCTAAAACTCTGGACTTCGAAAAGGAATGCATGAGAGCATTGTACAATGTTGAGGTTAGGAACTTGATGAAGATAGATATAGATTAGACAAGCTGGCTAGATATGTTGAAAAGGGAGGACTGTTAAAATCTAGTTTGCAGTGTCAACATTATCGGCGCCATCTTGTCCCTATTTAGGCCAATTCGTGAGCGTAAGCGGCAGCCATTTTGAATGCCATGGCCTCTCTGCCCACTGCCGATAGCCAGCGCGTCTCTCTCTCTCTCTCCTAACCTCGCAAGCATCCCCCCGCGCACTGACAGCCCCCGCTCTCACATGCTTGGGCCATAAAACCCTCTTCAGCGCAACCCTGCCTCAGAACCCCATCCTGTTCCCAGCTCGACCCCTCCCTCCATCCCTTTCATGATCCCGTATCCCTTTGATAAAACCCCGTTTCCTCTGTGCCCGATTGTCCTGCTCGTTCCCAGGCTGCCACCTGGCCCTGCAGATGCTGTTTATTGCCCCCATATAGTAGGAAGCTCCCCCCATCAAATGATCCACAACTGATCAAAGCCCCCACCCCATGAGATCCGATCAACCACATGCATTCCGGGAATCGGCGGAATGCCCAGCTGCGTGACAATCATCACCTATTATGACCGGGGTGGGGACTTCTACTGTAAATGTGTGTGGGAACGGGCTTGAAGCGGGGATTCCGGGGATGCCTTTCCGTACATCAAAGTGTTGACAAAGATGTGTTTTATGCAATAAAGCAATAAACTTGTGTATAAGAGGCCAGACCTCAGAGATGCGGTTAGAGCACCTCGAGAAGATACCCAGTTGTCTGAGTTGACGTGTTCTGCTCCGTCGGAATAAAACTTCTGTTTCCTGCCTTCCAGTCTCCAGCGCCTTCCTCTTTGTTTGAAAGATTCGAGTGGCATGAGAGGCGGTTAGCGCCAGGCAATACTAAAAAGGTTCTCGATCTACATCGGCCCTACCTTTTTTCTACAACCGAGTGAACAAGTGGATAATGATTTGGACCTTATAGCTTTAGGCCTTTTTTCCTACGCACAATATAGATGGAATGCAAAAAACGACTGACACTAAATACAATTACTTGCGTTGTATCAGATTTGAGCGTTCTCAGTGCCGTCGTGCATGACCTTATTCCCAACAGGTTACATAAAGGTTTAATCCACTTCCTTCTGGCCAACACATAGGCTGGACAGGAGAATAGGATGTGCTGGTCATCCTCCTTGTAATTACCCTCGCACATAGTGCATGTTTCACTAGTCATATGGTCCTCATCAACATTACCCCTTCTAGACCAGCATGCCAAGGTTGTGTTGGTCACGAGGTTCCCATATCTAAATTTTAAAAAAAGGGTTTTAGCCAGCGGGAGTTCAACTTCGTCTAAAAAGTTCTCAAAGAATGGTTCATCCTTGAACCGTAGAAAGTTATTTACTAATGTCCCACCGATGTTTCCATTGGTCATTTGATTATTAATAAAGCCCCAGAAGGCCATTTTCACAATTTTTTTTTAATTATGTGACAACCTTTCCTGGATTCTCCCAAAATTGTGATAAGCCTATTTTAGTTAACCACAACCTAACATGTTTTAGCCACACATTAGAATTCGATCTATCCATGCCCATTACCTCTTTTATCCCATTTTTGTAGTCAAGCAGTCCTGGTGTTTGCCAGAACATTAACGGTCGGATAATGGTATAGTGCTCAGTTCTTCTGACATTTAGATCCAACTGTAATGGTACTAGGGGGGTGCCTTTTGGAACCCTTACAAGACTTCTCATAAATGTGTTATCGGAAGTCATAAACACATCCTTTGACATTGGCCCCCAGATCTCAGCACCATAGTGTGCAGTGGATTGAACTTTGAATTTAAACAGTTCAAGTGCTGGTGACACAGCTTTGCTTATACTTGCACCCTGCTTCTTCAGAATGGGTGTGGTGTTCTGGGTGAATATTAACTTACTTTTCTCAATTTGGGGTCTCCACATCAAATTAGAGTCGATTGTGACCCCCAAATAGGAAAAGTTTTGGACAGATTCTAGTCTTTGGCCATTTAATGATAGGTGACATTTATCTGGTTTGATGGGGTTTAAGGCCATACATTTAGTTTATTTGGCATTGATTTCCAAACATTTCTTGTTGCAATATTCGCTAAATGAATGTAGTAATGCCTGTAAACCTTTCTTAGTTTGGGAAATTAAAATGGTATCATCCGCGAATAATTACGCGGGTACCCTTTCCCCATTTAATTTTGGTGAGTCGTTTTTGCAACCCTCCAAATGAGCAGGAATATCATTCACAAAGATGGAAAATAAAGGGGGGGCCAAAACACAGCCTTGGCGAACCCCACGCTCAATGGGTATATTCTGGGTCAGTTCCCCATTTGGGCCCCATCTTACTTTGGCGAAAGTCTTGGCATGTAACCCAATTATCTGAACTAACAGACAGTTGGGAAGCCCTGCCTTATGAAGTGACCTCCATAAAAGATCTTGTGGCACTAGATCGAAGGCTGCCCTGAGGTCGACAAAGGCGACATATAAATGTCCCTTTTTGATCTGAACATATTTCCAATAAAGGCAGCAAAGTCTAAAAACTTGGTCAATGGTGCTTACTTTGTTCCTAAACCCAGCTTGGAACTTTGTGAGGATCGAGTTATCTTCCAACCACAAGTTAACACGAGTTAAAATATGCCTAGAATAGATTTTCTGAAGAATATCCATTAGGCTAATTGGTCGGTAATTTGAGGGTTCCGACCGATCACCCTTTTTAAAAATTAAAACAATCTCAGCTCCCCTCCAGCTTTCAGGGAAATCTACATTACAAGACAGCGTGTAACACAGATGATTAATGTAAGGTACCCAGACCTTTAAATCATGCTTGTAGAGGTCCCCAGGGATTTTGTCTAAGCCAGGTGCTTTACCATTTTTCACAGAATTAATAGTTGCCTCAGTTTCCTCTAAGGTAAAATTCATGCTAGCGCCAGAAGGTATAAACTGTAAAACCTCCTCGCTGGTTACATTGGAGGTATCATGATATTTCTTGTAGAGAGTAGTAAAGTGATTAACCCATGTCGCTTCGTCAAGGTAAACCTCTTTAACAATTCTCCCTTCATGGTTCCCATTAGCAACTAACCTCCAGTAGCCTATATTGTCCTTGGCCTTTACAGCTACCAGCATGTCCGCCCATTGTTTCTCCTCCCAAGCTTTCCTTGAAGCAACCTGCACCTCCTTGTATGCTTTCCTTGCCAACCTAACCTGATCCAAGGAATTGGTTTTAATCGCTAGTAGAAGACTTGCTTTGTGCTGTCTACATGTTTTATCATACCAAGTTTTGCAATGAGACATTTTGCGATTTCTGGTGGCTCTTTTTTGGTAATTTTGTGACAAGGAGTTTCAAGGTATTAAAGAGCTCATTGTGAAATCCTCCATCTGTATAGATCACGCCTCGTCTGCTTCCACTGCATCTCCAACTCATCACTTAGTCTTTCTACGTGTACTTCCTTTGGTCACATCCCCTTTCACCACACCTCTCTCACACAGACACACTTTCTCTCTCACAGACACACCTCTCTCACAAGAACACGCCTCCTCAACTGCAAACAAAGCATTTCTTTTACTTTGGTGCTATGAATATTTCAACAGCTGTGTACTTCCTTTGCACACTTTCACATTAAATAGTAATTAGACTTTCCCCATATGAGACCATCCATGTGATCACCGTTCAGAGAGGCCAAGGACTGGATGAGCATGTACTCTGAAAAACATTATGCTTCACTGCCAACTGAAAAACTTGCACGGCCTTTAAATTCAGCTCCAGAGCTCTCAATCGTGGCCTGGGATTAATAGGTGTCTACATCCTGGACTCACCCAAACTATAGGTGACTCGGTTCACAGTATGCACTTTGCAAGAGTCATATATTGCATGAAAAAAACACAGACACAGCATCTTGAAAAAGCGAATACTTGTGAGGAATGTACGATGAATTAACACTTGGAAGGGGACTGGAACTGTGTTGCTGACATGGATTACCTTATGGGTTTTTACAGCCCATATTGAGAAACCGAAATGTGTTTTGCCTGTAAAGTTAACAATATGACCTTGTAGTATCCACCCCACTTACATCCTTAGCTACCTACAGTGTCAATGGGCTAAACAGTGTAGCCAAGCAAAGGTGAGTAAGTGAAGAACTTAGGCACTTTAAGGTGGAAGTCTTATGCCATGGAGCAAATAGTATGAAGTCCTCTATTTAATCGCAATATCCCTATTTGGAGTAATCATTAATATAGTGCTTGTTACCCCTGATGTGCTTGGCAGGCGGGTAGCACATCACTCTGGGTTACCTAGTGTTTGTTAAGTATAAGGGCACATTTGTCATTCTGTTTTTCAACAGTTCCAGAAAATTTGAAATATTCTTCTTAATCAGATCTGTGCGATATTTTGTGGGTTCCATATGTGATATTAACATCCCATGTAAAGAAGTTCACAGGATGGTTCACACTTCTTGTAACATTATCATGCACATGGTAATATATTATAAGGGCTCGTTTAGAGTGTAAATTATGCAATATGTATTATACAACTTCTCAAACTGCTGTAAGAAAACCCTTTTTTTGTTATTAGTATCAAGCATAAGTACGCTCCACTATTCTGGGGCTCATAGACAGAGCTTATCACAGCAATGTTGTCCAATTTATTACTATTGTTGTATGGAGATTAAATATCACCAGAACCTGGAAAGCTCCTACTCTACTTATAATAGATCACTCAAGGAATTAATTTACAAAATGTTAAACGATAGAGGAAATAATAACATTTGGCTAATTATATAAGACATGACATTTTTCTAAGAATTTCAATAACGGATTATAAGGAAGCTGGGAAAACTTTGTTTCACTGTTTTAGCAAGATGTTTTATATTTTTCTTTTTTTCTGCTAGTTGCATTTTTTTAATGTTCCTGTATATGATATAATGAGTATTTGTAATTATATTTTTTCCTTTTCTCTGCCTTGAAATGCCACATATTTAAAATAAAGAAACAAACTAATTGTAATTTATCTGGGGATGTTATCTGTTGGAACTATGTGATTTAATTTAGTTTACTATAATCATTTGAGTTTGAATGCCTCTAAAAACATTTAGCGGTTTCGGACATGTGGCCCCACGTCATGTGTGACATCTTAAGCTGGACCTCGCTTTTTAGCCAACAACAAATTGCACTCTAGAGCTTTAAGTTGTGCTTTAAAATTTTAGATATAGGTAAATAACCCCAGCATGAAAAGTGCTATCGGATGAAATGCTCGGACAGGCTGGGAGTTCTCGCTTATGGCACAGTAGTATAATTAAAAAATAGTTCCCAGCGATACATTTGTAACCTGTTTCTGTACTTGAAAAGCAGTAATAGTCTGTATAAAGAAGTATCAATGGTTACTAATTCTTATTTCATATCCATTTTAAAAACCTCATAGTGGTAGGTGGAATGGTAATTTTACTCTTTGTCTGCAGATTTGGTAGTTAAAAGTACTAAGGAGCACCAAGCCCTTTCGGAAGAATTAAACCACTCCTTGTTTTAAATAGCTCTGCTATGGTTCCATTAAATACAGCCTGTATTGACAAATATCATATGCTAAGTTTTAGCAGTGCAGCTGCTATGTTCTCCACAGGAGTTCTGGAAGGTGCTGCTATTATAACGATTATACAGCATCTATTAATCCATATGAAGGAAAGTACACATTTTATATAGTTTTATAGCATGCTGCGGAGGCTGTTCCAGTTGTTAAAGGTCTGGATCAAGGGATAGAGCCTTTAACAACCAGTATAGCCCGAGACTGAAGGGTTATATGGCTATTTTGAGAGTCCGCCTGGGAGGGTTTCGAACCCTCACCGGCGAGGACGTTGACCAACCCAACATGGAATCCGGTGAGGAGGAATCCGGAAGTGCGGGTGTCAGTCTAGTCTTCAAGGGAAGTCCAGGGAAGGAGAACGCAAAAAAGCGCAACGAGTGGCAAGAATGGCGTTCAGGTGCGGGGAAGCGAGACGGCGAAAGAGACGCGGACCAACATGAACTGGAGGAGCACCGAGGAGTTCAGATCGGAGGGAAGAGGACAACATCGAACATGTTCAGGAGGAGGATTCAACGCGGGAGGTGCAAACCAGCAGACCAGATCCAACAGCAGGAAACCGCTTGAGGAGAACTGCGCCCGGGACCACTGTTCTCCCCCACGGCGAGGAGGCTGGGTCTCCATACACCACGGCCCAGGAGGGTCGTGGGAGCAGGCAAGTACAACATGCACGCTCGGGGCAAATACGGGGGCTGGTATAATAAAGGGGGAACTAGGAGCACCATTGTTTCCCAACCACGTTAGGCACAACCACGCTAGGGACTTGGGTGACGGTGCATGTTTTTCCCACCCCTATTCTTGACATATGCCAAAGGAGAACTTGTAGCCTGAGCCTTGTTTTTTTTGTTTTGTTTATTTCTTTTGGGTCCAAGCACACTGGCCGAAGAGAGGAAGCCGGGGAGGAAAGCAGGAAGCTTACAGTGGAAGGGCCCTACAATTACTACATCACCAAGAACTAAGTGACTGCATGATAACTCTACTCTGAACTTAAATAAAAAGTGTAGAACCGGCTAATACCGCCTGGGACTGACTAATTTAGAAAGGAGGGGGAGATAGCCAACTGCTGAGGCTACCTCGACCACACCACTCACTTAGGATAGTATGTTATAAATTAAAAGGGGAGAACCAGGGCTCGAGTTGGGGGTACACGCGGGTAGACGGTGTCCACCCACTCTTTTCACAGGGTGGACTGTGTCCACCCTGCTAAGAAGTTGAGCCCCACTCTAAAATATGCTGACCTGGTCCTGGTGTCATTTGAGACACCGGGACACATTCAGGGGCACCTGCTCTGTGTCTGCTTTCCTTCCCAGCAGCACTGTGCAGGAGGGGATGGGGGTTTGTCTTTTTAGATTCCAGCTGTGCCATAACAAAGGCCAAACTTAAGGGGCCATTTGGCCTCCTTTTGTCTGAGAATCCAGGCTGGGGCCTGCCTGTGGCCTCACACCTAGATGTAAATGAAGTGGAAGGGAAACAAAATCAGACAGCTTGTCAGCATTTCACAGGTACTTAAGAAAGCACAATGTTGACTATGTTTGGACCCCCATATATAATAGATATTCATGCACTGTAAGAATGCCAGATACATTACTCTGTCCCAGTGCAAAATAACAATTTAAATACCAGTATTTTGTAATTGGTTTACAGCACTATTCATCCCACTATAGGATGTCAGATCACTTTACAGTAAACATACACATTATATTGTCAATAAATCACACAAGTTTGTAAATCATTGTACAGGATGTGTAAGACAGAGAGAGTTACTGGGTGTAGGAGTCACATATCCTTCATAGCTCATGGTGCTATAAGAGAAGGATTACAATGCTACTGTGTGTAACAAAAGGATCTTTGCGTTCAAAGCAGCAACCCACTTATCTATCTACATAAAATAAGATCTGCCATCTGCATGTGGTACATTAACCCTGTATGCTACTTTAAGTCAAAACTAAGGCTAGACAAAAACAGATCTTTCCATTGAATGTTTTAACTACCAGGCAGCTAAAGCAATCACATCTACATGGGCTGCACATGGAATATTACGCCTGGTGGGGTAGGCTGGCAGCAGAGTTAGTCAATGCTTGGGTAAATGAACCCTTCAGGAGCAGTAATGTCACTTCCTGCGATGCCACACGTCGTGATGTCACTTCCTGTGATTATACTTAACTTGTAGAGTCCCACCACATCTTTTTTTGGGGACTTGTGCCCTGGGGGGGGATGTATACACAAACATTAGAATGTTGGGGCAGAAAGCTTATACCAGCAATGAATAGTCCTGAGACACTTCACGGTCTTAAACATTCAATGTTTTAATTAGTTGCGATCCTGTTAGAATGAAAACGGTCAAACTCAGATTACAAAAAAATAACTCTGTCTCTGGATTCACTGTTACTGTAACGTAACATGATTAAATATCCCATCAACCCTCGCTCCACGACTTCCATACCGCAGAGATGCGCAGATCCCGGGTTGAATTGTTGCTCCCCACGCGTCGCAGGGGGTTGTCCGGGCCCGCGTTCAGACACTACGGGTTATGGAGTCGAGCGTTTCCGCCGAACGGGAGGGGCGCACTGCAGCTTCCTCCTCGATTTCAGCAGTGCGCTGCTATCAGCGGCATTACGGCTGCACGTAGCCCTCGGGAGGCGTGCCCAACCGTATGCTCTGATAGGCCGATCGGAGAGGGTGTGGGCGGGCTCCGAGGAGGGCTATAAAAACGCGGTGTCAGCCTCACTGTTCCCTACCTTACTGCAAAGCAAGAGTCAGGTCGTAGTCGGCGAGGTAAGGAGCTTTGTTTAGTGTTTGCTTGGGCCTGCCGGAGCCTGTTAAAAGTGGGTGGTGCATCCAACACCCTGCTGCTTGTAAAGAGCGCGGGTGGCCGTTTGTTACGCTCCTAGTCTGCTAAGGAGTTAGCTGTAGGCGATCTAAAAATAAATCTTACGTTTTGTGCACCTGAAACTCCTGCACCCAGCTCTCAAGCGCTAAAACTAGTGTAATTCGGTATGTCCCCCCCCCCCCCCCCCCCCCTCCTTCGATGGTGAGATTCCGGTAGGGATCTCAAGATTGCATGGTCATACCTAGTGGGGATGGGTGGGAGGCTAAGTGATGTGGTGTTTATTTAATTCACTATATCGCAGTTCCCAGAGACTTAAGGACACTCGCCAGTCACCCATAATACTCTTTGAAGCTACTGCTTGTTATAGCGCCTTGGCGTCAGTGTGCAAGTAAATGCTATTGCACGGGTCACGCACGCTGCAAATGAAAGATGTAGTAGTGCTAGGCATGTGTATCACAGCCGAGGCTCTTTAAAGCATCAGCTGTCTTGGGGAGGGGTGAGTGTATAGATTCGGCGGATTATCTACATGCAGTGTTGGGTGAATAGAAACTAGGCAGATGCCGAGACATTTCTGATGCCCTGCGTGACTGTCTCGCTCTCAGGCTACCCACTGCGCACAGCTTGAATGTGCCTTGCCGTGGTGGCATCTTTAAAATTATGCCATTGTAAATACCCAAGTATGCATGCACGGATCTGAAGCAAGCATTCCCACCCGTGCATGTATGATTAATCGTTCAGACCTGCGTAAATATAATTTTCATGAGCCGTGCATATGCAAGCATATATATTTGTTTGTATTCTCTCTCTCCACCCCCCCAGAGCGCGATCATTCCCTGCACGTCCGCGGAATCCGGTCACCTTCGCTGCACTAGATTGGACTCGCCTAGGTAGAGGCGCTGTAATTGGCAGCGCTTCACTAACGGGAAACGTGAAGCCGTGAGATGGCGCTGCTCGCCCGGGCACCCTCTGCGAGCCTGTCCGTCTGGGCCGAGCCTGACCAGCCATCTCGTGTCATTATTTCCGCTCTGTCGCCCTGTGCAGACGGTGCATTTCATTTTAAAATGGATGCCTGCTTAGTGGGATGATGGGGGGCGCCTCACCGATGCCCGCCGGTTTCGAGGCACGAACGGTGTACTGGGCAGTTACTCATTGAGGTATATGACGGGTGAGACCACGCATCCTGTTAAGAGGCGGGGAAGGTGGGGGGGGGGGGGGGCCGGGGCGTGAAATCTGACTGGAGTCTCAATTTAGTGCAGTGGCTCATGCGGGTTGGTTTATCGTCGCTCTCCAGTGAGTGGTCACGCTAGGCCTCCTGTAATTCGAGGTACTGGGGGGACCTCCCGGTAGTGGAGGGGCCGTGGGAGTGTCATCAGCTGTGACTGTATAACAGGAGGAAGGTTACAGCATGTAGTAGGAGCTGTCCATCCTTTCCCTAGCACCCCGGTACTACAACCTCACTGACCTTGGTCGTAACCTTGAGGCATCTGGGAGGGCCGTGAAAGCAATCGGCGGCCCCGTGTCCCCTCCCTCTGACGGGAAGCAGTGATGCCCCCGTGCGGCGAAGGGGCATGCGGCGTGGAATCTCCTGGGGGTGGGGGCACAAGAAATCGGTAATAAGGTAAAACGGGGAAGTGCCCGCGGGAGGTGGGGTGCATGCACAGGCGGGAGGGGCGGCCTTGTCTGGTAAAACCCTGCAGCCCAGGGCCCTGTCGCTAGGGCAGGCCTCATCCGACCGGCATTGCTCACTTGTCTGCGTAGGTGGGGCATCTTTTGCGTTTTTCTCCCACTTGGATGTGCTGCTGTTTACGTGAATGTGTTGGTCGACATTACCTTCTCGGTTTTATCCCTTGCAACGCAGATGTGGTGGGTGGGAGATTGGGGCTCGCTTTGGCTGTACTGACCTATTGTACTTTTTTTTCAGGAGATTTTCACACAGCCAAGATGGTTAAAGTCGGAATCAACGGGTGAGTAATGTGTTCTGTACTGCCTACCACACGTCTCCTGAATCCGCCGCTGTTTCCTGCCTCGTTCTACTGTACACCTTGGCACTACCCTCTGGCTGCCCCTCCCTGCCCTTTGTGACTGCTCTTAGGCAGCCGGTTGCCTAGAGACTGCAGGTAACTGCACCTGCCCATTCGGCGCTTTAAGCTCCCTGCGGCATCGACGTGGTTAACGTGCAGGCTGGCACGGCGCCGGAACTACCCATGGTCTAGCATCTGCGCTTAAAGCTGCCTCTAGGCACTTCGGTGACTGAAAGCTCACGCTGGTTTTGGAGCTCCTAGAGGTACGGTGTGAATCGCAGGAGCTAAGCCCCGGCCACAAGCACCGTGCTTGTACCTACCTTCGAATACCGAGGCTTGTGGGTGATTCCCCGACCCCGCCCCTCCAGGGCAGAGAGTTTGAGTAACTGCACGGATGTGACTAATGCCGTTGCGTGTCTTCCGTGGCAGGAAATGTGGTTTAGTGTACGTGCAAGCCCAAGGAGTCTGAAGTGCAGTCATCTCTGCACACAAGGGATCTGAAGGGAGGCTGAAATGGACACATACAAACAGTTTTTAAGGGCATACCAAAGCGGGCTTCCGGTGGGAGGCTGAATCTGAGGGCAGTTAAGGTAATTTGTCCAAACCATGGACATCTCATCCATGGGTTCTGACGGTTCCGGTTTTAATCGGACCAATAGTTGACTTACTAACCAGTGTGTTTGCTTGAGACAGTCAGTCGCCTCTTGTCAAGGCCAGCAGAGTATGGCTCAGCTAATGCTATTGGCTGTCGAGTTGAGCTTCCACTCAGTGCTTCCATTGGAGCTGCCCGAGTGCAGCCAACCGTGTCTGCACAGAGCAAGGCCGGGAGGCAGGAGCAAGCACTTCTTGCATAGGGCAGCACGCTCAGAACGAGTGGTTTTGCCAAGACTTGTTGTTTCAGTCCAGCGGCTCACTGGCAGTCAATGGAATGGTCTCCTTCGAACTCTCGCTCCCCTTCTGCTTGCTTCAGTAGCACTAGCAGTAACTGCTTTAAGTCGAGGGACATGTGTTTTGTACTGATCTCTAGGGAGTCTAGTTTATATCGGCTGCGCTGCTTCCACCCTTTGGAGGAAAGGGCGGGTTACACAGCGTGTAGGCTCCCTCTTGCCCCTCGGGTGACCTTCAGATGGAAACGCTATACAGACTGGTCTAAACATAGTATCTTACCCTTCAGAAGGGGCTGACGGATCCGCCAGGCACCCGTCTGACCTTTCCTTGAGAAACCCGACCTTCAAGGGTCTGATGGTGCCCAGGCCACTTGTCGAGTGCCTCCATTTATGCCTGACCTGTTCAATGTCCGTCTATAATCTGCGGGGGGCATCCCACTGCCAATCCGGAGTTCACAAGTTTTGGACCCTGAGGGTCCAGATGAGGTGTAGTGCCATAAAAATTGTGGGGAGCTCCTTCAGGTATGGGAGTGGTGACTATTTCAGAAGCGGATATCTGGTGCATGAAACGTCTGCCTGTAGCCACTTGTTTGAAGCGGGTGATGGAAGCCTGCACAAGTCACTTGCTTCAGCAGCACTAAGCCTCCTGTCTGGGTTTGAATTCCTCCACACGTGGGTTCTCACCCCTGCACTGTATTTGGGCCTCGTGGGTAATATCCCGTGAGTGGCTTGTTTGCTCACTCTTCTCCCTTTGGTTGGGCCTTGGTACAAAGTGCTCTGCTGCGGGGCAGGTACTTGCAGCGGGTGACTGTGTAAGCCCTCTGCCCTTTGGACTTGTTTACAGATAAAGCTGAGCTGGTGCAGTGCTGCCTGGTAAACGCTAGATACCAGGTTTCATTGCTAGACGCCACGCTCTTGCGACTTTTGCCACCACAATACTTTGGTTCGTACTCTGTTTACTTAGCGAGATTTTCTTAAATTATGCCAGTCTGGTCTTTTATATGAAGTGACGACCTCGCCTTCGAGGAACCTGACCAAGGTTGGGCGTATAGCTCTTGGATTGACTACTTAAATTGTTCTTTTTACTCTTTGAAATATATACATCTCTTTGCCCTGACTAAGTCCTTTGGCATACTAGCCGGACGTAACACGCGTTGGCCAGCTTTTTGCTACCCTTTGACTGAGGAAATCTAAATTAAGAACTGTGGCAAGAATTTGATTTGGTTACCCTGTGGTTGAAAAGAAATGACAACTGTCTTTATTATTCCATTTTCATGGTTTCTGAGTAGAGAAAAAAAACTCAACATTGCAGAAGTTTGTTAATAATATGTATACTGATTGATGCTAGCTTTGCTCAGGTTGGAAATTGTGTCCGTGCTTTAGACTTAGTCTATCTGTTTTTACAACTCTCGAGTGGCTGTACTCTTACCGTCGAGCATTTGCTTGCCTGAAATATTGTAAGAAATAGCGCACTTTTTTTGCGCACTTGTCCTGTACTGTCAATCTTGTTGGAATTTCTTTTCATGTTTCATTGCTCAGCTGGAGATTCTGGCAGTCCTCACCCACGAGGCTGGATGTCTTCAGCATATTTTCCATTACTCCTATCATTTAAAGTAGAATAATATGTTAAACTAGCATGGAGAAAATGGCAGAACTACCTTACTTAAGCATCCCTACCACATTTCGACCTGAACCCCTCCATTAACTATCTGCTCCTGAATATGAAACCCAGGGATCGGACTAAATGACCTGTTGGGAGTCAGTTTTGCCCCCCCGTTAATTGCAAAATGCTTTCCATTTTTGTAGACTTTATGCAAGGGTGAAGCTTTGGCAGTTCACACTTTGGTGTTTTTATTATGGAACGGTCAGCACTCCTATTGGCGTTCCATTATTCACCAAGGTCTGGCTTTAAAGGAATATTGTATGGTCATATAGTTTTTAATGACTGCTTCTTCCCATCTGTGCTGCTGCAGCTAGGAAAACAGCATACGTTCGCTGACAGTCTAAGGGGTGCACACGTCATTGTAATGCCATTATAGTTCAAGCAGCTGGTTACACAATGGACATGGAGGGCAATCACTTTTGTGGAAGTACACCACTTCTGTCTAATGAAGTACTCCTGGTTTAACATGTGGGTGGTGGCAAAGCCACTTTCCACTGAACTGTTTGGCAACAGCTGAGCTGTCAGGCCAGAGAATAAAAGCAGGAATGCATTGTTTCAAAAGCTTCCATCACTGAAAGCTGGCTTGGGTGGTAACCACCTCTATTCCATTACAGGGTGGAAGCTAATGCAATTAATTGTTTAGAAGCAAAATTACTTGCAATCTCATTAGGTACCGATTACACGATACATAAAGAACATCTACTTGTGTACACATAGCCAAGAATTTTCACTTGCTGGGATTTTGTTTGCAGCTTTAGCATAGAAGCTGCTCATTGCAAAGTTGAGGAGTGTGGGATATCACACTTTTAATGAGGTTTTAGTGACTCCTTTGCAACAGTAACAGTTTATACTTGGTGGGCCTTCTGCCTGAAATGGGGCACGATCCAGAAACTTGTAGCACCCTATTCCCTCCCACCCGCCAGAGTGCACAGCAAGGGAACACAACACTTATCCCAGTAAAGTGGGGAGAGGCTAAACACCTTTGGTTTGACGGATGAGGCAAGTGGTTCTGTAGAACAGGTTGCAATTTGCTTTTGTAAAGCCGCTTAGTACTATAATTGTTTCTGGTGTATGTTTAGTTTCCTTACTGTAGACCACATTTTCCTTTATAGTCCACATCTCCACTGTGTAACATTCTGCAGCAGGGTGCTGTTGTAATGAAGCTCCTTTAGTTCCTCAATTTCACTTTTCTCCATTTGCCAGGGCCTATGTGCCTGTCGTAGCATTGGTTTAGTGTTAGGCGCTGCCCCATGAAGCACAGCTTTGCCTCTGAAGTATTGTGTGGGACTAATCGGGTGGAAATGGAATTTTGGCTTGTCAGCTGTAGAATAGACTGGCTTTGTTCACGATGGGACACTCTGGAGTCGCTAGTTTAGGATAGCCACTCATGCGTGGCCGCCAGCATGCAGCTTTTGGACTCCTCATAGTGGCATTAAACTTTTAGGCATGTCCCATTATGGGGACTGCAGAACTAGTTTTACCACAACTAGTAAGAATGACAATTGGTTCTCGATTTCCATTTAAAGGGAGTGTCCGTAAGGAAACTAAGTTGCTCAAGGCCTTTCTGCACTAGAGCCTAGGTCCGCTGCACCATTCTCCACTTGTGCGAGTGATCACGGCACTTTACTTACTCCATGGGGTTTTTTTAAGTGCTCGTAGGCCTACTTGTCATGCTGTTGATGTTCACTTTGCTGCCTTCCTCAATCAACCATTTCTTCCCCTTAGATTTGGCCGCATCGGTCGTCTGGTGACCCGTGCTGCAATCACTTCTGGGAAAGTAACAGTTACGGCTATCAATGACCCCTTCATTGACCTAGACTACATGGTGAGTATGGATACCAAATTGAGTGCTTTGGAGACTCCTCACAGAAGAGCTCTAGGTGTTAGAAGCGTAATCTACTGCCACGCTTTGCTCTTTATTTAATGCAATTTCATATAGCACGAACATTACTCGAAGGTGTCGGAGCGCGATACATAAGAACCAGTTGCAATACATAATGACTCAGGATTACTACAGTTGCATAAATGATAAAAACAGTTTTTTTTTCTTCCAAATGTACAAGTTATAGTCGCACCAGGAGGAGCATTCAATGAAGGGATACGAATGGATATACTCTAAGTCACATAGGAATGGTAGAGAGTACAAAGGTCTGCTGCATATACTAGTGATTAGTTATATCTATATACATAGGGAAGGGATACGACTGTGCTGTTGGTTGTCTAGTTTGTTCATACATTCGCTTAGTGCTTCGCTTGAAGCAAACTGTTACTAGGGGTACATCTGAAATTATGAACTATGAATTTTTGCACATGCAATTAATGGATATTACAGAACTGGCTGTGACTGCTGGTTGCTCTTTTTTGGGTGGGGTGGTTGGAATGACGAGTGTGCAGCCCACCCACAGAAGTTACTCTTCAGTTTCCCTGGCTACTGCAGTAATGGTCTCTTCTGATTCTTACCCCCAGGTTTACATGTTCAAGTATGACTCCACCCATGGACGCTTCAAAGGCACCGTCAAGGCTGAGAACGGCAAGCTTGTCATCAATGGCCAGCCCATCACAATCTTCCAAGAGTGAGTGGGGTGTCATCTGCTCTTGCATTCATAAATCTATAAACCCGCTCACCAGCATGACTGTTACCATAGCTGCATATCGGGAGCATAAATAAATAGTACTTTACACTAACTAAATGCAGGCAGTGTTTGCACCAGTATACGGATTTCTACTTAACAAGCAGTCTTATCTTGTTACAGACGTGACCCTGCCAACATCAAGTGGGGGGATGCTGGAGCAGAGTACGTGGTCGAGTCGACTGGCGTGTTCACCACCATTGACAAAGCATCTGTAAGTGAAGGCTGTACAAGTTCTACTTGATCATTGCTCCCGCAAAATGTGGTGTAGGCTGCCTTAATGCTCACTTTCATGTTTATCTGGTGCCCTGACTTGTCC
Source organism: Lissotriton vulgaris (assembly GCF_964263255.1). Lineage (NCBI taxonomy): Eukaryota > Metazoa > Chordata > Amphibia > Caudata > Salamandridae > Lissotriton > Lissotriton vulgaris. Next base: position 1,717,869,013 of record NC_141695.1, on the reverse strand, counting down.
TTGACACTCCTCATCTTGTAGGCTCATCTGAAGGGTGGTGCCAAACGAGTGATCATCTCTGCGCCCTCTGCTGATGCTCCCATGTTCGTGATGGGGGTGAACCACGAGAAGTATGACAACTCTCTGAAGGTGGTAAGGTGAGTACTTGACAGAAGACGTAGTGCCTGCGTTAGGTTTGTTTGCTGCCTGTGGTTTTTGGGCTAGATGTCAGAGGCACATGCTGCTGCATCACAGGGTTGCAGATTATACCAGGCCGAGCTGAATGAATGGAGCACAGTGGCTTTTGGTGACATGTCTGAATCCTAGAACCGAGTTGAGTGAGCAGTGGGACAGTTTTGGTAGGGTTGTGAGGTAACCTAGTACTATGTTTGACAGTTTATTGATTGATTTGTGCGCTTGTCTATCCCCTTTCTGCAGCAATGCCTCCTGCACTACAAACTGTCTGGCTCCTCTGGCCAAGGTCATCAACGACAACTTCCACATCGTCGAGGGTCTGATGGTAGGTGATGGACAGGAGGTGTGACAGTTCTTATACGGTTATTTTGGCTCCGATGGCTGTGGGGCTCCATTATTGAGGGTGGGGTTGAATGACTTGTGGGTTTCATTCTAATGGTGCATGGCATATTCTCACTCAGGTGGGTTGAGAGTTGGAGCTTTGCTCCTGTCCAAACAAATGATGCTTTATTTAGCCAATTTCTGTGGGACAATTGCTTCAGTCCGATCTAGTCATGTTTCTACATTTCTCCTCCAGACCACTGTCCATGCTGTGACCGCTACACAAAAGACCGTGGACGGTCCTTCTGGGAAACTGTGGCGTGACGGCAGAGGTGCCAACCAGAATATCATTCCAGCCTCTACCGGGGCAGCCAAAGCTGTGGGCAAAGTTATCCCTGAACTCAATGGGTGAGTAGTATGTAAGATCAGGCCTGTAGAGCACATGAAGAAACCTTTGTCTGGACAGTTCTGTTCAGTGCTAGCGCAGTAAGATGCTATGTGCAGCTCCTGGACAATACATGGCAGAATCCTTCATTAGGGGTGGCTAATATGGGCCCCAGATGGCTGGATCTTTCTGGATAGATGAACTGATTCTTGCATGGGGTGTCAAGAGTTATTGATTCAAAAGATAATGTATTGTCCAACAGTACTCATTTGTAACCTCCCAACAAAACTAAATACGTCAAAGTGAAATGGGAATCACTGATCTTTAGTATGGTGCTTTCCTCTGGAGGTGTTCTAATGTCTGGTTGCATGTCATGGAAAAGTCCCTCTGGATTACCCAACTCGCTAACGACTAGTTCGTCTTGCTTACTTCACGGTGTGCTTAGTCTTGCAGTCCATTTGCACTTGTGCTGCTTTACCTTCAGGGTGGAGCTGGCAGGCTCCGCAAAACCATTGATGCTGAAGGTGGGGTGCAGTAACACGTTCAGGTCCTGGACTGCTGTTTGGATATCACCAGAGAAGGCCTACATGGCAGGGCTGGTCTTCGGCAGATTTGTAGCCAGCAGTTGTTTCACAGCAGTTGCAGCTTTTGGCTGGTGACAGTCTTAGGGGTGTTTCCTCCAGTTGTGACGCCAGTTCTTGATGCAGTTGGATGTGGCGCTGTTCAGTCTTTCGGGCACATGGCTTGGTGCAGGATGACAATTGCTCATTTGTAAACTTTAGTGCAATTCTGAAACTGAGCTGCTTGGTGAACCTTCACAACACCGGCTTCACTAAGTAGTCGGCAATGCTGGTTTGTCGTCTTGGACAGTAGCTTTCCACTGCACCAGGTGGCCTCCCTCATCCAGCAGCTTCTCTAGTGTGAAGTGCAGACTTGCAGGCAGTGATCTCCCCTCTCCTTAAGGAGTCTGGTTGTCATGCACATGCCACCCTGGTCACACTGCAGTCCTGAACTCCGCAGAGCACCCCTAACTTGGTCAAGAACTGTAACAGAGTGGGGTCTGAGGCACCAAGCTCCTAGACTGGATGTGGATCGGACTGTTTGGGCTGGTTCTCTCGCATGTGCCAGGAAACGGATCTCTAAGCAAGAAGCCAGGGTGCTGGCACCAAGCGGGAGCCTGAAAAATGAAGTGCTCTCTGCATCTGGCACTAACATTCCTGAAGCAGTAATCTGGGACCAACCAAAGAACCGGTCCTGCCTAGAAACTTCCTCACCCTTGAACAAACTGCAGCCCCTCACTTCACCTACATACACCAAATGGGAGGGTTAAGGAGAACAAATAAGGTCCTAATTGAATTTAAGGGTAGGTCGTGTCTTTAGCCTCGGTGTTCTTTCCTCAATCGCATAGTCTATACACATCCACTGTTCGGGGGGGGGGCAAGATCCACCCTCTATTTTCTTTTGCCCCTACTTGGCAAGGGGCTAGCCAACTGATCCCAGGATTTGCCAGTCCTTACATATGTTGCAAACTAAGTGCACATGCACGAATAGTCTGCTCTGTGGGTCACACTACAGCCAAACTCAAAGTGTGGTCAGTAGACCCCACTCTATTCTGATACTATAGGACTGTTATAATAGAGGGTTCAAAACTCTGGAGGCTGCCACCACTGCTTTCTGTGACTAACTGTATCCCTAGGCCAGTTATGAGGTCCTGTTGGTGCTGCAGGTCTCGGAACCTGTTCTGGATCTTATGGATGAGCCTGGACTACTACAGGGCCAAATATATAGGATACCAGATTCACATGCTGTCGGCCTTAGGGCAGGGGTATATGCCTATTTACCTGGTAGGGGGGCATTCCCATCCTGACTGTTTTTTGGCTTTTACATGTGGCTTTTCTAATGGGATAACTACAGAATCTTTAGATGGCCATACCATAGATTTTGATCTGCCCAGCAGTTTAGTCATTTCAACATGTGACTATCTTTTTGTAGTATTAAGCTGACTTGTAACTTATCCAAGAGCTGGGTGAGACGTTGGCCAGGATATGAAAGTCCTGGGTTCTGGTTGGCTGCAACTATTGCAGCCAATGACATACGGTCTTGTAATGGGCCCCTGTGTAACGTGCTTACTCTTTTTGTGTGCAGGAAACTCACCGGCATGGCCTTCCGTGTACCTGTCGCCAATGTGTCTGTGGTTGACCTGACCTGCCGCTTGGAGAAGGGTGTAAGTACTGGCCTAACCACACCCGTTGCTTTTATTTGTTTATCTGCATATCACTGTTGGCTGACTTACAAGTGAGGTAGTAGGGCAAATGGGGCCCAGTGCTACACCTTTATTGGCGAGGATTGGTGGCGGCTGGTGACATTTCAAAGTGATATGGTGTAAAAGTTTGTGAATAGGGAAGTGTGCAAACCCAATAAATAAGGAGGCCTGTGGGGGGTCCTACAGGATACGATCAGACTGAAAACTAAGTGTAAAGTAGAATCAAGACTGCACAGCAGGCATTTTCCATCTCTGCACCCAGTATCTGGAACCATATCCTCCAATCCATTAACACCACCCCAACAATGCAGCTATGTAGAAAAGATTTGAATACTTCACAGAATAAATCCGGTCACTCTGACTGTAATAGTGAAACCTACTTTATTGCTTGGATGTTTACGAACTAGCCCTTACTAAGTGGTTGTCTTTATTTTGGAAATCTGGCAAGGTTGTCATAACCCTTTCCATCCCTTTATCAAAACACTACATGCAGCATGCTTGCACATCATGACTTTTTTTCACTAACTGCAGCCCTTGGTTTCCAACAGTCACAAAATCCATTACGGGTGACATTTTAATCCTATACTGGTTCGGAGGCTGGCCGTTCAAATTATCGCAACTAAAATCAAGGTCATTAAGAGACTTTAAATTTTGACAGAGCAGAATATCCTTTTCTCAAGCTGAATCTGCCACACTGGTAACGACACATTTCACAGCACTGCCACTGATGGAACAGTACACAGATCGTAAAACAAAACTGCAAATAGTTGAACAAATGTAGCGGAGGTCACGGAGTATTACAGGATGGTAGATTAAAGCATGGAGGCAGTACCATGGTACCTTCCTAAAACCATACTCTAGAAAAGTACAAATTCTCCACATTCAAGAGCCCAGGCCACGCACAAGTTAGTGAAAACGCAGCCCATGCCTGTAAAAACAGTGGTTACTGAAAGGACAGTGCCTTTTATGCTCACACCACAGCCTGTACCACTACCCAGTGTCCATGCCCCCACCTCTTACCTGTGGCCGATAGCTCGTGAAGTAGGAATGCGGCAGCCGACAGCAGTGCACCCGGTTATGAAAGCCCCCGCCCCAAATAGAGTAGAGGGTTTTCTATCACCTTCACTAGGAGTCATAGCCCTGCTCAGTACTTGTGCTGCCACCTGTGTTGCGAAGGAGAGAAGGCTACTATCACTATGTCCCCATGGAAGAGAGGCGGCGTACTGCTCCTCTGCGCCACACCGGCTCAGCAAGTGGGCTCTGGTTCTGGGCACCTGTTCAGATCCAGCAGGGCTGAGAAGCTGCCCCAGTGCATGCTGCCACCGCCCAGCATCCGGCATACCAGGCTGCAGCTAATCATACACTGGCTCTGCTGTCGCAGCAGCACCTTGATTGGCTGGGGCAGGGGACTGCAACGCTCATTACTGAGCCCAGTATACTGCAGGGGAAGGCTCATGAGCATGTCAGGCTGGCCAGAGAGGCCGCCGTCCTTACCCGACATGCGGATTTGGGCCCCTCTGACAGTGTGTCCTGTCTGTAATATGCTCCACCCCCTCAGGCCTGCACTGGAGTATTCTTAAGGGACCTGCCGCATGCCTGAAACCGGCCCCGCAGCAGAAATTCATAACACGTTCTAAAATGTTTAGGACTTTTACTTTAATTTAACAGGGGGCTAAAATATCAGGGGGGCAACGCCCATGGGGACTAACAATCACTGGTGGGCTGCATGATTTGCTTATCTGCAGGCACCTGCGAGCTTTGCTGGTATGACTGTTCGCTAATCTAGAGGTGGGTTGTGTGGTGGGGGTTTGCTAATCTAGAGGTGGGTTGTGTGGTGGGGCGGGGGGGGGGGGAGAATCAGTTTGGAGGATATTAAGGTAGTCGTGATTTACATGGAAGGTGGGTGGAGTAGGATCTCTTCAGCGGAAGGGTACAATTAATTGAGGTGTTTTTTCATATTAAGGCATCTTATGATGAGATTAAGAAGGTGGTGAAGGCAGCTGCTGATGGACCACTAAAAGGAATTTTGGGATACACCGATGAACAGGTAATTATAATTGATTTGCACCAGGTTTGATTTGCATGTCGTGCGCGCTAGGTGGAGTATCTGGATGGGTTAATACTTTAATTGTATCTGGCTGTAAAATTTCGGTCTGGCTTGGACATGCCAAAGTAATTAAACTGGATGGTAGCCTGCAGAGACCCTGCCTCAGCAGGGTGTATAACCTGCATGGCTACTGGGAGATTTACTTGGTGTGACCCCTTCATACATAATGAAGTAGCCACGTAAACTGAACTGTTTGCCCTCGACCCCAGTATGGTGGCTCCGAGGCTCCTTGAACTGTTCTGATCTTACTCTAAAGAACAGCATGTGGCAGGGAGAATGGTGTCTAATTGTGTTCTGCATCTCAGGTGGTGTCCTCCGACTTCAACGGTGACAATCACTCCTCCATCTTTGATGCTGGTGCTGGTATAGCACTCAACGACCACTTCGTGAAGCTGGTTTCTTGGTAAGTGCGAAGCCCTGCTTTTGGGCAACAATACTTTGCCAGTAGGATTTACTATAAATTCTTGTGTGCTGGAAGAAAAGTTTTGTATCTTTTTTCTTCGCTCATGCTTGACCAGAGGATGTTGCCGTAGGCAGTTTAGCATGCCAGGGGGCTATAAAACAGAGTCGCCCTAATCTGCCAAGCAGTAGCTCCATTATGTAGCCTTGGTGTTTATCTGTCTAAGCTGTTAACTGACAGCCATCTTTCCTCCCATGGCTAGCAGCTCTCATCTGGGCCACAGCTGCTAGTGGAACAATGGCACATCCTTGTGGGCACAATAGGTAGGTGCCTCTCTCCTATGGGCCAGTACTTATGCAGGGTTCTGCTATATCCACTGCTAATTTACTAGTAATTTAGCTCCTACACAGTTGTCTGATACTTGGGTATTTGTGCCAGTGGCTGTTTGTAGGTCTTGAGTTTTTATTTGTTCTGAAACCACTTGCTTAATGGTCCTTTTTCTCCCTGCAGGTATGACAATGAATTTGGTTACAGTCAACGCGTTGTGGATCTGATGAGCCACATGGCCTGCAAGGAATAGACGTGAACCACGCATCGTTGCCCCGTCTTTGTTTGGCCTTCCCATTTAAATGTCTCCACCACTTATGCCCTGTGCACAAAGGCATCGCTCCTGACCTGCTCCTTCGTAGTGCTGTCCACGTGTGGCTGATGTGCGCTGTTGTCTGTAGCCAGCCTGGCTGACTCAAGGGGGCGCTGCCCCAGTCTGTTAGAATAAACTTGCACCAACATCTGTTAACTGTAAGGAAATAAACACCCATCTTGGCACTGTGTGAAACAACGTGTAATTCGTCTCTGGGTGTCACTGGCAGAAGGGGTATGCAATGTTGTAGCCATGCATCTTGGTCCCCCCACTTTAGAGGCCAGAGTTCTGTTAACCTCGGCTATTGAGCCGTTCGAAGTAAACCAGTAATCTAAAGATAACACTTTGCTAGTTTAACTGGGTTGCCACAGTGGGTAAGGTTTAATCAAATTATCCAACAGTACACTAATGTTCAGTACTTGTCATTTTACATCCGCACAGTATACTAATCACTAAGTGCACTACAAAGCAATCACCTGAGAGGGTTCAAAGGGAACGCACATTTCACTAATACTTGTTGTGTTGGTGCATACCTAAAATATGCTGCCTGCATTCTTGTAGTGAAGAAATAGTTCAGTCTTTCTATTGGCCAGTTGATGCTTGCCCCTAGCCAGGCCTCACTAGAGGGCAGGTCACTTTAGGTGAATTATACGATCCCTGGGAAGGTACCCATCTTAACACTTCACTGTTGCTGTTACTCTTCCACCAGCACACTTTTGACCGGATCTTAACTCTGACACAGCGAGAGACTTGGTAACATAGGCTACATCTGACCAACCGATGTAAAAATACAGACCACACATTTTGTATCCGTGAGGCAGAATAAGTGGCTCAAGGGATGGTGTCACTTATGGTTTGCTAATCAGTGATGGGACTGAGTGTAGAATTGCATGCTTGGTCTACTGCAATCTAGTAGGCCTGGAAGATTTTCTTTGTATTTTGCATCAAGATGGGCTCCTTGGTGTACCTTTTGCATCCGCACCGACTCGAGTTCATTTCCTTTCACAATCTGGGTCACAGGTATTCAAAGGGACAATCTGTTGGCCCGTTCGGTCTTAATGTGATTCTATAGTGTTCTTTTGTAAGTTTCCTAGACTTTGACAGGTCACCTCAAGTCTCTGAGATGCCATTAAAGAAATTAGTCTGCAAAGGCCATGGGGGGGGGGGGGTGCGGTCATACATTTCTTTAATTCAGTAAGACTGTTGCTCTTTGAGTCCACTTTTGTTGGATATTTCTTGTCCCTTTTTATTGTGCGGTTAGAGCATAGTCCTTCAGTTTCATGTAATTTAACCTGTGCTATGATTGTCCGCTCTAACTCGTTATCCTTCCTGAAAGCAATGTGGGAAGTGTACTGATACCTAGGAGGCGGTTAAATTCTCATTGTGTTGTGCATAGTTAGTTGAAACACAGGTCTGCCAGAGATCCGCATGAGTTGGTGACCATGCAGCTTCCCCATTAATATTGAAGCATACTGTAGCAAAAGTGCCAGTTTCATCCCTAAATTTGGGGCAGGGGTTGCCCTGTTTATTTTAAACGTGTTAACAGCTATGGATGGTGTACCATGCATGAGGGTCTTGTGTCCCATGTGGTAAATCTTCCACCAGTAAACCCTCCCTACAGGTGGGCACATCGTGAGAATGTGTTTATCTTGGTCCCATATGGGAAAATACGGCTTCAAGCGGATTTTTGTGCAATCCAGAATAGCTTATCCTCAAGTCGAGAACCTTCACCATAATTGCATTATTGGTGACTGTACTAACTGCTGGCATTGCCAATTGCAGCCTGAACAGCCCTGCTAGGATTGTTTTCATAACCTGTTGGCCGTATGTATAGTCCAACTATACCTGTGTAAAGTGCCCAAAGTTCTGCTGCAGTGAAGTCTCATTTGTAGATATGGTGTACAGCTGGCCATGCTGGTCCCCATTGCATGGACCCAGTTTAACATTTGCCACTGGATGTGGTAGGATGAATTGGAACCAACTTGTGTTCCTGAAATGTTAGTGAGATTTCTAAATCGCTGTAAGCTGAAATTATGGCTGAAAATTGCCTGCGACATTTGCTGCAGGGAATTCTACCCATGAATAGATTACCTGCTTTGTGGCCTGAACCACAAAGGAATCTACTCAAGCAAGACTAAGCCCTTGTAACATCTGTGCTAATGCAGGTCTTTAGTTTAGTGGTATAACCACTAGTACTGGGTTAGCATGTTAACAAATGGATTTCAGAGGAGGTAAACTATAGTGGGGGTGATACTTTAAAAGGTTCAAGCTAATAGGAGTTTCCTATTTTGCAGTCTTCGCAATCTCCAGATTTCTCATTTAGGATTTTGACTAGGGGCTTTGGGCACACTCCAACTACTGCCACATTAAAGTGATTAATGTTGAAGACACTGTCTTAAAGTTACTAATTCAGTAAGACTGGACAACATGAGCTTCAAAACTATGGTGTCCACACCTATTGGAACAGGCTGACCGACTTAATGGCTATCTCACTGCACCCTCCAGACCCCTAAACCTTACAGGGTACCTGATGGTGTCTGCAACCTCAGAACATTGTGACCCTGATGGTTCCTGACCCCCAGAAAACTATGGCAACTTATCTACCCTTTAACTCTTATCTCCAAATTTGGCCACAAAATGCACAAATTGATGTTTAAAACCTTTATTGAAGCAATGGGATTCTTGTATAAAATAAATGTGCTGCAATGATTAGAAGACAAAGCACAGTAACTAACCAACCAGCAGTACAAGAATGGTGGAATAGTTTTTCAACCATTGGTTATTGAATCATTGATTACATGAGTACTCCATCTTGGAGCATAGGGTGGGGGCTATTCTGCCATAACTTTGTAGTCTCCATTTACCTGAATCGCATGGTAGCCAGTATGGTGTAGAACAGGCTGCTGTCCCCCTCAGGATCGCGATGAGCTTCAGCTGGGCTAGAATTTAGGCATGGGATGAGTATGACTATCCATATAAATACTGCTCTACTGAACTGCTTGGTGCAGTTTATGAAACTGCAGCCATTGGTTCTGTGCCTGAGTTCTGGTCTGGATTTCATTGATTCTATCCAACCAGAGCTGTGGCCAAACAGTCTATCGCAAACAAGGACAGTTTGCAGTGTCCCCAGTCCTTGAACAGAATGTTCTACAGTATGATAGTGTGCTCACTTTGGAAATTGATCTATAACCACCTTTAAGTACACTATTTCACATCGGTACACTTGTGCTGAAAGTCCTTGTTTCCAAAGAGTTCAACCTAAACAGTGACCATGTAAAATGTAAGTTTGTGCACAGTGCCTTATAACTTCAAAACGGGCACTGAATCGCACCTCACAGGCTTATTTTGTAAGTAGTAGCTTCGAGAGGGAGCTAAGACGGGCTCTATAGCAACTACACTCCTATTGGCTTGCTGGGGGAAGGACTACCGTCACCTGAGTTACAACAGGGGTAAAGGCAAAGGGGCTGGAATACATGATTTTCTTTTGAGAGGAAATCTCCTGACAAGTGGGTTCTCATGGTGGTCCAACATGGCTGTCTAACTACAAACCCTCCCCATGTTCCCTCATGCATGTTGATGACAGCCTTAACCTCTTTCAGGAAGAAGTGAATGCTTTTCTACAAAAGGGTGCTGTGCAACATGATGGGAGTGGTCGACTCTGTCCCCATTCTCTCCCCGACTGCTCAGGCCAATTCCTTTTCATGGCTGTTTCAACCACATCCAGTCAGGCTACTTTTGCTTGACCACTCTTCAGAATGTCATCCTCCCTGTAACCAGGTGATTTCCCGAAGGTGCTCTTATCCTCAAGGCACCAGTTTCCTCATACACCTCCTGGTCCGCAACAGTGCCTCTGCTTTGTGGTAATTGGCCAACACTAACAATTCAAAGTGCTGCCTTTTTGGGCCGCCAAAGGTGTTTATAGATGGAAAACTCCTAGCTAGGCACTTGAAAGGGGGAGGATTCGTGTCTTCCCCAAGTTAATAAAGATGCAGTGTCTAGCCTATAAACAAATGCCAACGCTTATGGTAAACCCTAGGCTATGCATACTTCTAACATTTGGGCACCTCACACAGACTTGCTAACATGGTAAATACAAAAATGTAAACTGCTTCCTGGTGCGAAGTCAATGGCCAATGCACGAATAGGAATTTGTCAGGCATATCTGCCTACACTTTCCACCTCTAACAATGATTTCCCTATGTGGTGCAGAAACTGGCAAACATCACTGGTGTGCATTGTTGTAGTTCCAACGTGGAACAGACAATCCTGGTTGTCTAGTCTCTGGAGATTCCAGGCAGCTGCCATGAAACGCTTGCTCAGGCGGGACCTTCTCTTACACCGGCAATGCAGAGCTCAAACTTGTGATTTGGCACAAGGGGTCCTACAATTCAGTTATCCCCACCTTCCTTACAAATGTATGCCCATCATAAGAAAAGCGAGTTGACCCACACCAGCCTGTTGTGCTCTGAAAAGGTACATTCTTTTTCAGAGAATCTAGATTCTCTGAAGCCTACTGTACAGGGAAATGTTACCCCTTACAGTTGCAGAAAACAGCCCCCACACCTCCATGTATACACTTTGCTGCAATCGCAGCCTCCATACAGAATAGGGAGCATTAGTCCCTTTCTAGAATTCCAGTTATGTTCTCTCTGGAGCATCTCAAGAGCCTTTCTCTTCTGTGTGGAATCTTAATAGTTCTCAGTTTCCAGGACCTCCTTTTCAGACTAAGTTCATGCCTCTTTAGTTCTTATCACAGAAGGTGGCAATATTCTGACACATTGGCGAATTGCAAGCACCCACACTACAAGTCCTCAATTCAGGTCCACCAGAACAGGACTGTTCTTAAAACCAATCCAAAAGTTGCATCCTAGAGTGTTATCACTTGCACCATAACCAAACCTAGTCTGTTTCCTGCAACTGGACTCTGGTGGAAAGGGCATTGTACACATTTGCTGGCAAAAGAGATCATATATTACTGATGGGCCAAGCCTCTTGAAGGGCATTCCACTGCCAAAGCTTGCATAGATAAGTGGATAAAAATGCTGCTAGATCCACTACCAAAAAGCGGAGTCCTACCTTCTCCAACCAGCACGTGCTCAAAAAAGTCCTGGCTAACCTACTAGCAGATATTTGTAATGCAGCCACTTGGTCAACACCACATGTCTTCCAAGCATTTGTTTAATTCCTAGCATGTAAACAAAGGTGTGAAGTTGGCCTGGCATATGATGTCCACTATTCAAGTGGGCACCTTGCACTAGTCCAAATGACCCTTATTGATAGTTTTAAAGTCAACCTCATAGAAAGCTATCCTAGTGGTAGGTGTGGAGAGCAGCTTGTTTTACCAGTCTAAAATCTCTTGAATGATCAAATGAAAGTACACCACACAAGGTGTATATCAAATATGTGTTTATTCTAAACACAACCACTCTAGTCTCTTTATGAGGCAAAAGTACAATTCAAGAACTTTAAATAGCACACAGTAAATGGCACAGTATACATTTGCCCTACAAACTGTACACTAAAATAGTGGTATAAGAACCACGTGAGGATAGAAGTCAGGCCTGTAGAACTGCTGGGGCAACCAGGAGCCACCCAAGATGGGGGACGCAGGAGACCCACGGGGGGATACGTGCAGTGTCTAAACACAGCTGCGACTCGCCATTGACTTTCTGTGGAGAAAGAACTAGTTACAATTTTAAAGATTAAGGACACTTAGAGGTGAACTACGATGGAACCCTTTTAGAATAGGACACTTAAGTGTCAAGACTCACGGGAGCACCTGAGTATCTTGTTACTTCACCCAGGGATGGCAGGTGCATAGGTGTATTGCTGTTTGGTTTCATCGTCGAGTCCAATGGAGAGCTGCAAAGTGCTGCAGGTGACTAGAGAGTGTCCGGGTGGGTTGGAGATGTGAAGAAGCTGAGGGGACAGTCTGGGTCATGAGCCAGTGACCCGGATGGTGACCATATGCCCCAGTGACCAGGATGACGACAATATGCCCGCTGATGTCGGGTGCTTGGAGGTTAAAGAGGTGAAGTTTTGACTTCAGCCAGGAGGCGTTGACAATGACCAGGAGTTGGATTCGAGGTGTCCCACGAAGGATTTAGAGTGCTGCAGCGTCAGAATCTGGTTTGGACCCAACCAGCCTTTGCAACAGCAACCCACGCAAGATAAGATTGGCTTTGGTGTAGACCAGCAAGGTCTGAGGGACTCACCCTTTGGAGGGGAGTTGGAGCACGTGTGGAGCAACCAGGAAAGCTCAAGGAACGTCCTTCGTAGGGACACTATCCAACAGACGAGAGATTGCGAAGGAGCCTTGAGTGGAAATGCAAAGAGCGGTCCCACAGAACACTTGTGGAGTGTAGGGCTCTGAGCTTTGGTGCAAAAAGGCCTCTGGGCAGGGGCTTCAAATACCCCAATGCACAACTTTGAGAAGTAGGTGCAGGTGCGAACTTGCAGAATGTCCAGGAGTTCCAGTCCCACGTCAGCTACAGGTCTCTTCTTGGTTGGGAACTCGTGTCCGCTTCAGAGATGTCTGGAAGTTCCTGTCCTGTGTCACAGATTCTTTGGGATCCGGCGGGAGCCTCAAATGCAGAAAGGCGAGATGCTTCTTTGGTTCTTGTTTGAACAGGAAGGTCACTCCTTGACCCCAAGGGAGATCTTTCAGTCAATGAAATGTTGAAAGTCCAAGATTTCTTCTTCAGAGTTTCATCCAGGGTAATCTAAAGTCCTAGGGACTGGGTTACTATACTTGTACTAAGTTTAGGGGTTGGACTAACTAGGGTCCCACCTATGGGAGGACCTGGAGAGGGGGTGGTTACACCCCTTCACCAAGTTTCACGCCAGAGCTGGGGCTGAGTGCCCCAGCAACTGGTTTGAAATGGGAAATGCATGGAGCACCTTGTATGCTCCAGGCAGTGTCTGAAAAACATTTACTGAATGCAACCCACCCTGCCCCAATATGCTAAAGCCTGTCTGGTGGAGGTGCTGGCTTCTCCCTGGACAGGAAATCTACTGTCCAGGCCTCCCCTGTCGGAGTTTCGTCCAGCAGCATGAGGTCAGACTCGTGTCTGTGGCAGCAGCAGCATCCATTTTGTGATGCTGAGGCTCTTTTAAACTTTAACCGGGTGTACCAGTGTGTGTGACTTCCACCTCTAGAAGGGTGGAATGCTACCCCCTCCCCCAGAACTGAGGGGGGTTAGTTTTTCCAAAGTGTTTGACACCAAACACATGTTTTGATAAAGCCAAACCAAAGTTAGCATTAACTGCGAGGCTTATAATTCACTTAAGAGTATATGGAATGGCTATATCATAGAACAGCTATAAGGATGGGATTCCGAAAGCTGCAGAGGGCTCAACTCATGCTAGGGAACCCTCTCACAAAACCAAGCACTTTGCCTTCAGGATTGTCAAGGCCTGCCATAGGAGTGACTTATAGGTTAATGTGTGCATATATATGTGTATACTATATCTAAGTAAGGGTTGCCTACACCACCTTACCCAGCCTGCAAGTGCAGACCTGTGGTGTCATTTTGGAAGGCTGCCCAGGGTTGGCATAATACATGCTTCAGCTTCTGGTAGGCCTCTGGGGTACCAATGCCCTTGGTACCTAGGGTACCATATACAAGGGGCTCAAAAGGTAACTCGGTAACCAATCTGGTATGTACCTAAAGTACATGCAATCCATTTTATAGAAAAAGCTGATAGACTGGGGCCCTGAATTGCAGGATCCCAGTCCAATTAAGTCGAAAACCAGCAAAACACCAGGCAAAAAGTGGGGGTAACCATATAGTCAGATTTCACCTTCCTACAAAAGGTGTTAAAGTAACTTGTTTCAGACATTTGCATCACCCACAAGCTAACCACTGCCTCTAGAGTACATTGTTCTATAGTCTAGGCTAATCATGTACATATACAGCCATGCTTGCTACTAATTGGGAATGCTAATGAACTCTGTAGGCATCGGTTTGCAGCAAATCGTGCTGTACATTCATATGTGCGCTCCTCCCCGGAAGCCTGCTTACTTTGCAGATCGGGCTCTGTATTTTCACTGTACATTGCACTCCAAGCGCCGTATCTACATTTGGTCCATTCATGTGCTCGCCAGCAGTGCAAATCTAACATTCAGTTGGTGTCCATATGCAATGTACTCAAAAGAGTTGCTCCACATGTGACTCTAGACTTCAAATGTCTAAGCACCACACTAGATTTACTTATTTATTAAGTTTTATATAGCGCGAACGTGACCCACAAGGGTATCTGAGCGCTTTACATAAATGGTTGAGGTGGTATACATGTATTTGAAAGTCTCTCAATTTGTATAAAAGAAATATAAAATATATGAATAACAGAGGACAGTGAAACTGCAGGACAAAGTACAACATACAGTTAATGAACATTAGGTGATTGTGCTAGCAAACATACATATTATAACCACAATTGAATCCCAATGGGTAAAAAGTGTATAGATAAAACCAAAAGGGACCCATCACCAGCTAAGCTTTACACTACATCCAGTTATTGAGCAATAAGGGCTGATATTAGATGCCTGAAGTAGTCTAAGCATGTGATTCTACAGCAAAACATTCTACAGACATGTGTCTAGGGAAAGAAGCATATTCTGTCTGGTGAATGTTACCTTTCCAGAGATTCCCCGCAACCTTCCAGACTTGAGATGGGCTCAGAACTTTGTTCCTTCAACCACCCCCCCCTCCCCCATCCTGCCCATGATTGCAGTGCCATATGGCTCCAGCTGTCACTGCAGTTTATTGGGTGATGTTAATTATGGATTCTTTTTCATGAACCATTGAGGCGTGCAAAGGAACCGAAAAGCAACAGACCTAAGCGTAAAAAATGTTTGCATAACTTGGGATCTTAGTAATCACAGCATTAGCTCATGAAGAAAGAAGGGTAGTATGAAAACTGTTTCAAGAGAATGTATTAACCAGAAACACTTACTGAAGGTAACTTTTTCTGCTTAGCTAAAATGCATAATTGTCAATTTTAATTAGCAATAGCAGCATGTTTATTCCAAAATACAAATGAAGGAAAATCAAATAGTTTCTAACTTTCACCAGTAATCTAATTGTAAAGGAATTGCCCTTTTATATTGTAATTGCATTTATATAGCGCTACTCCAGAACCCATAAAGGATTAGTGGTGAATTAGTATAGTGTAATAGGAAAGTAATCTGAGTGGTGGATATGTTAGTCAGTTATTTGGATTTAAAAGGATAGAGCAGGGAAAACGTTTGTGTTCGTATAACGCTTGCAACCCCTGATGGGGTGTTGAAGGGCTTTTTTGGCGAGTAGCACATTACTCCAGAACCCATAAAGGATTAGTATAATGAAATATGAAAGTAATTTGAGGGTTGGCTATGTTAGTTTTTTTATTGAGAAGGATAGCTGAGGGATAGAAGAGGAATCAAGTATTTTCAATAACATTGGTCTCGCCTTTGGGACCTTATAAGTGTGTAGCTATGCAGGATCCCCATTGCTGCATTTTAAGTGTTTGGAAAGGGCACAACCCTCATCGGCCGCCTGGCTCCCGCCCCCTCTCCACAGCTGGCAACACCACTGTGAGGAAGGTTAACATTTGATCACAAAAAGTAACTTGGTAAATAAGACAGAAGCTTCACCCTACTGTGAACAAGTGTCATAGACCACTGCAGGTGTTCTGTGGCTCTCTACGGCACTAGATCATCACTAAAATATTCATTTGGCAGCACACTGGTCACTACGCCACTATCACAGCACACATTTCCTGTAAGTGATGAAGGAATGGATGAATAGAAACGTAGTTTGCACAAGGCACTTGAACTGAGAAGTGTATATGTATCAAATTGTGAAACCTGAAGGACACTCATAACTGCATGTCCTCATATATATGTAGTCCTACAACTTTAAAAGTTATAAAGCTCTTGACTGCCCGTCTTCCTCCATGGTTTCTCTTTGACCGGGAAACACGTCTCTCAAACGAAAGCGAGCCCAAAGTAGAAAGATCCCAGACCTCTCAAGCAAATGAGAGCCACAATCCGGGTTACAAAATGGGGCAGACACCCAGTCAGGAAACCAGTTACAGCACAGGCTCGAAGCATCTGTAATGGCTTTTTCTGTTGCAGAAGCAATCTGAAGAGAGAAGGTGGCTGCGGAGGGTTGGTATGCAAAGGAGGAGCCTAGGTGAAAGTAAACCGGAGTTAGAGGGAAGGGGTGGAGTACTTTTATTAAACCGAAATTGTTTCTAAGCCGCTGTGAGTGGAACCTGTACCAAATATAATTAATTCAATATTGTAATTGTATTTATATAGAGCTTACTACCCCTACTGAGGCGTCAAAGTGTTTTCGGCGAGTAGCAAGCTACTCCAGAACCCGAAAAGTATTAGTGGTAAGTTAGTATAGGGAAATATGAAATTTATTTCAGCGGTGGACATGGGTCTGTTATTTGGGTTGAAACGAATAGAGTGAGAGGAGAGAGGGGTTTGCATTTATATAGCGACTGGTATTTCTAATGAAGCATGTCAATGCTTTTCGAAGAGTAGCCCGCTACTCCGGAACCTAAAGATTAGTGGTGAATTAGTATAGGGACATATGAAATGAATTTGAGCGGAGGACATGTAAGTCTGTTGGTTGTCTTGAAAAGGACAGTGGAGGGATAGAGGAAAGGGTCTAGAAAGTGTTTATTTGGAGATCATAGCAGGTTTGGGATGAGTAGAGGGGTTAGGGAAGAGTCTGAGGTAGAGTTTAGAAACGCTTGTTTATGTTAGTACCATACAGCAAATATTTGTTGTATGTTCTTGTATTGCTTGACTGAAAAATGCAGATCACAGCTACATCTATTAATGAGCATTTCTGCTAGATGGATCGGGCAAATGCACACTGCAGCTACTTATGTTTGCAAATGGAACAGTTCAACAAACTCATGCTGTGATGTCAATATTATCGCTGAGGTCTTTAAGTATATACTTTGTTACTTCCTTGGTAACAGGACCAGCGGTCGAAGTTTGGCTACATGTTAGAGTTTTGTGGAATCTTTAGCTACATAGTTTCAAATATTTGAGGTTTCGATAGAGAAACTTTAACATTGCTACTCAAAGATGGGCCACAGAACAAATAGTAGCCTAGGAATTCAATCAGAGTACTTGTAAAGCGCGCTACTTACCCGTGAGGGTCTCAAGGCGCTGAGGGTTTGGGAGGGGGGAGGGGGGGTGCTGCTACTGCTCGAATAGCCAGGTCTTGAGGAGTCTTCTGAAGGCGAGTAGGTCTTGGGTCTCCTGTAGGTGGATAGGGACGGTGTTCCAGGTCTTGGCGGCGAGGTAGGAGAAGGATCTGCCGCCGGAGATTGTTCGTTGAATGCGGGGGACAGTGGCGAGGGTGAGGCTGGCGGAGCGGAGCTGGCGGGTCGGGGTGTAGAAGGGGTCGGGATTGAGTCCATTAAAACCATAACTCTACAGAAGGTGCTTGAAAAAGGAAAACTAAAGTCAGCCATCCGAGATAGAAAGTGTAAGCAACAGAGCACCAGCAGTAGACAACTATTGGTACTCAAAAGATTTATAGTATCATTAATTCAATACAGCTTATTAAACTAAAAAAACTATAGCTTGATGCAGCATAACAATTTCCCTTTGGGCCTCTCTCGCCACACGGAGCGCATTATATATTTAAATTGTAGTAGGTCTGTGTGGTCAAGAAAACACATTATCCATGAAGCAAAGGATGTCATCTTGCTTCTTCTCATGAACTCTGTACAAATCTTCTAGGTGAGGGATGCCGATTAGAGACAGGCAAAGCCTTGTGTTATAGAAAAGATGGTTGACTAGGATAAACCTCAATTCAAAAGGGCAAGTCTATGCAATGAGGCAAGTGCTGGGATATTTGAAGAGTGCTAGAAAAAATAAAAATATAAATTTTCAAAGTAAATAAAATACAGTGGTCATTGAATTCCCTATATGAGAAACTTACAAACACTGTCCAGTTTGTATGGTACAAACTAGGAAGTGCAGAAATTCAAAAGAGTATTCAGTGTCAAGGAGGGGCACATCTAATCAGACGTGCTTAATGGCGCAGCGCGAGCATGCACGAGTGTGTGTGTAATAAAACCTACATGAAATAATCACGGGGGTTCGTTGATCCTCTGTTACCTATAGATAGCACTTAATTTTAAGCAGTGGATTACAACATGAGCTGTAGTTTCCTTGAGTGAATTACAGTAACGGCCTACGCAGTTAGGACATATTATTCCACTTAAGGGTATTATTGAGCACAAACGCGGACCAGCCTAATCTTGCAAACATCTGTATTATGCAATAATTTTTAATATCAGAGAGTAGGTGAAACGCTTCTATTCTATCAAATGTTGCACAAATGAGTAAGCAGTTTTTAATTACGTGCTTGGAATGTCCTCATTTGAGCATGCCTTTAATCTCAATTTATAGCTTAGATTTAATGGTTTCCCGAAATTATATAGGATTGCTATAGTTCTAAAAATTGAATCCAATAACTGCAAATGAGAACAAATGCTAAATATATACCAGTCTCCCTACCTAAAATCTTTTTGATTCCATCACACTGTTGAATTGGCAGACATGAAAGAGCCGATAGTACCAATTTAAGATATATTGATTCTACTTTATAGTACCGTAAACCTAAAATTCCATAAAGTATGTTTATCAATTAATTTTTTCGGTGATATGACAACCCTTCACACAAATATCTGAAGAGAATGTTGTGAGCATGTGTTCCTCCTTTCCAAACACGTGTGTGTATATATATATATATATATATATATATATATATATATATATATATATATACCCATCAGTTGGCTAATTCCTTTCTTTGGATGTAACACAGAACAAGTAGGTTGGAGTGAAAGTAGTTATTTTTATTTGTCACTTAATTAAGTCCATTTCACTCATAGATTTTTCATGGAAAATTTTGTAAAAGAGAGAACAGCCGACGCGTGTTTTGCCCTGTGTGGCGAGTAAGGCCAGGGCTTTCTCAAGGCTATTTATATCGTTCCAGCAGGTCAAGGTATCAACGTTAAATACATTTTCAAGAATTGTTGGTTGACATGGTTTCAAACATCCAAATTTCAAGATCGTTTCTGTATAGAGACTCGTCTGGCCACCGGGTAAATCTGCTACGCTAAGGGGCAAAACACGTGTCGGCTCTCTTTTACTAAATTTTCTATGAAAACTCTACAATGAGTGAAATGGATTTAAGTGACAAACAAAAAGAACTACTTTCACTTCAACCTACTTGTACTGTGTTGCATCCTAAGAAAGGAATTAGCCTATTGATGGGTGTATATATTCGTGTTTGGATAGGAGGAACACATGCTCACAACCTTCTCTTCACTTGTTCTTCTGAGGCTGAAAAGGTCCAGAGTCTTGAGCAAAACTCCTCCAGAACCTTAGGGATTCATATCCAGACTCAGGATCACTGGACCATTCTCTCTTTTATCTCCACCTTCACACAAATTGTATTTAAGACCCCCTTATTGATATTTCTCATGAGTCTGTTTCTCGCGTTGTTGATAAATGGTTGAGTCAGTTGTTTGATCTGAACAGGAGCAGAGACGGACGGACGGTAGGTCGTGGGAGCACAGCAATGTAAAACGAGGGAAAACAAAAAGTAGTGCGTCAAACCAACTTAAATGGTCAGAAAGCAACTGATCCAAGTAACAGGGCCAGTCGCCAGGGACAGAAACCACCCACTGAAAGGAGGGTCAATTGTGAAAATTAGCCACACAAAGAAAGGGAATCTAGATAAGCCTATAAAGGAACCAATGGGGAGCGAGAGGCATGATCAATGCCCATAGAGGAGACACTGCATGTCTTGCAGATAAGCACATGCGGGCTGACTCTAGGCTTGAGCTAAAAATGTTTGCATTTATATCGTGCTTGCTACCCCTGATGAGGTGTTGAAGCGCTTTTTTGGCGAGTAGCACGTGCTACTCTGGAATTCGTAAAGGATTAGTGGTGAATCAGTATAGTGAAATATGAAATTAATGTGAGAGATGGACATGTTTGTCAGTTATTTGGATTGAAAGGGATAGTGGAGGAAGAGGGAAGGATTTAGACATCTTTGTGTGTGTTTGTTTTAGAGGTCATAGCAGTAGGAAGAGGCTTGGGATAAGTAAATGGGGTATGGAAGGGGAAGAGTCAGAGGGAATGGTTTAGAAAGGCTTGTTTTGGGGATCGCAATAGTAAACGGTATGAAATGATGCAAGGAGGGGTAGAGTTTAGAAAGGGTTATTTTGGGGATCATAGTTGTGGTATGGGGTTTGAGATGAATGAGGGAGCGGAGATGGAGGATATATTGATAGAGGTATAGGGTGAGAAATAGGGTTGTACATTGGAAAGAGTAGTAGAAAGAGGTTTGAGATAAAGCAGAGAGTTGAGGTAGAATATATATTGAGAGGTATAGGGTAGGAAATTGGGTAGTGCATTGGATATGCTACATTCGAAGAAAAGTAATAAATATTTTGATCCATACGTACATGGAAGGTATATAGATGTATAAAGGAAATAAGTATATGTAGATTAAAGATGCATTAAATAAACTCCGGCTTTCAAGAGTTGCTGTACTTAAAATACATTTTATTTAATTGTTTATATGTAATGTTTTTTTGGGGTAATTCAACAGTGAAGCAATTGTAGATAAATAGTTATGATAAAAGATTTACTTATTTATGTAGTCACTTATATACAAGTTAAAAAAGACTAATGTAAGACTAACGTATCAGTAATATGTACATTTACTTAGCAAAACGAATATATATCTTTTTTAAAAACAATTATTCTACACGTTTCTACAAAGCAATACACATATATACGTACATTTCCATATTACAAATAAATGCTTATATACAGAGGGACATGCTGTATATTTCTGTTTGCCTATGGTGCTTATGTGGGGAAGAGACAATTCTTGAGTAATTTTCTGAAGATAAGGTGGTTATCCGTGGATCTTATGTTGGGGGGTAAAGAGTTCCATAGTTTGGCTGCTTGAACAGAGAAGGATGTGCCACCCATGTTGTTTTCTTGTATCTTGGGATTTTGAGGCAAGGTGCAACTCTAGTGCAGAGGTTCCTTTGTTGAATGTGTTTGGTGATTTTATTCCTGATGAAGAGCAGTCCAGTGCCATGTATCGCTTTGTGTAGGTGACACAAAGCAGCTTGAACGTGGATCTTCTGGCAACCTGTAACCAATGCAGGGTTTTCAAGGCAGGGGAGATGTGGTCTTGCAGTTTTATATGTACGAGTAGTCTGGCAGCCGAGTTCTGAATCCGTTGCAGTCTTTTCATTGTCGTTAAAGGTGATCCGTGGTAGAGGCTATTGACCTAATCAAGTTTGGACAGAACAAGGGAGATGGTAGCTTGGACCTTGAATGGAAATCCCAAATGGGGAAAGATTTGTTACAGAGTTTTTGTAGTAACAAAGCTTGATCTTGCTAGTTTGTCCACTTAGGCCTTCATCAATAGCTTGGAGTGCATGGTCATTCTGAGGTTTCTTACTTCCCTTTATACTTTCGGCGGTGTTCCCAGATCATCAGGCCAGGCTTCAAACGGGTCATAATGTTTCCAATCGCCACAGGCGAGCATTTCTGTTTTGGAAGCATTCAATTTGAGATGGCTCCACGTCATCAATTGATCCACGGCTCTGAGACAACTGAAAATTAATGAGTTTCCAATGTCTTTGGGGCTTTCCAGTCGAAGGAGTATTTGCATGTCATCTGCATAGTTATAGCACGTGAGGTGAAATTGATTGATCAGTACCGGTAATGACTTCATGTAGATGTTGAAAAGCATGGGCGAGATGATAAAGCCTTGAGGGACCCCTGCTTTTGTGGAGAACGGTTTGGATAAGAAAGGTGGAGTATGGATTACATTAGTTCTGTTGCAAAGGTATGATGGGATTCAGTCTAGAGCAGTCCCCTCTATGCCAGCTTCGTAGAGTCTTTGTATCAGAGTGTCATGGTCAACTGTGTCAAAGCCAGCTGAGAAGTCAAAGACAAGTAGCGCAGCAACCCCGTTGCGGACAACTGTGTTCTTCAGGTCATCCTAGATGGCAAGGAGGGCAGATTCTGTGTCTATTCCTCAACTGAATCCCGTTTGGATGTCTGAAGGATGGCATTCTCTTAAATGAATTGTGATATCTATGCGAACGCTGCTCTTTCGATCAGTTTGCTAAGGAAAGGTCCATTTGTAATCGGTCTGTCGTTGTCAGGGTTCAGCGGGTCCAAGTTTGTTTTCTTCATTAGTGGGCATATGCATGACTTTTTGAGTTCTTCTGGAAATCATCCGGTAGTTGAATTGTTGATGATTCTTCTTACTAGAGTGGCAGCACAGGTTGTTAGAGGAATTGTCTTGAAGGTTTCCGACACGGTTCAGAAGGTCTGCTGGCAGGTTTGCTTGCTTTGCTCAGGTCCATAAATTCATTGTGTGAAATGTGTTGGAAGGAACGGAGAGGCTGGGTTAGAGTATTCTTGGATTGTTATTTTGTAAAAGGATCAGTACTGGTGCTTTGTCTTTGTTTTAAGTATGAGTTCAATGTGTAATGATTTGCCAGTTTGTCTGTGAAATCTTGAGTAACGGGATGAGCTCCTTCTAGGCAATTTGGTTTACGAAATTCATTGAGTATTTTATAGAACTTTTTATTTGCACATTTAGAATTTCAAGTTCTGTCTGAATAGTATCTTTTCTTACCTTTTTTGATAGCTGACTTGTATAATCTGTTAATTTTCTGTAGGCAAAGTTTTTCTTGATTGGCATTTGTTTTGAGCCAGACACGTTGCTGCTTTCTAATTTGTTGTTTTATGTCTTATATCTCTGTATTTCCCCAAGGTGCTTATTTTCTTTTGTTTTGTTGTGTTATTAGTGTTATCAGGATATCAATAGCTTCCGGTAGCCATTAATATAATTTTTTAACAGAATTTATTGTTTCTCGATCTGTACTGGATGTTAGTTGTGTTTCTAAGTGTTCAAAATTGAGTTTTTTCCCCCTGTTGATAGGTGGATGCACGTAAGGTGGTTTTAGGTGCGTCGCTTAGTGTAGTTTTATGTTGGAAAGCAAGCAAATGGTGGTCTGACCATGTGACCGGAGTTTGAGTTTGAAAGGAAGCTAGTTCGGTGTTTTTCAAAAATGACATCTAGGATGAGTCCAGCGTTGTGTATGGGTTTATGGACGATCTGATGCAGGTTCAGTGCATCTTGGCTAGCGATGATTGTTTTCGGAAGGGGCATATTGGGTTTGTCAAACCAAATGTTGAGGTCACCCAGAACGCATAGGTTGGAGTTTAGTGTTATCTGGTTTGAAACCTGTCTAGAAGCATGTCTGGGAATGTCGCATTGCTAGGTGGAGGTCTGTAAAGGAGCAGGAAGTTACAGGAGAAAGACGGTGTAGGATTGCATTTGGTGAAAAGAGCCTCACAATTTGTTTATGGAAACGTCATCTTCAGTGATATCTAATGTTTGCCTGAACACAACAGTTAAGCCAACTCCTTTTTTACCTATACGATTTTGGGTGATCATTTGATAGCCTAGAGGAATGGCTTCATGCAGGACTGGAGCCGTATCATCTCCCAACCACTATTCAGTTATGAATGGTATGTCTGGTTTTGAGACGGGATGAAGTAGAGTTAAGAATCTTTGTCTTAGACTTGTTTGCTGTAATATGTGTGGTGCAGTGCAGTGTAAGTATTGTGTGGTTGTGTTATTGTGGTAGAAAGAAGAGGAGGGTGTTGGTTGGAGAAATGATGGATGGCTGAGTATAGGTTTGTTAGTGACACAAATGGGTCTGTTAGGAGTAGTGTGGGGAGTGTGTGTTTGGATAGGATCTAGTTAAGTATGGTGTGGCTTTGGGTTGTGTTAGTGATGAGTAAATTGGTTAGTGGTACAGGATAGAGTTGTGTACTGTTTGTAGGTGATGGTGGAAATGTGTGGTAGCTGGGATAGAAGGTTGTATAGGTGTGGTTTAGTAGTGGATGCTGAGCCACTGAATTGTGCGTAGGGTTAGTTTGTAGTAAATGAGTGTAGTACATTTGGTTTGAGCGTGTTAATCTAGTTTTGGATGGGGTAGGAACTGGTGTAGATAAAATTGGGCAGCATTTCTGGCCCTGGTCCCGACCAGTCGCAAAGAGGCAAAAACAGGCACTTGCCCCCGTCCTCTCTGTCTTTAACCTCAAAGCCTAGGCTAAGACGGGCTAAGCCCTGGCCCTATTTAGCCCTAGAAATCAGGTGACCCCTTTAGCCAATGGGGACCCCTGCCCTAACCAATCAGAACACTAGCCCTATAGGAGACCGAGCCCTTTGACCCAATTACAGCCCTAGTCCAAGCACACAATCAGTCACAAAACACTAAGCCCTACGGTCAATAGAAAGCCTAACCCCAATACTAGTCCCAGCAGCCAATCATACAGAAAACCCTAAGCCCTACATCCAATAAAAAACCTAGCCCCAGCCCTAGTCTCTGCCCTTACCGCAGCCCTAGTCCCAGCAGCCAATCAGACATGAAACCCTAAACCCTATGTCCAATCGAAAGCCTAACCCCAGCCCTAGTCCCAACCCTAATCCCAGCAGCCAATCATACAAGTCGATTCGTAACATCACAAACGTTTATAGACTGTATGCTTTCAAATTGGGAAGCTGTAAATTAGAACAAATAAAAATGGTGCAGCTCAAAGTGCACTTTAAAGGCCTATGGTGTTTTACAGATTTTAATTGAAACAAGGTTGTAAAATGCACTATTTGGCCCACTTGTTTTCCTCGGGCGAAAACCTTCTCCAAACTCTATCGCAGAAGGCATGTTTGCTAAAAGTAATCCAACTTTGGTCACTGTCTATGTAGGCAGTATGCAGCAGCAATGTAGGAAGCAAGTGGGGAGCACGGTCAACTGCATCTTTTTCTTCTTCACAAATTAGGCACTGCGCCACACGCTTTGTGTAATGTCGAAGATAATTAATAAGCGCAACTTCTCCCTGTAGAGAGAAAGTTCTGGTGTTGAGTCCAGCCACAGATGACACTGGGCGGTGCCATTAGCCTCCCATCTTCATCTTTCATTTTATTTGACACATTGATTTCTTGCATTTTGTAGTTTTGCAATTGGGAAGCAGAATATTTCTCTTTTAGAACAGAATGGAACCTGATGGAGGTTTGCTGGATAAAAGGTGGAAGACTGCGTTTGTGTATGCTTGAAAAACAATTGTACATGGAGCTGTTTCCTTTGAACTTGTGTCTATACTATCAACTGACAGGGTGCCAGATGACTGGATATTTACAAGCCAGCCTACCAATAAGATGAAATCCTTTCTCAGGCACAGAAGCGGGTATAAGAACAATAGTTACTTACCTGTAATCTGTGGTTCTCCAGTATTGGTGTCTTTCATATATTCACATGCCTGAATCATTCCCCGTCGTCGGAGTGGGAGTCCCACGGTACATAAAAAAGCAATAATATGCCATAAATATGTAGTAAATACCAATAGAAATAAACCAGGAAGTAAAGTAGCCCATGCTACAGTAGGAAAAACATCCACATCTATGACTATCCTAGTCATTTTGTATAGTCCAAACTACAGCCAATCAGGCGCCAGCACCCACCAGAATGTTCTCCCCAGAGGCTCAGGCTCTCAGATTTTCTCGCAAGGAGTGAAGGTAAACCAAAATAGCCTAAAAAGCCTCTGAGGGGAGGTGGGCGGGTTGCATGTGAATCTATGAAAGACACCAATACTGGAGAACCACAGATTACAGGTAAGTAACTATTGTTCTTCTCCAGTATTAGGGGTGTCTTTCATAGATTCACAATCCTGAATCAGAGTAGTTAGCAGTACATATCCTTGCTAGGCAGACGCCAATGGTTGTACAGTTTGTCAGCATATAAGTTCTGAGACAGTGTTAACTGAAAATACACATATTATTCAAGCATAGCAAAATGCAATCATGTAAGCATGTGTAAAAACATAACATATAAAGCGTCTGACAGCAGTAAAGGAGGTGGGAAACAGAGGCTCACCTTATTTGAAAAGATTTCGTAGAACTGCACGGCCCACAGAAGTATCAGCTTCGCTGGCCGCCTCCAGGCAGTAATGCTTGGTAAATGTATGGCGACTAGCCCAAGTAGCCGCTCTGCACATCTGCTGAAGAGGAACTCCAGCAAATAAGGCCGTAGACGATGACACTGCTCTTGTGGAATGAGCTCTAGGAGCTGCTTGCAACGGTCGTCCTGCTTGCATATGGCAAAAGGCAATGTCAGAAGATATCCATCTTGCAATAGTTTGTTTTGAGACTGCCTGCCCCTTATGTATAGCACCGTAGGTGATAAACAGTTGGTCAGAAGAGCGTAAGGCGGATGTCCTCTGTAGATAGAATTTAAGACATCTTTTTACATCCAGCGTATGCAACGCCTTTTCCGCCGGTGTATGCGGGTCAGGAAAATATGATTTCAGAATTATAGGTTCGTTAAGGTGAAAGTCCGAAGGTACCTTGGGAATGTACTTCGGATTAGTGCGGAGTATTACAGAGTCACTTGTAAATTGCAGGAAAGGATGTTGAACCGTGAAGGCCTGAAGATCACTGACCCTTCTGGAGGATGTCAAAGCCAGCAACAGTGCTACCTTCCATGAGAGATATTTGAGGTCGGCCTTGTGGATGGGTTCGAAAGGATGTCTCATAAGTTGTGCTAGGACAACGTTAAGATGCCACACAGGAGGTGGTCGTCGTATTGGAGGAAACATCCTAAAGAGTCCTTTAAAGAATTGTTGTGCAATCCTCGCAGAGTATAAGGAATTAGTACCATCCTGCCGATATCTAGAAATCGTTGCCAGGAAAACTTTCAGAGTTGCATGAGACAGGCCTGATTTTGCTAAATGTAGGAAGAAAGGTAGAATCTCTTCCGGTGTTGCTGAAAACGGGTGAACCCCGTTAGCATGACACCAGATGCAGAAACGCTTCCACTTTAGACTGTATGTCTTTATGGTAGCCGGTGCCCTTGCCTTGGCCAGTACCTCCTTGCATTCTTCTGGGATGTTTAGGTGGGAGAACTCCCGGTACTCAGGCGCCAAGCCGCTAATCTCAGTGATGTTGGATCTGGATGATAGACCTGACCGTTCTGCATGCTGAGTAAGTTCGGGATTGGATTCAACTGCATCGGTTTGCACTCTGAAAGCAGAAGAAGTTCTGTAAACCAATACTGGCGCTCCCATCTGGGGGCAATCAGGATCAGTCTGCACGGTTCCTTTTTCATTTTCCGCAGAACCCTGGGGATTAGTGGGATCGGCAGAAAAGCGTATGCATATGTCCGAGACCAGTCTATCAAAAACGCATTCCCCTGAGAGTCCTTGTGGGGATGCCAGCTTGCAAAGAATTGGCATTTGCTGTTTGTCTTTGTCGCAAATAGATCTAGGTCTGGACGACCCCACAGGCGAAAGATGCGTTCCACCATCTGCTGATGTAGTTCCCACTCATGAGTGGTGACCGTCGTCCTGCTGAGTGTGTCTGCCAAGGCATTCTCTATTCCCGGAACATGCACTGCTTGAAGATTTACATTGTGCTTTAAGGCCCATGCCCATAATTCCTGGGCTTCCTGGGAGAGGAGAAGAGATCGAGTTCCTCCCTGCTTGTTGACGTAATGCATGCTTGTTGTGTTGTCTGTTCTTATCAACACATTTGAATCCTGAATGACTGCATGAAACGCCTTGAGTGCAAGAAAAATGGTTCTCAGCTCCAGACGGTTGATGTGCCATCGTTGTTGAGGAGCAGTCCACTTGCCGCTGATTGTGAGAGCCTTGAAGGTGCGCTCTCCAGCCCTCAAGAGACGCATCCGTCGTGATGGTGAGGCTCGGTGACTCTTGAAGAAATGCACACCCCTGCTGGAGATGTCATTTTTGTGTCCACCAGCGTAGTGAGTTTTGCATTAGTGGTGTTTTCCTGATAAGATCCTCGAACGTTCCGGAGACCTGTAACCACTGCCGGGTTAGCTCTTCCTGGAGGGGTCTCATTCTGAGGCGACAATTCGGCAGCAGTGGGATGCAAGAAGATACCATCCCCAGAAATGATTTGTATATCCGAACTGAAACTGACTTTTTTGATAACAGATTCTGCGCCATGTTTTTTATCTTTATTTGTCTCTCTTCCGAGACAAAGGCTAGGAGCTTCTGGGTGTCCAATGTTGCTCCCAAGAAAGCTTGTCTTTGAGAGGGTCTCAATTGAGATTTTCCGAGATTGATGGAAAGGCCCAGAGATTGGAACAGGTGTAGACACTGTTGCAGATGAGATTGCACGGCTTCTTGAGAATTCGCCTTTATAAGGCAGTCGTCTAAGTATGGGAAAATTTGGATTCCCTCTAGCCGGAGGTGCGCCGCTACTGGAGCCAGAACCTTGGTAAAAACCCTTGGCGCTGATCGTAGTCCGAAAGGAAGGAATTTGAATTGGTAATCCCTGCCAGCCACTCTGAAGCGCAGGAATTTTCTGTGGCGAGGTAGAATGGGAATATGGAAATATGCATCTTGGAGATCTAAGGTGACCATGAAATCTCCCGCTGCTAACAGATGCAATATTTCCTGGAGCGATAGCATCCTGAAAGTTAATTTTCTTAAGTACTTGTTTAGAGCGCGAAGATCTAGAATCGGGCGCCATTCTCCGTTTTTCTTCTTTATTAGAAAAAATCTGGAGTAAAACCCCATTCCTCTCATTTCCTGAGGTACGCTCTCGATCGCTCCTTTTTGCAACAATTAATCTGATTTGGGCAAATAGCTTCTTCAGGTGAGCTGGAGTGGTCCTTTCGGGGAAACATTTGGAGGAAATTTCTCGAATTCTAGGGCATGACCCCTGGCCACAATGTCCAGGACCCATTTGTCTGATGTTATTGACTGCCAACTTGAGTAAAATTTGGATATTCGTCCTCCAATTCTTTCTTGTGAGGGGGGCAACGGTGGCAGGTGAAAAGTCTCATTGGCGCTTATCTTTCCCGCGGTAATTCGCCCTTCCTCTGTTTTGGGCATAAGCGGGCTTTCTTTGGCCGTAAGATTGATATCGTTGAGTATGGTATCGTTGATTGTTTTGTCTGTAAGAGGATTGTTGGTTATATCCACCTCTGGTAGAGGACGTTCCTCGTCCTCTCGCTCCTCGAAAGGGCGGTTTACGGAATTGAAGTGAACCTAAGGATTTTGCAGTTTCCGAATTCTTCCTTATTGTTTGTAAGGCCTTCTCCACCTGAGGACCAAACAGATATTCACCATCATATGGTAAGTCCAGCACCTTATTTTGGACTTCTTGTCTAAAAGAAGTCGACCGTAGCCAACCTTGTCTGCGAAGAACCGCAGCTCCCGCTAGTTGCCGAAAACCCGTTGAGGCAACATCCACTGCTGAGTCAATAATCTCTTCTGAGATTCTTTTACCTTCCTGAAGTATCTTGAGCGCTTCAGCCTTAGAAGGTTCAGGTAGGAGATCAAGAAATGGTGCAATGTCCGACCACATCTGACGGTCATACCTTCCTAATATGGCCAATGAATTTGCCGCTCGAACTGTCGTCGCCGCCATAGTGGAGACACGTTTTCCTATTGAATCTAGGCGTTTGCCATCTCTGTCTGGCGGGACCGTAATTGGAAAAGAGGGATTCCGAGCCCTCTTCTGTGCTGCCTGGATTATTACAGAGTCAAGTTTCGGCTGTCCGATAAGGCACGCAGGAGATTTGTCCGGTGCTCTGTATTTCTTCTCCAAACGTGGCAGGACTGGAGGAATAGATGCCGGGGTTGCCATGACCTTTATACCCTCCTGCCAAATAAAATCAATGATGGGTATAGATTTATTCTGTTTCCTGGGCTGGTCTTTAAAATCATACAGGAAACAGTCTTGCTCCTTGTGCTCCATGTTGATATGAAAACGTTTAGTAGCACGTTCCATTAAAAGGTGGAAGCTAACCACATCCACTGGTGGTGAAATTGAGACTCCTTGATGCGAAGGGGAAGGTGTTTGATCCTGATCTTCATCCCACACCGACTCATCATGCACCTCACCTTCTTCTCTTTGCTCTTCCTCATCAGAAGAATGAGGATCTACTTCCTCCACCTGAGATTGAGAAGTTGGTGAAGCAGGATTTGTTGGTTGCAATACTGGCACCGGTATTACATTGGCCGGAGTAGCAGGCACTGAGCCTGTAGTCTCGGAAGGCGGAAACCTTCTATAGTAATCGTCCAACATGTATTGAAGGTTGGTCAGTAAAGCTACAGGTACTTGTGCGACAGGTAAACTGTCCACCTGGGAAGCCATCCGTCTGGGTGGTTGTTCCTCCTCCTGTTCGTCCTCCTGCATCTTGATATTTAGCTCAGAAGGACTAGTGGCTGCTCCGAATGAATGAACCACGTTATCCTCACTATCCGAGTCTAAAAGCCGGTCAGGCACCTGTGATGATGGCTTTGGTGTAAAGAACACCGTAGACGGTGACCATACCTGCAACTCAGTGCAAGTTGAGAATTGCGGCGTCGACGGTGCGTTTTCCACTGCTTCAGTAGCAGACATCAAAGGTTCCGTCGACATTGTTGTCGACGGGGCGGTCTTCGTCAACGGAACGGACTTCGTCGTCGATGGGATGCTCTTCGTCGACGGGATGCTCTTCGTCGACGGGATGGTCTTCGTCGACGGAATGGGCTTTGTCGACGGAATGGATTTCGTCGACGGATCGGGCTTCGTCGACGGGATGGTGTTCGTCGATGGAAAGGATTTCGTCGACGGAATGGACTTAGCCGACGGATCAGGCTTCGTCGACGAGATGATCGTTGTGGACGGTACTACTTTCGTCGACGCCTTCGTCGATGGTGGTAACTTCGTCGGCAGAAAGGAGCTCGCCGATGAAGCCGTAGATGACATCTTTTTCGCCAACGGCAGAGCCTTCAGAGTCGACGACGACGAGGTGTTGACGTTGTTCGTCGTCGACGAAATTGGTCTTACCGTTACATAGACCATGGTAGGGGAAGAAGCTGCCGTCGTCATAATCATCGAAGGTTTAGGAGATGAGAAGGTCATCGTCGACGAGGATGATGCGTCGACGGAGGTCTTCGGCGACGAAGAAACAGAAGAAGGCGTCGTCGACGAGCAAGAAGATTCCTGAGGAGAAATCTTGACAGCTTTCTGCGGCAAACTCTTGCTGGACCATTTTTTAGGTATAGAAGAAACCTCCAAGTCTTTGCCTGAGGGGGCAACCTTAGAAGAGGAAGGCTTGTCAGAACCTTTAGAAGGTTGATGCTTCTTAGCAACCTTAGCCCCAGGAGATGTCAGAACCTCAGACGCAGGCCTCTTTTTTGACCCTGAAGTAGAACCCGAGGCAATACTGCCAACCTCAGAAACAGGATTATCAGAATCCTTAAGCCTTTGTAGCCACAAAAGCAACCAACCCTCTCTGTCTCTGAGAGTCTTTTGAGGAAAGGTTCTACAGATCTTACAGTCCTTGACTTGATGATCTGGGTAGAGGCAATAAATACACTTCTTGTGTGGGTCCTCTTTAAAAAGCCGGAGCTTACCACAAGATTCACAGGCTCTGAACAGAGACTTCTTTGAAGACATCCTTGAAGAAATGATCCAAAAGGAAGAAAAGTTGAAAGAACTGAGCAGAGCTCAGGGAGACTCCCTTCACACGACGTGCGGTAGAAAATCTGAGAGCCTGAGCCTCTGGGGAGAACATTCTGGTGGGTGCTGGCGCCTGATTGGCTGTAGTTTGGACTATACAAAATGACTAGGATAGTCATAGATGTGGAAGTTTTTCCTACTGTAGTATGGGCTACTTTACTTCCTGGTTTATTTCTATTGGTATTTACTACATATTTATGGCATATTATTGCTTTTTTATGTACCGTTGGACTCCCACTCCGACGACGGGGAATGATTCAGGCATGTGAATCTATGAAAGACACCCCTAATACTGGAGAACTATGGCAGTCTTAGAATAAGTAATGCTTAGGTTATATATATAGACATATCCAGTCTTAATATACAGCTTTGCCTCAGACAGTAGTGTTACAACTATCCACCTCTCATGTTTGAATTTTACAGATTTACTCAGGTAATATGTGGCCTCTTCCCAAGGCCTACAGAGGCAACAGTTATGTACTTCTTTGCATGGGAGTGTTTTTGAGTCATTTAGAGACCTTTCCTAAGATAATATATGTACCTTAGGCAGGCACTTGGTGACTAAAAGCAGGTAGGTCTTCGGACAACAAATGTGTTGAATATTTAAGTATCTATTGTGAAACAATGTACATCCTGTTTTCATGCAGTACTAGGGTATAACCACACAGCTCAAAGGATGGTGAATGCTTTGTTTATTTATTAACCAACCCTACCCCAAAATGGTACATTTCTCGTTTCCAGACAACATAATTGTAGTTCTCTGGTGGTGATGGTTTAGGTATTCCTTTTCTCTGTATAACCATGTTTCTGAAGCAACGTGGGCTAGTGTTAAACAACACTTACCTAGACTGAAAGGATCTAAGGGCATATGTATCAAATTCCATTATTGCGATTCTAAAATAACGATTTCTAGAGAATCGCTATTTGAGAATAGCAAAACGGGATGTAATTAAAAATTTGCAAATATTTTGCGATTCCTTTGCATTCCTTCATTGCGATTCGCAAATTGCGAATCGCAATTAAGGAATACCTTCCCATTCATTCCTATGGGCTAGGAGCCCTATAGGAATGAATGGGAAGACATTCAAAATTTGCGATTCGCAATTAAAGAATCGCAAATTTAGAATGCAATTTCAAGGGTGCCAGGGTGTCAAGAGGACACCATGTTGCACCCCTGAAATATGTATCTGTGCACATGCAGCGCACATCCACATGGCACTTTGAAAAATGCAAAAAAGTGAATTTTTCAAAGAAATCGCAAATTACCACCAACTTCAAGTTGGTGGTAATTTGCGATTCCTTAAGGCCAAATTGCACTTTTTCTGTGCTTCATACATTGTATTTAAGGAATCGCAATTTGCGAATCCTTAAATGCAATCGCAAAATAGAGAATCGCAAATTTTGCGATTCTTTAATTTGCGATGCCCTTTTGGGATGATACATCCCAAAAGGCCTTTTCCCATTCGCAAACGGGCTGATTCTCAGAATCGGCCCGTTTGCAAATGGGAAAAGGGCTTGATACATATGCCCCCTATTTTCTAAGAAACAAATGGTGACTACTAGGTCTTCATTACATTGCAAAATTATTTTTAAGGGATTTTGTTTTCCAAAATGTATACATTGAGGTCGGAAAAAAGAAGTACATGGCCTAGCCAGTTAGTGGAAAGGCTGGCAGGGGGGGCACTTTATCTTGCAGGGGGGGGCAGCTGATGTTTTGCTATGCTATTGCTGGGAACATCTGTTTACACTAAGGGAGCCTCCAAGATGAGCTGCTATTGGAAAGTTTCCCTGTTGCTGAGTCCACTTCAAAAGGCAAATCACCTCACAACACAGGGCCCCCAACACAACAATGCACTCTGTGTTGATATAATGGACGATAGAGATGTCCAAAAGAACTCTGTAAGATTGAAGGGAGAACGTCTTTCATTGCTAGACAGACCCATTAAAGGTCAGTATAACAAATTGGGTATTAGTTGAGAGGGATGGAAGCCCCACCCATTTAATAAATACAATCCTTGTCAGGGCGAACCAAAACAGTCACTAAATTAACCTGTGCTTAACCTCTAGTGGCATGTCACAAATGCAGTCCGGCTTAACTCAAAGACATTGTGCAAATATATGTAGCACGCAAACAGTAATGAAGTGAAAGCACAACACAAGAAAAATCCCAAACCAATTTAGAACAAGCATTTGAAATGCAATAGGTCTCGCAATTGTAAGAGATGTAGCTATTGGCGTTGTAAATGTAAATGTTTTGTGCTTACGTGTTTTGGAGTGGCTGTGGAGTGGAATTATGTGGTATGGTGTGCAGTGACATTATGTGGATAGTAATTATGTGGTGTTTAGTGCATAGGAATTTTATAGATTGGGGATGTGTGCTATGGAGAGTAATTATGTGGTATGGTATTTTGTGTTGTGGAGTGTTATGTAGTGGAGTTTAATTTTGTGGTGTGATGTTGAATTATGTGGTATGGACTGTGTGTATGAAACAAGTTACTTACCTGTAACTTTAGTTCTCCAGTATTGGTAACTTTCATAGATTCCCATTGCTTGTATCATTCCCCGTCGTCGGAATGGGAGCCTCTGTAATAATATATATATATATATACCTAGGTAAATACACCCTAATAGGTGTAAAAAAGTAAAAAATTTGGCCTAGGCCTCATTATCTTTTGCAGCCTATTGGTGTCATTATGTAAAAAGACCCAAAGTCACCTTAGCAACCAATCAGATCAGCCTCACCCTGTAGAACCTTCCTGAGAAAGCTCAGAGCCTCAGATTTTCGTAGCCGTTGTATTGCCACATAATCACCTAGCCCTAAAGTGAGCTTTCCCAGGGGAGGCGGGTGGGCGCATGGGAATCTATGAAAGTTACCAATACTGGAGAACTAAAGTTACAGGTAAGTAACTTGTTTCTTACTCCAGTATTGGAACTTTCATAGATTCCCATTGCTTGTATCAGAGTAGATAGCAGTTAGCATTCCTCAAACATTTCGTGCACAGTTACAGAATCATTACAAACCAATGATATCACAGATTATAACAACCATAAAGCAGTAACAAAAGCATAAGAAACGAAATGTTTGAAAAAACAGGAGGAGGGAAGAGAGGAAAGCTCACCTCTTATTGGAAGAGATTTCTCAGGACTGCCTGTCCTACAGCCGAATCCTCCTTTGCAGCCGCCTCCAGGCAGTAGTGTCTCGTGAATGAGTGCGTACTGCTCCAGGTGGCTGCTCTGCAAATATCCTTTATAGATACTCCAGCAAACAGCGCTGTTGATGCTGAGACCGACCTTGTGGAATGAGCCTTCACCTGTCCTTGCAAAGGCTTGCCTGCCGCCTGGTGGCAGAACCGGATCGCACTTGTTATCCATCTAGATATCCCTTGTTTTGACAATGGAAATCCTTTCCTTGGGGGTCCGAAAGCCACAAACAGTTGGGGTGTTTTCCGAAATCCAGCTGTGCGTTGTAGATAGAATTTTAAACATCTCTGAACGTCCAGAGAATGAAGTGTCCTCTCAGCCTGGGTTGAAGGTCGAGGAAAAAAAGATTTCAAAACTACTGGTTCGTTAAGATGAAAGTCTGTCGGTACCTTCGGAATGAACTTGGGGTTCATCCGTAGGATCAATGTATCATTCTTGAACTGCAAGAAGGGTTCTTTGATAGTTAACGCCTGAAGCTCTCCTACTCTCCTTGCAGAGGTTAGTGCCAAAAGAAGCGCCACCTTCCATGATAGGAACTTTAGGTCCGCCTTATGTACTGGCTCAAATGGCGGTCTCATCAGCTGAGCCAGGACCACATTCAAGTGCCACACCGGAGGTGGGGGCCTAACTGGCGGAAAAACTCTAAACAGTCCTTTCAGGAATTGTTTTATTACTCTTGCTGACAATAGAGAGGGGCCCGATCTTGTTCTTCTATACCTGGAAATAGCTGCCAAGTGGACCTTGATAGAAGCATGAGCCAGTCCTGCTTGTGCCAACGATAGAATGTATGGTAAGAGTTGATGCGGAGCTGACGAGAAAGGATGTACTTTTTCCCTCTGACACCACAAATGGAACCTCTTCCATTTCGCTCTATATGTCTTATTAGTGCTAGGGGCTCGTGCCTGTGCCAAGATGGTCCTGCATTCTTCTGAGATGTTTAAATCCTTAAACTCTCTGTATTCAGGAGCCAAGCCGTCAACTGAAGCGAGCTCGGGTTCGGGTGAAGAACTTGGCCGTTGTACATTGATAGAAGTGTCTGTTTGGGTTGCAGATGAATGGGCTGTGTCTCTGATAGAAGAAGCAACTCCGTGTACCAAAACTGGCGAGCCCATGCAGGCGCTATTAGTATCATCCTGCACCTGTCCATCTTGAGTTTCTTGAGGACTCGAGGAATCAGGGGAAATGGCGGAAAGGCGTAAACAAACGCGCCTGACCAGGACATCGAAAGGGCATTCCCCAGAGACCCTCGATGGTGTTCCCTGCTTGCGTAACACCGGCATTTCTTGTTTCCTGGTGTTGCAAACAGGTCGATCGCTGGGGTCCCCCAACGGAAGAAGATGTCCTTGACCACTGTGCTCTCCAATTCCCACTCGTGCGAGACTGCTCTCAGGCAGCTTAGCGTATCCGCCTTTGTGTTGCATACTCCTGGAAGGTGTTCTGCCACGAGTGTGATGTTCTGCGATATCGCCCATTCCCACAGTGGCGATCTTGTGCCTCCCTGCTTGTTGACGTAATGCATTGCGGTGGTGTTGTCCGTCCGCACCAGGATTGCCGAATCTGTAATCCTTGGGAGGAAAGCCAACATTGCCAATCGAATAGCTCTTAGCTCCAGAACGTTGATATGTAAGCGACGTTCTTCCGGAGTCCAGTGACCACTGACCTGGAGGTCTTGCATGACCGCTCCCCAACCTTGAAGAGAAGCGTCCGTGGTAATGACGTGAGGAGCCCGTGCAGCCTTGAAACTGAGTCCCACAGTAAGGTGAGATCTTTTCATCCACCATGAAACCGACCGTTTCATCCGCTGGGTAACCGTCACCCTGTCGTCGAACGAACCTTCCACTTGTCTCCACTGAAGGTCCAGTTCCTCCTGCAAGGGGCGCATTCGCAGCCTGCAGTGCGGAATCAATTGAATACAGGATGAAATCGACCCTAGAAGTGATTTGTACATCCTGACTGTTATCCAACTTCTCTTTTGCAAACGAGTGGCTGACGATATTAGTTTCATCTGTCTCTCTTCCGATGGGAAGGCTTTGCACACCTGAGTATCGGGTATCGCTCCCAAGAACTTCACCGTACCTGCCGGCTGAAGAACTGATTTTTCCCTGTTGAGTTGTAAACCCAGATGAATAAAGAGGTTCAGGCATGTGCCCACTGCTTTTGATGCCTCTTGTAAGCTTGGGGCCTTCAGCAGCCAGTCGTCTAAGTACGGGAATACTTCCAGCGACTGTCTCCTCAGAAATGCTGCTACCGGGGCCAGCACCTTTGTGAATATCCGAGGAGCGGACTTCAATCCAAATGGGAGCACCATGAACTGAAAGTGACTCTTGCCTACTGTAAAGCGAAGGAAACGTCTGTGAGCTGGATGAATCGGGATATGAAAATAGGCATCTTCCAGGTCTAATGTTGCCATGTAGTCGCCTGGGTTCAAGAGGCGCAATATGTCCTGGAGTGAAATCATCCGAAACGACAGTTTCGTGAGATAGGTGTTGAGCTCCCTCAAGTCCAGGATAGGACGCCACTTTTGCTTTGTTTTGCGGATCAGAAAAAATCTTGAATAGAAACCTTCTCCCCTTTGTGATAGGGGAACACGTTGGATCGCCCCTTTTTGAAGCATTTGTTGAGCTTCCTCCTGAAGAAGGTTTAGATGTTTCGAAGTAGTGGCGTGGGGAGCTCTTGTAGGTGGAAATTCCTGGAATTCTAGAGTATGCCCATTTCGGATGATGTTCAATACCCACTGATCCGATGTAATCTCTTCCCAGCTGCTCAGATGTTGTGATATCCTGCCGCCCACTGGAGATCCCAGAAGCGGAGGAACAGTTGGCAGAGTCAGGAGGCCGCTATTGACGCTTGCCAGCGTCCTTGCCCTGACGCCCCTGTCGTCCACGAGCGTTCTGGCGAGAGAAAGACTGGGATTGCGACTGCCGCTGATAGTACTGATTGCCGTACTGAGGTCTGTACGACTGCGACTGCTGTGAATATCGCTGCTGCTGATAACCTCCTCTTGGTGAAGTGAAGCCTCTTCCTCGTGCTCCACGGAACGGTGTCTTCCTATATTGCAGGTTCCCCAGAGCTCTTGCTGTCTCCGTGTCTTTCTTTATACCCTGCAGGGTGTCATCGACATGTTTCCCAAATAACATGTCCCCATCAAAGGGCAAGTCCAAAATTCTATTCTGGACCTCTGGCCGGAAGTATGTCGCTCGCAGCCACCCCTGCCGCCGAAGAACCGCTGCACTGCCCAGAGCACGGAAAGAGATGGTGGCGATGTCCATCGCGCAGTCAATCATCTCCGAAGAGGAACGTTGTCCTTCTACCAGAAGTTTCTGTGCTTCCGCTTTCTGGTCATCCGCTAGCAGATCCACATAGTGTGCCACATCACTCCACATCTGGCGGTCGTATCTTGCTAGGATCGCCAAGGCATTCGCCGCTCTGACCAACAAGCTAGCCATTGACGAAAAACGCTTCCCCGCGTTATCCAATCTCCTACCCTCCTTGTCTGGTGGAGTTGTGAGGGTGGCCGAAGGATTCCGCGACTTCTTCTGCGCCGCCTGCGATATGACCGAGTCTGGTCTAGGATGTCCAATCAAGCAGGCGGGACTGTCATCAGGAGCTTTATATTTTTTCTCCAAGCGCGGAAGAGTTGGAATGACCGTCGCTGGGGTCTGCATCACCTTCTTCCCTTCCTCCCATATGTGGTCTACAATGGGAATCGAGCGCACCGCCTTACGGTATGCCTCTTTAAAATCGTACAAGAAACAATCCGTAGACGTTGTAGGCATTGCTAACTTAAAGCGCGCTGTGGCTCTTTCCATCAAACTGAAGAAACCTCCTACATCCGCCGGAGGCGAGTCGACCGGGTCTGGCACTGGTGAAGCTGGATCCGGAGCTATGTACTGGTTCCATTCACTATCCTGGTCTTGATCCTGGTTCTGCCCCGTTTCCTCCTCATCCGAGGTATCCACTTGGACCTGCCGAGGATATTCCCTCTCATGTTCCTCCTGTGCAGGCCGTACTGACTGTGCTGCCACCACCTGCGGTTGAACCTGCGTTTGAACTTCCACTGGTTGCGACCCTTGTCTGCTCCTATACTCCTCCAGCATTGCCCTTAAGTCTGTCAAAAGACTCATAGGCATCGTTACCATGCCCTGCTGTGGTTGGGTTTCCTGGTATGCGACTTGTCTTTGTGGTCGCTGTTCCTTTTGATAATAATATTCCTCATCTAAGTCCGAATCATGGTACTTTAGATTCAATTGAGATGGACTGTATGCATCCCCATACATCTCATTCTCCTCCTCTGAGTAGTCATCTTCATCCAACAAAAGGGGTGGAGGTAATGAAGGTACTTTCCTTGGAGAAGTCATATCTGGAGTTATCCTCCTCCTTCTGCTGTTTTCTGTAGCACCTGTCGTCGACGGCGTTGAAAACAACTCCACCGTTTCCTTATTCTGAATCGTCGTCGACGGGACCGTCGACGAGAGTCCCTTCACCGTCGACGGCATCGTCGACGGAACCGTCATCGTCGACGGACTCATCATCGTCGACGGGATCGTCGACGGACCTGTCATCGTCGACGGGCTCACCATCGTCGACGGGATCGTCGACGGAACTGTCATCGTCGACGGGCTCGTCGTCGTCGACGGGGTCGTCGCCGTCGAGATTGCCACCGTCGACGGAATAGTCATCGTCGACGGGATGGTCTTCGTCGACGCGGTGGTAACCGTCGACGTGGTAATCGTCGTCGACGCCGTCGTCGATCCAGTCTTCGTCGACGGAATCGACATCGAGGTCTTCGTCGACGCTCTCGTCGTCGTCCTCGTCGTCGCTGGATGGCTCGTCGACGACTGAGGAGAAAAAATCACCTCAGATGTTTTAGAGTCCTTCTTGACCACTGTAGAGGCCTCTACAGTCGGTTTCTTGACGGACTTGGCTACTTTAACCTGGTGGGAAGGCCCAGCCGAGCTCTCATCCAGTTTAGCCTTTTGCACCTGCAGTGCATGCCTTTCCCTCTCCTTTACACTCACGTGAGGAGATTCGATAGGTCCTGGCTTGCCAGACCTATCAGAGGTCCCACGCATAGCCTTTGAGGGGGGTTCAGTTGAAATCTCCACAGACGATCCACCCCTCTTCAACGAAGTCTTTGAAGATGATGATCTGGCATCTTCCTCATCACCAGAAACCACTTCATCCCTCCTTTCCAACTTCCTAAGCCACAGAAGCAGCCGTCCTTCACGATCACGGAGGGTTTTCACTGACATTCTCCTGCATATACTACACCCCTCAACCTTATGGTCTGGGTATAGACAGTATATACAGTCATTATGTTGATCTTCAGCATAAAGTCGTTTTTTGCCACAAGTGGCACAAGACCTGAAAAGGCTCTTCTTTTCCTTATCAGC
This sequence comes from Lissotriton vulgaris, assembly GCF_964263255.1. Taxonomy (NCBI): domain Eukaryota; kingdom Metazoa; phylum Chordata; class Amphibia; order Caudata; family Salamandridae; genus Lissotriton; species Lissotriton vulgaris. Next base: position 1,717,828,513 of record NC_141695.1, on the reverse strand, counting down.
CATGACAAAGCTGAAAGAAATCCTTTCAGAAAAACTGTTAAAACAGTACCTCAAGTTGAAGTTAGAGCAGAGCTCTAAGGAGACTCCCTGTCACCAACGAAGCGGTAGAAAATCTGAGGCTCTGAGCTTTCTCAGGAAGGTTCTACAGGGTGAGGCTGATCTGATTGGTTGCTAAGGTGACTTTGGGTCTTTTTACATAATGACACAAATAGGCTGCAAAAGATAATGAGGCCTAGGCCAAATTTTTTACTTTTTTACACCTATTAGGGTGTATTTACCTAGGTATATATATATATATATTATTACCGAGGCTCCCATTCCGACGACGGGGAATGATACAAGCAATGGGAATCTATGAAAGTTCCAATACTGGAGTAAGTGGCGTGTTATGTAAGTGTTATGTTGATTTGTATTATGTGTTTTCTTGTTGAATTATGTGGTGTGTATTGGAAATTGTTTTAGTTTATTTGTATGGCATGGAACTGTGTGGCGGCGAGTGAAATTATGCTGATTGGGATTACGTGGCATAATGTGGAGTGTATTTATGTGGGTTGTTGCTATGTGGTATAGATTGGTTATATGTGGGTTGTATTTATGTGGTGGTGAGTAGAGTGTTATTATGTGGGGTTGAATTAAGTTGTGCTGAGTGGTATTATGTGTAGTGTAATTATGCCGGGTGGTTTTTGAATTGTATGCTGGTGAATTGTGTGGTGTGGAATTGTGTCAATTCATAGAGGCACAAGGCGTGATGAGGAAAGATTTACTATGCCCACCAGATAGGAAGAACTGTTAAATAAGCAATGCACCTGATAAAGAATAACCAGACTAAGATTAAGAGGTATAACTAAAGTAAAGCAAAAAATGGGCTAAAAACCCTCCAGGCACGTCCAATCAACGTGTCCGGTAAACAATAGTTAGCAGTAACGAAGAAGCAAGGCGTGCACAGATGTAGTTTGTTTCTCTAGCAAGTCCCTCCGTGGCTCTTCTCCAGCGGGTACTGGAGAAGAGCCACAGAGGGACTTGCTAGAGAAACAAACTACATCTGTACACGCCTTAGTTCTTCGCTACTGTTAACTATTGTTTACCGGCCACGTGGATTGGACGTGCCTGGAGGGTTTTTAGCCCGTTTTTTACTTTACTCTAGCTATACCTCTTTATTACTCTTCTTTTGAAGTCGCCGTGGCCGATTTTCACAAAACCTGCATTTTCAGATATCTCTACTCTCCACACGATATCCTTAACCCACACTGAGACGTGCCGGGTCGGAATTATCACCGGCACCTCGAATACACCGTCCAGTACATCCTATTGCAGATTACTTCATTTGCTCACACCAGCACAGCCCTGAAGAGTCAGTGGTTGATTTTCACCCTGACGAAACACGTGTCGGCTGGTTGCTCTAGTCTATGCTGAGTTAATGGCAACACAAAGAATATTAAAGAAATTTGGATCAATTCCTCTGCAGTTGCTATTTAATGGACCCTTGTCTATGGACTTACACTTAAGGATTTAAGTTCCTGTTTTGACTTGTTTTGAGTGCCCAGGGCTTGGTTGTACTTTAGTGTTGTGGGACATTCCAACACAGATATAGGGCTTACATGGGTCTCCCCTACCTGGTTAGCACCACATCCACCTCTAGAGTTGCTCAAATTTACACATATACACACACAAATCTAGCTGAGCGCCACCAGCTCCTATTACAAAAACCCTCTCTTGTGTGTATAATCAAAGCAGTGATACCAGGAACATTTTGCTGTTCAACTTTGCACAAGTCCAGTGGGTGGTCAGCTGTTTCCGTTTTGGGGCCCTGCGCTGACAGGTTAAATAATCCTGCTGCGTGTTTGCACAAATTATCGCATCGATATTTCTGTGAAAGCCCCCCTTGCTGCCTGGCACACCACTCACTGCACGCTACCCTCGCTTTATCGTCTCAAACCACATCGATAGTTGGGAGACAAGTTAAAATGACGGTTTATTATTTTTATATTAAAAAATGGAGTGCCTACTGTGCAATTTACAAATGCTGCCTGCGCACTTCCGGTATCTTTAAAAAAGACTGACGTTTTGAATTCCTTGCCATGGATGCAGCACAATTATCAACCACTATTAAGCGTTGAGTTTGCACCGCAGATTACTGCACTGAGGGAAACTCCTATCTGAGATCTTTACAGCTCCAAATGACATTCGACCTATGAGAATTTCAACAAGCATTTACAATGCAACGTTTTCACCTTTGCAAACGTTTGAGCTATTGGCATTGTAAATGACAACATTTTTATTTTTGTGTTGGTTTTGAAAATAGATAAATAAATGGCATTGTCATTTGCAATGCCAATAGCCTTAGAGTGTGGCATTAGAGTTTCTAGGACATGGGTTGTTAGGGCAAATGGTATGCTGTGTATTGTCCTAGGGTAGATTCAGGGCTCTTCATGACTTGCTGTGTTATTTATGGGCTGAGCTTTTTTTGTTGTTGCAGAGAATACACTTTTTTGGGCTAGAGATAAAAGATACAGTGACTCTGACCATGCCCTTGAAAGCAGTTCAGTTTCTGCACACTGACCCTTATAAGAGATTTAGATGTGGGAGCTAACTTAAAAATTCAAAATTGTTCCTAAAAAGTGTTCAGCCCAATGTAACCCACCACCAAAAACCAGAACATGTTGCTGTCAAGACTTCTGGTATCAGAGGGTGTTGGTTGCCACTTAGATCAGTCAAAGAAGTCCAGTTAATTGTTCAATGTGTATATCAATCTGTACAGGACGTGGCATAGTCTTTCACAGTTCATTGTACAGCAGGAGATCCTAATCGTATCCTCAAATTCAGTCAGTTTTTAAACGTTTAAGAGATCTTGCAGGTGGCAATGTTCGAGGTCAGCATCCACAGTACTCTCCGATGCTGTGCTCTCGTTTTAGAAGCGTGCTTCATTTGAAAAGAGGGTGTTGAAGTACCCACAGCTCCTAGGATACCCACTGAATACCAATGCTTGACAAGTTGTGATCGAGAATTGAAATGTAGTGTTAGAGCCTAGACCCCGAAAAGAAAGGCCTGTATCTCCTGTACCATAAGATCAAGAAAGATAATTCCAATGATTCAAGAACCAGTTTGACTGCCACTGATTAGAGAACTACGCTATGATCAGGGTGTGAAGGTGCAAGTCCTCTTGGCCCCACTTAGACTTGACAGAACAAGGGACAGAGTAGGTTGTGGATGATGCATCCAGATGTACCTGCACGGGACGCTGCTGCTAATGTACACAGTTTCAGGTCTCCCCCCGTACTTAAGAAATGTAAGGGAGCCCAGTTAGTGGCACTTGGCAAATCTTCAGCTGAGGAAGCCAATAGGAATTCACCCCGCAAGGATAGAAGTTAAACGTCCTTACCACTAGTAATTACTGCAATGGCATAGCCCTGGGCCTTAGGTGCCCCTCGATCATCAAAGCACAACTTTGTAGAGAAAGAGGAAGATAACTAAGAGTCCTCAGTTTCAATAACAAACGGGCATTCAGTGGGATTACATGAGTGTTGCATCTACTGGAGGAAAACAGATGGCTAGTCCAGAAAATGAAAATACGAGGCCATACACTTTTCCCATCCCATGCAGAGACTGTTGGTACCAATATCCTTTCTCTATCAGAAGCAACCAAAACTAACAATAAACTCATATAATGACTCCTTAGGTGACATTCCTACACCTATGTAAACCCTACTGTTAGGAGTTTCTCTGCCTCGCCTTTGTCCGTAACAGCTTGCTTTTCCTAAATGTTCTACTCTTTCTCGCAATTCTGTTTGTTAAACTCATCTCACTTAATGATAAATGTACACAAACCCTTTAGAACTTCTCACTCACCTCTCTTCTTATAGTCACCTTTTCTACCCCAGGCATTTTCAATCATGTCACAGCTCCCCTTTCATTCCACCTTATCCATCACTGCCTTCATCTGTGCCAATGTGTCATCTCTTAGGGTGGGTTGCTAACCTCAGACAGTTGCTCAGACAATTGCCATAAACTGGTTTATATGCCCCAATTGTTCGCTTTCACGCTTTAAACAATTAAAATTCACCCTCTCTGACCACCCCCGCAGAGCCTGAGCCATTTATAAGCCCTTGTGGGAAGAGCTTTCTGTTTGCCAGTCAGGCAAACGAGTGAAATGTCAATCTAACCATGTCCTGGTCGCCATCTTCCTTTCGGCTCTTCCCTTTGTCTGACAACACAGGGGCAGAGGCTATCGCGTGAGGGTATAGCAACCCCAAGCCTCGGAGCACTATTCGATGTGTCTGCCGCAAACTCCCCAAGCCCCGGTTCCTCTGTTCGAGAGATGTCACGCCCGGGGTGGCAGGTTATCCCCTCTTAGATAGACAGCCCTCGCCTGCCCTCACCGCTCTTCTCTCAGCTGCCATGGAGCGCCCCTCCAGAGAGGGATGCCACCATCGCCGCCAGAGAACCCACCCTCCGCGCATCTATCCAGAAGAGACTCCTACAAACCCACAAAGATGCTTTGAAGCCCGCACCCCACCCCTCCTCTCACCCCTCGCATCCGCCTTCCCAATGGCCTAGTCAGGCAATGCTCCAGCTCGCCCAGCAGTCCAGAGACGGACAGGCCAGAGCTGCCATTACACACAATTAATTGGGGCGGACGCGAAGCTCAGAGTGCTGTGAAAGGCCCCCGGGGGCCCGGCCCCTGACAGCTTATCTTCGCGCAGCCACTGAGCTCAGCTGGCACTGTCAGGGATGCATTAGCATCCAGGCCCTGCCCGGGCCTTATCTGCTCACTCACGAAAGGCACCGAGCCATCTGCCCATGCACTGCTCCGACATGCAGCCGAGCAACGTCCATATGCAAATTCAGGGCTACTCAACATGTTTAGGTCGCTGGCTTGTGTCAGTACGGACGAATTATATTTATCGAACCAACACGCAGCAGCCTCCTTTCCTGTCCATGTGCGAGCAAGGGCCGTGGGAGGAGAGGGGAGCATTTCTATTTCCCGAGCATCGAAAGGTTACGCACACGGGCAGGCTGATAGTATGCTCTGCACTGCGACCCTCGTGCCACTCGAGAAACAGTGACCCACGAACACAATCAGACAATGCCAGGAGAAGGGGATAGAGGATCGAGGGATGTTCGTCAGCCACGAACAAATGATCAAAACGCGCCGTCGCCCCCCCCAACCCCCCCCCCCCAAAAAAAATAACATCCGCCCACCGCCGGAATGACGTCACAAAGGGGTGGGATGAGAAAAATTTGCCGGAACGCCCACGAATCGCCTCGCACAATGACGGACGCCTCTCTCTTCCAATGGCTAGCCTCCATTTATGGAGCTAGCCAATGGAAGACAGAGCCGGGACAGCCACCACATACTATTCTCAAAAGATTTCGCCTGCGCGAAACGCTGCTTGCGCAGCTGTTCGCCAGGCGAAACCTAAAAATGAAACGTAATGATGGTCGCCAAATGCAAGTCTCCAAAGAAGGTATATACAGAAAATGTAAACTGCTGCCACAGGGAGCTGCAGAGCGTCCCGTTCGCACAAATATTTCCTGCATAAAGTAGTGAGAAAGTCCCCCTTCAGCCACCCCTAGTCGTGACTACTGTTATTCTGTAGAATGCAGGGAGAGCCAGACACTCAGGTACAAGAAAACATAACCTCATAAACCGATCGGGCGCATGGACTCATGGGAGCAGTGGTGCATTGGTCGGATTTCACACGCAATCAGAATTTATTTTAGAAATGTTCCTTCTGTGAAGACTTTACCAGCGCCACTAAATGTGAGATCTTTTCCACAACTCATCAGGGAATTTATGGGCATTAAATGTAAGTTTCAATGGCTGTGATTTGCATTCAAGTACCTGTAGGATGCAGCATTTGGAAACCTAATCAGTCCCTCATATTCTATTCAGACATTTTCATCTGTAATCTAATTTGACATCAGTTGCAATTAATGAATATGTAGGTAGAAATTCAACAGCCCCAAAATTGTTCCTCTAACCTCAATTCTGTTGAACAAGAGGCCTGCATTGGGCAAGTTAAAGTAGTGTTTATTTTACGAGGGTTGGTTGTTGCATGTGCTTTGTTAGTACTCGGATTAACAACATTATTTCCCGCTGTTAGTTTGCAAATAGGCGTAATGCACTCGTGTGAGATATAAAATAGAGCATAAATAGACTCTAATGTGGCTGTAGCTCAAAACACCAAAGGCGCAGGCTGGTTTGTCGGTTGGTTTGATATCTGCAGAACCAGAAACACTGACTTGTAATTTGAGTTTCCCAACTTAGTCAACTGTCTGATAAGTGAGCAAATGACTTTCTTGCACTGTGTTTAAGTTATCTTACCGATAACAATTGTAAACGTTTAATCTCAGTTTCAAGTGCTAGACTTTTACATAGATCGCAAAGATTACATCATTATTTGGTTTAAACATCCATATCAATATATGTTAGGCCAAAGATTTCGCAGCGCTTTTCTTTTTTGTGTGATCTGTGTATCACAGTAATATTGGGTCCTACCATGACAGCAGCAGTGTGTGTCCTTGATAAGGGAAAAATATATATATATATATACAAATGTGTCCGTTTTGTCGTTCTATTTTTGGCCAGATAGTTTCATTCGACAAAGAAACTTGTTTCTCCAAGGGTATCACCTATTTCTAGGTACTAATACTACTTATTAGCGTCACATGCTCCACATGGCAGCTTCAAGGCGCTTTGATACAGCTCCAATATCGGCAAACAGGCAGAGTCGCTACAACATTAGACAGTGCACAGCCGAAACCCCATAAAGCTGGGCTAATGCACAGTTGTTTGCGGCACTGCAAGGCTTTAACGTTTTCAGCGTGGGTTTGCGCTTACTCATACAAAGTTGTCTTCTGTGCGCTTTGTCATTGATATTGGCTGTTGAAGAGCTGGGCAGATCATTTTTAATTTTGCCATAATAGAGAGAGATTAGCAAATTCAGATATGGGTATTCGTTAACTGTAGACATCTGCGCTAGTTTCAGCAAATGTATACTGTAATATAAACACAATCAAGTGACATTTACCTGGCTCTGCGAATGAACCACAGTGCCTTGCGACAGATCTGCGGTCCCCTCCACCCCCAACGCCTTGAGAACCTTACGAGTGAGTAGTCACGCTTTACAAGCCGATTGATTGATTAATTGACTCTCCTGATCACCAACAAGGACAACTCCAACCGCCTGGACCTATGTAACCCTTCTAGAGCCTTTGTCACGGCCAACAACTAAGCAACAATTCCCCCAGTGGAGAAAGTCATGCAGGTCTCAATGGTTCACTTTCCAAGGAACCATCCCCAACATTCCTGAAGATGGGAATATCAAGACCCCAAAAGCTAGCCATCTCCTGAGGAGTACATTACTTCTCCAGTGATCTTCTACCTCTATATAAAACCCCTTCAATGTCAGGATGTGGTTTAAGGATAAAATCCCAAAAGGAAGTAAACGACAGTCCCAACTGTCTATTAGTCCCAATTAACAATCCCCTGGTTAGGAACCCAGGTAAAATGGGGAAGAGATAAGACTTAAGGGACGTGGTTAGGAAAGTGCCAGCAGCAGCCTCGGCCTCGGATTATCTCAGTATCTCTACTCCGTAATCCAGCCATGACATAAAGACTAAAAAGAACTATTACATTCTTGTGAGCAAACAAGTAACAACATGCAGCTAAAGGAACAGTGCATTATCAGACTGCCTCTATCTAGGTTATTAAATGCTGTGACTGACCTCAGTTCTGTCAGGAAACAGGCACAAATCCAAGGTCAGGAGAGAAGAGAGGCGTTGTTGAGGTGGAATAAAAGCAGCAGAAGGACAACAGTTCTTTGACTGCAGCCAAGAATGCAGGTACGGAGGTTCAAGTCATACAAAATACAGAAGGAGGAGGCACCAGAGGGACTCAAGGGGGAGAATGATGAGGAAGGTCAGTGGAACAAGGGACCAGAATGGGATGCAAATAATAAAATATGGGGAAGCAAGTCCAGTTTCTAACTGGTTTGGAAGGGAAGAAAGCTAAAACAACTGGGACATGTTGCCAAGCACATACAGAGTGCCTGTGAGTATTTTCCGGTAATTCCAACCTCCTTGCCCTAGAAGTACTCACCATAACTTGGAAGAGAGGATAACATATGTTTCCGTGCCATCTCCTGGGCAACTGGAGTTGGACTGCAGAAAGACCCGACTAGCCTTCAGATAAATAGGAAAACCTCCAATCTGAAATCTGGACGGATAAAAACATTTTAACACACTCTAAAGACGACATTACAAACGTTGCTGGATGGAAACTAAAAACTGATCAGCCTCAATGCAGACAAAGCTGAAATTCTGGTAGTCGGTGGTGTAACAGATCTGTGGAGCTTAACTTGCTGTCCTTCTAATATGGGCACCCTTCCTCCAAGGTTTCTCCCACCTTTTATCGTAATCTCTGTTTCCAGTGTGACAAAGCTCTGTCACTGATCAGCCAAGTAAACCAATTAAATGGGATAACTGGCACCGGCTTTGCCGAAATACACACTATAGGATAGTAATCCTCTGATGCTAAATTCGACTTCAAGTGCTGCTACGAATGCTTCTTCAAAAGTGGATTATGTAATCCCTTTATATCTTTGCCTCAGTAAACATCTGATACTCCTTCTCTAGGTCACTCAAAGTGCAGCAGCACGTCAGCCACTATGGCTTCATGTCTGAGAGCATGTGTTCCATTACTTAAGTAATCAGCATTGCACATTGCCCGTTGAGACCATAATTGACATGCTCAAGCGTTCTACAATCTACAATTCTCAATTATAGACAATGTCGCATTGCATTTTCAGAGACTCAAGGCATCTTGCAAGTCCTAAGGCGAGCTTCATCCTATCTAGAAACTCAACTATGCACCACACCTCTGGTGTTTCTCTGACCCATCTCGATATTACAAATATTTCCAATCTTTTAAAGATCAAGGGTTTTGTGCTCATATCAAGACTGAAACAAGTGAGAGCGGGTTAAATATTAAATACGCATCTCTACAATAGATGCATCAGAGCCCGGAGCACTCTTGTCAGTTACTCAAGTATAATATCCCCAAAACAGTGCATTTGGGGATCCTCAGTGTCTATTGCAGTCCAAATATGTTTGCCAGAAATTTCTCTCTAATGCACATATGTTCCCAGGTCCCACAGTGCTTCCCTAATGCAGATACCCACCAAATGACCACAACGCCGCAGTAATTCACAAGATGGCTTCCTTTCGGCAGGTCACAGTAATTAAGTTATTTGCGAGCCCAGTTTCCACAAATCCACGTTAATATACTTTGACAACAATGTCGAAGTAAACATTTATTGCAAGTTACAAACATACACAAATGTTAGAAACATACGGGTGCACAAAGACACATAGGTAGGTACTTCCACACACAGGCATGAGAGGTATGCTCACACACACAAGCAGACAGAAGGGCAGTACAAGAAACGTACATACTACTGCCACATATACATCCGCACACACACCATTCCAGTGACCTGGTTCCTGTCCTGCTGCTGAGTGGAGTCAGGCTGCAATACTGATACAATCAGAAAGACGTGCTGGGCTGCCCATGGCCTTAGAAAATGCACATCCGTCAGTCCTGGTCACTCCTTCATGTCTTGAAGCGGCCTTGCCCCGAGCCGAGGCCACAGCAGTGGACATCGGTCGCAGGGCCGGAGGTAAGATTGTGTGGACAAGACAGCAACTGAGGCAAATGCTGCCGCCCTCCACCCACCCCCTGCAGTCAGGCACAAATCCTGGCACCAGCCGGACAGTACTCTGACACTCCCTGCAGCCTCTCATCAAGTCCGGCCACCAGAATCAGGAAGTTGAGGGATGGTCAGCGCTGGAGTGAGAGCCGACATAGCGAACATGACTTCTGAAGTCCAGTGGCAGCTCCTCTGCTAAGGCGGAGGAGCGTCGCCCCACTACTTTTCGCAGTGTAGAAAAAGGAAAAATAAAATGATAACTGAATGGACGGGCGAGGCTGATCTACTCTGCTGACAGAGCAGAGGAGGAGTGCTTTGCACTCCCTAAAAGTGCATGAATGTTTGGCTGGCCATCTTGGGCTGGCCAAACATTCATGCGCACTTAGCATGTTCTCCCCCAAGGCTGCATTAAAGCCTGGATGGAGAACATGCCCAGGCCCCCATTTACTAGCTGGGTGCTGAACCAAGGCGCTCAAACCTTTCACAACTCTGCATTGCAGCATTGTGATTGGCTATGGAAGCCTGAGAGCATGGGTGTTTCCTGCTTCTTGTTTGCACAGTAGAAGCCAGGAAGAGGACGGCCGACGGCCGACGGCCAGCCTGGAATTTTCTTTTTTTTAACCCTCCTCCCCTCTCCCTCTTCCCCGCCCCACTGATACTTCCTGGGAGCAGCCGCCACTTTTGTGCATCCAAACACACGTGCAAAGAACTTGCTTTATCAATCGTACATCTCAACAGCTTGCCGGCCTGCCTAAGCAGCATGTATCTGCGTGTTCGCCAACCTTTGCAAAGCTGTCATTTATTATTTTACGCTTCTTTATTTACTTCAGGGCTCGAGTCGGGGTACCACACGGGTGGACGGCGTCCACCCACTTATTTTAAGGGGTCTTACTGGGTGGACGCCGTCCCCCCTGCGCAAAAGCTGGGCTTTAAATTATAGCGTTATTCCCGACTCGAGCCCTGCTCTTGCCTCCGTTAGACGCGCTGTTTAATACAATGAATAGGAAGGAGCCAGGACTGCCAGACAAGCACCCCAGCCCCCTGTCCTAATAACTCTGCGATCTTATCGGCGCTGCTGCGTTAATGGAGTATGTAAGCGCTATCACGTATTTGAGCTAGGGTGACCAACCGTCCGTAAATTTCACGGACAGTCCGTAATTTCGTCCGTCTGTCCGTTGTCCGTGAAGGATTGTTTAACGGACGCCATTTGTCCGTAATTTTAACTGGTCGCACAACCGGCACAGCTGGCCCCCACCTCCCTTCTTGACTGTGATGCTGCTGAGGTCGGGTGTAACAGACTCGGAGGCATTACAAAAGCTCAGATACCCATCAGCATTGGCGAGGCACAGCGGGATGGCAACCCTCACACCTTCAGCCCTTGATGAGCTGTTAAGAGGTGCTTGAAGGTGACAGAGGGAGGGGCGGCAGCTTCGGAGCAGGGCCATCTATTCAGATGCAAACAGCACTGAATGCATCTTGTATTTTCAATTGGTGTGAGACATTCCCTTTCTGCCCAGGGTTCCAAATATCCTAGAACCGGCCCTGATTACACTGAGGCAGCACGTGGTTCACTTCACAGAGCTTAATTACTGTTACTAAATTGTAAACAAACCTCGATTCTTCAAACATGCAGTCTATATTGTAATAAAATAGAGAAATGGCACAATCACACTCACACTCATTAACAAAGTATGGAGGACAATCAGTTAAATCAGTTCTCGGAGTATCTCCTTTCAGTACTGTACATCAGTGTGGGGGGCAAAACTAACATTTTGGAAACAGAGCCTGTCTTCTCGTTGTCTTATCCAGGAGGGGGTAAGTAGCCCTCCCCCACCCTGGAAGAGACCAAGATGATACTAGAATACTGCATACCCACCACCCCTGTGTCCACCCTGGTGGATCCTGTTCCCCCTCCAGTGATGGCTCTTGTCCCCCCATGTGGTGGCTCCTGCCCCCCCCCCCCGCCTGTGATGGCTCCTGTCCCCTTCTGTAGTGGATCCTGTTTCTGCCCTGGGTGGCTTCTGTCCCAGTCCTGGAATGTCTCCTGCAGCAAGGGTGAAGTTCTTGATGGGCCTCTTCTCAAAAAGGCTCAGCTCAAAATTAATATGAAAAGGTGGGCGAGTGAGTAAGTGAAGGGATGGCTGGATGAATTAGTGAAAGGGTGAATGGATGAATGGAAGATTGAATAGATGGATAATGGGAGGGGATGGATGGATTGATGAGTGAGTGGAAGGATGGAAGAGATAAGACGGAAATAGCTGGATGTATGGGTGGAAGGGTAGCTGGATGGGTAAAAGGGTGGATGGATGAATGAAAGGATGGATGAGTGAAAAGGTGGATGATGAGTGAGTGGGTGGATGGATGAGTAAAATGATGGATGGATTGATGAATTGATAAGTGCAAGGGCGAATGGATGGACAGATCAGTGAAAGGCTGGATGTAAGGATGGATGAGTGAGTGAAAGGGAAGGTAGATGGACAAAATGATGAATAGACCAGTGAAGGAGTGAAAGGATAAATGGATGAGAGAAAGGATGAATGAGTGATAGGGTCAATGGATGGATTCATGAGCGGATGAGTAGATGGATGGGTGGGTGGATGGATGGATGGATGATGGATGGATGGATGATGGATGGATGGATGGAAGGGTGGGTGGATGGATGGAAGGAAGGATTGCTAAGTGAAAGAGTCGATGGAGAGAGAAAGGGAGGATGATGGATGACTGAAAGGTTGGATGGGTGGAAGGATCAGTGACTTGGTGGATGGATGGTAGGTGAAAGGGTGGCTGGAAAGGTGAAAGGGTAAATCGCTGGATGGATGAGTGAATGGATGGATGGGTAGAAGAGTGAATGGCTGAGTGTACAGATGGATAGGGTGAAAGGGCGGATGGATGGATAATGAATGGATGAGTGAAAGGATGGATGAAGGGATGGATGAGTGAAGTGAAAGATGGAAGGATACATGATGGATAGGTTTGCAAATGGCTGAATATGTCTAGATATGGCTGGGCTTACTTATATACAATTGTGCCACCTCTGATGTGTCTGAAAAATGTATCCAATTGTACTGAAGTTTTGTCCTGAATTTTGACCTCCTGTCCTGAATTTGTGTCCTGAATTTTGACCCTTTGTCCTGAATTTTACACTCACCGTCCTGAATTTGCACCAATGCCAGTTGGTCACCCTAATTTGAGCGTCCCCCCACTTTGTTTTTTTTTCTTTTCGTGATGTCACTTTCGGTCAGGTGGACGCCGTAACCCCCTGGGCAAAAGCTGGGCTTTAAATTATAGTGTTATTCCCGACTCGAGCCCTGCTCTTGCCTCCGTTAGACGCGCTGTTTAATACAATGAATAGGAAGGAGCCAGGACTGCCAGACAAGCACCCCAGCCCCTTGTCCTAATAACTCTGCGATCTTATCGGCGCTGCTGCGTTAATGGAGCATGTGAGCGATATTACGTATTTGAGCGTCCCCCCACTTCTAGGTTTTTTCCTTTTGTGACGTCACTTCCGGTCGTGACATCACTTCCTGTCTGTGAGCGTCCCCCCACTTCTTTATTTAGGACTTGTGCCCTGATTTACTTCATCTTTTTCTAGAGTACTTAAGCAGGCGCTTGTGGGCTCCAGTTGACGGAGGTAGCAGCTGCAACAGCTGAACAGCAGAGCAGATCTTGGGGCAGCGTCGTATGGCAAGTGAGCCCTGAGCCAAACAAATGTACTAGAGAGAAAACACATAGGAGAGATGGAAGAAGAACTTCTGGTACGGGTGCGGGGCATAAGAGTCAGAGTAGCAGCTGAGGGTAAAAGTTCAGTCTCACTAACTAGGATTGGATCTCATCGGCTTGCATTGAACTGCAGCATTTATGTGGCACTTCATAACACCATGTGGGGCTTCAAAGAGCATTTTCGGAGCGGCAGCACACTAACTTGTGGGGGAAAAGTGTTGTATTTGTTGTGATCCTATGTGGGAAGCAATTTGGTGAGTGGTGCGCAAGTTACCAGAGAAGGCCCAGTAAACCATATGGCACCATGGGCACGGTTGAGATGCTGTCAAATGAGTATATTGATGCAAAACGAGCATGAACGGGATTTGGTGACATAAGCAGTAGCCAAGCATATTTTTTAAAAGACAAGGATATGACCTACTGCTGTACAAATACACCTCATGAACGAGGAAATAAGTGAAAAAGGATCCAAACTTGGCAAAATGAACAGAAACTACATAATTCTTAAATGGCCCAGATTTCTCCAATTTCTGCTAGGCCAAAAGAGGCCATATTACTGAGCAGCCATATGTGCTACAAAGCCCTCTCATGTGTAATAAAAAAGAATTTCAGATCATTAACACACGCTTCCACATAAATAAAAGAAATGCAAATTCATCATTTAGTGCGAAATGAATTCTTGCATCAAAAATTGACTTGAGGACGCATTTCATGGTAAAAAAATGACATAAATAATAGCGCAAGCTACAGCCGCTTATGTTCTGGCCATAGGCGTTATTCCGGCATACTTGCAGTAAAATTTTACAGCAAATAGCGTATGATGCCTCATAATGCAGTGCAATGGCGTCATTTTCCATACAAACATAACATGAATTTTCCAAAACTACGTAAATTACGCAGCATATTTAAATTTCACATAGGCCTAATACAAGCATGAGAGAAGTGCTTAATATGTTGCCACCCCGAAAGCAAAAGAACAGGGATGGACTAGCCTATTGCGCAATCTGACAGATCTAGAAGCGTTGAACTGACATGTCAGTTTGTGGGCTGTTTTTATGGTCTGGCTTGATAGCACAGCTATTGCAAGACAATTATGTGAGAAACCAACAAGAGAGGGACTTCGGCCCCACCCACACGTTGAGAGCCATGAGAACTTGTTTTGATTGGACAGAAGTTGAGTACTTCCACAAAAAAGTGCTAGCCCTCCACACAATTGTGATCATTTTGTTTATTTGTCCAGCTGCCTGAGCTTGAAATTCAATGGGCACGCACACATGACACTGTAATACTATTAAAACGTCTCAGCTAACTAGATAATTTATGGTGTTTTTCTCTGGTAGCAGCACAAATAGGAGGAACTAGTCAGTAACGCACATGGACTTTTAGGCGTGGCTTAACAGTGCATATATACGCCAGACCTACTGGCATTGCCAATGCTTGTTTTGGGAGGTTTGTGGACCTGGTTTATTGTCTGGTGCGATGGTTTTTAATGTTGGTTTCCCAGATTTTACAAAACCATTGCCTGTAGCAAGGACAAAATCATTCTGTTATGTTATGTTAGCGCATATTTATAAAGCGCGCAGCTACTCCCTGGAGTGTCCTGGCGCTGTCTCCTATTTTTTCAAAACATCTATCTAGTGTGTCTTTACAAGTTCAAAAATGCCCTGATTTGCAAATGTGGGCCACTTTTTTTAGCTACTTGATTTGCTAAAGGCAGCCACATTTATTTTGGTACCCAAGCAGACCCTGCTCAAAAACAAATTGTGTTGTCCCGTGTTATCCTTCTGGTTGCGACCCTCATGGTGAGCTCAATGCCGGTTCCTAGATTTCACAGACTCTCGCACTTTCTAGGTTAACAAGAGAGGGGCATACTCCTCCTGCCTGTCTTTTCAAAATATCCTCTCAGACAACTTTCACTTTCATTATCATGAAATTTCAGGGTAGAAAAGAGACAATTCAATGAAATGAGACTTGCCTTTTATTTTTCAGCAAGGACAGAAACATGATGAGCAGTCCTTTCTCACTTTTTCAAACAGAACGTTACTTCTCTGATTGCAGCCAAGAGCTAATGGAAGGCCTAGCACTTGTAGGTGTTAAGGGGTGACCAGGGCAGTGAGGAGCAGCAGTGTGTGGGTCTCGTTTCTTGAAACACAGCTTCATTCATTTTTAGCAAGTCTTAGTCTCAAAACTTGCAGCAGCCTCAGCCACTGAATGCACAAGCTACACCCTGGTGGATTGTCTGCATCATTTGCTGCAAGTCACACATCTTTCTACACAGTTTCTCTCAGTGGGCAGGTGCCACACACTTTGGTGTAGGGTGACCAGACGTCCTGGACTTCCAGGCACAGTCCTGGTTTGTGGAAGACTGTTATGGCACCCGAGACATTTAATTACTTTAAAAACATGTTCTGGTTTTTACTGAGAACTGGTTGCTTCTCTCCTCTTGAATACTTGGTGGCAGATTAACAAGGAACTTACGCATCTGCATAGATGCGTCAGTTTCCTTGTGTCACCTCCAAATGTCCTTGCGCCACCATGGATGCGCTGTATTTACAATACAGTGCACAATGGCATGAGGAATTACAGATGCGTCAGAAATTCTGACGCATCTGTTGGAGGAAAAGTGAAGCATTGTTGGAGTTTGTCACACAAGGGACGCAACTCCAGCAATGCGCCAGAAAACATAGGTAGGTCCAATGTAAAATGCCCTGCGTCAATCTTTCTGCCTGGTCTGAGCAGGCGTAGGGATTTTGACACAGTGAAGGCTTAGAGTGACGCAGTGAAATCTTGTAAATTTCAGTTGTACGAGGCTTTTTGCATGGGAACGCCTACCCTGCATACATTATACCTGGTGCAGGGATAATGTGACGCAGAGCTTTACAATGTGACACATCTTTCTAGATGCATGTAAATGGGGCACAACTTTTACGCTGCCGCTGTGTCACAAAAGTGATGCAAGGGGCTTGTAAATCTGCCCCTTGCTGTGCTAATGAGGCGCCACAGCGCATCAGCAGAGTTAAATTCTACTGTCTGACTCAGTAAGAGAGGGTTGGTGGATATATGAGCATAGGTCGCATTTTAACTAATGTGCACGCTCATATTTGCACTGACCCTCTCTTGCTCAATCACAAAATAGACAGAACTCAAGTGGCCTCACAATGCAGCACAAGGGGTATTTAAGATGAATGAAGAAGCATGGATGGAGACCCTCAGCCAAAATCCAGGCTCATGCGCTTTTCCTTGATCTTCATCATAGCAAAGGTAAAGGGGGGGCTTTAAAATAAACCAATCAATGTATTTTTGTGTTTTAGTACAAAAACGTCAGAAAAGTGCTTTGCACACTTCTAATAGCTGTGTTGATGACGAGAAACGGTCCTAAATATTTCAGTATTTGTAACGTGTTAGGCATGAAACTAGGGAATAGAAATAATTCCTAATTCAGATTTATGCCAATCCCTGACCACTGCACCACTGACGCCCAACATAAACTCACGTCCGCTTATTTAGTTGGGTTTTTTTTCAATTGCTTTTTGACACTTGTGACTTTGCGCTGTTCAACAAAAAGTGAAATAGTACAAATAAAAGGCTTTAAAGCAAACCATTCTGTAAGCACTACTCCTGTGACGTGGGACCACTTGCAAACTCCTTTAGCCTAAACGTTCTGAAATGGAACAGAGTGCCTAGCCTTATTTCTAGTCTTTCTTCTAGTCTTTCAAGTCTGTTTTGTTGAACCGTGTGAGGTATCTGTGTAGTCCTTCTTTTATGTCAGTGAAGGCTGGCACTGCAGCCCCTCTGTATATGAGTGACAACATATAGTCCTTCGTCTATGTCTGGGGCCTGTGGCAGATTTTTGCTTTTGAAAATCTGGTCACCCTACATTGGTGTACAGACTCTCTTGTTTGGTGCGAGACTCAACCCCTGGAGCACCGTCTTACTCAGTGTGGAGAGTCTTGCCTCTTGATGTTACTCACTTAGTGAGCGACTTACACATTGGTTTCAGTCATGCATTAGTTCACAGGCCTGCTACTGTAGTATGAATGATACATTTTGGAATACTGTCTGACTCACAGTGTGTAAGTCTCACTTATTGAAGCACGTTCTCAATTGACCCACTAATTCAACAGAGTTATGCACCACATATTTTGGTACGTTTCAAATCTGGCACCTCTGGATTCCAGGCCCTGCAATCCCAGCTAAGGCCTGGTCAGGCGCCCATGTGTTCATGAATTTATTTACCTGTGGTATGGGATTAAGGCAATGCGAAGAGGTGGCTTTTCTGTAGAGACAATGTGCGCAAAAGACACACAATTGATGGGCGGAATGCAGAACAAATCAAAATATTCACCCCCCCGTCAACAGATCAGGGTTAAATCCATTATTCTTTTGCTCACCATGCCACCCCAGGTTAGCCATGGACATAATATGCAAATCAGTCTTGACCCTGTGCCTCATGGGAACAGTAAACCCGAACTGCCAAGCCAGGTCCTTCCTGGACCGGAAACAAGCACCCTAGGACCGGTTTCGCAATGTGTGCAATGTGTGCAATCATACCCTCTTGTCAGTCCGCTGTTTCAAGGGGAGAATGTTTAGTTACCGGGATGTAAAGGGAGAAGGAAGAAAAGAGAGAATGGGAGAAACAAGAGGGAATAATGAAAAGGGACTAAGGGGGCACGACAGGAATGGGAAAAAAAATTATGAAACAGGAGAAAATGAAAAGACAGTGGGGAACACAGGAGAAAGAATGAACAAGAGAGGGGGAGAAAACAGAAAAGAAGATTGAAGAGACAAGGGAGGGAAAGGAGCGAATGAAGGAAGTGGGGAAAGCAGAAGTGGAGTCAGAGGAGAAAGTCCATGAACAAAGAATCACCATCATGATACATCCAGAAGTAACCAGCGGAGACTCCAATCCCTGAAGTCGCCGACACAGATCTCAGTCAAAGGTTGCCAGTTGTATCCAACTCTTCACAAGCACAATACTTGGAAAGCACCAACAACTGCAGCGGTAATGCCCAGCTCTAGAGCCTCCTGTGCTCTCCAGGAACAGTGCTTAGAAATCTAGGACCATATTATCAAGAAAGGGCGATACATTATCGCCGCTTTTATCGGCAGGAAACTGCAGCTAAAGCAGCGATAATGGGCTTGATAATATGCCCTTGTGAATTCCCATAGAAGCCCAGTGTAACACCAGAACCTGGGCTTCTATGGGAATTCACAGGGGCATATTATCAAGCCCATTATCACCGCTTTAGCAGCAGTTTCCTGCCGATAAATGCGGCGATAATGTATATACCTTTCTTGATAATATGGCCCCTAGCTTCTGGGCTTTAAGGAGGTACTTTGCTAGAGACCCCTACACTGGTCCACAATTTCTCCTTCTGTTCCCTCTTTTCCAAACACTGAGGTACAGCTAACAACTACATCCACTGCACTGCTTTTAGGCGTGCTTTACGGCCAACAACGATGGGGAGTTAGGAGACTGTTGTGCTCAGGCCTGCTACCCAGCCTTTCAGTCTTCAGACAGCAACGGCTCAGGACAAGGCAGAACACTGCTTTTTTTATAAAACGAGAAAAGTTATCTCCAAGATGGCAGATGGGACTTTGGTAAATAAGATTGGTGCAGGTTTCTAGCCTGTCAATTATTTGTTTTTCTTGGACCTGCACCAATCCCCATTATCAGCAAACTGGGCATTCACAAATCTCTGGACAGTTGATATGACCGCTCGGTGCCATATGTGACTTACTGTCTGGATAAAATACCTACTCAGTTTCCCAAAGCTGGACTTCTCTCCTTGTGCCTAATGCTCAATCAGTAAAATAAAAGTGACCTGTGACTAGTGCCAGTTCGCCATATGAAAGCCTGGCTCTTGCATTCTTAATCAAGGACCATCTGCCTGGTCACACAAAGTGATTTGTTTATCTCAGTATCAGGACAGATACGTTATTTCTAGTAGTGAAGTACAGCAAGACAGTTCTGGACCTTTCTGAGAGAATCGGAATGCCCTCATATTTACTTTTTTTTCTTTGTTATTGAGTTTTTCATTTTACAAACAATAATGCACAGAAGTACAGCATGCAGACATTATCGATATGGCTCTTCCCTTCAGAAGCTACCTGATAATGAATAGTAAGTAGTATTGTTCCCTGGTTCCTGGCGAGGGTACCACCACCCTCCGTTTCTCCCCACACCTGCACAATGAGTAGGTTTGTTAGTCGGCAATGGATCCAGTCTGCGAACGTTCTGAGGCTATACCATTGACAGATGAGTTTACTGTAGAAGTCATAATCGTATCAACATGGCGTGCCACGCCAGTTTGTTCCTCTTCCGTCCAATCACCGTGGATTAGTCCCTGCAAAAAACTATGGAATGTCTATGGGTCATAGGGTGACCAACTGGCATTGGAGCAAATTCAGGACGGTGAGTGTAAAAATTCAGGACAAAGGGTCAAAATTCAGGACACAAATTCAGGACAGGAGGTCAAAATTCAGGACAAAACTTCAGTACAATTGGATACATTTTTCAGACACATCAGAGGTGGCACAATTGTATATAAGTAAGCCCAGCCATATCTAGACATATTCAGCCATTTGCAAACCTATCCATCATGTATCCTTCCATCTTTCACTTCACTCATCCATCCCTTCATCCATCCTTTCACTCATCCATTCATTATCCATCCATCCGCCCTTTCACCCTATCCATCTGTACACTCAGCCATTCACTCTTCTACCCATCCATCCATTCACTCATCCATCCAGCGATTTACCCTTTCACCTTTCCAGCCACCCTTTCACCTACCATCCATCCACCAAGTCACTGATCCTTCCACCCATCCAACCTTTCAGTCATCCATCATCCTCCCTTTCTCTCTCCATCGACTCTTTCACTTAGCAATCCTTCCTTCCATCCATCCACCCACCCTTCCATCCATCCATCCATCCATCCATCCATCCATCCATCCATCCATCATCCATCCATCCATCCACCCACCCATCCATCTACTCATCCGCTCATGAATCCATCCATTGACCCTATCACTCATTCATCCTTTCTCTCATCCATTTATCCTTTCACTCCTTCACTGGTCTATTCATCATTTTGTCCATCTACCTTCCCTTTCACTCACTCATCCATCCTTACATCCAGCCTTTCACTCATCTGTCCATCCATTCGCCCTTGCACTTATCAATTCATCAATCCATCCATCATTTCACTCATCCATCCACCCACTCACTCATCATCCACCTTTTCACTCATCCATCCTTTCATTCATCCATCCACCCTTTTACCCATCCAGCTACCCTTCCACCCATACATCCAGCTATTTCCGTCTTATCTCTTCCATCCTTCCACTCACTCATCAATCCATCCATCCCCTCCCATTATCCATCTATTCAATCTTCCATTCATCCATTCACCCTTTCACTAATTCATCCAGCCATCCCTTCACTTACTCACTCGCCCACCTTTTCATATTAATTTTGAGCTGAGCCTTTTTGAGAAGAGGCCCATCAAGAACTTCACCCTTGCTGCAGGAGACATTCCAGGACTGGGACAGAAGCCACCCAGGGCAGAAACAGGATCCACTACAGAAGGGGACAGGAGCCATCACAGGCGGGGGGGGGGGGGGGGGGGGGCAGGAGCCACCACATGGGGGGACAAGAGCCATCACTGGAGGGGGAACAGGATCCACCAGGGTGGACACAGGGGTGGTGGGTATGCAGTATTCTAGTATCATCTTGGTCTCTTCCAGGGTGGGGGAGGGCTACTTACCCCCTCCTGGATAAGACAACGAGAAGACAGGCTCTGTTTCCAAAATGTTAGTTTTGCCCCCCACACTGATGTACAGTACTGAAAGGAGATACTCCGAGAACTGATTTAACTGATTGTCCTCCATACTTTGTTAATGAGTGTGAGTGTGATTGTGCCATTTCTCTATTTTATTACAATATAGACTGCATGTTTGAAGAATCGAGGTTTGTTTACAATTTAGTAACAGTAATTAAGCTCTGTGAAGTGAACCACGTGCTGCCTCAGTGTAATCAGGGCCGGTTCTAGGATATTTGGAACCCTGGGCAGAAAGGGAATGTCTCACACCAATTGAAAATACAAGATGCATTCAGTGCTGTTTGCATCTGAATAGATGGCCCTGCTCCGAAGCTGCCGCCCCTCCCTCTGTCACCTTCAAGCACCTCTTAACAGCTCATCAAGGGCTGAAGGTGTGAGGGTTGCCATCCCGCTGTGCCTCGCCAATGCTGATGGGTATCTGAGCTTTTGTAATGCCTCCGAGTCTGTTACACCCGACCTCAGCAGCATCACAGTCAAGAAGGGAGGTGGGGGCCAGCTGTGCCGGTTGTGCGACCAGTTAAAATTACGGACAAATGGCGTCCGTTAAACAATCCTTCACGGACAACGGACAGACGGACGAAATTACGGACTGTCCGTGAAATTTACGGACGGTTGGTCACCCTAAATTGGGTCAGGCTATGGGTGGTAGAAGCTCCGAGTAAAGTTCCAATTGTTTGTTACGGAACATCATAGAATTGAGTCACTGTTTATATTTCGAGGGGCCTACCTCTGTCCCCGGAGCAGCCCACTGTGCGTTTCATTTGTAGGCGGACCAAGGCTGTGTTTCGTCAAAAAGAAGGGGGTATGTCTCATACCCAGCCCAAAAGCGCCACCTGCAGGTCATAAGGTACATCCTATTCTGTCATCACCATGAGGGCCGTAAGGACCCTCCACCAGTAAGTGCTGTTACATGAGAGATGTAAAAAGCCATCAGCCTTCTGCCCACACAGTTCACACCAGAGCTCTGTTGTTTGAGTTGAACCAATGTAGGGAAATAATATGAATACATTTTAAAGACACATTTACACAAGTATAACATCCCAAACCCAATAAAAACATTACAGGTAAAGGATAGTTTTAAACCTATGTAAGTGGTGAACCAGCCTAGGCTAATTCATGGGCGTGTTGAAAAAGTTAACTGTGGGTTCTGCAGAACTACATAGGTCACAGTGCACATTAGTTTTAGTAAATACACATAAAATGCTGTATGGTCAATTTAGCTGTGCTGAAACACATAAATAGATTATATTTCTTTGCAGACTCAAGCTTGACAGGACATCGCAGAAAAGGCCACCACACTTCTATCTGTTAAACTAGAGGCCAACAGACGAAAAAGTGTATGCACTGTCATTGAGCATTGAGCACAGGGTGTAAACAATTGTGAATTCTGCCTTAGCGCAAGCCTGTTGAGAATATGTTAAAGTCACATAGACTGGCTGGCCCTATTGACGTCAAACAAGAGTTAATCACTCACTATGCAGAAAAACAAAAATGCGTTTCTATGTGATCTCACCCTTATTCCGAAAACTAACCCACAAGAGGGGGCTTCTGCTAAACATGGACACGTACACAATTATTGGAAATATTTACGTGTTTTGGCAGTATCTTATCAGCCCAACTTGCTATTTGCGTCATGTAGGAATTTGCAACATGTGATTTTGTGTGGCTTTTGCAGTATATATAATACTGCCTGTAATCCAGAACTTTGAACTTCAGACTTTAGTCTCTTTTTGAGGCTGGCTGATTTTCCCAATTGATTGATTAAAACCATATTATTGTGTAAAATTGTTCCGTCTTACTTTATTATTCGATTTTCGCTCCAACAGAACTTATGAAGGCCATTGGTATATAGCAAGCCCTATGTAGGAATCTGAAATGACCAATATATAGCCGACTGCTAGATGATGTCATCCCTGTTTGCCCACAACAGAGGTTCCATGTCTTGTACGGGATGACAAGGCCTAGTTCTCCTTCCACCCATGCTTAATCAGTTGGTGAACCTCGGGGATTTCCTCCGTTGCTGTTTCACACAATACAAAAGTTAATTGTGTCGTGCTTGAGCTTACTTTTCCCAGAGTTAAACTAGTTGGGGGGCTCCTATGGAAAGTCTGGGATGGTCCTACATATCACCCGCTTCAACCTATGGTATAGGAAGAAATCTAGAGGTGTATATGACTTATTCATAAGGAAGTCTGTGAGTGATCAAACTGTTAACTGTCATATAGGTCTCCCCTTGTGTCAAAGCCCCATGAATTGAGCTGAGCAATCACTTTTGGCTTGGGGTAACTAGCAGGAGTTGATGAGGGTGGAGAGGAAGAGGGGGGACTAGAGCAGCTCCTTGTCTGAACACCTAGTCAGTCCAGACCAGGTTCTGGAGGTGCATTCCAGCATCTCTATTGTAAGGGAATAATGTTGAGTCGAGGCATTGAATAACTGTCTGGGGCGTAGCTTCACAGGGGTGTTTTGGGTGTTACACCCCCCTAAAGAATGAATTATGTAGCAAATAGTTGGGTACATGTGCTTTCAGTCAGTTATGGTGAGGTGTCTGTCGGATTTCATCCTAGATTTTTATATGCACACACAGAAAAAACACACATACACACACTCTCGTCTCTGACTAAAAACTTGGTTAGTTTGAAAACAAATTGTGTTTTAAACAATCCGGGCTTCTCTCTCTTTCCACTGCCTCTTAAGCCCCACTCATGTTCTGCTTCTCATAATGTTTTTCAACAAGATATGCCAGCGTGATTGTTGGGGAAATCTGAAGCCTACATCCCCCCAATCTTACTGACCAAGCTACACCCCTGGTAACGATCTCAATGGGGCCGGGTGCTACGTCGGTCTCCACTGCCACAAGGGGCAAGTAGGGGACCGGGTGGAACCAGAAGTGTGCAAAGTGTGCTTGCATGCACAGGTAGAATGGTACCGGGTCGGGGCTTTAAGTTCACCCAGCAGAATGGGAGCGGGAACGTATTCCAGCATACCCTTGGTCTCCTTGCTGCCCGGTCCGTCTTATGAACTCGATGCAGATCTGTATGAAAAGGGCTTCCAATACTAGCAGGTACAATCGTCGTGAGAGTAACACCATCTTTATTAGGCCAAATGGTCCTGTTAGTGACAGAGGCATCGCCAGCCATCTTGTAATCTGCACGGACATCTTAGTCAATGTTCGGCCATAGATGCCCTGATCACTGCAGCCATTTCCCTATGCACTCAGACTCCCAGGATTATAATACAGTCACTGCCCCACTCTAGAAGGTAGCCCAGGAATTATTTCGAGGTATTGGGGCCAGTGGGAATATAACAGATTTGTTCCAGACAATGAGGATCCCTGACAGGGTGCCAAAGCAAGTGTATTCTCCTAAAATGTTATTAAGGCAGGCACCAGGGTCTCTCAGGTATAGCGTCATGTCATCTGTGTACAGAGAAATTGGGCGGGTCGGCTCTTATAGCGGAGTGCATGATCAGTTTAGTACTGTCTAAGCTTCATCACCGGTGGTTCTAGCGGCAACGCAAATATTATAGGAGAGAGGGGACAATCTTATCTCAGACCTCAGGCGATCTGCATTGGGGGGGCGTGATATCTGTCCGTTTATGCGGATCTTTCCCACAGGAGACAAGTACAGAAGAAGGATTCAAGCTATAAATATCTGTGGGAGTCCCATTCTAGTCAGGATATTTATTTATTTAACACTTATATGGCGCAACGAATCATCCCCAAGGGGATCTATCGGTACCCGGCAATACAGAAGATCAAGCCCCAGGGACGGCCAAAAGCTTACTCAAACATCCAGGTCTTTAAGCCCTTCTTAAAAAGTGCCTGGGAGGAACACCCACAAAGTGATTCTGGTAGCTTGTTCCAATGGAAGGGGGCTAGATAAGAGAAAGCCCGCCCGCCCGCCCATTCTCACTTTCTTGATTTTGCATGGGGCCAACAGATTTTGGTTACTGGATCTTAGTTGACGTCCCGGCTCATATGCTCTTACCTTCCTTTTTAGGTAAGACGGACTTAGGCCCTGCCTCGCCTTAAACACCACGATCAGAAGTTTTAAGACTGCTCTCTTCTTCACAGGCAACCAGTGCAGAGCCTGCAGCAGAGGACGTGATGGAGTGCGTCTTGGCTCATTCAAAACCATTCTCGCCGCAGTATTCTGCAGCGCCTGTAACCTAGAGAGCAAATCTTCTCTAGCCCCCACTAGTAGGGCATTTCCATAATCCAGCCTGCTCACAATTAACACCTGAATGAGGGTTTTTCTTGAGGGTTAAATAGGTAGCTCCACTCTAAGGAGTCGAATGCCTGGGAGGAGTCTAAAAACACTGCCACTGCATTCAAATCAGGGTTTAGATCCTGAAGGAGGAAGAAGAGGGTGCACATGTGGGCAGTCGAGTGGCCCAACACAAATCCCAGCAGGTACGGACGGAACCGCTCAGGTAATCGTAGGTTGAGCCGATTAGCAACTAATTTAGCCAATATTCTTGCATCTCAATTTATGAGAGAGAGTAGGCGGTATGACTCGCAAGACTGTGGGTCCTTTCCTGGTTTCAGTCACGTAACTATAATGACCTCACACATAGACGGGGGAAGTATGTGCTGTTGCCGGGCCTCCTCAAATACAGCTAGTAGATGAGACAGAAGTGAAAGGGAGTAGAGCTTATAAAACTCAGCGAGTAGTCCATCTGACCCTGGCGTCTTACATGTGTGGAGCTCACTAATGGCCACCTTAAGTTTGTGCATTGTGAAGGGATCCGCCAGGAACTGACGTTGAGCGGTGCTCAGAGTTTCTAGGTAATCTGCAATCACCCGATCTTGTGTACTCCCCCATCATGCATGTGTGGCAGAGAAAGATCAACCCTGGGCACCTCCACACTGCAGATGTACATACTCACATGTTTAGGAAACATGAGAATAAATGTGGTCATGTAAGCATGCAGATAACAACCATTTGAGAGTGCTTGGTATCATGCAGTTTAAACTACTTGGAGCTGATCACATATAGCGAGGCTAAGGGGGTGGAATTACCAGGCTGGAATCACTGGCCTAGCAGTACCTCTCCTGCACCATGCTCTTCTGAGATTTTTTGGCTAGAATTGGGAATAATATGCCAAACAGTTGTGCTTAATGGGAGTGAAAGGTTTGTAAAATGGCGTCCATGGTCTGATGTGATATACCGGAGTTATCAAATAGCCACACTGTGTCACTGGCCGCCAGTGGCATTTGACCATGGCGGCTAACATTCTGTCTGGTCTCTTTCCCTCTCCAAACACTCTGGCCCTGGAGTATCTCCCCCTGAATTGGCACTCACGCTCTGCAAGCTCAGAGTGCTCAGTTACCCTGTCTCCAATGAGTGTCAGAGTAGCGTTGGATGCGTCTCGGGTAGTCAACTCCTCAAAAAGCTTGATTTTCTGCTCTAATTTATCCCGTGGTGTGTGAAGTGATTGCAGGATATCCCGCCTTTTGATATGCAGACTTCGCGTACTGTGTGAATGTGCATTTCTTTCACAAACACTGCTCCAGATTCAGCAGGCCATTGCCTGCTGAATGTCTGTACACTTGCTGGTTTGAAACCTAGCTGTACAGGAGAAAGGTCTGACAGAGTCCGGGGCAAATGTCTCACCTGCACCAGCTACAGGCCTGCATCTTGTGTCACTTGGCAATAATCAATCCTAGCCTACGTATTATGGATGGCAGAATAGAAGGTGCCCTCTTTAAGTAGCTGGTGGCATTGCCTCTAGACATCCAACAGTTTAGGGTCCTGCATTATCACAGTGAGATGCCATAGGGGAGAGGAGGGTGCGTTACCAGTAGATCTCAGTCTATCCAGTCCATCCTGGAGCATCCAGTCACAATCTCTTCCCCACAATAGTGGCCCAGGGTTTGTGATAAGCGTCTTCCCACGCAGTGCGTAAAAAAAAAATCGAGTCGTCTATGTTTGGCATTTAGCAGTTCACAATTGTCACATGTTCTCTACCTATTCGACCCCAGAGGATATAATAGTAATACCGCGGGCATAGGAGGAGAACATCCAACAGCCCATCGCTTCACAAATGAGTAATCCCTATGTGGGTTGAGGTGTGTTTCCTGCAAAAGGGCTATGCTAACTTGATGCCTATCTAGAAAGGATAATCTATGCCGCCTTTTTCTGGGATTGCTCAGTCCTCTGACGTTCCAGGTCAAACACCACAATGTGTGCATAGTTCTGTCTTGTGTTGTTGTCGTCATGGAGGTGACAGGCAGTGCCTAGGCAGCGGCCCATCCCATAGCCATGGAAGTATATTAATATCGACATGTAGTGCGAGTCTGGCATACCATTTCAAATCTGTGCATAAAGAACTAAATAATCCCCCCTCTCCTCCCACACTAACAGCCCATACCCATCAGAACAAGCCCAATCACAAATTAACATACAATGAACAAAGCAAAACCCTCCACCCCTAAGTATTCCTTAAATCCCAAGCACGGAGTTGACATAGTCTTGTAATGGTCATGATATCAGGGGCTATAACCTGGGGGGCTCCAGACAGACTGACCGGATCCCCTCTTGTATGAGACGAGGGTGCTGAGGTGGGCGGGGTGTAGGTTGTACGTAAGAGCATTCCAAATCAACAGACCCATTATCAGATATTGGATGGGTCGCTGTCGGCTAGCACGCGTAAATGGGGGATAAGGCAGCAGAGTGCAAGATGGCATCCATTGTCATAGGTTCCTTACTGTTGGTATTGCCAGCAGGGCAGTAAGGGTAAGGCTGTGAATACTGCTGTAGTCTGACGCAAGATGCCTCAAGGGGCGATTCGTGACGCTTCAGACCCTTTCTCTGGCGCCAGGCTGATCTTGGTAGCAAGTGAGCTTCTGGGGACGGAGTATGAAACACATTTTGTTTTCCAGTGTGTGTGATACGTAATTACGCTATTTAGAGCACTGAGTATTGTATTTTTGCTTTCATAAACTGTTACTTAATCTGGTTACATTTACACCTGGCTTCCTGCACTGCGATAGTGGAATCAGGATAGAGCAAGAGATCATTCCCTTCGAAAGTTATGTGATGCTTCTCTCTGGACAGACGGAGGGATTTGTCCCTGTCACGATAGTTCAGGAGCCTTGCAATGATGGGGCATGCCAGCCCACCAGTGAACAGTATGGACGCTTCACCACCAGTAGCTACAAAAAGGCCTCTGGACTGTAAACCCCGCCAAGAATTGGCTCCATGTAGTCCTCGAGGCAACCTGTATTGGTGGAATTGGGGACCCAGAGGATGCGGTTATTATTGCATTTTGATCTTACCTCCAAGTCCTCATTTTTGGTGGCCTTGACCTGAAGCACTTTTCATGTTGGAAATTGTTTCGCCTTTAATGCGGAGGATATCACCAGCTGCTGATATGCACAGTTCTGGTTCTGCCATCATGCTTGTCCAGCCTGCAAGTTATAGAATTCATGGGCGTCGTTAGGGCGTCAATCTTTGTGTTGATGGAGATTAGGCGTTCATGCATGGCCCTCAATGTGTACTCATTTCCTCACCCTCAGTAGGATTATCTGGGCCCAGTTTCAGGGGATCCCACTACAGCTGTATCTGGCAGCAATGGATTAGTGCCAGGAATCTGTGACTGGCGATTGTCTGTTTTCCCATGGCTTCTTTGTTGCAGGGGGACAGGGCCGGACTGGCCGTAGAAGACATCAGGCATTTTCCCGAGAGGCTGGAAGGGTGAGGGCCGGTTTTGTAGCAGTGGGGCTGTTTTTTGTTACTGGGGTCCGGTTTTGCAGCGGTGCTGCTATATCGGACCCCAGTACCCCAGTACCAAAAGCAGCAGTGCTTCACTCTTGCACGGCCCATCTAATCAATCTAAGCTACTGGTAATTACTTGCGGCTGCATTCCAGTCCATCTTCTTTGCCAAGGGTATCACTCCACACAAGGACCTGTCACATGAATATCAGACTTAGTACTGCTTTAATAGTAAGAGACTTGCCCAAACTGCCAGTCGAGGTCCCCTTTAGAAGGAAACACAAGCCACCCCAAATAGGTGTTGGCCTCGTTGGACCTCTCCAGGGAAGTGCAGTTTGAGTCCAATGCCATAGTAAGTACAGAACACCCTCATTGTATTCCCATCACACTAAGGGTGTCTACTTCAGAAAAACTAAAAAGTAATGTGTTCGTTTAGCGGGGTTGCAGTTTGGCCGTTCACACAGGATTATTCTCATTTGGAGCAGGACCAAGGATTATTTGCATATGGCTAGTTCATATCTTTAGTGGCACTATGAACAAAATAAAACAATGGATTTTGGTGCGGCCAGCGTAGTTTCCAGTGACGGAGATTAATTCCAGCATTACACCCATCACTTTTTGTTTTTATTCATAAGACATCATGAGTATGACAAGGATTGCCAGATGTGGGCCCTGTAGTTCACTGTACTAAGAATTCAAGATGCACCTCACTGATGAGGCTCAACAAAGCTGAAACAGGTCTGGGGTTGCTTGTCTACCCATCCAAAAGGGACATGGCTTGGCAGTTCTTGCTGGCCTTTCCCTACTGCAGCACGGCTAAGGCCGATTAGCATGTGAATATTCCCTATCTGAAGTGAAACACTAGGCAAAAAATTGACTGGAATAAAACCCAGTGTAGTTACCGATTTATGCACATGCCATTTACGATACAGTTCCATTCACTGACATCCTATGCCCCAACTTTAAACACAAATACCAAACTAGGCTTGTGCTCCTCACCGTGTTCACAGTGAAGTACTACATTCCCTCACACTGGCTCCTGGCTCTGTCTGAAAAGACTCACCTACTCAATGCTCTGATTTCCCTCATTGTTCACTGCTTGTTCCTTGCCTTTCTCCCCATTTTCCGATTGCCCTCTAGCATTTCCCTCGTTTTCACTGCTTTCTCCACGCCTTTTCCTCTGTTTTTTAAGTGCCTTCTCCTTGCTTTTCCCTCGTTTTCACTGCTTTCTCCTTGAATTTCCCCCGTTTTTTAGTGCCTTCTCCGTCCTTTCCCTAATTTTCACAGCTTTTGCCTTGTTTTTCACTCATTGTGGCGCAAGAGTTTCTCAGGGTGGCACAGGGAAAGTGACGCATCTCTACAGATGCGTCTCTTTCTCATAAATCTGCCCCTGGGTGTGGAGCAGCAGTCACGGTAGTTGTGAATCACGTAGCACAGTTTGCTCATTCTCTCCCTGTTATTACCCAAGGGGTACTGCTCTGCCTGAAACATAATCGACCCCTTAAAGTAAGAAGCGCCCTTGGTGGTGTACGTTTCCATTGACTGTTGTATAAACGCTGGAGTCCACAGATGGGTGGCTGAGGAACAACCCATAAGGAAAGGCATTTATTTAAATAATTACCACTGGACATGATAAATCATACGTATCCAATCACGCCGCTCTATTAAGGAGTTTATTTCCATATTAGGCCATAAGCAGGCACTGCAGGAAAATAAAGCATTTCTCCTGTATATTTTTGCTTTACAGGCTCCAAATGACTTGAGAAAGTAAAGGCATCCAAGCCATTACAGCAGAGACGCTGTCGGTCATCAAAATGTTGACTCCATCGCGTACGTTTTTAGTAAATCAGCCCCCAAGTGTTGGAGAGGACAAGTTGCATTGCATCAGTTGTTGGGTCACATCCATCGTTTGGATCACCTGCCAGACCTATGGCATATGCCTGGTCCTCGTTCTGTGCCTGTACCCCAATATTTGTTCTTCCATTTGGGTTACAATGGAAGAAGCACAGACTTTGTCACTGAGGTACAAACGTGCCAGCGTAATGTATTTGGTAGGGAGCACTTGCCCTTGGCACCAGACACACCTCTGACCTCGCGGTCACTCAACGGTACAGTTACTGCTTTGTGCACTCGAAGCAAAGGGCATCTCTAGCGATTCTACTGAACTTGCATTTGCTCTAAAATCAAACGGATCCACGAAACAACCTTCTATCCCACCTCTACGTAGGTGAACTTGGCGAGATCAGACCCCAATTGGTGGTTCAAGACAGAAACTCTCTTAGTGGGACTTTCCTTGTGATGGTTCCACACGTCCTCATCCTAATGCATTCTTTGAGCTCTGATTGTAAGGGCCTCTGCCCTGGCAGAGCTCTCAGCCTTTTGACAGAAGAAGAAAGAAAGATTGAGCCAAGTTACTGTCCTAGATTTGAAAGCATTATTTCTGATTTTAAATTATTTTCTCCATTCTCTGTAAGGCAAGAGAGTAATTGCCTTGAGAGACAGTGTTTTTCATCATTAAACAAGGCGGTATGCATTCTCCCGGCTGTGCTTGCTGGCAGTCAAACTGTGGGAATGGCTTTTTTCCAGAATCATAATTCTCACAGCCACTCGTTTGCAAAGAACACTGATTGGTCAAGCAGTCAGACTCAGCAGATTCACAAACACTAGTTACAAGTTGGAGCTATGCCAGGATGTACTTCCTCTGTCCTGTACAGTAATTGGGGCACTCTACAAGTTTGTGTCTTTGCGTCAAAAATCCATGAAAAGCCTCTTTTGTACTCTCTGTGGATTGGAAAGGTCTCTTTGGGGGATGTCTGCACCGGAGAATGGAGAAACACGTTTCCTCTGATTATATGGATTCCAATGGAACATAGAAAATGTTCATTATATAAGTGCCAGATGAACTTTGTTCACTTTGTAGCCTAACAGTGATTGGTCTTTGATCAAACTCGATTTATCATCTCCTCTCCAATTCACCATCTTCTTCAAGAGAGTCTACTGTTCTAGCAAAAACGTTAGGTTCTTTTACCTTTCTAGAGGCCACTGGAGAAGGGTGCATATGCAATGCAAATGACATGGCCTTCTTCAGCGTCACCTTGAAACGTTGGGATTATGCCACGTGCGTTGAACCATAGTGGTGTAATTTTGGGATGACAAGACACCATGTATTTAACCTCTCAAATCCCTTATGGAAAACCTTTATTAGAGTTGATAGTATCATATATTCCACATTTTGGGAAGCTGGAATGCCCACACCTGTTAATGTACTAGGAACAGCCATCATTTATTGGATTAGAAAGTACTCATCAATGACATCAAGCACGCACTGTCCGGTGGGTGGTGGGTAGTGGGTAGTGGCCTGAAGAAGTCAATAGTAACTTTTATGTACATGCTTTGTGGCTGTGGAGACATCTGTACTGGCTCAGAGAGTCTTTAACACCTTGGTTGCTTCGAACGTTCCGCGTCAGTGCGGAACGTTCGAAGAACGGGTGGGGCTGCGTCGGCCGTTGGCTGTTTGCAACACCAGCCGCCGACGGGAGCACGGAAGGGGTTAATTCCCTAGGCTCTGATACATATGGGAATTGCTTAGCACGTTTTCCTCCAGTTCACCCATATAAGGAAATCAAACTTTCTGCCTCTGCTGCCTGTTGGTGGCTGCAATGCCTCGGTAACCTTCATGTGCAAGGTCCACCACGTATTTTGGGAATGGATAGCCTAGCTTCTCTTCGGTGCCACACATATTCTCCTTGGACTGCATTACTCGTGCACATTTTGAGTTTGTTCAAGATCTAACCAGTGTTTGGTATGTTTGGTATTCATCAGATCTGACACAACACTATCTTAGATCTTGTTGTAATGTAATGTAAAAAGGATTTATAGAGCGCAACATACACCGGACGGTTTCTTGGCGCTGTTCACTAAATCAAGAGGAGACAGAGGAGGGAGGGGGAGGTAGCTTATGTGTAAGCACAGCGGAAGAGGTGAGTTTTTAAGAGAGACCTAAAGTGAAGGTAGGAGGAGGAGAGTCTGAGTTCCAGTGGGAGAGAGTTCCAGAATGAGGGGGCCAAAAAAGAGAATCTGAGGCCACCGTGCTTTTTGAGCCTAAACCTGGGCGTCTGAAGGAGAGCATGGTGGGAAGATCGGAGGGGTCTAGAAGGGGCGTACGGGAGCAGGAGCGACGAGATGAAGAAGGGGCCGATGCCGGCCAGGGATTTGTGGGTCAAACAGCCTAGTTTGAATTTACAACGCTCTGATACAGGAAGCCAATGAAGGGCTTTAAGTAGAGGACGAACGTGATGATGTTTTGGTTGGTGGTAAATCAGGGCTGCCTGATTCTGTATCAGCTGTAATCTTTTGATTTGGTATTGTGGGATACCTGCCTACAAGGCGTTGGCATAGTCAACCCGAGAGATGACTAATGCCAGCAACGTCAGGGTGAGAGCTTCAGTGGTCAGAAAATGGGCTATTTTACGAATTTTTCTGAGCTGGTGGAAGCAGGAAGACACTGTAGCACTGACCTGAGGTTGCATGGAAAGATCTTGAGAGATATAGACCCCCAAGCTTTTTACCTTGTCAGCAGGGCAAGGGGAGGGACCAAGGGCAGGGGGCCAGAAGGTGGAGTTCCAGGGGTTGGATGGGCCTCCGACGAGAACAAGCTCCGTCTTGTCGGGATTGAGTTTGAGATGGTGAGTGCCCATCCAATTGCTGATATGACAGAGGGTAGACTGGAAATCCTGAGCCGCATCCTGCGAGGAGTCAAGATTGAAAATGAGCTGAATGTCATCTGCATAGTTAAATGCAGTGACGTTCCTTCCCCGGAGGGAGCGGATCAGGGGGGTAAGGTACAAATTAAAAAGAAGTGGGGACAGAGACGAACCCTGTGGCACACCGCAGGTGAGTTTCATCCTGTCAGCCGAAAAATGGGAGAGTCGGACAGATTGGTGGCGGTTCGTCAGGAATGAGCGGACCCAATCAAGGGCCGTCCCTCCGATACCAGCCTCTTTGACACGGTCGACCAAAATGGTATGGTCGACCGTGTCGAAGGCCGCCGACAGATCCAAAAGAATCAAGGCTTGGTGGGTGTTAGAATCGGCGCCTCTACGGAGTTCCTCCATTACAGAGAGAATGACCGCCTCTGTTGAATGGGCGGGTCTGAACCCGGCCTGCTGGGGGTCCAAGAAGTTGGAGTCCTCAATGAAAGAACTGAGGATACTAGTCACATACGTCTCGAGCACTTTGCTTAGGTAGGGAAGTAGGGAGATGGGACGGAAGTTGCCCATAACCGTAGGGTCAGCAGTGGGTTTCTTTAGAATGGGAACTACCTCCGCGTTCTTAAACTGGATAGGGACCTCACCGCGCAGAAGAGAACTGTTCAGGAGGGCCAGAGGGGGGGTGGGGCAGGCTGAGAAAGCAGCCCGGAGAATCGCGGGAGGGCAGCAATCTGTGGGGGAGCCGGAGGAAACTTTGTTAAGCAAGGCAATGAAGACATCTTCTAATAGGGGAGGGAACTGAGTCAGAGAGTGAGGGTTGGTGAAGGGAGCAGCCTCAGTGAGGGGAGTAGTCGGGGGTGTGAAGGAGATACTTGTTTTGATTTTGCTAATTTTTTCTACGAAGAAGCAGTTGAGGGAATCACAGAGTGCCTGAGATGGAAGGGGTTTGATGGTCACCCTATCTGGATGTGAGAGTTCTTCTACAATGGCAAAGATGTCTTTAGATTTTTGCGCAGAGTTGAGGATTTTGGTGGAAAAATAGGTGGTTTTGGCGGCTGAGATTGCTCGTTTATATTCTCCCAGTAATTTTAGAAAAGGAGGTTTTTCTAAGGGATCATAGCTTCTACGCCAGCGACGCTCGGCTTGGCGGAGACCAAGTTTTAAAGATTTAAGGTTGTCAGAGAACCAGCGATGTGCGTCGTGAGGGCGCTTGGTTCTAATTAGCTTGAGGGGGGCGACCTTGTCACTGGCGGATTCTAGCCATTTGACGAGTGCAGCTGCTTGAGAGTCGATAGGACCAGAGCTGGGCAGAACTGAGGATGTTAAGGAGGTAAAAAATAAGTCAAGGTCTGCTTTGTTCCAGTTTCTGGCCAAGAGGCTAGTGCCTCGGCTACGAGGGGGCGGAGGAGGGACCAGGAGGAGGAAGGAAATTAGGTGATGGTCAGACCAGTGACAGGGTGTGATCGTGAGTGACTTGATGTCAAGATTATAGGTCCACACCTGGTCTAGGATATGGCCCTTGGAGTGAGTGGGTGAGTGAACGTGTTGAAGACCATTGAGCCCAGTTAATAAGTCAGTAAAAGCAAGGGATTGCGGGCTTTCGTGGGCATCTGACGGCCAGTAGTTGAAATCACCCAGGACCAAGAGTTTAGAGTTATTAATTGTAAGCTGGGAAAGCAAGTCACCAAAGTGAAAAGAAAAATTAGGCATGGATTGAGGGGGACGGTATACCAAGACACAGATTAGGGGGGATACAGAGGAATCAAATCTAATAGCCAGGCAGTCCACCTGGGGAATAGTGAGTAAAGAGAGGGAAGTGAACCTGAGGGGAAGTTTGATAATGGCAGCTACGCCGCCTCCTGGTTTGTCAGCAGGCCGATTGACTTGGAGTATGTAATACCCCGGAGGAATGGCGGCCAGGATGTCGGGGGACGAGTCCTCATTCAGCCAGGTCTCGGTTAGGAGAAGAACGTCAGGTCGGTCTGAGTCCAGGAGGTGGAAGATGTCGAGTTGGTGACTGACTAGTGATCGAGTATTAAGATAAATGATTGCTAATTCCATGTTAGCGGATGTCTGAGCGGGCAGGGGATTGGGAAGTGGGAGAGAGACTATGGGTTCAGAGGTGAGGGAAGACGGGATAGTCTGAATCTCAGAAAAGGTGCTACGGGCTTGATAAATACCTAGATGACGCAGGCGTGAAGAGCTGGTAGTGTCCAATGGCCGGAGTGAGTGTAGAGCAGTTAAGTCCCCGGGAGCGTAAGAGGTGATGAATTGGGCAGAATGACATGGCCCGGGCCCCGGTCGGCCGCGGACGGGCGCAGACGGGCTTGCCTTAGGCGCGCCTTCGGCGCGCAAACGGCGCGCCCGCTGCGCTTCCGGTATGGACACATCCTGTATGCTGTTGGAAAGGTGGAGTTGGGAAGGGGCGTGGCCTAAGTGAGTGGGCGTGGCCTGTGCACCGCGAGGAAGGCGGCAGTTCTGATCAAGCCCAGCCTCGCTCGTTGCAGCGCTAAATCCGCTGTTCAGGGGTCATGAGTGGCAGGCAGGTGAACAAAGGTTAAAAGTATTTCAATCAATTCGGTTTTTAAAAGAGCAAGAAAAACGTGGCTCCCGGCTGTGCCTCAGGAGATTTAATGATTCCAGCAGCGCTGGTTCTCGGCGCTTTAAGAACGCTGGCGAAAAGGGGGCGTGGCCTAAGTGAGTGGGCGTGGGACACTTCAGTGAAGTCTTTCTTACTAGACACAGCTGGACAGACGTATTTAATGACAGATCATATTCTTCCTCAAACAAGAGTTGGGAAATGGTGTCAGACAATGGCAATTCCAAAAAGAAATCTTAAGGATTCTTATCTTTTCCTATCTTGTGTACTACATTGAAATGATAGCTTTATAGCGGATAGCCCCACCTTCTAATGCAAGATGGAATTTTGGACTTGGGCTTTCCGAAGAAGGTGACAAGAGCCTCATAATCAATGACAACAGTGAACATTTTATCATTCATAAGTATTTTAAAACGTTTATAGACCATACCACAACCAGGCTTTCCTTTTCAGCGTTAGAGCAAGCTTTTTTAGGATTTGTTATAATCCTGCTGGCGCAAGCAATTATGTGTCTGGTTGAGTCAGGCCCTGGCTCATGCTAAGTTAATATGGTTTCTAAGTCCACTGGACTTGCATGACAAAAACCTCTGTGTGCAAAGAGGCTGAAACTAAAAACTGTCAACTTGGGAAATGCATAGTTTGACGATTTTAAACGCAGCTTTCTATTTCTTATATTAGTAGTAGGTCTTACCCTTATTCATTAGATCTTTTAGTGGACCGCTGATATAGACAAACTCTTGAAAATATCTGGTACAGAAGCTGGCCATACAAGTGATGAACTAATAGACTACAGACTATCAGTATTTGAAGTATGAGCGCTTCTACAGTATCAGTCTTGCCACATGCCTTCTAGTGAGAAGTTGGGTGAGTAACATTTTAGATAGTCCGTAAAATACAAACTCTTCCTGTAAGATTTGACTGCATACTTTCACAAGCACATAATCGTGTTTTCCACTGGGTTTCAAAATGCAAAGATATAATCGCTGTAGCTTCGTTAGAAACAACACAAATCCCTTCTTGGAAGACCTCCACTTCTGAACCACACCTAAACTGAAGCTCTTGAACATAGACTTGCAGATCATTCCATATTTAACGGATGACAGTTTATAGTGAGGCCAAGTGTGGGAAAGAAGTAGGTCGCTCTGTGACGATCCGTAGTCTTTAATGCACAGGGAGAAATGTATTTCTCTGTAGTACTGAGATTAGCCCCCAAGTTGTATTTTGGGTACTGGCACTATGTGGGGCACTCAAGGAGTAGGCCATCATGTGTAAGTTGGTAATTTACATTTCTGCCTGCTGTTGTATCTGGAATGGGATCCCATGCAACTCCTGAGTTACAAGGTTGACTGATTCACCAATGTGCATTTTTCCATTGGTTCCTTAGTTTTACTAAGCACTTGAATATCTCAGAGGAAAGCTTCTGGATAGTTTGATTGCAGATTGAAAATTGAGCAAGGCACCGGTGTATGCTGCTGCCTCTATAACAGGCGCTGAATTCACCACAGTACCCATCTTGTAGCAAAGCAACATGGAAGCAGTCTTTGCAATGAAGTGGTGTGCGCCTGGCTGCTGCCCCCATTCTTGCATTGGATAGATGTGTCTGAATTATCTGAGGCATTGGAGTCTCTACCAAGAATAGATCCTTCACTGCATTGACATTCATGTCTAGTACAATCATCCTCGGGTACTACACTGCTTTTTATAGAGAATGTCCTCCGTATCAAGGCTTGGCCTGCAACGAGACAAAGCAGTGCTTGAGGATCCACTTTCAAACATTACTTCACATGCGCAGCATCTACAATTTGTAGCACTTTCGCTCACATTCATGCTGTTGAGATCGTGCAGGAGAGGAGTTGAACTTGATGCCCTGCTGGCGCACTTCATCTTGAGTGCCTTCTGATAATGCAGAGTTCCAACACACCCATGGCCTGTTTTCACCGCTGGGCATGCATGCTCTGACTCAAGGAAGGTGATACCCACGGTCAAGGCATTACTTGAAAAGGAACATTCGACAGTCTGCATGGTCATGGTGCTGCAAATGGTGCAGCTCAGGCATTCACTTTTGTGGTGGTTCATCATTTCTGCACGAAATCAACCGCATGTGCAGTTTGATCCACTGGCATAATGACTTCCAATTTTTGAGTAATCCGTAGAAGTTCTTGCGAAAAGACGAGTTACACCTTGCAACGATTAGCACCATATAGCAGTGTTAAACTTGCCGTCCTTCAAGCATGTTGCAAACAATACAAGTGTTTCATCAGAATTCCATAGCTGAGCGAAATACACAGTTTTTACAGACATAGGGCCCGATGTAGGTAATTCTAATTTACCACTTCGTTAAGATTCGGTATTTACCGATTCTGCAAATACCGAATCGGTAATGCCCATTGATTCCTATGCGCATTGAAGCCCATAGGAATCAATGGTCATTACCGAATCGGTATTTACCGATTCGGTGAATACCGATTTTTGCAAGGGTGCAGGGGGTGTCACTTTGACACCCTCTAGCACCCCGAATTCAGGCAATGTGTGACATGTGGCACACAGAAATGCCCCAAGGGCATGTCTGTCTGTCACATGGCACTGGTGTGCATGCACACATGTGCATGCACACCTGGATTCGGTATTTTACCACCCAATTGGATTGGGTGGTAAAATACCGATTCGGTAAGGCCTGTGGGACGCAGAAGAGTCCCACCTACATCTCCAATTTACTGAATCGGTAAAAATACCGATTCAGTAAATTTACCGAATCGGTAAAATAGGGCACCTGCATCAGGAATGACCATTTACTGGTCGGTAAATGGCCACCTACATCTGGCCCCAAACGTTTCCGAGGCATATGTGTTCTTTTTTTTTTTTTTTTTTAGCTTAGTATAGGTTTCGATGTAGCACTCAGCAAATTCAAAAATACTGCCTCACCTTTTGGGCCCCAAGGAGCATCAAAAAGACCTTAAGGCATTTGTCATCCTTACTTCCCTATGAGACTATGGGCCGTATTGTCAAGAAAGGGCGATACATTATCGCCGCTTTTATCGGCAGGAAACTGTCGCTAAAGCAGCGATAATGGGATTGATAATATGCCCTTGTGAATTTCCATAGAAGCCCAGGTTAACACCAGAACCTGGGCTGCTATGGGAATTCACAAGGACATATTATCAAGCCCATTATCGCCACTTTAGCGACAGTTTCCTGCCGATAAAAGCGGCGATAATGTATCGCCCTTTCTTGATAATATGGCCCCATGTAAATGGCAAAGGGACTGATTTAGATGTTGACAGAAAGGGTACTCTGTCGCAACGGTGACTGAGTAGCCTTTCCACCAACCTGAAGGTTTGCCTGCCTTATTTACAGACGGGCGTACCTTCAGTATGTAGACAGCAGAGACTACTCTGTCCCCACGACCTACATACCCCTTCGATGGCCCGACAGAGTAAGGGCCGACCCAGACATGCCATGTGTTTGCTCATCCAATTTTGAGTGAGTGAACACATAGCCAGTTATTACTTTTACAAACCGCCACCTAAATACTGGTGGTATATAAAAGCAGAAACGTTTCAATTATCCCCACATCATGGGAGAACACTTCCATGGTGAGGGGTCAATGCTTTTTTGTTTTTAAAAACAATATCCCGCTTTGAAATTTTGCTTTTGAAAATGATAGAAAATTAAAGTATGTTGTGCGGGACCGGCATACTCACGGAGCAGCAGTGCTCACATTTATTGCAATTACAGCAACTGGTATGATGGTGGTTCCTGTAAATACAAGCGATGTCGCCTGGGCTGGCGGACATTGTTAAACGGGACGGGCAGAGTACCCTCGCCATGATGGGAGTAAAGTACTCCGCCATGGCGATGGTACTAACCCCTTCCACCAACATTTAAATCAATTCCAAAGTCTTTAGCCCATCAAACCCGAGTACTCGGCTTCCTCGACTTACCAAGATGAAACTGCGGTGTCACATCCAGTGTTCAAGAGTGTATCTATGCTGACAGCACTGGGAGAGGGTTTTGACACTTCCAAATGTAATCTCATTCCCTGAAGGCCATACTTTGAAAACCTCTTTAATTGCACTGTTGGGCAGACTATCCACATACTTCAAGGATGTTTTAGAGGTTAATAGTATGTACCAACTTGTGGAAAGGAGAAGTGCCTTCTCAAAAATATATTGTCTCCGTTGCATTCAAAAGAATGCGCTTTATTCCAAATAGGATGAACATCAACGGGAATGGGAGTGTCTCTAAATCATAACATATTGTTTATAGTGGCAGTACATAAGTACTTCTGGTCCCTTGGCTGACAGCACATGGATGTCAGTCCTGCCTATTGCTTCAGCTTCACGTGTCCCGAGATACACATACACAGGTAGTGCTCACTCTTTGAAAAGCCACATATGGTAAAGATAGCACTACACTGTCCTATGGTATGGGCCATTTAGGGGCAAGAAACGGCACAAAACAAGGAAAGTGAGCAGCCTATTTCTGTGCTGAGGTAACACACCTCACAGCCAATTTCAAACACTTGATTGATATCTGATTACTACTGGTCTCATTCTTCAGAGACAAAAGTCCTGTACTAAAATCCCCACTAACAATAAGCAAATCAAGTGGAAACTGTAGCAGTGAAGAGTGAAAGACCCCTTTTATTTAGTAACTCTTCAGGGGCAAGTGTTTTTATACTATCGAAACAGAGGGTAGGCGGCCCTTGGAAGGTTTTAAAGCAATTCTAACAAACAAATCCATTTCAGAGTTCAACAAAAATTACTTACACGACCAAACCTGGCTAATCTGAGCAAAACTGATAAGCAACCCCGAAGACTACCCACGCGTCTGCTTGAGTCAGGAGGTGTGAAATGTGTGGAAAAACTGTAAGGTAGCAGGTTGCACTAATTGTCTATAATTAATCTGGTGTTCTGACTCAACATATACCTAACTTGTAGCCAACCACTAGTAAGAATGGTAAGCATACTGTTTCATCCCAGGGTTAACTGCTCAGGGACCACTAAGAGGCCTTTAGTGTTGCACTGGCAGTGTTCTGGCATAAACTGTACCATTACATAGATTGTGTGCAGTGGGATCTCACATGTGGAACTCACTGGGGGA
The DNA here is from genome assembly GCF_964263255.1 of Lissotriton vulgaris. Lineage (NCBI taxonomy): Eukaryota > Metazoa > Chordata > Amphibia > Caudata > Salamandridae > Lissotriton > Lissotriton vulgaris. The sequence continues at coordinate 1,717,787,110 of NC_141695.1, read as the reverse complement.
CAATGAAGGGGACAAGAAACTAGAGACTGTGCTGTAATTTAAGTGTTTTCCTACCTTAACCTGCAGCTGTAAAACCTCCAGTTTGGAAACCGCACCTTCTGTTCTAGTGTGACTCTTTTTCTGTCAAGTCCAGATTTCTGTGAGGTCCGGTCAAGTAATACTGCCTGTGCGAGGAAGAGACACACTTGTGCTATGAGGGCAGCCACATAAGAGTAGCCAGAAAATTAAAATAACCCACACTTTGAGTGCGCTACCAATATGGTGTCATGTGCATCTTGTTAAAATCAAGGTCCAGCAGATTTTTGATGAAGCACAATAAAAGCAAGTATTCATCAAAACAACAAGTGGTCCTGAGCATACGAAAATAGGGAAAACAATTGATATATATAGATCACAATGGAGCTCTATATAGTTCAAGATTCCTTGACCAGCCGGCCAAAGAATATTTATTGGTTCAATAGATTTGTAATCTCAAAAATACAACAAATAACCCAAAAAATAAGGGTTAAATTGGGGCACAGTCCTGTGCCTTGCAAGGAGGAAAAAGGTGGGAAAGTAAAGGTAAGTGAAGAAAATTTATCAGGCAAACAGTGTGAGCTTGCAGGTCACTGGTATAAGTTATACATTTAGCAGTGTATCCTGGAGTCATTCATACAACCAATAGTATCCGGGAAGTACATGTATGAACTACTCTAAGGTCGACGTTTCGATCCCCAGCTCGGGTATCACGGGATCATCATCAGGACAAGAGAAATAATTTTGCCTGAACACAGTTATATAACACACCGAGTTGATGGCTTGAAATGGAATTGGCTTAAGATGAGAGAGTTCTTATGGGGTCAACCACGTTATTCTTGATGGGTAAAACGTTCCATAGGATGTTGTTATGAATTCTGTATGGGCGCTGGAATTGATGAAGCCCAATCTTAAGGTTTGCACGGTGATGTAACACCGGAATAACTGGTCTTGTAATTGATCACTCTGGGACATCTGGTCCTATGACATTATTTTGCGATTGCCTCCAAGGCTGGATCGCCGTCCTCCAGCGTCTTGATTTAGCGCTGAGTCAGGAAGTGCGGCCAGACGAATAACTGGTCCGCGGTGGGGGAGAACAATTCTCCGAGGCGTCGGTCACTCGAGCTGCTCACAATGGAACGCTCAATGGGTTCCCCTTGTCCCTTCTTGAACAATAAAAGCAAGGCATCTTCAATATATATGATATACAATCATTGAGAATATCAATGGTTTTAATTCAGTTAATGGTCCTGAAGAAGGTGGGATAACAGCCAAGGAGCCACCAAAATACTGCATTTTAGTGATTTGATTGTATACAACTGTTTTTTATGTTATTTTTGGACCAAATGTTTTTGATTATGTATTTGGTTCAATGAATGATAAAATATATTAACAAATGTCACTAGCATTTTCTGTGTATTTTATTAAATATTTATGAGATTCTAAATATTGTGGTTGGAGCATAATTGGTTATTATTTTCTTGACATCGAAGTTATAGTTGTTGTACCCTTGTGTTGATAATTAAGCATCCACATAGCGAAAGTTTGGTTTTAACAATAAGACCGGGAAAAAATGTTTGCAATAAACTGTTATCCTATGCACCTCACAGCCACAATTCAGAGCTGGGAGACCAGGAAAAGGCTAATTTACCCCATGGCCATGCAACCCTAGACCTTGGCAGCAAGTCCCAGGAAAAGCGGAAAGTGTCAGGGGCATAGCTATCAACTGTGGGGCAAGCGCAGAGGCACCATGGCCCTGTGCGGCTATGGGCCGAATGCATCCACATTATGGCTGTATTTGACTGTATTTCAGGGTCTGGGGGTGCAATTTAACTTGTACCAGGGCCCTCTAATCAACTGATACGCAATTGACTCCCCACCCCTGGGTCTCCCAGCCTTGCAACACAGTACCATGGCTGCAAATCCCAAGACCTCTCTCAGGGACATTGCTATGAACAATACAGCAGGTGCAGTGGCTCCAGAGCCCTGGGGTGGTATGTGCCCAATTTACTAAAATTATGGATGTATTTTATGTCCAAACAGTGGATGGGAGAGAGTGGCCCATTTATCGTGCTTTCACCAGGGCTCATTCCACTACTCCTATGCCAATGACTTCGAATTCCTGAGCCTTGCAGCATGTTCAAGCACTGTGAGGAGAGACCCTCTTTAGTTGGGACCTCACAGTCACAGTCCAGTGATGTGATGCCCAGAAAGGTAGGTTCAATAACAAAATCTCATTGTCCCTAATGGAAACATTTTGAATAATTTACACTTTATACAAATGTCACATTCATGATCATTAATCCAATAGTACAGGGAAAAATATGCATATATACCAGAGTCTATCAAAAGGGTATAATTTATTCAACTGAAATGTTTTCTTCTTATCACGTAATTTATGGCAACGGACAAACTACTGATCTTCTTCAGTTAGTTAACAGTAGTATAAAAACACCTTTTGCTTCAACTTATGGACAATCCAAACACCATATTCATGGAAATTAAACACAATATTTCATCAAATTTGCAATCAGTATAATCAAAATATAAGCAAAACGATGTTGGGCGTCGAAGTTTCTGTCCCCCGTTGGTCTAAAAGACCCTCGGGACCATCTTCAGGACGGACTCGTTCGTTTGTGTCAGGCGTTTATGGACCAAGTCAAGCTGGTTCCTGTAACAAGCGAGTAAAAGCTGTTATATTGCAAGAATTATGCAAATATACGCTATCTATTGCCAAGAATTATGTGGCGAGATGTCGAATTGAGTTACAAGACATACCGTTTGAAAGACTAACTAGAGGACAAGTTTCCTTGTTACCTCTTCTGGAAGTATTCTAAAAAATGTAAATGTGCAACTTTTCCCTCCTGAAGATGGTCCCGAGGATCTTTTAGACCAACGAGGGACCGAAACGTCGACGCCCAACATCGTTTTGCCTTTGCAAGCAGGCTAATGAATAGGTGATATAAAACAAGAAGACCAGCTAGGAAGGCTGGAGCAATCCAGCTGGATGTCCCAACATAGACTCTGAGGACAACTAACGTGCAGAGGTGCGAGTGGCTAGCATTTGTTAACATGGTGACTGGGAGGGATGACTACACAGGCCAATTTATATCCTTAGAGTTGTTAAAGAGGAGAAATGTAAAATCTGGAAATGATCAGTACTAAATGAGCAGGCATCTACTCTAAAGTCTTTACTTCAAGATAAAGGCCAGTCTGCCCATGAGACACTGACAGATAAATAGGAAAGGGGAAGAACATGACTTTACTCAATATCAAACAATTTGGTCAAGCAGATGAACCAAGAGCGCAACACAGGGCTGCTTGATTAAAGACATAACTTTCCCACTATACCAGATGCCTTTGCTTGTTTCAAGATACATAACTTTTAACTGTGCCACATACCGTATCCATCACAGAGATTAGGGGCTTGTCTTAGGATAAGGTGTAATGGGATGAAACCCCCCAAAATGAAGCTAGCAATTTTTGGAACCAAGTCATGTAAACCTCTTCTTTGTGAAATCACAAGCACTCTAGGTGTCCTGCAAAGTGCTAATGGAAAGTTGTCTGTTTTATTGAGGAAGGAGCCCTAGTGATAGGATGGATGAGGGTGGAGTCTGTTCTTTACGTTTACAAGTTAGGTATTGATTCTTTTCATCAAGGGTTCCCAGCCATGACCCAGTGCTGCAAGGCCGGTAGGAGGAAGAGCCTCTCCCCGGGGCCTCGCAGACCTGAATATGGGTGTGAGCCCAAGGACAAGGTCTTGCCTCTCCTGAACTTCACAGAAATGGGTAAATAGTGCAACGATCAAGGAAGGGCCATACCCTAGGATGCGAGGCCTATGGGAGAGCCCTTTGCAGTCTCAGTCAAGCATTGCCAGACCTAGAGTGGGGCACCCTAGGTTTGCTTTTGTTTACCTCTGAAGTTTAAAGAATATTTTTTTCCAGTTACTTTCCAGTCTGCTAACTGGTGTTCAATGTTCCCAAATCCCAGTCCATCAGTGCACAAAATCCATACAGTTTGTTCCAGTGACTTTTCATATTGCACACAGACATGTCCCTTCAACAAATCTGCTTTGAATATGTGAAGGAGTTACTAAACATTAATATAATGCTGCAAGGCAATCCACATACTTTTACTTGAAATTATTGATAGAAATTGTACAATATATAACTCATTGAACCAAGCATACAACCTGGGTTGAAGTGATGGTGTATATTGAACAGTAAAATATGCACTCTTGGGGGTCGTGGCTTGGTGAGCCAAGGTGGCGGTTGCACTCTAAGAGTGTTCCAGGCCCTCTACTATCCGCTGTCTTCATACCTTTCCTCCAGAGCAATGTATCCACCTTGGGCGCCTCCAGCCGTGAGGTGCCCACGCCCACACCAGTCCTGTCCCAAAAACTGGCACTGACCAAGATGGAGGAGGCAGCCGGCTGAGGTCCGCAGAATTGCCATTTCACAGAAAAATGGCGGCACTGTGACCAGTTCTGAAACGGTTGGCTGTAAGCGTGCCGTGGGATACGCCACTCCAGAGCCCCCGTGGTGCGGCCGACTCCGGGAGCCTGCTTGTCCGGCCCGCTAGCACCACTGCTGCCGAATGTGGCTTTGAAGACTAGCCAAGGCTGTGGCGTCAGTGAGGGCGCCATGGGAGCAGAACCGAGATGACCAGCTGCGGCATCCGAAGGTAGGAGGGAGCAAATCTGGTGCTCAGCGGGGCTGCTGCATTCCCATCGAAGACGGAGGCGGCTCCCCAGCGCCAGAGTGTAGCATACCGTGAACTGATCTAGAGGCACCCGGCCTGCAGTCAGCAGGACGCCTCGCCTCGTGTGAGTCGTTGGCAGGTGTGGGACACGGGACCTGATTGGGAGGGACAAGCCTTGATGGGAAGGCATGTCTGCCTACGGGAGAGCCCGACCTCCCCACCACCACCACCACGCGACCCTTGAAAGTGCAAATGAGCCTACAGCCCAGGAACAGTGGAGCTCCTTTGCAGCCCGGTGGCAGCAGTAAGTACCTCAGGCCGCTGGCCCGAGGTGCTTCAGTGAGAGGCAGGAACTACATCGGCCCGCGGCCTGCGGGACCCCACCCCCACCTGAAGCACCCAAAGACTCTGAGACCCAGAAGTAACCAGCGAGGGGGAGCTTGCTCAGAACTGGAGGGCTATTGTGAGGGAAGACACTGCTGAGCGACCTCCGATTGGCAGACGATAGCATGGCAAAGTTTAAGGCCCGCGTGAATCCAAGGGGCCCACTCGATCCTTAATCTGCCCTCTCTGTGCACCAGGGCTCACACACTCCTCCCGTCGCAAGGGTAGGCTCTCACTCGGCCCTCTTTACCCCCCCTGGCCTCAACTCACCTATATTGGGATCTCCTGCTCCCTGAGCACAAGACCACCTCCACGCAATGCAGGGGGCCTGTGAGGGAGACCATGAAGGCCTAAACCTCACAGCCTACACCTGGCTTTGGAGCTTTTTTGGGAACACCAAGACCTTCCCCCACAGCTAAACCAGCGAAGGTCCCCGGAACTTGAACTGAGACGGGGCGGTTCGCAGGCGGTGGGTCCAAACCGCCCCCTATGAGAGATCGGACTGCCATGGGGAAGGACAGAGGAACTAAACCCCCGTCGACCCAAACCAGTTGTGAGCAGTATGTGGTCAGTGGTTACGGTCATGGTGAGCCCGCGCCTCCCATGAATGGTCACCCCGGGGGTGACCTTGCTACCATCCTGCAGGCCATCAAGGCTTGTCAAGATTCCATGGAGACCAAGATCGGGGAGGTGCGTGCTGACATGGCCCTCATCCGCCAGGACCTGCGCAACGCAACTGCTCGCCCTACGGAGAAAGAATCCCGCCTTTCGGAGATCGAAAATGATGTTTCAACTCTAAAGATGCAGGTCAAACAGCTGCTATCTCATCTGGCTGATCACCATAGACGGGCTGAAGATGCAGAAAACTGATCGTATTGGAACAATCTCTGCCTGGTGGGCCTTCCTAAGGGGACAGAACCTTCGCAAATGAACACCTTCATTGAAGACTTAATCAAGTCATGGATGCCCGCAAATGTTCTGTCCTCATGGTTTGTGGTGGAACCGGCCCACCGTTTGCTTGCACCTAGGCCACCGCCGGGAGCCCCACACCAGCCAATTATCACGAGGATCCTAAATTTTAGAGATTGCGATGCCATCCTGCAAGAAGCTCATTCCCGACCTGAGCTGTTCCACAAAAAAGCCAAAATTATGATCTTCCCCGATTACACCAAGGAAGTGCAGGCCCAAAGGAGATCATACCTTCATGTAAAGCAAAAACTGTGGATCCTCGATTTGCCCTATAGACTCCTCTTTCCAGCCCGACTCAAGTTGATTTTCCAAAATAAGTCATACTTCTTTGATACGCCGGAGGCATCATAGACCTGGGAGACTGAGGAGTGTCCAATCTGCCCAGGGAAGGGTGCACCCCCAACCAATCCTCGAGAGGGGTCACGGGTGGGAGCACCTGCGGGCTCCCGAGGGCGGTGCACTGAGTCTCTGAGAAGGCGCAACACTTGTGAAATGGTGTCTGCCTCGCCCGCTGCCTCCCCTGTGGGAAGAATCGGTTGTTGCCACCCCAAGAGCCTTCCAGACTCCCTGAAAATTCTGGCGGATCCGATCTGTCACCCGCAGAGGGCCTCACTGACTCTCCAAAACCAACCACTGATGACACTGACCTCTAGCGCAGCCCCCAAATCTGATTCCAAGCACAACTACTAGTATTGACTTGAACTGGAGGAATGCCAATCCTTAAATGTAGAGGGGCCCAACAGGTTACCCTTACAGCACTCCTCAATAGTCCTTTAACAGTCTTAATCTAAGTTTACTGGGCGACAGATGCTTCAATTGGGGAAGTACGGGGAGGGGAGTTGGTTGGGAATTTTGGCAGGAACTGTTCTCCCTGCTTTTGTTTGTATTATTTTGTTTCTCTGCAGCACTGTGTACAAAATCCATGACGTGCCCTCGAGTGAACCTGAACGGGCCCAATTACTCCCAAGGCCTAACCACCCGGAGCAACTAGCAGGGCTGGACTGGGAACCAAAACCGGTCCTGGCAAACTGCTCGGCCGCCCCCCCCCACAGAGAAGGGGTTGCAGCCGAGCAGTTTGTGAGGGCCGGGTTAGGACGATTTTGTTACAGGGGGCCGATATTGCCGACCGAGTTACAAAAATGGCCCCCCAGGGGCCCAAAACCGGCCCCACCCTAGAGGCCCACCGGGGTATCGCCCGGTGCCTGCTACGGCCAGTCCGCCCCTGTCAACTAGGCTTCCCAGACCTTCAGCTTGCACGTCGCCCCAACGCCATAATGCCACAGCCAGGTATCGGGGGTGAACCTCTTAGCGTCCTATTATGGAACGTTAATGGACTTCTAGATACAATTAAACAAACAGCGATTTTAAAACATGCACAAAGGGTCAATCCAGATGTCCTGTTACTGCAAGAGATGCATCTGATGTGTAACTGATGTCCCTTCCTAGCACGCCAGGGCTTCGACAGGGTTTGGCACTCCGGGTTCTCTAGAGGAGCTCGAGGAACGGCAATCCTTTTACGACGCTCCATACCTTCACGCTGGTCCACACTACTAGCGACACTCTGGGCCAATTCATCACCCTCACAGGTACCCTTAGAGACACCACTATCAACTTGATGTCGCTGTATACCCCCCCCCGGCAAACCTAGAATCCACTCTCTGTGATGCAGTGGCGATAATATCCTCTCTCCCCCAGGGTACGACGGTGATAGGGGGAGATTTTAATGCAACCCCAGAACCCACCAAGGATGCCACAGGCACACCATCCTCCTACAGAATGCTAGGTACCAGGCGTATCGGAGAATGGGCTTCCACAGTGCACCATCACAGAACATTGTGGGAGGCGGGCAAAGCCACGACCTGTGGGTATGCCAAGGGGTTCCGTAAAGACAGACGACAGGCCCAAGACCAACACCTCTCTCACCTCTAGGCCAGGGCTCTTCGTCTCAAAAGGACTGTGGCCACGACGTATAGAGAGGCGGCGCACCGGCAGATCCACTTAGTACGTGAAGAGATCAAAACCACTTCTCTCGAATCTGCTAAATTGAATTGGAGGTCCACAGTGGCCTGAGTTTATGGATGGGGAGACAACAATGACAAATTGCTTCATTGGCTTGCCACACATCCCCATGCCAACCGAATCGTTCCTGAAATCTGCAACACACAGGGGCAAATCTTGCATGCTCCTGCGGACATCGCGTGCACGTTTACAAACTACTATGCGACGCTATACTCCACAGATCACTCACATACGCTGGCTGGCTGCCAGCTCCCTCTTCGTCTAGGGCAGTGTTTCCCAAACTGGGGTCCGTGGATCCCCAGGGGTCCGTGACACATTCCCAGGGGGTCCTCAGGCAGCAATTTTAAAAGCACTCCAAAATTCCTTGTAGAATTGGCAGTTTTCGAGCAACAATAAGAGTGTCAAGATAACACCAGTGATTAGTGTACCAGCTGGAAAGAGATGAGAGTATTGTCCAGTGGCAGGTTTGACTTATCTAATGTAGCACAGAGGGTTAATGTGCCTGCTGCAAAGAACGCGTATCATGAATTTTAAAAAACAGTATTTTATGTGCATAGGTCAGTGCATTACTTATTTTGTCACAGAGATTCTTTTGTTACTCTTCAGCTCATAAGAGACAATCATAATCTAGCACAGTGACCTATAAACTGTCATCAAAGCGCTGCTTACACACTGCATGGTACAAGTTAGTAACTTATGTTTTCCCCTGTCTTGCATTATCCTGATGCTGCTAAGGGTGTTTATTTGGATGGAAATACATTTTTATTGTTAAAGTCAATGCTAACCACTGTGTTAGGTTCTGAATCCTGAGTTTGTGCTTTTCCAGACCAAGCACTCTTTAAAAATGCCTACCAGTATGAATGACATGTGAATCCTACACCTTGTAGTCCCCTTTGCCTTATTAACATTTTCTCTACACTGATTTACAAGTATGATTCATTGGCTCTATATGTATGTGATGTAAAGTGCTCTGACATCCTACAATGGTATGAGAGATGCTATAAAACAAATGAAATACATGTGACAGATGTGCTACGGAGAAATGAGAGGTCCTGTTGAAGGGTGATAATAAGGGAATGATTGAAGAACCCCAACACAGATTGTTGTATCCTGGTGCATAGTAAGGTCATAATTTACTATTCTTTAAAAGCTAATACAATTCAATATATCATTCAATATATAATGATAAATGTGTTGTAGAATGCACCATTGTATCCTACATTTTCTTGGGGTGGGGGAGCCTCCTAAAGCCCCCTTAGTAGTGGTCAGCCTCACTCACTGCACTTGGTGTGCACTGTATGGGGACTGGTCTGAAAACATTTGCCAGGGCTGCTTTGGGTTTTCACTCTGGCCCTGGCAGGAGCAGGAGCCTTATACTGCGAAATAAAAGTAACCATTTAAAAGGTAATCACAGAGATGAGGCACCAACCTTCCCATTAACATTTTCAATTTTTTGCAAACTCTTTCAATATAAAATACTAAAATCATTAGTATTTCGAGTATTTGTTTTGTGTGCACATGTGTTTATTTTAATGTTTGAAATTTAAATCATACAAATTGCTGGGGGTCCCCAGATTCCGGTGGTGAGTAAATGGGGGTCCTCAGGAGTCGAAAGTTTGGGAACCACTGCTCTAGGGTGTTCCTCTTCCGCAGTTCCCAGAGAATGCAGTTACAGCCATGGATGAGCCCATCACGATCGAGGAGATCGGTGAAGCGATCTCATCACTCGCTATCCGTAAGACTCCCGGTCCGGATGGTTCCCCTGCGGAATACTATGCAGCATTTCAGGAAATCCTGACCCCACAACTCCTTGCTCTGTTTGAAGAGGTTCTGGAAAAAGCCACTTTCCCCCCTGGCACTGACACAGCCACAGTCGTGGTTATACATAAAGCGGACACTCCCCAAGCCTTATGTTCCAACTACTGCCCAATTTAATTGATTAATGCTGAGATTAAAATGTACGCAACGATTCTTGCCACCCATTTGAAGCGAGTCCTTCCCATTTTCATACAAACGATCAATGTGGCTTCATACAGCACTGTAGCATAAGGCTCTGTTTGAGACGCCTCTGTGTGGCCCTTGCTCACCGTAACCTCCTTTCTGCATATCTAGCCCTAGTGTTGCTCGATTTTGAGAAAGCCTTTGATATGGTCGATTGGCATTACTTCGAGAGCATGCTGGAGGGAGAGGGCTTCGGCCCCCAGTATCGGATAATGGTGGGAGTCCTGTACTCCAGCAGACCCACCAGGGTCCTCATAAACAGAGTACTATCAGAAGCATTCCCTATCAGGAGGGGAATCCGACAGGGGTGCTCGCTCTCCCCTCTCCTATTTGCTCTCGAAATAGAGTCCCTGGCTTGTCTCATTTGGGCTGATGAACGGGTACAGGGATGATGCTGGCAGGGTTCATATGACGATCGGATTGCCCTATATGCAGATGATGTCCTGCACTTTCTAGCCGACCCGGCCCAATCCGGACCGAGGTGCCCCATTCTTTTGAGAGAGCGTCAGGCTTAAGCATTAACCCGGCAAAATCCACACTGGTGCCCCTTTATGCATCAAGAGAATGCGTGGACTGGCAAACGACTATCCCCTGCGTAGACTCTGGTTCAATTATCTCGGAATCTGGGTAGCGCTTCTCCCGGAGCTGACCTGGTCCCTCAAAGCAACCCATTGTTCAAACGAACAAAAGATGACCTTCGGCGTTGGCAATCGCTTCCACTCAACCCCTTTGGTAGGATTGCCAAGTTTAAAATTATGGTTCTGCTCCCGTCTTCTGTATGCACTCCAGAACCTCCCGCTGCAGTTTCTCCACAGTTGGTTTCTTAGGTTGGATGGGGTGGCCACGACTTTCCTCTGGGGGGCTCGAGATCGCGACTGGCCCTTGTTTATTGCCACCGGGCCCAAATGATGTGGGAATCGGGATGACAAACCCCTTCCTGTACTATCCTGCTACCCGTCTCCTGGTGATTCACAACTGGTTTAATGGCGGTTGGTCAAATCCAGCTTACAGACTGGAAGTGGAGAACCTTGGGTTCTCTCGGGTCCAGGCTATGCTCTACGGGGCTCCAAATCCTCACACTTTGCCAACAGTAACGCGAACGGTCCTTCTTACATGGCGGTCTGCGATGCGGTGCACCCAATGGGATGCTAAAATTACACTACATACACCTCTCTGGCATGGGACTTGGCTGCGGTTGGTTGGGACACTAGCAGCCTACCAGAAGTGGGACCAGATAGGTATCACTCGCTTGGGGGGTGTATGGAAGGGTGAACATTTGTCCTCCTTCCGGGAACTGCAGCAACCATACTTCCTACATTCAACTGAATTCTTCAAATACTTCCAGATGCGACATGCACTTGCCCTCCACATTCCCGCCCACATGGCATTCCCAGTATTTAGTTCATTGGAAGCTAAGGTCCTCATGGGGAACCTGGGGAATATCCCAAATCTTTAGATCCCTGATAAACTCCACGTCCGCTTTGGACTCCCTTAGGACTCTTTGGGAACACAGGATTGGCCCTTTTTGGCATAGCTGGTAAGAACTAAAACAGCATGTGTTCTCTTTCAGTGAAAGCCAGTGGTCTGATGCAAAATATTTCATTTTTACCTTTCTATTCAAGGATGCTTTGAACTGTGTATGCAATAGTTTTAAGTTCTACACATCTGCAGCACCTATTAGCTCCAGTGCGTCAGAAAAGGTGTGGGCCCAGGCATTTAATTGACATGAGCTATTGGTGAATGAAACTTCCAGCCAAATGAGATTTTTTAGCAATCCTGGCTCTGCTACACATGCCGAGTGCATGTACTTTAAGATGCAAGTCTTCCGAGTAAGTAGTTGATCACTCAATGCGAATTCCATCCTAATCTGGGCTGGAGAGGTGTTACATGGCATTTGAATAGTGATCTGAATACTGTACTCTTTGAGCTGTTCAGGGAAAGTCTCTGTCCCATATGCCAGCGTTGGAATGAGTTTGGCAGTGATTATTGTCAGCATCGACTCAAAGGAGTACTTTTTGTGCTTTTGAAGATCATTCAAAAAGCAGATTGTAATGAAGCCAATTTCGGATTTAGTGAGTGAGTTTAGGTATTGTAAGTGACCTCCCTTGTCGTCTAGCCAGTATCCCAAATATTTGTATTTATTGGAGATAATCAGACGATGTTTGTTAAGGTAAACAAAGTCCAGAGCACACGTAAAAGAGTTCCTTTAAAGTAAACAATGCGTATGAGAAATAAGATCGAAAGTCAATAGGTTTTACTGTATGCTTTTATAGGTGAACAAGGTCCTCTTTCAAGAGGAGATTCAAAGAACATGAAACCAGCCGACACGTGTTTCGTCAATTGGGAATTACCCGTGACTCTTCAGGGCTGAATATCTGTCAGTAGGAGCTGTATCGGGGGACCGGTGATAATTCCAACCCCGACTAGGACCGGGTTGGAACTGTAGGTATCTAAAAAACTGGGATTGTGGCATTGCGTACTCGTCGCGCAGATCCTGGAATGATTTAAGCGGCACATCAGACATCACGTCTCCCAAAACCGAGATGCCTATGGAGTCCCACCCCCGAAAGCCCTGCAGGGCTGCCAGTTAAGGTAAGCGCCCATTACCCCAAAAAGGAGTCTCTCTAGTCAGGATATTCCACCACCCCATCCTGCGCTGGGCCTGCCCCCAAACATGAAACACCACCTGCGTTGCCGGGGGCAGAATTTTCCGTTGCGGCACGGAATACAGTAGTGTGTGTAAAGATTTGTTACCCATGAGCTGCTGCTCAACCGCATAGGCTGGGTTGTAAGACAAACAATTTATCCTGAGCTAAGAGTTCATAAGTATTAGGAAACAAATATCAAATACAAGGATTCAAAGTGTCTTAGCATAGGCTGGGTCACCTCTATCGCCGTACCACCATTCATTGAGGACCAACAAGTGTGCGACCTGGAAGTAGCAGAGGACATCCGAAGTAGAGAGGCCCCCGGTGTATGTAGACAGGAAGCATGTGCGCAGGGCCACCCTAACCGCACCCCATCCCCACAAGAACCCTCCCAGCGCCGAGTTAACCCGCCAAAACCATATGGGCGAAATCTGGTAGGGATGATTTTGTAACTGGTAAAGGAGACGAGGGAGCGCCACCATCTTAAAGATTGCGGACCTACCATAAATCGTCAAGGGCATGCGGGACCACACCTTGAGATCCTCCTTAGTACGATCCCACACTGGGATCAGATTGCGATCTCTGGAGACTGCCGGGACATCGGACAAAAAGACCCCCAAATATTTCATCCCCCGTCGCCAATTGAAGGGGTGATGCCCATTTCCCCACCCCCTGACCAACCCCCCAGAACCCACAGTGTGGATTTACGGGGATTCATATATAGCCCAGAGGTCTCGCTGAATATCTGCAGAATGCGCAGGAACCATAGCCCCGACCTGTCCAAGTCTGTAAGAAAGAACAGGCCGTCATCCGCGTATAATGCTATTTTATCTGTGACACTCGGCGCCCATCTAAACCCCCTAAGTTGAGCATCTATGCGCACCCAGGCCGGCAGCGCAAAGAGGTAAGGGGAGAGGGGCAGCCCTGGCGGGTACCCCGCTGGATAGGGAAGGAGTGAGAGATCGCCCCCACCACCCGCACCAAAGCCGTTAAAGTAGTGTATAGCAGCTGCAGATAAGCCAGAAAACGAGGGCCCAGATTCAGATTCAGTTTCCGCAACAGTGCGAACAGATACACCCAACTCAGAGAATCGAAGGCCCTGTCCATATCAGCCAGCAGTAACGCTGCTGGCTCCCCAAGCTGCCCACAGGCAAACACAGCACCGTGCACAAGCCTAATGTTGTGGCGGGTCGCCCTCTGAGGCATGAACCCAGCTTGATCTGGGTGTACCAGAGTTGTGATGTGCGGCTTAAGTCGAGTGGCCAACGCCTTGGCCAGCACCTTTGCCTCAATAATGAGGAGGGAGATGGGGCGATATGGTGCATGCTGCTCCGGAGGGTTACCTGGTTTGTGGAACACCACCACCACCGCATGTCTCCAGTCCGGGGGAAGCAGGCCACCCTCCCGCGCCTCCTCCACCACCGGCCGAAAGTGCGGGGCCAACTGCACAAAGAACCTTTTAAAAAATTTGCTGGGGAACCCATTCAAACCCGGAGCCTTCCCAGGATTAAATTCTCCCAGGGCCGCACCCAGTTCATGGTCCAACAGAGGCCTATCGAGTTGCTCTCGCGCCTCGTCCGAAACGGTCTTAGGTGGGAGATCATCAATACATTTCACTATAACCTCTGCCTCGAGACATTCTTTGGGAGAATACAGGTCCTCAAAGTACGCCGCAAAGCTCTCGGCGATAGCAGAGGGCTCTAGAATTGGCTCCCCCGCAGGGTCCAGGACCTGCGGTAGGGACTGGGCGTGAAAGGTACCTAAAGCATTTTGCTTGACTTATCCCCCCATTGATAGACCCTACTGCGCGTTGCCAGCCAAGCCTGACGAGCCTCATCCATTAGAAGTGCCGCGTACAGCTGGTGAGCCAGAACCAATTGTCTCCTAGCCGGGCCTCTGTCCGCCTCCCGACCCCTACGCTCCAGTGCCTCTATATCTGCCTCCTGACGCACCAGGTCCTTCTGCCGCTCCCTCCGCGCAGCCACACACCAGGAAATGTCGACCCCCCCACAAAGTGGGTTTTATTGTCTCCCAAAGCACCGCCGGAGACTCAACTGACCCTACATTCGCTGCCAGGTACTGATCTATTTCCTTGGCCAATTGTTCCCTGTATTCCTCCTTCTGCAGTTGCCACCGCGACATACGCCATCTAAGAGGCTGCCGCCCCGGGCCGATCCAAATCGTGAGTGCAACGGGCGAGTGATCTGACAAGGCTCTGGGCATAATACTTGTTGACAAACACTCTGTGTACCATCCCCCTGGGGACAAATATGTAGTAGAGCCTCGAAAAGGAGTCGTGTGTTGTGGAAAAGTAAGTGTACTCCCTGCAAGGACCATACGTCTGTCCAGTCCAGCCCCATAGCTAGGGCATGCAGCTTAGTAGGGGATCCTCCCACTCCCGCCGCATCTTCACTCCTCCATCTATCCCAATCCCATTCCATCACATCATCTCAATCTCCCCCTACAACAGAGAATGTATATAGCATGTTCCCCCATATTGTTAGTAGTCATTCCACCAGGGACCACTATAGTGGCGGCGTGGCGTATACGCTTCCCAGCATCAAGACCTCTCCCCCAATTCTGCCCTATATGAAGACATATCATCCCTGCGTGTCTGACCAAAGTCTTTTGTGTTCATATGGGACCCTACGATGGATCAATATCGCTACGCCACGCGAGCCTCTCGTGAACCCCGAGTGAAACACCTGAAGATATCCATATCGTTGAAGGTATAAGGCTTTGGTAACCAGTAGGTGTGTTTCCTGAAGGAAGAGCACGTCGGCCCCAGCCCTCTTGGCATACTGAAGAATGCCCCCCCTTCACCTTGTCCAGTGCCCCCCCGACATTCCAACTAACCACACACAGGGATCCAGGGGTCATCCGCCTTTTAGCCTCCGTACCAATCATGACAAAAGACAAACATTCTCACGACGTATGTATGCGTTCCCACTGTACAGCAAGAGTTCCAAGTAACTAGCGTGAATGCGCAATCAAACAGATAAACCAAGCCCCCCCCCAACCCCCCACCACCCCATACCTCTCGAACATGGAAGTATCTGTCGCTGTCAGATAGGAGCCAGATCCCCAATTGGGGGACAGGTACCAACCCTTCCAATGGATCCCCAACTGGCCACCCATAACCCTTGGGCCTCACCCCGTCCCGCCCACCACTACGTGACCGGGTACCCAGCCCAATACATGTACCTATTCGGAAGTCTAGATACATTCGCCAGAATTTCAGTCCCTGTAGAACCGGTTAATCAGTCCGCTGAAGCCTGTCTGCCGGAGGGACAAGCCAGACAACGAGCGACGCCTGGACCGCGATCTCCTGCTGCCCTGCTGTTGTCTCGAGGGCCCCTTTGAGCCACCTCACTTGACGAAGAGTCCGAATCCTGGCCGTGGGGCGTGTGAACCAGCACCCTCACAGTTTCATCGTCCATGTAAAAACTTCCTCAGGAGAGTCAAAGAACAGAGTGCGAGACCTATACACCACTCTCAGACGGGCTGGATATAACAGCGCATACTGGATCTTCAAGTCTCTGAGGCGAGCCTTGGCCGCTAAGAAGAACTGTCGCTGCTGCTGCACCAGTGTTCTGACCGAGTTTTGGTTCCCCTTTTTGAGTGAAGGTGACTTTAGCCTGCTATCATTCCAATAGGAGGATTAGAACCTCAGACCTGGCCTATTTACAAGGTGTTTGACATAATTCCCTATTCTTTTCTCTATTCTAGGGCTTATAAGCTTATGTTAAGGCATAGATTCCTTAGTATTAATATTAATCCGTCCTTTTGTAAGGTTGCTAGTATATTTCTGATGGAGTTATGCTTATTTCGGGCCTTGTAGGCCTCGAACGGGAGAGACTCCATCTTTCTTTCTGCCTCGGCTGCTTGAGATGCTTTTAGGTCAAATGTAATGTTTTAGTTATAAGGTGTTGTTCGCTTGGAGAGAACCGGCTCAGGCTGGCCCTTATCAAAAGACTGTATTTTTTTTCGTGTCGAAGACATAACATCAGGCCGGCCGGCTGAGAACGTGTCCTTGGCACGGGGTGGTACAAGAATTTGGTGGGCGGCAGGTTACTGGCCGGAAATTTCCATGCATGAACAAGGTTCCATATTAGCGAAAGCACGGAGAGTTCAGTAGTCAGTTAGTAGACGGCAGCTAGTCGTTAGTATTATTGCAGTTAATCAACTTAAGGCAGACAGTCACCATTTTGAAGTCCGAAAAAGACCGAGGGCTGATATTCTCTCAGAAAGATTGAAGTTATTTTAGTTGGAGCAGCTGGCGAGCTTTGATACTGAGATCAGAGCATGCAGAGTGAAGAAGTTAGCGGAGCGAACGAATATCAGAGAGGTAGAAACTAAGTTATAAGATCGAAGTCAGAAGGTGAAGATAGTCCGTGATCGAGAGGAGAGATGAGTAGTGCAGAACAGCGAGAGTGAAACAGACGAAACAGAGAATAAGAAGGAGGTTCCAGTGACTTGGAGGGGAGCAGAGGAGACAGAGCATAGCGGTGCAGACGTGTATCCGTGACTGCAGGGGTGATCCTAAGATGAGCCAAGGCACAGACCAGAAGGGAACCCAGATGACAACTGAGTCCAGACTTCGTACTCATAAGGTGACGTCGACCCTTTCTTATTAGCGTGCACACACATTCTAATTCTTTCTTTTGCTTTTCAGGCTATATGTTATATTGCAGAATTATATTGATGTTATAATTTACTATTGTTTAATAAAGGGACCCCAGTTCTTAGTGAACCATTGTGTAACTGTTGTTTTCTTATAATAAAGTTAACCTTTCTTCTAGTCAGATGCTGTTATGTGGACGGATGCGTCTCCCGTCCGGGTAAATAGTAACTGAGCAAGGGAGCAGGGGAGCACTTGAATCAGAGAATAACATTTGCATATTGTAATTTGGCCATTCTTGTGTGAGAGGATTGAACTGTCTATCACATAACCCATAATATTACATCCCCAGTAGATATTGGATAGAGAAACTTCCCAATACAGAGAGAGAGAGAGAGAGCTGAAGGTATTCATAGGACAGTGATCCTTGTTGTGTAGCGGCGTTAGTGAGAACATTGATTGTGATCAATGTGTATACCCACAGGATTGTGGCTTGTGTGAAAGAGTGAGAGCACCGGGGGGACACAGTGCCTATACCCACAGGATTGTGGCTTGTGTGAAAGAGTGAGAGCACCGGGGGGACATGGTGCCTATACCCACAGGATTGTGGCTTGTGTGAGCACTGATTGTGATCAGTGTGTAATGGTAAGTAATCGGAACTGCCTAAGTAGTCTAGTCTGGGCCTATGTTGCCATGAGACTATAAGGTATGAGTGTGGTGTTTTAGAAGATCTAAGCTTGTATATTGCTAATTCCCCATCCTTAGGGAGGTACCCAGGTGCCTTGGTAAGTAGGTCCTGAGGAGGGAGGTGGTTACGTTTCGGCTGGGTTGGTGGTGTCTTGGTGAGCTGATTCTGTCTGGTCCGAAAATCCGGTCGTTACATCTGGCGTCACAAACCGTTTACGTAAGCCTGTTAGCACGGTGTTGTTTCTATCTTGTTGGTTTGCGCTTGGCGTGTACGGAGTACATTTTGTATATTATTTGTTTATAGTTGTATAAATCTTTTTCTTTTGGCACGATGTTTTTGAGAAGGTCGAAATCTACTTTTAAGTTGCCTGTTGAAATTCCCAGCTGGGAATCAACGCCTTACGAGGCATTGGCCCGTGAGTGGGCTGATTCTACTGGTTTGAGTGAAAATTGGAGTTCTTGTTTGGAACTGGCGGATCCGACTAATGTGATTGCTTGTTTGCAGAAAGCGCCGGTTGTGAAGGGTGAGGAGCTTTCTATTTTGGGACGCAGAGGTTGGATTGTTTTATCTGCGTATAGGATTGTACATGAGAAATTTTTGAAATTACAGAAACAATATGTGGAGATGGAAGAGAAGTTTGTTGAAGTGCAGAATGCTCACACTCGTTTGAGATGCCAGAATAAATTGCTTGCCGACAAACTCGAGACTTATCAGACTGCTGAAAGAGCTGCTGTTCGTATTGCTAAATACAAATATAAGAATCGTCGTGGTCGTGTTTGTAAGCGGAAGGTACGTCTGGTCGTGTCGAAAACCGGACTGGACTGGAATCCTGATGAATGGGACGGTAATATCTGGGACTCGAATGATTCTGGCTCCTCCGCTGAGGAGTCTGACAGACGCGAGTATTCTCGCACCGGACGTGACAGTAAATCTAATACTTTTGATAAACTTGATGGTTCCGGTGACCATGGTCTGTATTCTAAATCTGATGTCATTTCTCCATCTAACTGTCCCTCTACTTCTACTGATCGAGCTTCTTCTGATGCTCGTACTGAAATTTCCGCGCATCCGGTTTTTCGGCGAAAATTACAGCAGGCTCCTGGTAATACAAATGGTATTCCTTTGGATAGTTTAGAAGATTTTACGCAGCAGGAAGTTAGTGACATTTTGCAACGGTTTCGACAACGGCCCGGTGAGGCCTTGCTTACAGTTAGATGCGGGAGATGCTTTGAAATTTTGTTCTTTGAGTTCTGATTCTACTGTTCAGGATCATTTCCGGAATTATAATGGTGCTGGTCAAATTAGTTTGCTTCAGTTGGCAACTGATGGTTGTAATCACAAATACCCTACTGAATCTGATTGGCCTCTGAATGACAAGCCATGGTATACGTTACGCGATGCGGCACAAAGACTGAAAGAGGAGGTGATGAAAAACGCAATTTTTTTGAGTACGTCTGACAGATTGTTGGATGGTTTGTTGACATCTTCTGTGCGGAATCGCATTATCCGTTCTTCCCCTGTTGCTTATAAACAAGTTATGATGACTTTGTTGATCAATCAGACTGGCAATGCGTTGTCCTTAGTGCTTGAATCTGTACGTCAGCTTGGTGAATTGGGCGAATGGCTTAAACCTGAAAGACAGTCCAGACCTGAGGGTCGTACTGCTGAAAATTATCACTTTTCTAGACGTGATATGTTTCTTGCTTTGCTGGCTGATGGTGTGAAGAGAGAAGACATTGATGGTGAACCTAATAATCGCTTGTGGGATTTGTTTCGCAAGCGTGGTTTGGATCGAAAGGAGGGTGCTCGACGTGTACGGAAGAATGAATGTGATCGTGAATATTCTGATGACAGTGGGGATGATAGCCGTCGTGATAATTCGGATCGGCGTGATAGACGACGTAATGAGCGAGATGTGTCCCCCTCGGCGTGAGAGAGAGAGGGGGAAAGAGAGAGGGGGAGAGACGACCGGGTTGAAAGTAGATACAGAGATGAAAGGGATCAGTCCCCCGAGATGAGGAGAAGAGAGGATCGACACAGATTTTCTGAACGAAATTCACAATACTTTGCAGATGACAAAAATCCATTTCGTAATGGGGATGGATATGAACAGGAAATTACATCGTCCAAAAAATTTGAGAGCATTTACTCTGATTTGTCTTGGTTGTCAGAACGCAATAAAAATGACTAGGAAATAGGTCAAGCTCCAGTACGCAGTTGGGCTCACAAAGACAATAGACCCTATGTAGATATTGACATTTTTTGGAGACATCGTAATATACAAAGGGCCCGAGCATTGGTAGATACAGGAGCGGAGGCCACTCTAATTCATGGAAAATCAAAGAAATTTAAAGGACAATTTTTCACAATTACTGGTTTAGGTGGAAAGGAGACACCCGCAGTACAAAAAAATGTTGAAATGAAAATAGGTAGAATTCCCCGAAAGGAATATTCTGTTTTAGTTGTGCCACTTTTGGAATACATAATTGGAATTGATATCCTAAAAGGTATGACATTGCATTTAGATGATGGTTGTTATCAATTTGGAAGTAGAGATTATATATCATCCAGTCCTGTACGAGGTGGTCGTCTGAGAATGCCTCCTATAAAGATTCCTCAGGCTACAAAAGTCATTTCCCAAAAACAGTACCGTATTCCAGGTGGTCACGAAGAGATCAGTGCTACAATTCAGGATCTAGTGAATGCAGGAGTCATAACTCCGGTTACTTCTGCTTGGAATAATCCCGTTTGGCCTGTGCGTAAAAGTGATAGTTCTTGGCGTATGACTGTTGATTACCGCAAATTAAATAAACATACACCCCCTTTGACTGTTGCAGTACCAGACATGATTACTTTAATTGAAAGAATTCAGAAACATCCAGGAATGTGGTATGCGTCTATTGATATTGCTAATGCTTTCTTTTCAATCCCAATTGTCCCTGAGTGTCAGGAACAATTCAGTTTTACATGGAATGGACGTCAAATGACGTTTAGAAGTCTTCCCCAAGGCTATGTACATAGTCCAACGATCTGTCACCGGCTGGTGGCGGAACATTTATCTGAAATACCAATAAACCCACAAATACAAATTTGTCATTATATTGACGACATTTTGATTCAAGGTGAGACACAGGATCAAGTTCAGACTCAGTTAGATCAGGTTATTGATCATTTACGTGAAAAAGGTTGGGAAATCAAACACGACAAGTTACAAGGTCCGTCACAAAGTGTGAAATTTCTAGGCATCAATTGGCATAAAGGTAACAGAGAAGTGATTCCACAGGTGAAGCAGAAAATTCTTGATGTTGCGGTTCCTCGGAACCGAAAAGAAGCCCAGAAATGTATTGGTTTATTTGGTTTTTGGCGTCAACACATCCCACATTTGAGTCAGATATTAGCCTCTTTATACAGAGTCACTCGTAAAAAGAATGCGTTTGAATGGAGTAAACCGCAGCAAGATGCGTTTGATTTGGCGAAAGAAGCAATTCAGTATGCTTTGGATCTGTGGCCCGTGCGTGATGGTGATGTGGATCTGAATGTGTCTGTGCAAGGTCCTTATGCAAATTGGAGTTTGTGGCAAAAACAAGGCAGAAATAAAGTACCGCTAGGTTTCTGGACTAAAAAGGTACCGGATGCTGGTGACCGTTATACACCTTTTGAGAAACAGTTACTTGCACGTTATTGGGCTCTGGTGGATACCGAGCAATTGACTATGGGACATGATGTGATGTTGAGACCTGAAATTCCTATTATGCAATGGGTTTTGAGTGCGCCGAAAACTCATCGAATTGGACATGCTCAAGAGGCGAGTGTGATTAAGTGGAAATGGTACATACAAGACAGGTCACGTGTGGGACCGAAAGGTATTGCGACGTTACATGAGCAAGTGGCGCAGGCGCCATCGAATGAGACTGGGAGTGATTGCTCCGTACCTATAGTGCAGGAATCCCCTGTTAAGTGGGGTAAGCCATTTGATGATCTGTACGCGGAGGACAGAATGTGTGGTTTACGGATGGTTCAGCGAGGTACATAGGAGAGAAGAGGCATTGGAAGGCAGTGTCCTATAATCCTATCACACAAAAATTGCTGAGTACAACTGGCGAGGAAAAGTAGTCAATTTGCTGATTTGTATGCTGTTTATCAAGTTTTAAAGCAGGAACTACCTGGTACGTGTCACATTTTTACGGATTCCTGGTCCACTGGTAATGGACTGGCGGTTTGGTTACCAACATGGCATGCTTGTAACTGGGAATTGCATTCTAAAGAACTTTGGGGTAAAGAGTTATGGCAAGAAATTTGGGAGCTGCTTCCGCAAAGTACTGTTACAATCTTTCATGTGGATGCTCATACACCAATATACTCCCTTGACAAATTCTTTCACAACATTGCAGATGAGAAATCTAAAATTGCTGAGGCAGTGGTGGACATGCAGGATTCTGATTTGGCGGGATTGGCGAAATGGGCCCACCAGAAAGCAGGACATTTTGGAGAGAGAGCCACTAGCAGGTGGGCTGCTGATCGAGGAATTTATATTCCTTTAAATTTGATTAAAGATACTATACTGCATTGTCCTATCTATCAACATTCTAGACAACGAAAAGTACCCCAAATTGTTAGAGGACATTTACACAGAGGAAAATTACCCGCTCAAATTTGGCAGATTGATTATATTGGTCCACTCCCTATGAGTAAAAATTGCCAATATATTTGCACCATCGTTGACATGTACAGTGGTCTTTTAGTGGCCTTTCCCAGTAAACGAGCTACCCAAGTGAACACCATTAAAATATTGAAATTGATTATGCTGTATTATGGTGCCCCATTTCAAATTCAATATGATAATGCATCACATTTCAAGGGAAGATTGGTACAGGAATTTTGTGTGGAGAACAACATTGAATGGGTGTTTCACATACCGTACTACCCACAGGCAGCAGGCCTTGTGGAGAGAATGAATGGCTTGCTAAAGGATAAATAACGTAAATTAACTGATAATAAATATATGAATTGGAGAGAATATTTGTTTCAGGCACTGTTGATTTTGAATAATCGTCCCTTTTTAAATGCTGATTCTCCATTAATGCGTTTATTTCCTCCAGCTGTTGATGCTAAACCAAATACAGTTAAAAACACTGTAATGTATTGGGAAATTTCCCATGGAGCCCTGGCTCCATGCAGAGCAACCCCAGGTTCCGCAGGCTTGGACCTGCATGCTATGAATGACATTACTGTATAAGGCAGAGATCGAGTTATCGTTGAAACCGGCATTGGTGTCTGTATACCAACTGGAAATTTTGGCCTGATAGCCCCTAGATCGGGCCTGGCCTTAAAAGGCATTCAAGTGCTTGGAGGAGTCATTGACAGTGATTATCAGGGAGAGATTAAGGTACTCCTGCTAAATAGCAGTGAGGTTGATTTACTGATTCAAAAGACTGACCGAATTGCTCAATTGCTAATTATGCCTGTTTTCAGTGGTGAGATTCAGAAAGGCACTGCCCCGACTTTGTTAACTGTTCGAGGACAAAAAGGTTTTGGCTCCACTGATAATCCAGGAGCGAGAGTGTGGGTGCAATCGCCTAAAAATCCCCCTGAACAAGCTGAAATTATTGCAACCGGTCATGATAATACAGTACTTGTCATGAGACCAGGGAAAGATAGCTGGGAGGCTGTCCCAGATGACAAATGTTACTTACGAGAATGAATAATGCCTGTATTTGATTTTCTTTCAGATCATTCTCTGGACTGCTGTTGCAGGATGTGCCGGCGTTGGACTCCTTTTGGCTTGCTACGTCGGGAGAGGAAGGAACCCCCATACTCTGGTTGACGGAGAATCAGAGTGCCACGTTCCTTCGCTGCGTGGGATTCATCATCTAACTTTTGGACTACCCTGGCACGAAGGGTGACAAATTCCCCACATTTCTGTTTAACACCGATGCGTTCGGTGACTGACATATTAGCAACCTGTTTGGTTGCCGTCCCGGCTTCTTTGGAGACCCTTGCCCATATTTTCAATATATCAAATGCCCGTCCTAATATTATTCTTGGGGATTTTGCGACTCATGAATACTGTCCTTTATGTACTGTGCTATTAGATCCAGTACCACCGATTCATTCTCAAATAATTACATATAATATCACGTGATTTATGTTTCTTCCTTACCTGTGATTCAAGCGCCATAACTGAATGTGTTCGTTTAAAACTGAAAGGTGCTACTTCATTTACAGATCATGAAAGAACTTTATGTTCCCGGAGATCGCCCAAAGTGTGTGTTTCTGTTAAAAATAACATGACCTGCTAAAGTCTTGTAGTTACCCCTAGCCATTATCGTACAATGTTAGTGCCTTCCGGATGGCTTTTCTCTTGTGGCAATACATCTTGGCCTTACATTCCTGCAAATATCACCGGAGGACCTTGTGCTATTACTAGATTAAGCTTGTTAATGTTTTCTTCACATCCTAA
Organism: Lissotriton vulgaris; assembly: GCF_964263255.1. NCBI lineage: Eukaryota > Metazoa > Chordata > Amphibia > Caudata > Salamandridae > Lissotriton > Lissotriton vulgaris. The sequence goes on along the minus strand of NC_141695.1, from coordinate 1,717,762,604 downwards.
TGTGTATTCCCGTGTTGTCCGTGATGCAGTAATGTTGAAAGACAATTGTGACTCTACACTACATTTATTTTCTGAATCTGAATATCTTAGTTTGGCTTTTTCTATTTTGGGTGTCCCTGCTCTGGCAGTCTACAATGCTAAATCTATTGGGAAAATGGCCTGTTGGATGGTTAAATCCATCAATCACACTTATACAATTCTATCTGACATGCTATTGGACGCCCAGGGTGAACGCAGAGCTATTTTACAAAATAGAGCTGCCATCGATTATCTTTTACTTAAATATGGACATGACTGTTCTGACTTTGAGGGTCTTTGTTGTTTCAATTTATCAGACCACACTAGGTCCATTCAGGCTCACATTGACAAATTACACGACTTGGCCAAAGAAGTTAGAAAACACATTGACCAGGGCTGGCTTGACTGGCTCTTCAATTGGTTACCAGACTTACATTCTTTACGTCAGATATTAGGGGGTATCCTACTTACTATTTGTATCTTAGTTGCTATTTGCTGTTTTATTCAGTGTATACCTTCTTTACTTCAAACTTTCAAATGCAGTACTAGAAATAGATCAGTCAGTTTTGTTTCATATTATTCTTCGACAGATGTTAGTTCCATTTAGCGAATGATTAGTAGTCTAAAGTCAAGGGTGAAATGTTCTGACCGAGTTTTGGTTCCCCTTTTTGAGTGAAGGTGACTTTAGCCTGCTATCATTCCAATAGGAGGATTAAAACCTCAGACATGGCCTATTTACAAGGTGTTTGACATAATTCCCTATTCTTTTCTCTATTCTAGGGCTTATAAGCTTATGTTAAGGGATAGATTCCTTAGTATTAATATTAATCCGTCCTTTTGTAAGGTTGCTAGTATATTTCTGATGGAGTTATGCTTATTTCGGGCCTTGTAGGCCTCGAACGGGAGAGACTCCATCTTTCTTTCTGCCTCGGCTGCTTGAGATGCTTTTAGGTCAAATGTAATGTTTTAGTTATAAGGTGTTGTTCGCTTGGAGAGAACCGGCTCAGGCTGGCCCTTATCGAAAGACTGTATTTTTTCTTCGTGTCGAAGACATAACATCAGGCCGGCCGGCTGAGAACGTGTCCTTGGCACGGGGTGGTACAAGAATTTGGTGGGCGGCAGGTTACTGGCCGGAAATTTCCATGCATGAACAAGGTTCCATATTAGCGAAAGCACGGAGAGTTCAGTAGTCAGTTAGTAGACGGCAGCTAGTCGTTAGTATTATTGCAGTTAATCAACTTAAGGCATACAGTCGCCATTTTGAAGTCCGAAAAAGACCGAGGGCTGATATTCTCTCAGAAAGATTGAAGTTATTTTAGTTGGAGCAGCTGGCGAGCTTTGATACTGAGATCAGAGCATGCAGAGTGAAGAAGTTAGCGGAGCGAACGAATATCAGAGAGGTAGAAACTAAGTTATAAGATCGAAGTCAGAAGGTGAAGATAGTCAGTGATCGAGAGGAGAGAGGAGTAGTGCAGAACAGCGAGAGTAAAACAGACGAAACAGAGAATAAGAAGGAGGTTCCAGTGACTTGGAGGGGAGCAGAGGAGACAAAGCATAGCGGTGCAGACGTGTATCCGTGACTGCAGGGGTGATCCTAAGATGAGCCAAGGCACAGACGAGAAGGGAACACAGATGACAACTGAGTCCAGACTTCGTAATCATAAAGTGACGTCGACCCTTTCTTATTAGCGTGCACACACATTCTAATTCTTTCTTTTGCTTTTCAGGCAATATGATATATTGCAGTATTATATTGTTGTTATAATTTACTATTGTTTAATAAAGGGACCCCAGTTCTTAGTGAACCATTGTGTAACTGCTGTTTTCTTATAATAAAGTTAACCTTTCTTCTAGTCAGATGCTGTTATGTGGACGGATGAGTCTCCCGTACGGGTAAATGGTAACTGAGCAAGGGAGCAGGGGAGCACTTGAATCAGAGAATAACCTTTGCATATTGTAATTTGGCCATTCTTGTGTGAGAGGATTGAACTGTCTATCTATCACATAACCCATAATATTACATCCCCAGTAGATATTGGATAGAGAAACTTCCCAATACAGAGAGAGAGAGAGAGCTGAAGGTATTCATAGGACAGTGATCGTCGTTGTGTAGCGGCGTTAGTGAGAACATTGATTGTGATCAATGTGTATACCCACAGGATTGTGGCTTGTGTGAAAGAGTGAGAGCACCGGGGGGACACGGTGCCTATACCCACAGGATTGTGGCTTGTGTGAAAGAGTGAGAGCACCGGGGGGACACGGTGCCTATACCCACAGGATTGTGGCTTGTGTGAGCACTGATTGTGATCAGTGTGTAATGGTAAGTAATCGGAACTGCCTCAGGGTAGTCTAGTCTGGGCCTATGTTGCCGCGAGACTATAAGGTATGAGTGTGGTGTTTTAGAAGATCTAAGCTTGTATATTGCTAATTCCCCATCCTTAGGTAGGTACCCAGGTGCCTTGGTAAGTAGGTCCTGAGGAGGGAGGTGGTTACGTTTCGGCTGGGTTGGTGGTGTCTTGGTGAGCTGATTCTATCTGATCCGAAAATCCGGTCGTTACAACCAGGCACGTGTAGTCTGGGAAGATAAGGATCTTTGCATTGTCGCAAGTGAGGGATTCCTTAGCCCTGGCCTGCTTCAGAATAGTATCGCGGTCCATATAATTCAAGAATTTGGCTATGATCGGCTGTGGACGAGCCCCTTGAGGGGGCTTCTGCGTGAGGGCCCTATGAGCACGCTCCACAACAAAGCAGCGGGAGAGGGCATCTGGGGGGAGCCAGCCTTCCAGCCACTGTGTCAGGAAACGCTCCACGCTATCTCGCTCGCATCCCTCCGGAAATCCCACGAAGCGAAGGTTGTTGCGCCGAGCCCTCCCTTCGGCATCCTCAGCCCGCAGCGCCAACCCTTTCTGAATCTTTTCCATTGCTGCAACTTTCTTTTTTAGGGTCGTGACATCATCTTCCACCTCCGATATGCGGGCCTCAGTACCTGCAATGCGGTCGACAGCATTGCGCAGATCCTGCCGCAGCAGCATGATGTCAGAACCCACGGCCGGAACTTAGCGTCCAGCATATCTCTAGACTGAGTGATGGCTGCCATCAGCGCTGCGTTGTCCGGTATTTGGCCCTGCGATCCTGCAGCCCCTTTCGCAGCACCCGCTCCGGTGAATTTATCTATGCTGCCCTTCTTGGTATGGCCTCCACCACCTTTATCTCGTGTCATTGTCCCAGCGTAGATGCCGCCACCAAGCCCTCAGGGGCGACCACCGAAGTGGCCAAGAGCAAATACAGCCCAATATCCAGGACACTGAAGCCCAGTTCACAACTTCCTCTCCAGGCCCCACAGCAGGTGGCACCCGCCTCGAGGATAGACGCTATGGCCGCCAATGCACCCCGCCTTCACCCCTGAGGGCCCTGCTTCACCTCTCCGTGGCCCGACCTGACCACTGATGTGCGCCACGGACCCTGGCCCCTCCCGGGCGCAGCCAATGTCTCTGAGGCCAGGGAGGCCTAAACGTACCAATGACATGGGGCGGGGGGGGTCTGAACTGGGCCACCTTCCACTACTTTGGGGGCTGCGCCGTGCTGCACCGTAGTGTAACCCTAGTGCCTTTCTCGCACCGCCAGCGCCAGGCAGCTACCCCTCGACCGGCAGCCCAGAGTGGGAGACTGGACTCACAATGTCCCCTAGGGCGCTGCCCCCCCCTTTGGTTCACCACTGCTGCTGCCGCGGTCCGACTCGGCCGCCGAACCCCAGAAGGCCACCAGGGCAGACCAGGAGATTATGAGGTGGGGGGGGAGATAGGGCCCCCCGCTAGCAACCTCCGTCCGCCGCCGCACCTTTCGGCTCGTTCACCCTCTCACCGCTGCCCCGGGCCACACAAAATGGCCGCTCCCGCTCCAGGGCCTCTACTCTCAGGTTCCTGGTCTCCCGAGCCGGACTTCCACCTGTATATGCCTCCTCCAGCCGTCCGCCGCCTCCTCTCAGGTCCCCACGGCCGCTTAGACACCCCAAAGGGGGGGGGGGGGGGTAAACCACGGGGCTCCGCCGCGAGATTGCTGGCTTCAACCACCGGTGGCTCCTTTACCACCACGCCGTCCTCTGAGCCCCCGCTCCTGGCCCGGCTGAGAAATCCAGGCCCCGGCTCTCCCCCGCCCGTCACCAACTGGGCCTCCTCAAATCGCGGGACTGCAGTCGCGGCCTCCGCCACTCCTTCGGATCCCCGGCTCGCGTAGAAGAACCCGGCTCATGCAGTATGGGTCTCCGGCACAGGGGCACTCCTCCAGGCACGTCCGAAGGCAGGATATTAATCAAGGATATTGGATGGCTGGTCGGAGCTCTAGCAAGCCGCGACCGCCATCTTCGCCGGTCAAGCCACGCCCCCCAAACTAAATATTTTAATTAAACTAAACCAACATTTATAAAACTCCAAGCTTTAAAGCAATCCTTTTTTACAAGGAACCTCAATGTTTCTCATTGTGTTTTCAAATATTTTCTAATAGAGACGTTTTTCTCATAAACATATTATATATAGGGCTAAGAGTACTAGACATTTCTCCCATGCATTTAGGGCCAAGCAGGTCCTTCATCAGGGGAATATACTGTAAATAAATAAACAGATAACGTCCACCAATCATTCCAAACGTAAATAGGAACAACTGGCATTCAATAGAGGTCCGCTACCATATACACCAACCTGAAGTGTTAATGCGTAATCCTTACACACAGTTCAAACCCATCCATTATGGTCTTCCAGCAACCCCAGCAGTGATGTGCTTTCAGAACAACTTAATATGTCTCTTGTCTGGTCTCTGATCAGCACAGAGGCAGTCTTTGAGTAGATTACATGGGTCAGATACCACTCCCTGTAGAACTCCCAAGTCTCCAGATACGGTTGTAAGGGAAAGCGGAGAGTCTTAGTCGTTGTGCTCAGACGACCCATTAAGCTGGTTTAGCAATTGGACATAGGACCATTGTTGGGACAAGGGAAGGCCATACTCCGACTGGAGCGACTGAAATGGTGTAAGGCTTGCTCCATCAATTAGTTGTTCAAACGCCAAAGTCCCCGCCTAACTCCAGGAGGGCAACAAAACAGTGGGGCCACTCACTTCCCCTGATTATGCCATATATGGGCAGAGCTGTGTAGCCATGGGTTGGTCAAAAAAGAGGGTGTGCGAAGACTGTCATATGACCAGCATAGCTCTGATTACTGTGTAGTAAGTCAGTCCGTGCAGGCCTTATGTTTAAAGAGAGAGTCTAGGAACCAGCCGCTTTACAAGAGTTGTGTCTCTATGGTGACGCCCATGGTCGGATCTAGGGTCCTGGCAGCCAGAAAGTAAGCTGTGAGAGATGGTGGGCTGCATAACATAAGGACACGTGCAATAGGCGTAACACCCTTGATTCAATATGAGCATGGAGTTTGGTTATTTTCCATTAGGGTCACATGCCTGTCCAGATGAAAGATTTGATGGTGAGGAAAGTTGCTTCTTGCAAAGTCAATGCCAAAGGACTAATAGTTTTTTAATGACACTTCCTGTGATGTAGGTTTCTGTGGTCGCCTTTGTGCAAATTGGTTGCCCTCACTTGTTCCCTTTCTGTCCAGGGCCCCAAAAATCTTAAAACCGTCCCGTCTTTTGTTGTTTCTATTTTCTTAACCCTCACCTCCTTGTATCCTTCACTTTACCTGTGTCATTTAACAGCTCTTCACCCCTTGTCCCTCCCATTCCTCACAGAAGTATTTATAAGCTTTTCTTTGCCTGACTGTAGAAATGAAAGATTGCTTCCGAGAACTAAATAGTTCTGGTGGGACTCAGCTTACCCTCCAATCAGGTAAGTTCAGCACTCCAGGGGCTGATAAAAGTGGCGTGAGTGATGAGCGGGTGCTTCAGGAAGCCCACTGCACCTCTTCACTCTTGCTGTTGGCACTTCGGATATTTGAGTGACGGGTGACTGGAAGCGTTACCGCCAACTGCCGCCTCCCATTACAAGTTCATAGACGTCTGCCACGCGCGTTTCCTCTCGCCTCAGAGCGCAGGCGCGCGACTAACGCCTTCCATGCGCGAGCGCAAATGCACGAAATCCAATCATTAGTTACGCGCGACCGCGCAGGCAAGAAAGTCCCACGTAGACGTCAGTGCGCGTGTCATCGTTGGTGCGCAACGCCGTTTCTTGTTGTAGTGGCGTCCCGCTCCCCAGCGCCTGAAGATTTTTCGACATATTCTAGGGGATTTGAACTAGAGCCGATGGCGGAAGTGCTTGAAAAAGTATTGGAAGGGTGACCCTGAATGCTGTAGGGGCGGAGACGTGACTTGGAAAAAAACAAAAAACAAACAATTCTTCAAATATTTGGTTGACATTTCATCTTCAGGTAAATGGACCTAAAGGAAATGCACTTATCTCTTACCTTATGAAAGCTCAGTTGGTTAATGATATCACTGCAGGTGTCTGTGTGTTACCAGTCACAGAACTGGATTAGTGTGTAGAAGCCAACGGAGGCTCACAAATGTTTTAGTCCAAAAATGGTTTTGGTTTAGCGTTCACCCCTTTAAAATAATCTTTGCTTCAATATAATTAAATGGGGACATACATTTCTTAATTGCGTTTTCTTTTTTTCAAATCTACCACTTTACAGTTTTCAAATAATGCTATTTACGGAAGTGGAAAATAATACACAATCAGACGGTACCCAATGCGAACTTGTTTCTATTCGTTTCCATTAAGAGGTCGATCTCTTTAACCCAACTGGTAGCACCACTACATTACCTTGCAAAAAAAGAAATCTTTCCCACCAAGAGCAGTGCTTTTAAATGGAAAAAAATAAGTGCAAGTATTAACCAAAAGGAGGTGTGGACTTGGGGTAGAGTTTGGGGTGGGCTTAAAGGCGGAACAAGGGAAGGGACTAGGTTTGTAGCCTTTCTAAGCTTGTATGCTAGAAATCTGCATGCATTGTAAGAATGTATGATGTATCTGTCTATGAGTTTATTACACTAATGACCATTTATATAGCACTTACTAATAAGTGTTTAATATTTACCAAAGTAATCCTTTTTTATCAACCTCAGAATATCAAACTATTAAGGAAAACAGCAAGGTTCTAAATGTGCGCCTTTCATTGATGCAGGATCATAAGTCACTAAACTATATGACATGGATTTTAACTTGTGACCTACATGTAGCACAAGGATCTCTGCAACAAACGCAGTAACCAACAGCTATCTACATTAAAAAAATCTGTGATCTGCATGTTTCATGCTGTGCTTTAGAGAAGGTACATTGACCCTCCATGCACTTTTATGTTGAGTCAATCCTTTCATTGGAATGCACACAGAACTTTCCAGCAAATACGTTAATAACCTGAGTTATTAAAGTGCCATTGTACCCTGGGCTAGGTGAAATGCAGCCTCATGTGATCAGTTAAGCGAGCTAGTATAGAGTTATTATATTTGTTTTGTTATCAAATTCTTTCTTGTAAAACGTTTAATAAAGAAACATTCATTTCTTGAAGGCAGATATTTTCTTTCAAGCAAACACATTGGAAGTGCTGATGGGTGATCAATTTTCTGGCATTTAAAACAACGGGCATGCTAAAAAGGTGTACTGCCCGAAACAATGTGGCCAACACCCCCACCCTTCTAGTTTAGCAATCACCTTTTAACCTGACTTGTATATATACAAGGATGAAGGAAACACCCCGAAGCTACACCCCTTCTCTCATACAATCCACAACAGCACAAGTGTATCCTGGATACCTAAGCAGCTGTGCCAGCTTAGCCCAGGGTAACGCCCAGTTCGAAACGTACAAAAGAGAAAAAGACCCAAATTAACATCTGTGCCTAGAAATGGATTATATATATATATGGAGCTTAAGTCTCTAAAGTTGTCAGTCGGCTGTGGCTGTACATCAGTGTGGATAAGCTCTGCAAGGCTTTTTACTTTTGTTACCAGGACTGGATACCCGGGTCCGCTAGTATCCCTGCTGGGTGGAGGGACATCACCCCGGAGAAACAAGACCACTTGCCCTAGAGCCTGGAGAGACAGCATTTGTCGATGCAGTGCGCGCAATGAAATCCATTTTATTTATTTATATGTTTAAGTACCTCTAATTGGCCGTAATCCGTAGTTTATTACCCCCCACCCTAACCCTCCCCCGCCCCATGACAGCGCCCAGCAGCACTCCCACCACAGTCTTCTACTGATCGGAAACCAAGTAACCGCCCAAGACCTTCTGCCGGGACCAGAGGAACTTACAGCATCACCTGTAGATGCCAGGCTGTCTTGCCGGCATCAATGACACTACAGCTCTTTGCCAGCATCATCTCTAAACAAATGTGACACCAGACTGCTAAAAGCTCATGGGGTCTTCCATATCGCAACACCAGTGGGAACGGATAAGACTGATTGCTGGGCCACCAAGCCAGGGGAACTTGCCCTGACTAATAGCCTCACACTATTAGAACTCTTTGACTTCAAAAAAGCCATTGTGGGACTTCTAAGACTCCTACTCACTAGCGGGGCCTAATTTGAATATTGCTGTTCGTAAATGGGGACAAACCATTACCAGCAGAAAGGGAAGTCAGACTCAGGACCTTATCCTAACATCGCTAGAGTGCCAGCCTTATGAAGACTTTGTATATTGTTTGTGTGTTTCATAGTTCCCATTTGTCCTAAATTAAAGTATCGGGCTAAAGAGGTATTTATTAAGGTTGCTGAATGTGTTTTTTAAAAATTGTTGTGCTCGTGTACACCTTGCACTCACCAAACATCACCCTCTACTCCGCAGAAAGGCCTTGCACTACGCTATCACTGAGCATCAAGTGCAGAAGAGGTAGTACTTGCCCAGTTGCTCAGGACCCATATACATAATAGGTAAGGTCCCTGAACACCAGGGGCAAAAGGCCTCAACCCCCACAGCTGTGCCCAGTAGCTTCTGCTTGCCCCGTGGCCCTCTGGAAGGGGCTCTGACAGTTGGCATAACCATTCAGGAACAGTTGTTTTTGAACTAAAAGACAAGAGAACTGTTTATGTAAAATACAAAAATAGGGAAAGTCATTTGCAATAGATCCCACCTGCTCTGACTACTGGGTGTGAGGCACAGGCACCAAAGCCTGAGAGTATGCCTGAAGGAGTGTCTACCCAACCTATTCTGAAAGTATATGTGCTCATATTTTTCGAGAAATCTGGTCAAGTGAAATAAAAACGAGCAACATTGGGGAAAGGTTTAATTATAGGTTTTCATGCTGGATGCATTTAGTGATTCTAACCTTCCCATTGGTATTCGCAATCAATCAATCAATCAAAACTTTATTTCGGTCAGTATGACCTTGAAAGTACAATTAACGATTTTATTTTAGAAGCTTGTAAAGCTCGCGGCTACCCCCAACGGGGGTGTCCCGGCGCTGCAGACGAGCGGCAACCAGAGGAATACGGTGAGCGCTAGATCATGGAGAAGAGCCAGGTCTTAAGTTTCCTCCGAAACAGAGGCTCAGCTGTAGTAAATCTAAGTTCCATCGGTAGTTGATTCCAAAGTTTGGATGTGAACACAGCAAAGGCCCGGCCCCCAGTGCGTGCAAGACGAAAACGTGGGGCATGCATCAGGCGAAGATGACTTGATCCGAGGTCACGTGCCGATTGTGTCATTTTAAGTCTATGCCTCAAGTATGCAGGGCCTCGTCCGTTGAGAGCTCTAAAGGCAAGAACCAGGGCCTTGAACTGTATGCGGTACCTCACTGGTAGCCAGTGTAGTTTAGCCAAGTAAGGTGTAACGGAGTGGCGATAAGGAATATTACAAATCAGCCTTGCCGTGGAATTCTGCACTGTCTGAAGACTGTTAATGAGATACGCTGGGGCTCCTACATACAGACTATTTGCGTAGTCCAAGTGGGACGTAATTAGGGCATGAACCACCGTCCTCCGTGAATCAAGTGGGAGGAAGGGAACGATTTTTTAAGTCATTCGAAGTTTTCCAAAGCAAGATGCCGAAACTTTATTGATTTGGGTTTTACAGGATAAAGCTGTATCAAAATGGAAACCCAAATTACGGGCAGCTTGGACTGGTTCCGGGGGGGGGGGGGGAAGGGGGATTAAGTTCAGACGGCCACCAAACATTGGCTGGAATTGGAGATCTCTGATTAAAAAATAAGACCTCCGTCTTATCTGTATTCAGTTTTAGGTTGTTGGAGGACATCCAGGAGGCGATGTTCACCAGGCAGTGGCGGAAATTTCCCATGGAGCTATCAGAGTGGTCTTTAAAAGAAAACACAAGCTGAGTATCGTCAGCGTAAAAGACCACTCTAACGCCCCAGGATTCAACCACTTTTGCTAGCGGAGTCAGATATACGTTAAATAAAAGAGGGCTGAGTGCAGAGCCCTGTGGGACCCCCCATGTCAATGGTTTCTCCGTGGAGACAAACGGCCTAAGGAAGACCTGTTGAGTTCTGTCCGTCAAAAAGAATTTCACCCAAGCAAGCGGGGTCCCTCCTATGCCCACCTCACGGAGACGATCCAACAGGGTATCATGCGATATTGTATCGAATGCTGCGGATAGGTCGATGATTTTAACTAATCGAATAAAGCTTGTGTTGACTTGACTTGGTCGAGGAGGACCAACATGGCCTCCTCTCCCCTCCCCTATCCACACATTCGCGAATTGACTCGGACACCTCTAGTAGGGCCGAGTCTGTACTGAAGTCTGGCCTAAAACCTGACTGGGTGTCATGTAGCAACTGGTTAGATTCTAAGTATTCGGACAGTTGCTCCTGTACCGCCTTCTCCAAAACTTTTGCTGGTTTGGGGAGGAGTGAGATAGGCCGGTAGTTACTGAAACATAGTGGATCAGCATCTGCTTTTTTTAAGATCGGTAACAACATCGCATGTTTCCACAGAGAGGGGAAGAGGCCAGATTGCAGAGAGGTATTCCAAATTTCTAACAAAGGATTAATCAGTAACGGGCCATATCACTCCGAGTCTGTGCTGGGGCCGGGTCAAGCGGGGAACCCGATTTGCATTTTAGGAGCAGAGACAGAGCATATTCTTTGGTCTACGGTTTAAATGAGGTAAGCACTCCATCACAAGTAATACCATTATCTACAGTCACCGCTGTACAGTTCTGATTGATTGTTGTTGTGATGTTAGCGATCTTCTCGTAGAAAAAATCTGACAAACCATCACAGAGCCATTGACTCGGGGCAGCGGAGCAGGCCAAGGCAGGGGGGTTAGCAAATTCTTTAACAATGTTAAAAAGGGTCTTAGTTGAATTTTTTGCCATTTAAATTTTTTCTGCAAAATGATCTTTCATAGTCCTGTGCTTGAGTAGATGGAATTCTTTAAGAGCCGATCTGTAGAGGGTTTTGGCTGCCGGGTCGTACGTTGGCGCCAAGCACGCTCCAGTTTTTTGCATCTGTTCTGTCCTCCCGTAATTCCACTGTGAACCAGGGAGCCGAAGGCTTGGATCTTAGGGAGGTAAGGTACTGCATTGGCGCAATTTGCTCAATAGCGGCGGAAAGATCATTGTTCAATTTGGATACCTTCGCATTAAGGTCACCCGACAGTGGGCCTGATCTACTCATATATGTTTGTTCCAAGGCCTTACATGTGACCTTATGCCATTTTCTGCCCTGTTCTCTCATTTTGGATGCCAAATTGGGCGACCGAGGTGAGGTCACTTCAAACGGGATCAGGACGTGGTCAGACCACATGAGAGGCAGAGAAGGAAGCACCTTGAGGTCAGCCCAATTGGAAAAGATCAGATCAAGAGTGTGGCCTGCTAAATGTGTAGGACCCCTGACCCACTGGGTCAGATTCAAGCCTAACCTAGAGTCCAAAAGATTATTGGCACGTAAGCAGCTGCTTACATCAACATGAAGGTTAATATCTCCTAATACAGTGAAATGGGGGTGTTTAAGTGATAGATCTGCAATCGCCGCCAACAAAGAGGCCATGGCGGATGGAGGGGTTCCGGGAGGGTTATACACAAGGACACCCGAAAATATGGCAGAAGAGGCGTCTAAGATGGAAAAGTATAAGGCCTCTATGGACCCTACATTGGGAATTTTCCTGGTCGTGATCGTTAAATGAGATAGTAGAATGACAGCAATTCCACCGCCAGACTTCAAGCCTTCACGGTTTATGCCTGTTAGTCGATAGCCTGGGGGAATAGCCAAGGTGATGTCTGGATTTGAAGAATCCTTGATCCACGTCTCTGTGAGAAAGAGTAGATCCCAGGCCTTCAACGAGAGCAACAGCCATATGTCACTTGAGTGACACGGCAGGGAGCGACAGTTAATAGGCCGGCCGTGTAGGTTCTTATTGGTAAGGGAGGAGTAGGGACATTTACTGGTGAGCGTGGGCGTTTTTTTATGGCGGTTAAGGAACAAGTTAACCCGAGAACACTCCTGAGGCGGAAGCCGGGAGTCGCTTACCTTTTAAAAACTTTTTTAACTTGTGTGTTTGTTTGATTTTAATACCCTATGCACTTTGTAAAACCTTGGCTTTACCTGTTCAGAGCTTAGCGGCAGACAGCTTGTTGCTTCGCTCTCAGAGCAGATCGCGTCCTGCCGCCATTTCCTGGTCGCCGCCAGACACGCCCACCGCGGCTGGCCACGCCCCCCCGCCCAGTTTGTATAAATTGTGCGCCAAAGCGCCAGCGCTTCACTGTTAACCCGAGAACACTCCTGAGGCGGAAGCCGGGAGTCGCTTACCTTTTAAAAACTTTTTAAACTTGTGTGTTTGTGTGATTTTAATACCCTATGCACTTTGTAAAACCTTGGCTTTACCTGTTCAGAGCTTAGCGGCAGACAGCTTGTTGCTTCGCTCTCAGAGCAGATCGCGTCCTGCCGCCATTTCCTGGTCGCCGCCAGACACGCCCACCGCGGCTGGCCACGCCCCTCTCCTACGCACCGACCTCGACCATAAATCATGAGCCCTTGCAGGAAGCGCAGCGGACGAGCGCAGCGGGCGCGACGATTGCGCGCCGAAGGCGCGCATAAGGCAAGCTCGTCTGCGCTCGTCCGCGCCTCGGCGGCGCCCGGAGCGACTCCCGAGGCTCCTGTCCCCCTGTCCACCACTAGCCCTCCGCATCTGGCGCGCGAGTCTTTACTCCGTCTCAGAGATTTCGCTCATGAAGGCCATCTTTCCTTCACAGACACCGCCTATCCTCTGCACGACTTTGCCTGCAAAGGTTTACTGTCGGGTGGCCTGCTGAACGTCAGGTCATTGCCTAAACACGCTAACGAAATCTCTCAGCTCATTGACAATCACCATCTTGACGCTCTATTCCTGACGGAGACTTGGACCCACTCCGATTGTAATATAGAATTGGACTGGGCTTGTCCACAAGACTTTAAAATCCTGCATCTCCCTAGACCTAAGGGTCGGGGTGGTGGAGTCGGTATTATATATAGAGCCTCCTGGTCCATAAAAACCCTTGATATGGACCCAGTGGCCGGTACGGAAATACTTGGACTCTCAATCGACTGCCACTCCGGAACAACTTTCACGGCTGTGATTTGTTACCGCCCGCCGGGAGCCTTCAACGCCTCACAGCAGCAGTCGCTCCTTACCACCCTTACTAACATGGCTACCTCTCATAATAAGTTGATCGTTCTGGGCGATTTTAACCTATGGCCTAATGGCAGCCTAGACTCCGCTCTCAACAATCTTCTACTTTCCTGTGAAGGTATGGGACTCTCCCAGCTGGTCAATAAACCTACACACTCCGCGGGGCACCAGCTTGATCTAATCTTCTCCTCTCCCCAGCTAGTATTCCTGAGCGACATTCTGCCTATGTGCTGGACCGACCATGCGCTTATTAAATTTCACATAGCCGGCAGCAGGGCCAGCAGACCGTCACTCAGCTCCGGCCCCGATTATTCGTATAGAGACTGGAAAGCTCTGGATAAACTAAGACTGACCGGCCCCGTATTTGAGGTGGAAGACAGTTTTTCCATCGCTCAGTCGGTAGAGGACAACTATCTGTCCCTCTGCACACGGATCTCCAACATCTCCGAACGCCTCGTCCCTCAGAAAAAAGGCAAACCAAAGAGACGAGTACCTGCCCCATGGTTCGATGACTCATTGAGAGCCCTCAAACTAGCCTGCAGACAAGCAGAGAGAAGATGGAGGCAAGGCTATTCTGATACCAACAAAACTCTTTGGAAAGATAACCTCCGGGCGTACAAAACTGCCATTGCCCAAAATAAGGCCAACTACTACTGTTCCACCATTACCAACGCCACCAATAGTTCGAAAAGTATTTTCCAGATACTTAAAAACTTAACCCATCCAGACTGTGTCACTTCAACGCAGCCCCCCACCCAAGCCCTCTGCGATAATCTCGCAGCATTCTTCATCAATAAAATAAACACCATCATTCAAAACCTGAAGACACCCCCCTCTCTGGGAGCCCCCAACACCCAGGGACCCAGCACCAGCTCTCAAAACTTGACGCCTCTAGGCTCCGGCCTGACGGCCAGATTACGGGAATTTCCTCCTATCCCGGTCTCCGAGTTTGAAAGACTGGCGCTCGGAATTACCTCGGGTTCCCCGCTCGACCCCCTGCCTCCAAAAATTTGGAAAAGTTTTGGAACTGAACTTTTCGGCACCATGGGCCAAATATGCAACCAGTCCTTGCACAGTGGTTATGTCGCAACCTCGTGGAAACAGGCGCTTGTCACCCCACTCCTAAAAAAACCCTCCCTGAGCCCAGATTGTCTATCTATCGACCCATCTCCCTACTGCCATTTCCAGCGAAAGTCGCTGAACGATGGGTCAGTTCCTGCCTCTCCAGTCACCTAGAACAGAACAACTTTCTAGACGATCACCAGTTCGGATTCCGTCCTGCCCACGGCACCGAAACAGCGGTCTTGACAGCCATGGAGGACCTTCGCATGCGTGCAGACAGGGGCCAGCCAGTAGCATTGATACTGCTGGACCTGTCTGCCGCATTCGATACGGTCAACCACAGCACGCTGCTGCAGAGACTCGGTGAAGCAGGTGTGGATGGCACAGCGCTGCTCTGGTTTCACTCCTACCTGCGGGACAGGAGACAGGCTGTCTCCCTCCCCCCATTCCAATCCACCTTCGCACCGGTGCCCCAGGGAGTTCCCCAGGGCTCCTCCATCAGCCCCATTCTTTTTAATGTGTACCTCATACCGCTGATCACGTTAATTAAGTCTTTTGGGATAAAAACGATCAACTACGCTGATGACACGCAGCTCATTCTCTCTTGGGAAGGAGAAGATTCCATCCCTTTAACCACCTTCCACGACTGTTTAAGAGAGACGGCTGGGTGGCTCCACAGAAACTCCCTCCAATTCAATTCCTCCAAAACAGAGGTTCTGTTCTGTGCTGGCACCAATATACCCCGCCAGTTTCCGAGTGAATTCTGGCCTCCAGAGACTAGAGACAAACCTCTGCCAGTCTCCTCGGTCCGCAACCTGGGAGCCATGCTCATTAACAAGCTGAGTATGGAAACCCAGGTAGCAAAAACAGTGGGGATCTGTACAGCCCTGCTACGCTCCCTGCGAAAAATCATGCCACTTCTCCCTGCACAAGCCCGGGCGTCGATAGTCAGGTGTACGATACTCAGTCGCCTTGACTATTGTAACGCCCTGCTCCTTGAGTCTCCAGTCACGCTGCTGGACCGACTTCAAAGAATCCAATCTGCCGCCGCCAAGCTGGCTCTTGGCTGGACGAGAAGGTCTTCGGCCACAGCAGCCCTGGCCGAGCTACATTGGCTACCCTTAAAGCAGCGTGTGGCCTTCAAGTCCCTCTGCATTGTCTTTAAGGCTCTGCATGGACTCGGGCCCAGACCCCTGCAAGCTTTGTTTCTGTGGTACACTCCCACCAGAGACTTACGATCATCCTCGGCCTGTCTGGTAAAGGTGCCCAGATTCAACAAAGCCAGAACCGGGGGCAGATCCTTCAGGGTCGCAGCGGCCAAGTTATGGAACAGCTTGCCCATTGACATACGCCAGATCTCACAACTTCTTCCATTTAGGAAACGCATCAAGACCTGGCTATTCCCATAAAATCTGCCCGCCTGCTAGTTACTCCGGTCTCTCCTCAGCAGAGTATTCTCCAGCGCCAGGAAGCCTGCAAGGTATCAGTCGCGCTTTATAAATATTCAAAATAAAAATAATAAAAAAAACAAGTGCAGTTGTTACATTTAAAATGGGGGAAAACAAGGCGCCGCAAGATTGCACCGTACCTGAGGAGTACAGGCCCCCTTGTTCATCGCCATAAGCTGAGATCTGGACCAGGGTCGCCTCTGAGTGGAGTGGGAACTGGCAGCGTAACTGGCCCTAGGCGCGGAACTGGCGCGGACGGGTGCAGACTGGCTTGCCTTTGGCGCGCCCGCTGCACGAGTCCGCTGCGCGTCGTGAAGACCATGGGCTTAAGAAGCCTAGCTCGCCAACCCTTGACTCCACCCACGAACCCGGAAGTGAGGAAGATCCCAGAAAAACGCCCCTGCTACCCTCCACATCAATCAGGCAGCGCCTGCGGTGGAGCGGGGTAGGGGGAACAGGACAGCTGGTAGGCAAAGTGCAAATTTAAAACAGTAGTGCACAACACAGCGTTATTGTGAAATTAGTTGACAAACCTAAATCGTTTGCCTTCAACTTAAAACCTGAACATACAGTCCAGCAGCTAGCGCACAATCACCCCTTGAGGCAGCGCGCGTCCACGATAAATGCAAATACGTTCAAAACTATCAAAAGAGTTAGGAGCGTGTAATAAAACAATTAATAAAAACAAGAATAGGCATAGCCTGACACACAGATTTATAAATGACGATTACCTGCAGCAGGTTTGACATTTCCTATATTCAAGTAACTTCATCAAAGATATCCACATCAAATATGGCAATAGGTGAATCAAGGCTGAAGGCAGTACTAGCATTTGAGAGTGCATAGTGCAATAAATAGATAATTTAATAAAATCAGATTTTTCCTAAAACATGGTCATACATATTGCATATGAAACATTTAGTTAGAATGGTTGCAGGAACTACCTGGCACACACATTTGTATGTGGGTATTACCTGTGTTTATTAGCATAAACTCAAATCTTTCAGGTTTAGTAGAAGAAACTCCTGTCTTTTTAAGTTTAAATTTCGTTTATTGGTTTTCAAGACAAATGAATCCACATACAAACCAACTTGCTCCTTGGTCATCAAAATATAATCTGACAGCAAAGGTATTGCTTTTGGCAAATCATACAACAACAAGAAAAATAAACCTCCCCTCCTCCCTTCTACAGGTCGGTTGAACATTCTTGCATGGTGTATTTTGGGATCGAGTAGAAGATGGTCTCTGGGGAGGGAACCTACTAAGGTGCAGAAGTGCTCAGGGTAGAAGTGTCAGATATTTGGGGCAAGTGAGTTCAGTCAAAAGTGTAAGAAAAGGTTCCCATAGGTCTAGGAAGGAGGCACCCAGGTGTGCCAGAGAGAGAAAGATCTTCTTCTCAACCCCCAATATTCCTCACAATCTATGGAGCCATCCTAATCGGGTCGGGGCTGTCTTAGTGCCCCAGTGGGAAAGTATATTTTGTACGGCTGCCCCTAATGCTAGTGCCATTTGTTTGCCCCTCCGAGATTTAAGTGGGAAGGTGATAGGGTTTGGGAGGCCTAGGAGGACATACATCTGGAGGCGGGGAATTTGAGTATCAAGGTGGGAATCAATATCATCCAGAATCTGCTTCCAATAATCCTCTAGGGAGGGACAATCCCACAGCAGATGAGTGAGAGTACCTGACGAGCCACAGGCTCTCCAACACTGGGGGCTGCTAGAGGGGTCGCCTCTCTGGAGTCGGTGGGGGTCAATTACCAGTAGGTGGCTACAGATGGACTTGCATTCTAAGCACAGACGTGTTCCAACTATAAGCAGGCAGGCACACTAAATCCCTTGTGGCATGTGTCCATTAGTATCTAGATCAGGAACAATACACCCCAGAGGAGAGTCAAATGATCCACAAACATTGCACTAGAACTACTCTAACAAGCACCCACCTAGGTTGTTCAGAAAGGCAGATGACCCCTTGCCCCACCACAACAATTGTGCCATACAAGATAGGAGTATATAGGTGTCCTCCACACCTGAACCACCACTATGTTCCTTTGCTAACACTTCCTTAAAGATACCACACACTCCATCACCAGTGTGGTTCAATAGCAAAATCGGCCAGTGCAGAACCCCGACTAGTGACTCACAGCTGTATACGGGGGGTACAGATCTAGTAGATAACATACACATACTGTGCATGGCAGACAGGAGGGTCCTTCCCCAAGCATGTGGTGCCGACGTTATGAAGGTCATTACTGCAAATGGCCGATGACAAAACCGACATGGCATAAAACTGAAACAATGCTGCAAGCTAACGAAGGAAAGAGTGTGAGAAAACCCCAAAAACGGATCCGAAAAAGCGAAACGACTAGAGGCTGTGGTTTGTCTGATGAAACTGATGGCATGGACCTTCTTCATATGAAACGTGTGTGGTTTCGCATTTCGCCTCGAGGTGGCAGTGTGGTCACGCATTGAGAATGAACTGAGCCAGGACGTAAGCAAAGCACAACATAAGAATCCGTGCAAGGGGGCATATAATCCTCCAGTTAAAACATTGGACTCTCATGAGAGGGGTTGGTTGACAAATCTATCTCTCAGAAGTTACTTTCCTGCCACTAAATGTAACATTTGGGTTAAACATCGTTGTGAAGAGTTAATCAACAGTACTGTTCCAGAGGCCTCTGCTGCTTTCTTCAGAACACTTTCCCCTCACCGGTATAAACATATGGTCCATGCATTATCCAATCAATCAATCAAAGACATTTATAGAGCGCACTACTTGCCCGTAGGGTCTCAAGGCGCTAAGGGGGGGGGGGCGGGTGCCGTTACTGCTCGAACAGCCAGGTCTTGAGCTTCTTCCTGAAGGAGAGGTGGTCTTGGGTCAGGCGCAGGTCGGGAGGGAGGGAGTTCCAGGTCTTGGCGGCCAGGTAGGAGAAGGACCTTCCTCCTGTTGTCGCTCTACGGATGCGTGGGACGGCGGCGAGGGCGTGGCTGGCTGATCGGAGGTGGCGTTTGGGAGCGTAGAAGTTGATTCGGTTGTTGAGGTAGCTCGGGCCTTGATCGTGAAGGTCTTTGTGTGCGTGGGTGAGGAGACGGAAGTGATTCTTTTGTTGACGGGGAGCCAATGCAGGTCTCTCAGGTGTCCGGAGATGTGGCTGTTACGTGGGATGTCGAGGATGAGTCTGGCTGAGGCGTTCTGGATCCGCTGAAGTCTCTTCTGGAGCTTGGCGGTGGTTCCGGCGTAGAGGGCGTTGCCGTAGTCCAGTCGGCTGGTGACGAGGGCCTGGGTGACGGTCTTCCTGGTCTCCGTGGGGATCCACCAGAAGATCTTCCGTAGCATGCGCAGGATGTTGAAGCACGCCGAAGAGACGGCGTTGACTTGCTTGGTCATGGAGAGGGAGGAGTCCAGGATGAAGCCCAGGTTGCGTGCGTGGTTAGTCGGTTTGGGTGCGGTGCCCAGGGCGGGGGGCCACCAGGAGTCGTCCCAGGCGGTGGGCGTGGAGCCCAGGATGAGGACCTCCGTCTTGTCTGAGTTCAGTTTCAGGCGGCTGGTCGTCATCCACTCGGCTACCTCCTTCATCCCTTCGTGCAGGTTGGCTCTGGCGCCGGCGGGGTCGTTGGTCAGGGAGAGGATCAGCTGGGTGTCGTCGGCGTAGGAGATTATGTTGAGGTTGTGTTGGCGTGCGATGGCCACGAGGGGGCTCATGTAGACGTTGAAGAGGGTAGGGCTCAACGAGGATCCTTGAGGGACGCCGCAGATGACTTTGGTGGCTTCTGACTTGTACGGTGGTAGGCGGACTCTCTGTGTTCTTCCGTCGAGGAAGGAGACGATCCATTCCAGCGCCTTCTCCTGGATTCCGACGTTGCTGAGGCGTTGCACTAGGGTGCGGTGGCAGACAGTGTCGAAGGCCGCGGAGAGGTCTAGGAGGATGAGGGCCGCTGTTTCTCCGTTGTCCATCAGGGCTCGAATGTCGTCGGTCGCGGCGATGAGGGCGGTCTCGGTGCTGTGGTTGGCTCGGAAGCCGGACTGCGAGGGGTCGAGGGATCCGTTCGTCTCGAGGAAGGCGGCCAGCTGTTTGTTGACGGTCTTCTCGATGACTTTGGCTGGAAACGGGAGGAGCGAGATTGGGCGGTAATTCTTGAGTTCGGTGGGGTCTGCTGTAGGTTTCTTGAGAAGAGCGCTGAGTTCGGCGTGCTTCCAGCTCTCGGGGAAGGTGGCGGTGTTGAAGGAGGTGTTGATGATGTCCCGCAGGTGGGGTGCGATGACAGCGTCGGCCTTGTTGAAGACGTGGTGAGGGCAGGGGTCGGTCGGAGTTCCGGAGTGGACGGAGTTCATCATGCGAACGGTGTCTTCGGTGCTGATCGGAGGGCGGCGGTGGGCGGCGTAGCTGTGGTCGTGGCGTGCGTCGGTTGGGTGCTGAAGCTGTTGTGTATGTCCGCGATCTTGTTGTGGAAGTAGGAGGCGAGGGAGTTGCAGAGATCTTGCGATGGGGTGATGTCGTTGTTTCCGGCGTTGGGGTTGGAGAGCTCTTTGACGATGTTGAAGAGTTCCTTGCAGTTGTGTGCGTTGTTGTCCAGCCGGTCCTTGAATGCAGTTTTCTTGGCGGCTCGGATCAGTTGGTGGTGCTTCCGGGTGGCGAGTTTGAGGGCGGTCTTGTTGTCCGGTGTGGGTTCCTTTCTCCAGACTTTCTCGAGGGCTCGGCAGTTCTTCTTGGAGCTCTTGAGTTCGTCGGTGAACCATGGGGCTTTCTTGCTGCCGGGTCTGCTGGGCGGGGTCCTCAGAGGGGCGAGTTCGTCCACGCAGTTGCTGATCCACTTCGTGAGGTTGTCGGCGGCCTGGCTGGGGTTCGCTGAGCTGGCAGGAGGGTGCTGGCTCAGGGAAGCGGCGAGCTGGTCGGCTGTGATCTTGTTCCAGCTTCTGCGGGCAACCTGTTGCTGGTGGTGATGGATCGTCGTTCTTTTGAAGGTGAAGTGTACGCAGCTGTGGTCCGTCCAGTGGAGTTCTGTGGCGTGGCTGAAGGCGATGTCTTTGCTGGATGAGAAGACGGCGTCGAGTGTGTGTCAGGCGAGGTGGGTGGGGGCGCTCACCAGTTGCTTCAGTCCAAGGTTGGCGAGGTTGTCGGGCAGGGTGCTGGTGTTGCGGTTGTTGTTGTTCTCCAGGTGGAAGTTGAGGTCCCCCAGGAGGATGTAGTCGGCGGAGGGAAGGGCATGCGGGCTGACTAAGTCGGCGATGTCCTCGCTGAATTGAGTGCGTGGTCCCGGGGGTCAGTAGATCAGGGTGCCTCTGAGGGTGGTCTTCGGGTCGGTGTGGATCTGGAAATGCAGGTGTTCGGAGGTGGTTAGGGTGTTGTCGGTGCTAGTCGTGATTCGGATGGTGTTCCTGTGGATGATGGCGATGCCTCCTCCCATCTGGTTGGCGGTGCGGTCCCTCCGGGTGATCTTGTAGCCCTCTGGGATGGCGATGGCGATGTCGGGCGCTGAAGAGGCGTTCATCCAGGTCTCGGTGATGAAGGCAACGTCCGGGGCTGTGGCGTCTAGGAGGTTCCAGAGTTCGATGGCGTGTCTGTGGACGGAGCGGGTGTTGAGCAGGATGCACTTGAGGTGTTTGCTGCTGGTGTTCGGCTTGGCAGGTGCTGGTGCCGGGCAGGTCCGGATGCAGGTGAACTTGCAGGCGTGGCAGCTGAAGGGTCCGTGGGAGCGTCGTGGGGTGGCTCGGTAGCATCCTGGGAATCGGCCGGAGTTGAGTGCGATGAGGGCGGCGGCGGTGTATGTCAGGCGGGTTGGCCGAGGTCCTCGTGAGCCAGGGGTCCTGGCACTGGGCGCGGTCCAGGCGCGGACGGGCGCAGACGGGCTTACCTTTGGCGCGCCTTCGGCGCACAAACGGCGCACCCGCTGCGCGTGACCGCTGCGCGTTCGCACGGTCGCCATAAATGGCGAAGTGCGCGGGGGGGCGGAGCAGCTGGGAGGCGGGAGCGGGGAGGGTACAGAAGGCAAAAGGGGCGGGGTTAGCGGCGGTGGCGGGAAGCGGGGAGGGAGGACGAACGGCGGCAAAGAACAGGAAGGAAAATACAGTTACAAAAAACAGGCAATACTAAACGACAAAACAATCTAAATACAGCAAAAACAGCAGGGGCAGGTCAGTCGAGCACGGACCACGCCGCTCGGGGGCAGGGGGCGTGGTCACGCAGCGGCAGGCAGCAGCGAGGCAGTCAGGCAGGGAAGGCACACGCAGCAGCTGGTGGCCGTGCGGCGCGGGGGTGTCCTAGTACTATCCAGAGGTGGATTCCATTATTTTACTAGCTGAACCTGTCCACCTGCACGGGAAAGGTGTTAGAATAACGCAGCAGACTCCAGTATGAAGAGAAGCTGGTTATTAGATCAGATCCTCAGGCACCAGCTGGCAACTGACGCTTACCAATATTCTAAGGTGAGCTTAACTCTCAACGTTCTAAGGAGGGGCCATACCAGGGTAGGGGAAAGAGAAGGGATGGAAGATACCATCTATTTGTCGAGTGGCAAAACCTGTAATTTACAGACCTAGATTACAAAACACCTCCCTTTGAATAGGGAAACAAACAATGCATTAAAAAAAACGTGTAAAAATGAACTCTCAATACCCAGAATAAGGGAACAGTATCACATCTCATAATCCTCTTGCCATCGTGGGGGTTGACGTGTCCTGACTTCCTTGGGCTGTCGCATGTTGGAGAATGCGTCGTCCTGAGATTCTTCCCCATTAGGCCTTGGAATACACACTTTAGGTCAATGAGCTATATTGTCCATGCTCCAACTGCTACCATCTTTCAAAACTACAGAATTTTTGTTTACACATTGAATTCTTAGAGGTTTGGAGAACATGGATACTTTGGAATGGCCTACCTGGGGTCTTTTGACAATTACCCATTGGCCAACATCCCAATCCTTCCAGATGGTTCCCCACTTCATGTCGTATTTGGCTTTGTAATTATCTTGATACTGGCCCACTTTCTCCATGACAGCTTCCCTATCTACCCAGACAGGGCTTCCTCCATTTAACTAATTAGGAGTGAGTTTAGAACCTGGATTCCTCCCTTTAAGAGATACAAAAGGTGAAACCCCTAAAATGGCATTGGGAGTAGAATGATCTGACCAAAACATCAGTCTCAAGGCTTCTTCTATGGGTTCCTGTGATGTGAGTTCCAACTGAATAGTGTTCTTTATCACTCTATTGGCCCTCTCCACCAACCCATTAGCCTTTGGGCAATACAAAGGAGTTTTCACATGTGAGATGGCTAAATTCTAAGGTGAGCTTCACTCTCAACATTCTAAGCAGGGGACATACAAGGGTAGGGGAAAGAGGAGGGGTGGAAGGGATGGGCGATACCATCTTTATGACAAGTGGCAAAACCTGTAATTTACAGACATAGATTACAACAAAAGGTAAGGGCCATCTCACAGTTCAGTGACCAAGTAATTGCAGTACCGCATGGTCCGCACGCCGAAGCCAACCACACAGTCACCTATAGGGCAGCTGCTGGTAAGGAGTCCACTAACAGAGGGCGGCACCAGCCATCCCTACAAAAAGGGTGTGCTGATCTGTCACTCTATCTCACAGCACATTTACCTCATCACACAAGCACACATCTTAGAACGTTCTGATAAAATTAGTTGAAATATGCCACCCTTTCACCTTTACAGCTGTGGCCCCAAGGTGGTCCACTTGTCACTTCTCTTTGGAGGAGTATCCAAGCTGTAAAGGTGGCAGCGGTTCATTTATATATTTTACTTGTAAAAGTGTTTTATAAGCCATTGCACATCACTCTAGGTGCTTCAGAGTCCTATGATAAAAACATAGGCAAGATTTACTAACCTTTTGTGTCATGGTTGCACTTCTGTGGCGTAACCATGATGCAAAATGCTAGCTGATATTTACAAAGCAACGCAAGTGGAGATTTGTGCCGCCTTGCGTGGCTTTGTAAAAAAACTTTAACCCGATGCTGCGGCTTGCCCTGGATTGCGTTACATTTTATTCTGGGAGGCGTTCCAGAGGTGGAACATAGGTGCTCCCATGCCTCCACCCATTCATTTCACACAATGCCAGATTTACAAAGGTTTGTAAACCTGGGATTGCATGGAATCGCTCTGCCTCCCAGAGGATGGCGTAACGAGTACAAACATATTTTTTTCTCCTAGTTATTTCCTCTTTCTGTGTGTTCTGCATTCTGCAGCACACATAGAAAGAGAAAATTCCTTGAGGGGTTCTTTTTGTGGTATCCCTTCCTGCACAAGAACAATTCTCAATGTAACGCAGGCAGCCTTGCACTGTGGTGCAAGGGTGCCTGCGTCGCTGCTAGGCTGCCTGAAGTGCGCCTGTGCAAGGAGAGAGCAGAAATGCTCTGTATCTTTGTAAATATGGAGTTCTTCTGTGCCCTCCCTTTCACACAACGCAGTGCAACAACTTTGCTTGCTGCCCTGTTTTACGTGAAAGTTTAGTAAATGTTCCCCGTAGTGAATATCTCAAGCAGAGGGGTCAGGGATTTAGTCACATAAAACCTATATCTAGGCTTCTCCAGTTCCCTCATACGCAGACACAACACAATAAAAACAAGCATTTACAATGCAATAGGTCTCGCTTTAATTAAGTTTGAGCTATTGGCATTGCTAAATATTGCAACACCAATTGCAAAAAAAGTCTATAAATTGTAGGCCAAAAAAAGTGTATTTATTTTTGTAGCAATGGTGGCATGCTGCGCTTTAGACAAATATGTTTAAAAGTAAAGTGCGCCATACTGCAATTGCTACAATAGTTAATTGTAGATGCGTTAACAATTGCTGTGTGCACAGATGGCTGGTGGTGTGTGTGCCTATAGAAATTGTGCACTGATGGCTGTGGTGTGCGTGCCTGGTGGAGGTGTGCACTGCCGGCTGGTGGTGTGTGTGCCTGGTGGAAGCGTGCACTGACAGCTGGCGTTGTGTGTGCCTGGTGGAAGCGTGCACTGACAGCTGGTGTTGTGTGTGGTTGGTGAAAGCGTGCACTGACGGCTGGTGGTGTGTGTGTGTGCCTGGTGAAAGCGTGCACTGACGTCTGGTGGTGTGTGCCTGGTGGAAGCGTGCACTGACGGCTGGTGGTGTTTGTGCCCGGTGAAAGCGTGCACTGATGGTGTCTGTGCCTGGTGAAAGTGTGCACTGACTGTGTGGTTGTGTGTGTGTGTGGTTATATGTGGGGTTGTGTGTTGTGCGTTATTTAATGTCGTCTTTCTAGGCGATGTTACTCAATGGTATAAATATTCTGAATTCATGAGCATAACCTCTGATGTACGAATGATATGTGTTGCATGGCTGTTGTGCGAGTTATGGTTTGTACAGCTTACCATAAATGGTGAATTTCAATGGTTTTTAGGTCTTGTCTTTGGCAATGTAGAGAATTTTTGCTAATAGATATATATATATATATCTATCTCATGGTCATGTGATCAAGGTTCTACGGAGCTGAAACGTTATGGCGGCAGCACTGAAATAAAAAGTTTGGCATCCAAATACCGCGGTCCCTGTCTGTTCCTGCTCGCTGCTGGGAAGTAAGGCTACAGCGTGAGGGAGACGGAGCTCTGCATATATTGCATATAGATATATAGATATATAACCGTCAGCACTTGCACTTTAAAAATGGGTGTATCACCTAATCACCCTGTCATGTGATCAAGGCTCCACAGAGCCAAAACGTTATGGAAACAGCACTGAAATAAATTACTTGCATCAAATTACTGTGGTTCGTGTCCGTATAATGGGGATCACTCACGGAGCCCACTGGGGAAAGACAAGCAGGACCACAAGTACCAGAATGCCCGGAGGCCAACGGGAGGGGCTTTGTTGCAAATAAAATGGTGGTTTCTTGCAATCGTTCTGTGATTGGTTTCCTGTTTGCCAGTGATCAAGGGAGGAATATCCTGAAACGCGTTTGGCAGAGGGGACTGTGTGCGCTGCCCTCCTTTCTGCACATCACGCTTGAATAGTGGAGTACAACCTATCAGTGGGGCATTTCTCTTTTGAAAGAAGGAAGGGACACAGCAGGGCTCTTTTGAACATTTATTGGAGAAAAGTCGGCATGACCGGTTTCGGCGTCAAGCCTTTTTCAAATGCCGCAGTTCGTGAAGGGTGCCTCCGTCAGGTTATTATTGAGCTCCTCCCATTCCGTGATACAAAGGCTCAGCTGCAGCGCATTCTCGTGCCGATGCCACAGAAGCCTCTGCCACGGACTTCTGTTCCCATCGTGCACCATGTTGGAATTCAATGCGCCGCAGGGGTAAGTAACCCACGAATTTGCAGGGAAGAAATGTTCTTCTGTCCCCTACTCCCTAGCCCATGCCATCAGTGTCACGTAGGCTGGAAGCGAAAGACAATGCAGACGCCTCTCAGGAAGTCCCGGACCACCACCAGGCAGCAGCTTCATGTCAACACCGATAGGCAGGCGGACTGTGATATACCGATACCTCGGGGAAAATACAAGTTAGATTCCTAACGTCCTGTAGTTATCACAGCCCAAGCAGGAAGGGTCCTTTCAAAAGTGCCACAGGAATGCACTTGTAATATGCCAGACGTCCTCTCTCGGTTGAAAGAAGGAAGGGACACAGCGGGCTCTTTTGAACATTTATTGGAGAAAAGTCGGCATGACCGGTTTCAGCGTCAAGCCTTTTTCAAATGCCGCAGTTCGTGAAGGGTGCCTCCGTCAGGTTATTATTGAGCTCCTCCCATTCCGTGATACAAAGGCTCAGCTGCAGCGCATTCTCGTGCCGATGCCACAGAAGCCTCTGCCACGGACTTCTGTTCCCATCGTGCACCATGTTGAAATTCAATGCGCCGCAGGGGTAAGTAACCCACGAATTTGCAGGGAATAAATGTTCTTCTGTCCGCTACTCCCTAGCCCATGCCATCAGTGTCACATAGGCTGGAAGCAAAAGACAACGCAGACGCCTCTCGGGAAGTCCTGGACCACCACCACCAGGCAGCAGCTTCTTGTCAACACCGATAGGCAGGCGGACTGTGATATACCGATACTTCGGGAAAATACAAGTTAGATTCCTAACGTCCTGTAGTTATCACAGCCCAAGCAGGAAGGGTCCCTTCAAAAGTGCCACAGGAATGCACTTGTTATATATATATATATATCAAGGCCGTTTTGTGACGGCCGAAACGCGTCATGGCGAGGGAAAAATAAAGCCACATCTTTGAAAATCTACCTTGGTGTTTTGGAGATCTGTTCCGTGGTGATGCGAGGAGACGCATTGCAGGACTTGTATATATATATATATATATATATATATATATATATATATATATATATATATATATATATATATATAATTATTTTTTTTTTTTAATGGCTTAGACCCCACCAATTACTTACCACATGTTAGCTTCAAAGTCACTAATTTCTTTTCTTCTCCTAATCAATGCCTAAAAGTTTCATTTTCTCTTCCTGCGTTTCTGCTTTCCATGTAGGTACCTTCATTGCGGAGTGTCGTTCCACTCACGCTTTTGGAGGTACTTCTTTTTGACCACCTCCACTTGAAAGAGTTTGGTTTGTTTCACGCCTCTTTCTTTTGCCCTTTACTGATATTGTGTTGGGTGTGGTGGCCTTTAAACAGCTAAGTGAGTGCTGGCCTGCTGGGCCCCACAGAACTCGTTTTTCTGGAATGCCTGGAATTTGGCTAAGGTAAAGATAGGTTGGGTCTTCCAACTGGAGTGACAGGAAAAGTGGGTGTAAGAAAGCTCAGAGGGCCTCTGATTGGGCACCTTTGGCAGGTAGTGCAGAGCGCACCTCCCCGCTGGAGGCTGTACTAGGCAAAGATAAGGTGGACATCATCAACTCACCCTGGCTGCCCACTACAGCCCAGGCTTTCGTCTGGCCTCCCAAGGCTGTTTCCCACACCCTGCAAGCTGAGCTAAGAGCCTCGCCATAACTACCTGAACCCAGAGGTGTTCCAGGGCTCAAGGTAACCTGTCTTTTCCCCTGTTTTATTTGGTGACCTGGTTGGGGCTCCGTCTAACATTTATATACTGTGTGAATAAAATGTATCTAATTTTTTATATAAGCCCTTCCCGGACTTGCATTTATTACCCGTGGCCCAGGCACTGGAATCAAACTGAGCATGTTACAAAGCCACAGGCATTGTTAATGGCTGCTGGTAAGCTGCAGCAATGGCGCCAGGCTGCATATTAAAGGATATCAGGGGCCATACGTTTGAGCGAGGCTTCCCCCGAATGTGGCCTGCTTGACCCTCGACCCTTCTTCTGCTGCAGTCGTCCAGCGCCTGAACTCTGAGTCCTGACTGCAGGCACCATCTCTTCACTTACCCCTTCTGCAGAGTCTGCTGAAAACAGGGGCCACGTCTCACGCGGTGTGTGGAGTACGTGGATTGAGGGCAGATGGTTGGGTCTGGCTCAGGTGTTTTAACGCCCCAGTCACGCCAGGCTCCCGTGGAGCAATATTTACAATGCTTGGTAGGCACTAACCCTTCCCTATATCTATCCAATGTCCACGCCCGGTCTCTTGCGCCCCTGACTCAGTCCACTGAGCTTCCGGAACCTCATTGACCAAAATGAGCGTCTGTGGAGTAACAAGCTGGGAGTGCCGAGGCGAGCGGGGCTATCTGCGGCAAGCAGGCAGTCTTCCAGGGTGCATCAGGAGACTGTGCCCCCAAGGCAGGAATCTGCCGCTACTCCTGCATGCAGGTGCAAGGAGCTGTGGCAGTGGGGTTCTCATCATCATAAGGCATACTAGACAACGATTGGCATGCCCTTCGAAGGAAGGTGCTCAAAAAGAGGGCACTGCCGAGTCCGTGCAGCAAGTAACCTGAACCCACCCACTGTGCACTCCGCGAGCCCAGGATTAACTGGGAGGTGTTCGGCAGCCGTCTTCGTAGAGGGGCAGAAGCTTTCACAGTCCCATGGGCTGTGCTTCAGGATGCGCTGCCCCCCCTTGGACACTAGGCCTAAGGTAGTGATGAGTGACAGTCCGAGCCGGGCATGCCTGCATCCCGTCTGCCTGAATTCTTCCCCACCAGGGTCCATGTCCCTTCCGCCAGCAATAGCAGCTTCTCTTCCAAGCATGTCACCCCACCCACCTCTGTGGCTTCGACAGAAACCTAAAAAGAAGACTGAACAGAAGATAATGAGCTGCAGTGCATCCTGTTGTGCGTATGGTGTGTGTATTTTGAAAGTGTGTGATGCCGCTTGCTTTGTGCTCTTCAGCCCTGTTATGTACACAACGATGCGCCATCAGAAAACAAGTGTCACTGAAAAAAAAAGAAAGCACGGCTGTGAGTGGTGCGCACGCCACAGTGAGCCATATGTGTTTTCAATTATCGTGCCCGTGTATGGGCACGATAATTGAAACCACATGGGCTTTGGTGGGCGTAACAGATACCAATAGGCCCTGGGCGGAGCAATGCACCTGTCTTTGGCCTATTGCGTGCTCTGTTATCAAAATACACGCACGCAAAGCCCAATGCCAGAAGAGCAGACAAAAAACACATGCACGAGCGTGAGCGATTCCAGGGTCCATTTCTGAACCCTGCGCAAAAGGACTCGCCCCTGCCCGCGTACTGCTGCGCAGTGCAACACAGGTCGCAAGACCTAAAAAAAAACTTGGTCTAGTTAGTATGAATCCAAGGCCCCTGTAATTATGCTGCATTATCTCAAGTAGGGTCGACTAAATTATGTGGTAAGAAAAGGGAAAAGATGTAGCCTTACGGCTAGAGTGGTCGATCTCAAAGCTGGGGAACCGGGTTCGAGTCTCGGCAGTGACGCTCAACATCCTGTGATTCTGGGCAAATCGCTTAATCTCTGTGCCTAACAAAAATGAATGTGTCCATTTGTAACGAAACTGGTGCTCATTTAAAGCGCTCTGATACCTGATTTCTTTGGTCTAGTTTGCGCTATGTAAAACTCTAAAAAACAAAAAACTGTTTTTATTAAGAACAGAGCTGCAGAACACTATAGTGCATTTGATATTTATTGTGGAGCGGTCGCTGTTGTAGGTAGTTTGAGGGTTGATGGCTTGAGGCCTTCATAGCAGATGCAACATATTGATTATTCTAAAGTTTGAGTGCCCCATTCAAGTAACTGTAGCGTCGAAAACCATGCAATATGAACATGGATATATTCTGGTTTATAGTCAAACAAAAAAACCAAGACATAAGGAATCATTCTATTCACTCTGTTTGACTTACATTTAAGTATTTATGATGCCGGTTTCTTGCTGCAAAAGACACACAAATTGATGGAAGGAATGCAGGACAAATCAAAACATTCACCCCCAGTCAGGAGATCTGGGTTAAATCCATCTTTCTTCTGCTCACCATGCTACCCCAGTTTAGACCTGGCCATATGCAAATCAGTCTTAACCCTGTGCCTCATGGGAACACTCCATCCCGAACTGCCAAGCCAGGTTCTCCCTGGACCGGAAACAAGCATCCTAAAACCGGTTTTGGGGTTTCACCCCATCATCAGCCAGGATAGCTTGAATCCGGTGGCACAGTGAGCCCAGGACCCACGTCTGGGTATACCTGGCACACTTAGGGCAAGAAAGCAAAAGACACACAATTGATAGACGGAATGCAGAATAAATCAAAACATTCACCCCCCGTCAAGAGACCTGGGTTAAATCCATCATTCTTATGCTCACCATGCCACCCCACTTTAGACCTGGACATATAAGTAGTTGGACAAGAGAGGCTACTAGGGAAGGCTGTACCCTGAATGAATGAATGAAGTGGAATTTCTCGGGCGCAACTTAGCCCAAGGGCATCAAGGCGCAAAAAAAGATGGTACAGCTGCTTGTAAGGTGTAGAAATGCCGAGCTACACGTACGCTTCTACAAAGAGCCAGGTTATTAGTTGCTTACGAAAAAGAGAGAGCGATGTTTGCCCTCTTAGCTCCGCGGAAGCGTGTTCCACAATTTTGGAGCAAGCGATGAGAACGACCTCCCACCCCATCTGGCTTTAGCGACTTGGGGGACGGTCAACAGTTTTATATTAGAGGAGCGTAAGGCTCTGCTAGGGGCATGCATGGATAAAAGAGACCTGATGTCTTCAGCACAAAGTCCATGAAGGGCGCCGGTGGGGAGACACATGACCTTAAAATTGACCCTGGACTGCATTGGAAGCCAGTGCAGGTTTTTCCTGGTTAAGGTGGCAGAGACCCGTCTTGGGGCGTCCGTGACAAATCTGGCCATAGCGTTCTGCACAATCTGAAGGCGGTGGACCGACTTTATATTTATGCCTAGGTACCGTGCATTGCAATAGTCCAGCCTTGATGCGACGAGGGCCATCGAAACTCCTTCCTGGATTCAGGAGAGAGGTAGTGGGTGATTTTTCTCAGGATTCTGATAGCGCCACAGCAAGTAGAGACCGTTTTACTAACTTGACTTTCGAACGAAAGCTTGGAGTCTAGCAGCACACCCAGGTTGCGGGTTGATTGAGAAGGCTGAGGGCAGGCTCCGAGTGAGGGAGGCCACCAGTCACCTGACCAGATGTCCTGTTTGGCCCCAAAAATCAGGACCTCTGTTTTCTCACCGTTCAATTTCAGGAAGTTCTGGATCGTCCAACAGGAGACTGGGATGTACCATGTTACAACGCATACCATTACAACTACCTACCGTTACAACGCGACCATTACAACGCATACCATTACAACGCATAGCGCTTTGGGGTGCTGGATAGTGGTTAGTATAATTTACTATTCTAACTCCAGTCCCCGTGGACCCTAGGGAAGGTGTTGGATAGTAAATTATACTTATTCCCTATCCTAGAGCGCCCCCGAGCGTAATGCGTTGTAATGGTATGCGTTGTAAAAGTCGCGTTGTAACAGTAGTGCGATGTAACAAATGCGTTGTAACAGGTGTATACCGGAGACTGCTTCCATACAGTGCGATGCAAGACTATCATTCTAGAAAGATATCAGATCTTTTTGTGTTTATATTTGTGGTGTTTCTACCTGGAGGGATGTGCAAGGTTTATGGGTGACTTTGAAATACTTCCCTGGCCAATTCAAAGGCATCTGGTGAAAGGCAACCTGAACGTTCAGGCTCTAGGTCTGCAGACTTAAGGGTCCTGTATGTGGTGCACCGCACAATTCATACATCGGCATCTGTACAGAAGCGTCTTTTAACCTGCACCCCATGTCGTATGATTGAATTTGCTCCTCTTGAAAGCACACATTAATGGATACAATTTTTTGTTATGAAACAATACTGCTTGGAACACACTCCCACTTTCTTATAGAACAATTCAATTAGTTCTTGGAATCTGGTGGCCACTTAACACTCTTCTTTTCACTGGCCCAGCTCTGTAGGTACTATGGTGTTCCAGTAGTATTAATACAAATATTTTTCCTAGGCCACAGAGCACCTGTCTAAAATCAGGTTACATTCACAGAAAGATAAGTAGCTACCTCAAAATATTTAACAAACAATGCAATTAAAATGTAGAAAACACAATTTAACAAACTATACAATTAAAATGTAGAAAATACAATTTATTATTTTTTGTAAAAAAAGAGAAAGAAACATAACAAAT
This sequence comes from Lissotriton vulgaris, assembly GCF_964263255.1. NCBI lineage: Eukaryota > Metazoa > Chordata > Amphibia > Caudata > Salamandridae > Lissotriton > Lissotriton vulgaris. Next base: position 1,717,729,977 of record NC_141695.1, on the reverse strand, counting down.
ACACAGATAAATACTTAAAAAGGACAGTGTAAAAATTACAACCTTATCCATCTACAACACAATTTATAAAACATATTCGTTTGGTTAAAAAAAAAAAAAAATGTACATAACTAAACATTTTTAACAAAGATGTTTAACAATGTCAATGTGAATGGTGACAATCTCTATGGTGTTCCCCCACTAACCTTTAGTGTCTAGAAGCTTTCAGGTGTTTGAGTGTGTTACAACTGACACATGACAAACTCCATTCTGAATTGAATGGCCAATAATGGGTCCCTCCCTTTGGCACTGAAAACTTGGGTAATTTATTCGGAAGTGATTCTATCAATAGACCTTAAACGTGAATGGATGATTACCCCAGCACCAGGTACGTTCATTGGGCATATCCAAGGTATGCACTAGGTTGTGGGAAGCACAGGAATGCATTTTCACCTCTAATCCAGGATATAGCTTCTTGTGCTTCCAATGGGCTCTAGCTAACCACTCTCTCAAAGTGTTAAGTGATCGGTGTTCATTCATTCCAGATATATTTAACTATGCACCTGGCAGTACGAACTTTAGAGATGACAGACCCCCTGTGAGGCTTGTTGAAGGCTATGGAAAGTTGATCAGTTTTTTAAAATGGTTTAGTTCCATCAAAATAATGAATGAGTGCACGCTTAGCCAGATTATGAAGTGACCTTTCCGGCACAGACTCTTGTTGTGGTAAAAAGATGGGTAGCTCAATAGTTTGGTTCATGCAGAATGATGGTACCTTAGCAGACATTTACGGTTTGTATGAAGCACTACCCAGTCCTTATGAACCTGAATGAATGGTTCAAATAGTCTAAGGGCTTCTAGCTCACTAATTATTTCTGAGGGAGGTGCTTGCAATTAGAAAGGCCACCTTCAAAGATCAAAACTATAAGTCACACAAGTACATTCGCTTGAAAGAATGGCCAGTTAGTCTTGGGAGGATCACATTAAGGTTCCAGACAGGTGTAAGAAGTCTCTTTTGGTAACTTCCCCTCTTTAGACCCCCGCCCCCATGAAAGCTTTAATTTAAGGACCCTACACATTAATGATTGTGGACTACTTTGAAGGTACTTTGCAACTGATATCTAGTGGTTGGTATGGAAGTGTAAGCGAGACCTGCCCTGTGAAGATGTAGAAGGTACGCAACAAGCTCCTGCACAGGGACATTTAATGGATTTAATTGTTTAGAAATATAGTGGTGCATGAACCTTTTCACTTTGCTGCGAAGTAGGCACGAATAGTGGGTTTTCTGGCCTCTCATAAATTAATAATACATTCCTCGGAGAGGTTAAGATAGCCAAACTCTAGCTACTCGGTTACCATATTGTGCTGACCTTGTTGCTGGGTGAGAAGGTCCTGTCTGATTGGAATGTTCTCACTGGGACTGATTAACATCTCTAGGAGCATTGAGTACCAGGACTGTCTTGTCCAAGTTGGCGCTACTAGTATAAGTGTCAGGGACACTTGCCTCATCTTCCTTTATAAGAAGTGGAAAAGTCTAAGCACATATCCCTGAACAGTTAATTCATAGTGCATTGCTCATGGACTCTGGGTGCGGATACCTGTCAATGAATATTTGCCATTTTTGGGAGAAGCAAACAAGTCTGTGGTGGTAGTCTCCAAGTGTTGAAAGCATGTGTGGAGGACTTGCGTGTGGAGTTCCCATTTGTGGACACCTTTGTTAGTGCTGCAGAGCAGATCTGTAAAACTGTTCTCGATTCCTGGAAGTTGCACTGCTAACAGTTATTTTTCTTGTGAGCTGCCTAATGCCCGATCTCCTGTGTCATTTGAGAAAGCTTGGAGGAGGGGGAATGCCACCCTACCCCTGTTTCTGGAGGAAGATCATAGCTGACCAATTGTCTAATTTTTTATTACTTTTCCTGCATAGAAATGGGAGAAAGTACTGAATGCTAGCCTGATGGCCAAAAGCTCCAGGTAGTTGATGAGGCGGCCCTAGTTCTTTGGAGCCCAAGTGGCTTGTATTGTCATCTAATCGACATGAGCTCCCTACCTGGCCATAAATGCATTGGTGGGGTCGTCACCTGTGGAAGGGGTTCTAGGAAGGGCCTGCAGAGTAACAGGTTGTTGCTATCCACCAAAGGGGAGGATGCTTGGCCCTGGTCGTTACCAGCACTGCATTCTCCCAATGCCCTTCCACTTCTGCCCATTGCAGTAAGAGGCGCTCATCCTCTAAAGCTTGGGGTATGCTTGCCCTGTTTCCGCGTTTAGAATGGAACTGAGGAAGGGTTGAATTTGTTGGCATTGAAGATGTTACTTCTGCATTGATGGTGAAAGGTAGGCTGCAAAAGTGAAGGCAATGCTAGGTTGTGTGTACCAAGCATTGTTGTTTGCTGCTGCTTGTTATCAGCTGATCGCCTAAATATGGAAACCCTTGAATGTCATTCCTGCGTAGATGACTGCTACGATCGCCAGACACTTTGTAAACACTCTTGGAGCTGTAGTAACTCCAAAGGGCAAGACCTTGAACTGGTAGTGTTTTCCACTTACTACAAAGCGAAGGTACTGGTAGCCTGCTAGGTGTATAAGGATGTGAGTATGCACTTTTCAGATCCAGCACCAACTTAAAGTTGCCTTGGCACAGCAGCGGGAATTAACTTTTGTATCATCATGTGAAAGCGTTCTTCAGTGCTGAACTTGGTTCAATGGTCGGAGGCCAATGATCAGCTGGAGTGAACCATTCTATTTTTGGGTAGGAGAAAATAAAGGAGTACACCCCTGCACTACGTTGGTGTACAGCAGGGGTCTCCAACCTTTTGCGTAGTGAGAGCTACTTCTGGTCAGTGAAACTCGTTGTGAGCTACTAAACCCCAAGCAACTTGCGCATTTTTCCGACCAACCTCCTTTGCCCAGTTTCATTGACGTTAAGCCTATTTCTTCAGAGCCCATGGGCCCCATACTGTGGTTTGAACACATTATCACTGAAAGAAACAACTTTGCATGTGTGCAAGCATTGGCACAGACCACCAACCAATAAAATCTTCCCACAAAAGGCCCAAAAAACAACTAATATAGAACATCCCGAGTGGCCACATAACACCGTGAAGCAGTTAAGGCCTCACTACTGTGGAGAGGCCGGAGTTGGGAAGACAGAACTGCCTGTGTCCCTGAAGAGCACACAGTGGCCAGTGAGTGCAAAGTGGTGACAAAGCTAAGGATTGTGAGCTGTGTGAGGAGGTAGAGCTGTACAGTTACTGGTTCTTTTGTGTCCTTTGCTGGGAGTGCCTGCGCTTCTTCCTCCAGAAGATGAAGCCGATCTGAACCCAGTACGTGATGGTGGGGGAAGGTCGAAATTACAGGCTGTACCCTTCTCTCTCTCAATGGAGAGGACCAACTGGTCTGATGTAATGCTTTCCCAGTGGTACAGAAAATGCCTTAGCCTTCCTCTGATGGGTGTAGTGTGATGTGGTAACGGAAGGACAGTCACTGTTTTGTAGCAAAGGGGCCCCTGCGGGCCGCCTCAACCTTTCCCACTCCCATTTCCTCTGTAGGCTCCCGTTTTATAGGATTTAGAGACTGTTGGGAGTCCTAAAAGCATTCCTGGTATGGCTGATAGGAGGATCTCAGGTAAAAGGCTTCTCAAAGGGGTCCTGTTGTTAGTAAGGACTACCAGGGTCAGAGTCGACATCCTATGTGTCAAGTGGAGGAAAATGTGGACACAAAGGAGATGGTTGAGGAGGACATGTAGAGGGTGGTGGCAGAAAGTGTTTAGGGCTAGAAGCTGTATATCTAACCCTTTTGGGGCTTGATAGGGTAAGAGGATGGGGCGAGGTTCTTTCTCCAAGGCAATGTGTCTCTTTTTCGATATGGTGATGAGCCCTGGAACCAGACCCTAAGCCAGTATTTTGCCAGGTGACTAAATAGTTTATTTTGTTTTTCATACAGGGCAACTTGAAGCTTTTTGAAGTTTGACCCTTCTCCGCATTGAAGGAGCCTTCTGCTCTGACTTTGGTGTCTGATGTTGGCAGATCTTCGGCGTGGACCTTGGATTTGAGCGGGGTTTGTTGACAGCTTAGAGCAGAGCTCGCAGTGGCTTCAATACGGAGTGAGATTTTTAGGTGCCAAGAGTGCGATGGAGAGGATTGGGGGTTCCTTGACCTGGGGCTTTGCTCACCATCAAAATAACCTTTGGAGTTCGAGAAGTGTCCGCTGGACAAAACAGCACTTGCCTTGCCTTATATTACATACACCACCTGGAAAAAGTGAATAAACAAGCAAGTGCAAACACTTTCATTCCAGCAAGATCAAGAAACAATAAAAGTATCTCCTTTTTTGGCCCCGCTCAACGCATCATACTTGGTATCTAAACCTCAGCCTTACCTCTCAGCAGCGCTGAACCCAAAAACCCGAAGAGAAATTCTATATATGCGACTGCTGGCCCTGCTGATAGCGGAATTTAGCCTGGCGTGGGTGCATAAAAAAACAGGGGGGGCATGCCATCTATGTGCCTATAAACGTGAATCATGGCTGCATCTTCTGTGTTATTGCCCAACCATAGCCAACGTGAGAAGAATTCTATTTAGGGAATTATGCCTGAGCAAAAAAGCAAGTACTTGCCTGGAGGCATCAGCCATATGTTTTAATCAAAAAGAAGCCCACATCGTGGCTCATTGTGGGTGTTTCATACAAAGCGTCAAGGATGCTCTCCAGCCCCACCCTGGGCTCCGACCTGGCCTTCGATAGTCCAAAAGGTGATGCCGGATTACTTAAAATGGAAGCCAGAACGACCCTTAGATAAGACCAGACCAAAGGAACACTCTTGGCTACCCTTTCAAGTCGGAGCACTTAGTATAACAACAGGCTGCTGTCCTTGTTTTGAAGGAATGATTAGAGACTTGAACCTCCAATAAAATATTTCTCATCAGCCGACCCCTTCAAAGTGAACTAAATCGCAACGCACAGACACTTCTCCAGTGACATCATCTCATGGACGGAGCACTGAGGAAGTAGGGGAGATCAGGAGGACAGCAACATAAGGACCTCTGAGGGGCAGCTGGGCAGTTGGGCCCGGTTGCAGAGCGCAATTCTAAATTAAATACGAAGATATGCTCCGAATGAAAGGAATGCAATTATTAACTCTAGAACTTTCGATCCTTTCGCCTGGGCTAATTCTATACTACAGCTACAGCATTTTATGATATACTAACATTTTTATTTTTTATTAACTTTATTACTATATTGCAACAGTTTTAATTAACTTATGCATGAAATAAATGAATTACAAACTGCTGGAGGTGTGGGACCCAAAGGTTTAGGCCTCTTTCAGCTCCACTGTAGGCTCAAAGCCAAACTCCTGTGGGAGGTGGCTGTTTAGGGCTTGAAGCTGACCTGGAGGTTCCACTGATGCGCATGGTGTAACCCTGGTCTTTGATCCAAGCCTGATTCGGTCTATGGCGCTGGGCCGAGGAACTGAACCTCCCATTTGACGTCGGGTCGGGAAAAACCGGGGTTTGGTGTCTTCTTGTTTCTGGCCCTGGGAAATACGTGAAGGGCAGGCCTCTTCCTCCTCGGCGCAGGGGTTCTCTTAATCCCTGAAAATGTTAAGCTTTCCAAATAACTCTCAGCGATGCATCTTGTGATGCATCCACCAACTCTCCCGCCGGTTCCTGAATGTCTTTTTTGCGGCAGAAGGTGGGGCAGGCTTTTCAGGATGTCTCTGCAACTCCAGGGAGAGCCAGAGGTTGCAGACCAAATATTTTATTTTCCACTTAGGACAGAAACCGAATGAGTATCATAACGTGATCCTACTTGCATTGACGAGGAAAGCCTTGGCTGACCACGAAGGAGAAGGCAACCTGACGCCTTGATGCTACAGAGTGCGTCCTGCTTCAGCTGTCAATTACTAAGTTCCATCGGCACAAATGTAAGGCTTCTTGATTCAGTATTGCTGTTTTCTTCGAGGGGTGGAAAAGGGAGTTGCAGAACTTGAGATGAAACTGAGAAATAAACAATAACCCAGTGTGTATTACGCTTTTGCTTCAGAGCAGTGTTCCCGAACATCTATGCAAACACCCAGGCCCAACACTAGATGAGGAATGTGCAGAGCATGTGAATCTACAGCCACACATGCTACACACGCACACATACATAAATAGACTGATTGGAACAGCGGAGTACTAACTGGACTGCAATGCTCCTGTTTAAACCACTTCTAGATAGTAGAGTTGACGGCTCTCCCAATCAGAGATGCTGTCTAAGTCTCATAGGACTCCGCGCTCCAATCGGAGCCTATGAGAGTGCACTGCATCTTTACAAGGCATATTAATAACATTGGTATAGATGCATCAACAATGCCTTTTGCGATTCCTTATTAGCAAAAAATAAGCATTCGCTAATAAGGAATAGCAAAAGGCTATGCATGTAGAAATCTAAAAAAAAAATAGCGATTTCTAAACATTCCTTAATTGCGAGTCGCAAATTGCGAGTCACAATTAAGGAATACCTCCCCATTCATTCCTTTGGGCCTAGAGGCCCATAGGAATGAATGGGAAGACATTCTCAATTTGCGATTCTCAATTAGAGAATCGTAAATTGAGAATGCAATTTCAAGGGTGCCAGGGTGTCAAAAGGACACCCTGTTGCACCCCTGAAATCTGCATATGAGAACATCTTGCACACACACATGCCCCGAGGGCATGTGTGTGTGTAAAATGGAACTTTGAAAAATGCACTTTAGTGCATTTTTCAAAGTTTTTGCAAATTACCATGAAGTTCAACTTCATGGGAATTTTTCTCCCCCTATTAGCGAAATCTGTAATTTTTTTACTTTGATGCATTGCATTTAAGGAATCTCAATTTGAGATTCCTTAGATGTAATCGCAATTTAAGTAATCGCAATTTTGCGATTTCTATATTGCGATTTTTGCATTTGGGATGATGCATCCCAAATGAAAAAATACTGGTCGCAAAGGGGCAGATTCTATGAATCTGCCCCTTTGCGACCGGTTTTTCCTTTGATGCATCTATACCAATATTCCTTACACGATTGCAATAGGAGCCGCCTTCATGAAATAGGCTTTTCTGTTATTCGGTCACCCAGAGCTCCTGCCCTGTTGGACTTCCACACAACCAACCAACCCCAGGCTATTGCAGTCCTGGTGAGACCCTTTTATTATTTGAAGGGTCGAAACGCCTTCAATATGTTTACAAACACAGACTATCTTCTGTATATTTTGTGATGCAATGATTTATTTCCTGTGTCCATTATAATAATGAATATAAACTGTTGTCTTTGGCAAAACCAATACTCCATTGATATTGACAATTTTTCTTCACAGTGTTTCCCTTTTCTCTGGTTTGGTGCTCTTCACACCTGGGGTCTACATATTCTTCTCTGTCTCTTGATGAGAGAAACTTTTCCTCAAAGTTTTGTTTATTCAACATGACTGATAAACAGCACAATACAGTTGGAGATAGTTAAACACAAATAGGACTTCGTTCATTCAAACGCATCTAACGAAGGTTCATTTTCTCTGTATGTGAGGTCCCTATATGAGGTCTCTAAGTGAGAGAAACTTTTTATCACTCACAACTGTTCGTTTTTCCTTGATGAAACTGTTAAAAATATATTTATATCTTGCTAATAAAGCTCGGTTCGGCTGAATCATAGCTGCTCACACAATACTGCCTGTTTTTTAATATCTTTCCTTTTTTCCAATCATTTGTTAAATGTTAATGAAGATGACGGTAACAATATTAGCATTTAAAGATTGATTCTATACAGCCAGACCTGTGCAACTATTATTTTTATTTAGAAATGAGTTCCATGTGAACACTTGTTCCAAGGATATCTTGATAACTATGTTCAAATGGACTTATGGGTTGCTCTTGTTTATGATAAATCATCCGTGGTCACCCAAGCGGCCCAGCGAAGTTAAAAAAAAAAAAAAAACATCAGTACCACCTGATAGCGATGGCAGGTGTCTGGACAGCATTGGAAAGCCCTTCTCCTCGATGTTGGCATTAACAGGACGAGCAGAAAATTTGTTGACAGTACTTGGAAAATGTGACTGACAAATATGATTTGACATGGCACCATATATACATTGTCTGCCAGTTGATGCGGAAGCTAAAAAGTTTTCGCTAGAAGGAGAGTGTGCCTCTTCACAAATCATTGACTGCGCCATGGACATTGCGTCCACAGGTTTTCAACAGCTAGCAGGAGCAGTAGTCCTATGGAGGCTGAGGTGGTTGAAAGTCACTGCTTTTATTCCAGAGGTGCAAAGCAAAATATCCGACTTTCCATGTGATGGGGAAGCTCTCTTCAGTAAGTAAGTTGATGAGGCCCTCCAATCCATAAAAACAGATACAGATACCACTAGATCTTTGGGTACTCTGTAATACAGAAAACTTCCTTTTCGTGGTATATGGGGAAGAGAGCAATTTTCATACAACCATGTATCAACCTGGGTCGCAACAGTTTTGCCCACAATACCAACACAGACAACCTCCTCAAGCAGCCTATACAAGACACACCCATAGACGAAAGCTGGGTCCACTTGGCAAGGACAGAGAAAGATGTCCACGACGGACTACAGGCACCAGCTACAATTCCATCTCCTCTAGCATGTCTCTGGGGTGAAATATCCAATCAGCTCTCTGAATGGAAGAAAATAACAACAAACCAATGGGTAATGGATTTGAGTACATTTGGTCATACACTGAAATTCATTCAAAAACTACCTCCAACTCTACCCAAGAAGTCCCCTCCAGAACATCTGCATCTTCTCAGGTTAGAAGTCCAGACCATGCTCAGCAAAGGGGCCATAGAACGAGTACTTGGAAACTAGATAGAAAAGGTTTCTACTCCTGTTTCCTTTTGGTCAGGAAGAAGTCGGGGAATGGAGACCCATCCTGGATTGAATAAAATTAGACAAATATCTCAGGAAATAGGCATTTTGCGTGGATACAATTCAATATATTCTACAGCTTCTGAACCAGCGAGATTATATGACAACATTAGAAATCCAAGATGCCTATTTTCATGTCTCAATTCATTCATGCCATTGTAAATTGTAAAGTTCACAGTAGACAGCAGCCGTTATCAGTTCAAAGTTCCCCCATTTGGCCTGAAGTCAGCCCCCCGCATTTTCACAAAGTGCTTGCCTTACTTCGTACGCGGACGCTTCACTCGTCCCTGACCCGACTGCAGCACAGAGGTTTTGTCGACCGCGCTCTTGGACTCTAGAATCTGGAACTTAACAGCTTCCATGTACTCTCTTTACTAGAGCACTACCCTCAAACTAATGACCATTGTCCTGATGATGACCTGCAATCATTCAGGTTGTAACGCCATCGACTATCCAGCCAAGAACTCAGGTGCTACTGTGGTCAATCTATTTATCTGACTGTTTTGTACATAAACACTGTATATAACTTGCAAATTTTGACCGCCTGAGTCTTACCTATTATCGCCATTCACACAGTTTTCCGCAACCTTATGCCACTTTCACTAGCACGCCCAGTGTTCACTTTGTGTGTTATGGTCATTGTATAATCATGTACTGTAGTACTTCTTAACTACTTACGGAATCATAGTTTATTTCACTCGACCCCACCCGTACGTTGTGGTCTCCCTTTCTTTTGTTACCCTTCCCAATTGTGATTTAATTCACCGTTTTGAATTGTTCTACTTCAAATAATCTCCAATTGAGACATTGTTTTTGTTGCAAACTGCACCCTGTCTCACCTGGGTTCACTGGCCTTACTCCTGTTATTTGTTACTTTTGCTCCAGTAGCGACATTCCTAAAATAGGAAAAACACCAAGTATTTCTATACCTCTGCGACTGGTTGGCCAAGGCACCTTCCCATCAGTCTGCACAGAGGTCAACCAAGGCATGCTTACGCCTTTTCAACAAACTAGGCCTTATGTTGAACCCACAAAAATCAGCCCTTCCGCTGTCCGCAAGAATAACATTCCTGCGGGCTACACTGGATACAGTGCAAAACAAGGCATACTCAACTCCAGAAAGACAAACAAGATTGCTGCACTTGGCCCGTTTAGTGCAAGGAAAAAAAGTCCCTTTCAGTTTGCCTATTCAAATCCCCGCTAGGGAGTATGTCCTTATGAATTCCTTTGGTACCCATCTGCCGCCTCCAGATGCAGGCATTGCAGAAGGAATTGGACAGAAAATGGATCCAAATGCAAGGATTTTTCGATTATATAGTTTGTGTCACCCAGGGAATACGTACAACAGTTTCCTGGTGGGTTCAAGAGGCGAATCTATTCACAGGCCTAACATTCATACCCCACGTTGGTAATCACAACATGTGTTTCTTTAGAGGATTTAGGATCTCATCTCCAAGATTTGCAGGTCAGCGGCAAATGGGAACCATCTCAGTTACTTCTAAATATCAATCTTCTGGAACACAAGGCAGTGCCAGAATACAAAGGTCTGCAGTGCTCATCCACACAGACAACACCAAATCCATGCACTATATCAACATGCAAGGGGGCACAAGATCCCAAGCGCTCTTCCTAGAGGCATAGGAGTGGTCAATCAGTCACCAGATAAACCTGAAAGCAAATCATGTGCCGGGGGAAGCAAAATATCATAGCATACACGCTAAGCAGAATGAAAAAAAAACTGCCGCGATTGGTGGATCAATCAGGAGGTCCTAGAGGAAATATTCCATTAATGGAGCATGTCACATCTAGATCTGTTTGCAACCTCCTAAAATAGGCAATGCTGATTCTACGCAAGCTGGCATCCACAACCAGGGTTGTGGGAGAATGCATTTTCAATCACATGATCAAGAATCTTTGCATATGCTTTTCCTCCACCTCCTTTCTTCGCAAGGATTCTCAGAAGGATGAAGGCGGAGCCCTGCAGGAAAATTCTAACAGCTCCATGATGACCAAGGCAACATTGGGTCACAGCACAGAGCTTTCCTATCAGAGACAGAACATCCAACTGCAACCACTTCCATCTCTGCTCACAATGAACGAAGGCCAAGTACTTCATCCGTATTCAAGATCCTTACACGTGTCAGCTTGGCTACTGAATTCAATGAATTTGCGTACCTGAATATCCCAGGAAAATTCTAGCCAGAGCTAGCTCAGACAATAAGAACAAGACTTAGTCTTAAATGGATATGGTTTGGCATTTGGTGCCATCGGTCAAGTATATACCCAGTTTCAACTACACCAGAAGAGATTCTTCTGTACTTGCTCCATCTGGCACAGTCCGGTCTGGCCCGTGCCTTTATTAAGGTTCACTGCAGCCATATCTCGCTTCAGAAGATCATGGACATCACTATTGTTATGGTCTAGCAGGCTCATCAAACAGTTTTCTTGAAAGTCTGTTTAGAGTTTATCCGCCAGTGAAACGTCCTGCTCTGCTATGGCAATCAAATACAGTACTCTCACAATTAATGAAGAGCCGATTTGAGCCTATACACAAAGCGGACTTGGATATCTTGGAAAGTGGCATTCCTGCTGGCACTGACATCAGCAAGACGAGTAGGTGAAATTCAAGCATTCACCATTTAAGAACCTGCATACAAATCCAAAATTAATTCTATAGGTTCCATTGGACTTTAATTTAGAGTCCTAAAGACATTCTTCCCGGTTTCAAAACATGTAGCAGAAAGGACATTACATTACTCCAGTATTGGAACCTTCATAGACTCGCATGCTTGAATCATTCCCCGTTGTTGAGATGGGAGACCCTGGTACATCAAAATAGCAATGCTAAACAAATACAAAGCAGAAACCAGGCCTAGTCCATTTCAATTTTGTAACCTATGTCTCTCGTTATGTAAAAGAGACCAAAAGTAATTCTTGAACCAATCAAGACCCTTCTTCCCCTAGAACACTTCTGAGAGAATCTTAGACCCTTAGATTTTCTAGCACTCTTTTTGCTAGGGAGTCTCGTTTTTTCTTTTTTTTGTGAATTTAGATGCAGTTCTTGCCTTCATTTCAGCATTCTACTTAGTGAATTTAGATAGTTCTTGCCTTCATTTCAACATTCTACCACTACAGGATCCATCTTCAGTGTGGTTTGTCAACATTCTGGCATAATTATGTCAGATAAGGAGAAATGGGGTTTCTTTAGAGCCTGTGCTACCTGCTCTAAGAAAAGGCTTCATACAGATGACCTTCATGAAAAATGCATTTATTGCCTTTATTCCATCTATAAAGCAAAGGAATACAAGGTATGTCATACCTTTTCTAATAAAACTCTAAAGGATCGTGAGGGGCGCCTTCTTACATGGCTTCAGAAACTCAAAGCCAGAAAAGAGGTGATTTCAAGTGAGGACAGTGATGAGGCATCCTCTTCTTCATCCAGGAGGTCCCATAAGAGGGAAGATCTCCTCACGCCCATACATCTGGTGAGCATCCAGGAAAGTCCCTTAAAAAGTCCTCCTGGGCGCAGTCCCTCAAAATCTCCTCACAAAGATGAAAAGGAGAGGAAGGGACAATCTTCGGGGGACAAGCAACCAAAAAAGGAGAGGTCTGAGCCGCCTAATACACCCCCTCATCAGGCACCCCTTCAAAAAGCCTTCTTCAGTGCCTCCTGAAGAAAAGCCATCGACGAAAACTCCATCCTCGATGGTACCGCTGACGAAGAAACCATCTCTGTCGTCGACTAGGGAGGAGGTGCGCCTGTCGTCAAAGAAAGAGTCGGCATCGACAGTGGCGTTGGTGACTCCGTCATCAAAGACTTTGTCACCATCGAGGAAGATGTCGACACTGATATCGTCAATGACTACGACGACGACGAAGACGTCCACGGCGATGGCAATGTCGACGACGACAATGACCTCTACTGCGGTTATACCATAGCCAATGGTTTCCAAGTCTCCGCCAACAGCCTCTACTTCGACTATGGTTTTGTCGGTGATCTCGTCGGCGATCTCGTCGATGGGCCCGTTGACGAGTGAAAAAACACCGGAAAAGACAGAGAAAGCTAGAACAAGAAGAATTACACAGAAATTACCTCATCCAGCAAAGTTACACCTCTTTTGCCTTCTCACCTGTTGGAAGAGCAGGATTCTGAGGAAGAGGATGATGGGCCCTTTGGCTGCGCAAGTAGCCCGTCCCAGCTGCATGTTAAGTGTCAAGAGGATGATTTTGAGGAGGACTATGGGGAAGATCAAGACTGTATTCCTCAGCAACAGTACAATCAGGATTATCAGGAGGACGTAGTTTGCATGCCTTCATCTTTGTTAACGTACCCTCAATTCATGTTGGCTGACTACAGGAAGATATTTCCCCCAACACTTGTACCTCAGGAAATACCGTCATTAGTTTCTCGTCCATGTTCAATCCCATCTACTTCAAAGAGGGTTCAAACTATACTGGCGGAACCTCTGCAGAAATTACCTCCATTAGTCCCTCAACAGGATCCATGTACTACGAATGATGACCAGGAAGAGGGAAAGCTTAGAGATCCACATAGAGAGTGGGGCGACTACCTAATTCCCACTTAGTCTTCTCCTTCTCCCGTGCCCGTTGATTCACCACCAAAACATATTGGTGGCTTTCATAACTTGTTAGAAAGAGCAGCCAAGAGGTTTGATCTGCCAATGCCAGCTACCCAAACGGACTGTTTTTATATGATTTTAAAGAGCCCTTTAGGAAATCAGCGAGGGCTATCCCCATTATAGGTCATGTATGGGAGGAAAGACTCACGGTCATGACGACACCAGCAACAGTGACACCAGTGCTATCCAGGTTGGAAAAGAAATACAAGACCCCAGAGGATGCTCCAGCCTGTTTGGTGGGCCATCCCAAACCGAATTGGGTGATCTCTCAGGCAACCCAGCGAAAATCCCAAAAATCATCTATACCCATTACCATGCCTCTCGATAGGGAAGGCAGGCACCTGGATAATGCCGGTAAGCGCTTTTCATCAATGTCAGCTATGCTGGTCAGAGCAGCTAATACCCTTGGCATACCGGGTAGATACAATAGACAAATGTGGTGTAACCTGGCTCTGTATATGGATCAGCTTCCTGAAGAGAGCAAACCAGAAGTTAAGAAAATCCTCCTGGGGGGCGAGAGAGCATCTGCAGAGGTTATAGATTGTGTGATGGATATCGCAACTACAGCAATCAGATCGCGGGGGGGGCAGCAGTGTTACGCCATCAAGGATGCCTCCGAGCTACTTCGTTTAGACCGGAAGTCCAAAATAAGCTGCCCCCCCGCGATAGACCTTGCATTCGATGGAGAAGCTTTATTTGGAAAGCACATCGATGATGCACTACAAGATATTAAGAAAGATTCAGACACAGCGAAGGCTTTAGGGACGCTTCAGTATTGGAAAGTGCCCTTTAGAGGTAGGGGTCTTCCTTCCTACAAGGGAGGATATCAGCAGTATGGGTACCCTCTATACGCTACATCTTCTCAGCCTTATCGACAACAGTATGTTCAACGATGGCCACAGTCAGGGGCGTATTCTAAATCTGTTCCCAGAGGACGAGAAGGACGTCAAGGAAAAGATACCTCATGACCTCAATTACGAACTTCATGCTCCGGCTATTTTTATTCCCACCTATGCACAAATTTCCAGGGGGGGCACATTTCTTTGCACCTTCACCAGTGGCAAAAAATAACCACAGACCGATGGGTCCTCAATTCAAAACAATTTGGCCATAGATTGGAGTTTCTGCATGTCCCACCTTGTACTCCTCCAGAACGGCAAGAGGTAAAGCCCCTACATCTCATGCAATTGGAAATTCTTGCAGTGCTCCAAAAAGGAGCAAAAAAACGGTGCCCAACTCCTAGAGAGGTAAGGGATTCTATTCCTGTTTCTTTCTGGTATGCAAGAACTTAACGGCAATGGCGTTCGATCCTGGATTTAAGAGCTCTAAACACTGATCTCAAAAAGCAGTCCTTTCGCATGGTCTCTCTTCAGGTCATTTTATTACTTCTAAACCCAGGGGATCATATGACCACCTTAGACTTATAGGATGCTTATTTTTCACATCCCCATCCATCCCTTCCACAGGTAGTACCTTCGATTTACTGTAGCCGGAAGCCATTACCAGTTCACAGTACTGCCATTTGGCCTCAAATCGGCCCTTAGAATTTTCACCAAATGTCTGGCTCCAGTAGCAGCCTTTTTAAGGCAGCAAAGACATCAGGTGTTTCCTTAACTGGACGATAGGCTAATCAAAGCACCTTCACACGCAGCTGTCCAGTCGCCCACAGTGGCATGCACAAGACTGTTTGCTGAGTTGGGTCTGACTCTGAACAAAGAAAAGTCATCTCTACACCCTTCCACAAACCTCACCTTCTTAGGAGCAATTTTGGACACCACAATGAACAAGGCGTTTCCCTCTCTCTCTCTCTCTAGACCAGCGAAACAAATTTCATTGGCCTGATCATTAGCAAAAAGAAAGTCACTTTCAGTTCGCCGTTACAAGCCACTCCTGGAAGCAATGTCATCTTGCATCCCTCTCATTCCCTTCTGCCATTTAAGAATGCGTCCATTGCAGAAAATGCTGGATTGGCAATGGCGTCAAGAAGTAGGTTCCTTTGAGAATGTCATTACAGTCACGCCAGGAATGATCCACCCTTGTCTTGGTGGACCTGACGTCAAAATATTTCCATCTGTCTTTCTTTTCTCATCATGTCTGCTCCACATGTGATAACCACCGATGCCTCCCTGGAAGGACGGGGAGCCTTCATGCAAGACCTCCAGGACAGTGGACATTGGCAGTATCAAGACTTGCAGGCTTTTCAGCCGAAGATAAAGAACTTGACTGTGCTGATCAGGACAGACAACACAACGGCAATGCATTATCTCAACAAGCAGGCGGCACAAGATCCTTTCCCCTATCTCAAGAGGCCCAGTGCATCTGGAAATGGGCTTTACAGAACGGAATTTCTCTGAAGCAGAACACCTTCCGGGGATCAAAATGTCACAGCAGACACATTAAGCAGGCTCAAGTCTGCCTGCCACGAGTGAGGAAATCCATCAGAAAATCCTAGACAGCATCTTTCTGAAATGGGGCAGGCCAACAGTGGACCTCTTTGCAACAGCACAGAACAAGAAAAGCTGGTACTTCTCCAGTTGGCACCACCAACCAGGATCCTCAGGGAATGCATTTTAGATGACATGGTCAGGCATCTTTGCCTATTCTTTTCTGCCGATTCCCTTCCTGCCGCGGCTGCTCATGAAGATCAAGACAGAGCCCTGTAGGATGATCCTAATAGTCCCATCGTGGCCCCAACAACATTGGTTCACAGAACTTCTTCTTTCGGAGACACAACCTATTCTCCTACATCCCATTCCATCTCTTCTGACTATGTCGCAGGGACAAGTGCTACATTCGAATCCCAAATCGCTTCGATTAGCGGCATGGTTCCTGAACACTGTGAATTTCAACATCTAACAAGCATTGGAAATGCAATAGGGCTCGCATTAGGAAAGTTTGAGCTATTGGTGTTATAAATGAATTTTTTTTTATTTATGTGTTATTTTTTAAAATAGCTAAATTAATAACTTTGTAATTTACAATGCCAATAGTTATAACTTTCGCAAACACCTATAGCATTTGTAATGCAACATGTTTTGTATTTACGTGACTTAGATGTATTGATATTACAAATAACAATGGCTTTTAATTTTTTTAAATAATTAATACTTAAATAATTTATTTAATTTGTAATGGCAATAGCTTAAACTTTTGTAAATAACTTTTGTGAAGATTATGTTCAGTGTTTTTTATTGTGACGAAAATCCAAGAAGAGAAATGAAATATTAACTTCTTTTTGTGATTTGTAATAAACACGAAAGTTTGAAAACAGCTTGAAACATTGAAAGAACACATTTGAACCAATGATGCTGTAGTGGTGCTGAGTGATGCTGTGGTGGTGCTGAGTGATGCTGTGGTGGTGCTGAGTGATGCTGTGGTTGCGCTGAGTGATGCTGTGGTTGCGCTGAGTGATGTGTGAATCGGTGGAGCTTAGTGGGTGCATCGGTGGAGCTGTGTGGTGGGTGCATTGGTGGAGCTTAGTTGGAGCATCGGTGGAGCTGTGTGGTGGGTGCATCGGTGGAGCTGTGTGGTGGGTGCCTCGGCGGAGCTGTGCGGTGGGTGCCTCGGCGGAGCTGTGCGGTGGGTGCCTCGGTGGAGCTGGGTGGTGGGTGCATCTGTGGAGCTGTGTGGTGGGTGCATCGGTGGAGCTGTGTGGTGGGTGCATCGGTGGAGCTGTGTGGTGGGTGCATCGGTGGAGCTGTGTGGTGGGTGCTTCGGTGGAGCTGTGTGGTGGGTGCCTCGGTGGAGCTGTGTGGTGGGTGCCTCGGTGGAGCTGTGTGGTAGGTGCCTCAGTGCAGCTGTGTGGTGGGTGCCTCGGTGGAGCTGTGTGGTGAGTGCCTCGGTGGAGCTGTGTGGTGGGTGCATCGGTGGAGCTGTGTGGTGGGTGCATCAGTAGAGCTGTATGGTGGGTGCCTCGGTGTCCTGGTATCTGACTACAGAGTTTGTTACGGTGCATCGGTGGAGCTGTGTGGTGGGTCGTTCGGTGGAGCTGTGTGGTGGGTGCATCAGTGGAGCTGTGTGGTGGGTGCATCGGTGGAGCTGTGTGGTGGGTGCATCAGTGGAGCTGTGTGGTGGGTGCATCGGTAGAGCTGTGTAGGTGGAGCTGTGTGGTGGGTGCATCGGTAGAGCTGTGTAGGTGGAGCTGTGTGGTGGGTGCATCGGTGGAGCTGTGTGGTGGCTGCATCGGTGGAGCTGTGTGGTGGGTGCCTCCGTGGAGCTGTATGGTGGGTGCCTCCGTGGAGCTGTGTGGTGGGTGCATCGGTGGAGCTGTGTGGTGGGTGCATCAGTGGAACTGGGTGGTGGGTGCATCTGTGGAGCTGGGTGGTGGGTGCATCTGTGGAGCTGTGTGTTGGGTGCCTCCGTGGAGCTGTGTGGTGGCTGCATCAGTGGAGCTGTGTGGTGGCTGCATCAGTGGAGCTGTATGGTGGGTGCCTCAGTGGAGCTGTATGGTGGGTGCCTCGGTGGAGCTGTGTGGTGGGTGCATCGGTGGAGCTGTGTCGGTGGAGCTGTGTGGTGGGTGCATTGGTGGAGCTGTGTCGTGGGTGCCTTGGTGGAGCTGTATGGTGGGTGCCTCGGTGGAGCTGTATGGTGGTGCCTCGGTGGAGCTGTATGGTGGGTGCCTCGGTGGAGCTGTGTGGTGGGTGCATCGGTGGAGCTGTGTGGTGGGTGCCTCGGTGGAGCTGTGTGGTGGGTGTGTCGGTGGAGCTGTGTGGTGGGTGCCTTGTTGGAGCTGTGTGGTGGGTGCCTTGGTGGAGCTGTGTGGTGGGTGCATCGGTGGAGCTGTGTGGTGGGTGCATCAGTGGAGCTGTGTAGGTGGAGCTGTGTGGTGGGTGCATCGGTGGAGCTGTGTGGTGGGTGCATCGGTGGAGCTGTGTGGTGGGTGCATCAGTGGAGCTGTATGGTGGGTGCCTCGGTGTCCTGGTGTCTGACTACAGAGTTCGTTATGGTGCATCGGTGGAGCTGTGTGGTGGGTCGTTCGGTGGAGCTGTGTGGTGGGTGCATCAGTGGAGCTGTGTGGTGGGTGCATCGGTAGAGCTGTGTAGGTGGAGCTGTGTGGTGGGTGCATCGGTGGAGCTGTGTGGTGGGTGCATCGGTGGAGCTGTGTGGTGGCTGCATCGGTGGAGCTGTGTGGTGGCTGCATCGGTGGAGCTGCATGGTGGGTGCCTCGGTGGAGCTGTGTGGTGGGTGCATCGGTGGAACTGGGTGGTGGGTGCATCGGTGGAGCTGGGTGGTGGGTGCATCTGTGGAGCTGTGTGGTGGGTGCATCTGTGGAGCTGTGTGTTGGGTGCCTCGGTGGAGCTGTGTGGTGGGTGCATCGGTGGAGCTGTGTGGTGGCTGCATCAGTGGAGCTGTATGGTGGGTGCCTCAGTGGAGCTGTATGGTGGGTGCCTCGGTGGAGCTGTATGGTGGGTGCATCGGTGGAGCTGTGTCGGTGGAGCTGTGTGGTGGGTGCATCGGTGGAGCTGTGTGGTGGGTGCCTTGGAGCTGTATGGTGGGTGCCTTGGAGGAGCTGTATGGTGGGTGCCTCGGTGGAGCTGTATGGTGGGTGCCTCGGTGGAGCTGTGTGGTGGGTGCCTCGGTGGAGCTGTGTGGTGGGTGCCTCGGTGGAGCTGTGTGGTGGGTGCCTCGGTGGAGCTGTGTGGTGGGTGCCTCGGTGGAGCTGTGTGGTGGGTGCATCGGTGGAGCTGTGTGGTGGGTGCCTTGTTGGAGCTGTATGGTGGGTGCCTTGTTGGAGCTGTATGGTGGGTGCCTCGGTGGAGCTGTGTGGTGGGTGCATCGGTGGAGCTGTGTGGTGGGTGCATCGGTGGAGCTGTGTCGGTGGAGCTGTGTGGTGGGCGCATCGGTGGAGCTGTGTGGTGGGTGCATCAGTGGAGCTGTATGGTGGGTGCCTCGGTGTCCTGGTATCTGACTACAGAGTTCGTTACGGTGCATTGGTGGAGCTGTGTGGTGGGTCGTTCGGTGGAGCTGTTTGGTGGGTGCTTCGGTGGAGCTGTTTGGTGGGTGCTTCGGTGGAGCTGTGTGGTGGGTGCCTCGGTGGAGCTGTGAGGTGGGTGCATCGGTGGAGCTGTGTGGTGGGTGCATCAGTGGAGCTGTGTAGGTGGAGCTGTGTGGTGGGTGCATCGGTGGAGCTGTGTGGTGGGTGCATCGGTGGAGCTGTGTCGGTGGAGCTGTGTGGTGGGTGCATCGGTGGAGCTGTGTGGTGGGTGCATCGGTGGAGCTGGGTGGTGGGTGCATCGGTGGAGCTGGGTGGTGGGTGCATCGGTGGAGCTGTGTGGTGGGTGCATCGGTGGAGCTATGTGGTGGGTGCATCAGTGGAGCTGTGTGGTGGGTCGTTCGGTGATTTGGTGGTTACCTGTAATGCAAACTTGAACTGACGGTATTATTAATCCAAATAGCTACCAATCTGGCCATAGTGAATGGTGGTATACTGGAACCTTGCCAGAATGTAGGGTGTGGAATATGCACCTAAGCTCAAAATATATGTTGCAAAGACAACTGCTGTAACATTAGATGTGGTGGGACACTCCCAAAACAGAGAAAAGGTTTTTGCTCCGAATGTTGGCATCACCTCAATCAAGCTCAAATTGTGTTGTCTAGCAGGAGGCTGGGGTCCACTTCCTGGACGACAGGATCAAATGTGCACCCCAAAGATTATGATTTTCAGTTTGGTATAAATCACAGTCCAAACTTACCACAACGTCCTTGGTGAAATGCCAAACACGGAAACTGCTTGTGGCATTCCTTGGATAAAATACGTATAGATGTAATTTGTAAAGATGGGGCATGACGTAGTATGCAGCCATCTAAAAAAATATCTTCTTACACAAGAAGTAATTTGAAGACATGCTTTACTCCCTTGCCTAATAGGAACAGGCACTTAATCAGCTACAAAAACCAAGACGGCGGACATTACCGTTAAAAGCTGGATAAGAAGGCAGCCATATTTGCACCGCGTCTTTAGAAGAAAAGGTTTATTGCTCCTATTTAGAGTGTACCTAGTAATAGAAATGCTACGTTTTCCCAAGGACAGTGCTGAAGTGAAAAGCGGACTTCTGTGCCCATGTAATGTGGCCTCTGTACAGACATGCATGCATGTTTTTTCTGTGCTTTCTTGAAAGGACCTTGGAGCACGTTTATTAATTAGGTCATATTACGAACAGTGGGTCACTTAATTTATGCGAGCCTTTATAATAAACATACTGGTGCAGAGAAACATAAAATGTAAACGCTCGGCAGGAAAGGCTTGCAGCCGCGAAATGAAAGTTTAAAAAACGCGGCCGCGAAATGAAAGCCTTTGATGCAGCAGGGGGGCGGAGCGGATACCTTTGAAGAGCTGCTGCTGGCGGCACCACTGCTAGGGAACAGATGGCTGGCTTTGATGTGCACGCGCTTTTTAGGTCAATGCGCATGCGCATTGACCTAAAAAGCGCACGGGCACATCATCAAATCGCCAGTTTAGTTGAACTCTGGTTAGGCTGCTATATGGCTCGACCTCTGAATGCGCAAGCGCATTGCAGAGGTCGAGCCCTAAAAATCCCTTCTCCGTGCAGGGATGCTCTTTCTAATGCCCGGGCACAGAGGGCCCGATTCACAGAACTAACTAAAGACAAAATCCTAAACTTACTACCATTTACTCATTTTGGTATTCACAGAAGGCACTTACTATTAATGAGTAAGTGCCTTCTGCGAATACCAAAATGAGTAAGTGCCTTATGGGACTACCCCAATGGTAGTAAGTTTAGGATTTTGTCTTGTTAGTTCTGTGTATCGGGCCCAGAGTACGAATAAGACGTACATGATGAAATGGAAAAGTTTCTGTATATGGTGCCAAGATTCAAATGTTCATCCTCTAACATCCTCATCTCATGAGATCCATGCTTACATTCCGCTATTGGCTAAATCTGGATTAGCACATACATCAATTAAAGTCCATCTAGCTGCTATATCTCGCTTTTAATAGGACATCCTCAGGACCATCGTTGTGGTCAGAAAGAATCATTAAGCAGTTCATGAGAGGCCTATTCTGTTCTTTTTCTCTGGTTAAGCCTCCACCACCTCTCTGGCATCTTAATATAGTATTGTCACAACTCATGAAACATCCCTTTAAACCCATTCATAAGCAGACTTTAAGTTCCTTTCCTGGAATGTGGCTCTTCTTCTGGCGCTGACATCTGCCAGGAGAGTTGAACAGATTCAGGCCCTGACCATACATGAACTGTTTCTACAGTTAAAGAGAATCAAGTAGTCCTTCGTACTAATCCCAAGTTTATCCCTAAAGTGTCATCTGGCTTTCATTTGAGTGAACCTCTTATCCTTAAAACATTCTTTCCTCTACCAACAACTGCAGCTGAACGGGCTCTTAATTCACTGGATATTCAGCGTGGTCTAAAATTTTATCATCTAAGAACAAAGGCTTTTCGCAAATCGTCCCAGCTTTTTGTATCCTTCAGCGCGCCCAGAAAGGGCTATCCTCTTTCAAAGAGGGGGATTGCTCAATGGATCTCAAATGCAATCCAATATTGCCATCAAGCAGCAGGAAAGCCTCTGTGGGCACACATGCATGCTCACTTTACGAGAGCAATCTCTACATCAAAGATTTTGTTTGCGGGGGTACCTATCCAGGATATATGCAGAGCTGCTACCTGGAAGAGTATTCACACCTTCACCAGACATTACTGCTTTAATGCAGTAGCTAACAATGATGTGGCAGTAGGACAGGTGGTGCTGAGGAACCTTTTCCAGTGACTGTGAGCTCTCTCCTTCATCCCTCCTTCCTATCTACTGTAAAGCTACGCATATTTTATTTCATATGGATTAATCTTTGCGTAGATGTTTATAATTTGATGTTTACCCTGATAAGTGCTTTATATGGTGCTTTTAAATATGTCGATGTTACGTATGGAGTATTTATCAGTTTGGGTACTATTTTTTTCCAATTAAATCTGTTTTTTCCTACAGATTCACAATTTGAAGCACAATCTTACAATTATTTAAGTAGAGGAAGAAAAGTGCTATTGACTGCTAGCTACATGAATGTTTGTGGAGAAATGCCCCAGTTTAACATGGCCATATGCAAATCAGTCTGACCCTGTGCCTCATGGGAACAGTCCAGCCCGAACTGCCCATGAGGCACAGGGTCAGACTGATTTGCATATGGCCATGTCTGAACTGGGGTGGCTGAGTGAGCTAAAGAATGGTGATGCATTAAACCCATATCAGTTGACTGGGGGTGAGTGTTTGATTTGCTCAAACGCCCCGTCCATCATCCCCTTTTGTATCGCTTTGTTCGCCCTAAGTTGGCAGGGTATGCTCAGACGTGAGTCCCTTGCTCACTTGGCCACTGGATTCAAGATAGCCTGGCTGATGAGGATTATGAATCCGAAACCGGTCCCAGGATGCTTGTTTCCGGTCCAGGAAAGACATGGCTTGGCAGTTCGAGCTGGACATTTCCCATGATGCAAAGGGTCAGGCTGATTTGCATATGGCCATGTCTGAACTGGGGTGGTGTGGAGTGCACAAAAACGATGGATTTAGGCCCAGATCTCTGTACTTGGGTGAATGTATGACATTGCTCTGCATTCTGTCCATCAACTGTTGTTGTGCATTTGCCAAGTGAAGCTTGAAGAATATCGCCTAAATTTCCATCAGGAAGTCATAACCTGTTAAGAAGAGCCAGAAATCCCCTGAAAAAGGATTACAACATTCACCAGGTGGAATGTAAAGCCCTCAATGAAGTATTTTGGCTTAATTTAAATCGCAACGAATATGCTACTTACCAGTATGCATCTGTTCTTGGCATGTAGGGCTGCTGACATTCATATCTGTGCATCGATCGCCGCCTAGTGTTGGGTCCGGATGATTGCACATTGTTGTCCTGGAAGAGTCTTCGAAGTATCATGAGATAGGTGGCTCCTCCCCTGGACTACAGTGCGCATGGGCCTCCTCTCCATTCCCAGATTGTTTTTGCCATTGTGGCAGAGATGGAGTAGATAAAGTATGTGATGACCATGCTAAGAATAATTCTGAGTCCTGCAGCCGCTACAGGTGCCGGGGAGGAGGGCGGGCGATATGAATGTCAGCAGCCCTATATGCCAAGAACAGATGCATACTGGTAAGTAGCATATTCGGTTCGAGGCATGTGGGCTGCTGAATTCATATCTGTGCATAGAATATATAGCAGTCCCTCTATTAGCGGCGGCTGCCTGTGCCAGCTGCAGCAGTCTGAAAAAATGTTTTTAGAACAGCCTGTCCTACAGCTGCCTGCTGTTCAGAGTGCACATCTACGCAGTAGTGTTTGGTAAATGTGTGTATGGTAGACCATGTGGCTGCTCTACAGATTTCCTCTAAAGGAATGTTTCCCAGGAAAGCCATGGATGCCCCTAACTTTCGTGTTGAGTGGGCTCTTGGGGGAATCGTTAATGTGCGCTTAGCCTTTTGATAGAAAATCTGTATGCACTTAACGATCCATCTGGCTATACCTGCTTTTGAAATGGGGTTGCCGTTGTGGTGAAAAGGCAACAAACAGTTGTTTTGTCTTCCTGAAATCTTTTGTCCTATCTATGTAGTACATGAGAGCTATTTTGACATCTAGTGTGTGGAGCATTCTCTCTGCAACTGAATCTGGATTCTGGAAGAACACTGGCAGTTCTATAGTTTGATTCATATGGAACTGTGAAACCACCTTAGGCAGAAACTTAGGGTTAGTGCGTAGTACCACCCTGTTGGAGTGAATCTGTATGAATGGCTCTTGGATAGTTAGTGCTTGAAGTTCACTAACTCGTCGTAGCGATGTGATTGCTATTAGGAAAGCCACTTTCCACGTTAAGAATTGTATCTCGCATGAGTGTAGAGGCTCAAAAGGTGCACCCATCAGTCTGGTAAGGACCACATTCAGGTTCCATACAGGTGCTGGTGGGTGTCTGGGAGGAATAACTCGTTTGAGTCCCTCCAGAAAAGCTTTGATGGCAGGCACTCTGAAAAGTGAGAGATGCTGCCTATTTTGGAGATAAGCTGCTATTGCGGATAAATGTATACGTATGGAAGCGTAGGCCAGATTGCATCTGTATAGATGTAATAGATAACAGATGATGTTGTGAGTAGATGCATCTAGCGGATTAATGTCGTTATTGGCACAATAAAGGACGAATCGCTTCCATTTCGCCGCATAACATGCTCTAGTTGTGGGCCTCCTTTATGATATCCATACAGTCAGGAAGCAGGTTGAGGTAGCCAAATTCTAAGACCTCAGGAGCCAGATCGCCAGGTTGAGCTGTTGCGGATCTGGATGCTGAATGTCGCCATGGTTCTGCGTCAAAAGTCTGGGTGTGAGTTGTAGCCTTTGATGAGGTACCACGGAGAGTTCTAGAAACGTGGTGTACCATGGTTGGCGTGCCCACGTTGGAGCAACCAGGATGAGAGTCATTGAGTGTTGTCTCAGTTTGCGTGCCACTAGCGGTATTAGGGGTGCTGGGGGAAAAGCGTACGCAAATACACCTGACCAGTTCATCCATATCGCATTTCCCTGCGACTGTGGATATGGGAACCTGGCGGCGAAGCTTTGGCATTTTGCGTTTTCCCTTGTGGCGAATAGGTCTATCTCTGGATGACCCCACTGCTGGAAGTACGGTTGGAGTACTGATGGATGTATCTCCCACTCGTACATCTGGTGGCTGTGCCTGCTGAGCATGTCCGCCATCTGATTGTCCTTGCCTGGGAGGTGTTCTGCCATGAGGAAGATGTTTCTTTGAATGGCCCACTTCCACATGCTCTGAGCCAGATGAGACAACTGTGGAGAGTGTGTACCTCCCTGCTTCTGTATGTAGTACATGGCAGTCATGTTGTCCGTCCGGATCAACACTACTTTGTTGCACAAATGTACTTTGAATGCTTTTATTGCCATGAAGATTGCCATCAGTTCCAGAAGGTTGATGTGCATCTTTTTCTGCTGTGTTGTCCATAGTCCCTGCACTGTGTAGTGGAGTACATGAGCTCCCCATCCCTGGAGCGATGCGTCCGTCGTCAGTATTATCTGTGGTACAGGCTCTTGGAATGGTCGGCCTCTGCAAAGGTTTTGTGGGTTCCACCAATGCAGAGAGTTGTATGCGTGACCGGTCACCAACACTAGGTCTTTCAATTGTCCGTGAGCCTGATTCCACTGACCTGCTAAGCACTCCTGAAGCGGACGCATGTGTAGTCTCGCGTGCGGGACTATGAATAAGCAGGAGGCTATCATGCCTATCAACTGCATGAACACTCGTGCTGGAAGCGAGTGTTGTGGTTTGAATTTCTGTATCAGCAATTGCATGCTGTTGATCCTCACTGAATTTGGCTGTGCTTTGGCTGCCAGAGTGTCTATTGTCGCGCCCAAGTACTGCCGTACGTGGGCGGGCTGAAGGTGGGACTTTGGATAATTCCGTGAAAACCCCAGACTGTGAAGAAGGTGAATGGTGTGGGACATGTGGGTGGCACATTGCTGGGCTGACTTTGCTTGGATAAGCCAGTCGTCCAGATAAGGGTAAACATGAACGTTTTGTCTCCGTAGGTGTGCAGCCACTGTCGTTAGGCACTTGGTAAACACCTTGGGTGCTGTTGTTACTCCGAAAGGGAGGACTTTGAACTGATAATGCTGATCCTGAATGGTAAATCTGAGAGATTTTATGTGTGACTGGTGTACCGGTATATGGAAATATGCATCTTTTAGATCTAGTGTTGCGAGGAAATCTCCCTGACTGAGTAACAGTAGAACTTGCTGTAATGTGAGCATGTGAAAATGTTCTGACAAGATATATTGGTTTAGGGGCCTGAGGTCCAGTATGGGTCTGAGGGACCTGTCCTTTTTTGGGATCAAGAAGTACAGCGAGTACACCCCTGTACCTCTTTGTTCTACAGGCACGAGCTCTCTGGATCCTTTTTGCAGCATACTGACTACCTCTTGCTGCAATACTGAATATGCTCTGCGGAATTAGGACGGTGTCTTGGGGGTATGTTGGGTGGAGTGGATGTTAACTCCAGACAATAACCTTACTGGATAAGCTGCCTCACCCACCTGTCTGTAGTGATGGATTTCCAGACCGGCAGGAACTGTTGTAGTCTCCCCCCGACCGGTGTTATATGGTCGGGGGGTAGTGACAAGACGTCACTGTTTGTTAGTGGCGGAGGATCGGGAGTTGTTGTTTCCACGACCCCTGCCCTTGGTGCTGTTTCCACGATAGCCACCCCTATTGTTCTTGTTGTAGGTGGTCTGCGTGCCTCCTTTACTGTATTGTGTCTGCTGGGACACCTGGCCTCTGGAAGCTCCTCTATTGTTGGAGCGACGAAAAAACCACCCCTGAACTGCTGCGACTGTAGAGCCCCCATAGACTTTGCAGTCTCAGTGTCCTTTTTAATTTTTTCTAAGGTGGTGTCCACTTCTGGGCCAAATAAGTAATCAGGGTTAACTGGCTGATCGAGTATGGTGGTTTGTATCTCAGGCTTGAAGCCGGAGATTCTCAGCCAGGCGTGTCTTCGTAACATAACGATTGTATTAATAGCCCTGGCTGCAGTGTCTGCTGCGTCTAGCGCACACTTAATAGATGCGTTGGATATAAGTTTCCTTTCTTGTATTAGCATTTCTGCTGCCTCCTTGTTCTCATCTGGCAAGTGTTGTAACAGGGTCTCAAGTGTATCATAATGAGCCCTGTCGTATCTGGCTAAGAGTGCCCGTGGTTTGGAGATTCGCCAGACATTGGCCGCTTGAGCTGCCACCCTTTTCCCTGAGGCTTCTAGCACTTTAGATTCCTTGTCAGGGGGAGGAGCATCACCCGTGGTTTGCGAGTTCGCTCTTTTACGAGCATTTGAAACAACTAGAGAGTCCAATGACAACGGTCCCCTGATATATGTAGGATCCACAGGTGCTGGTTTGTATTTTTTTTCAATCCTGGGGTTTACCACTCTTGCCCTTGTGGTCTCCTTAAAGATGTCTCCAGCGTGTTTCAGGACACCTTTTAGTTTGGGTAGAGTCTTGACAGTTCTCTCTGAAGTTGAGAAGGTGTCAAATAAAAAGTCCTCTTCAATAGGGTCAGCATGGAGTTGGACATCGTGATTTTTTGCTGCCCTCTCAATAAGTGCGTTAAACGCAGCTGTGTCTTCTGTAGGTGAGGTTTTAACAGCATAGGTATGACTGTCAGGGGCATTTTGAGGCTCCCCTGGGTCAACAGTGTCTGCCCAGGGTTCAGTGTGGTCTTCTGGATCAGTGTCTACAGGATAACTGTAATCCTCATTGTCATCATCCCCTACATCCACATCTGAATGTGTGGGTGAAAAAGGAGCAGGTTCTTGTCCATATTGTTGTAGAGGTTCAGAAAGAAGAGGTGATGTTGCAGAATCCCTTTTCTTCTTTAATGGAATTTTATACGACTCCATAGGCTGTTCTGGGACGATCTTTCGCTTGTAAATGGAAAGTCTACCAGCCTCAGCGTCGATGAATTGCCTCGACTGATCTTCCTGCAGAGGCTGTCGATGCTTTGTGGCCTCTTCAGTAGTTGTAGGCTTTTGCCCCATGGACACCTTCTTGGCCGCTTCAATGCCCGACTTTGGGGCGAACGGTTTTGTGGTTACCGATGTTTTTTGTTTCGATTTCGATCGATCAACCGATGGCTCTTTTGAATTGTTCGTAGCCGGGCCTTGAAGCGAGGCTGTAGAACTATGCGCTTCATCTTGGGTAAGGCCCTGTGGCGATCCCTCGACCTGAGCCTTATTGAGTGTTACAGTTTCACCCCTATACCAACGGTTTGGCCTAGCTCCTCGCTCGAGCTATCTTCTGGCCCCAAAGGCCTCATCGTTTTCTCCTACCTCGTAGACGACGTCTTCATCTTCGACCATCTCCTCATCCTCTGCGTCATTGTTGGAGTCAAGCTCCGATGCAGGATCTGACTGGGTCTTTTGAACCTCCTGCTCGACCCCCTCATCTTCCTCTGCATCGAAGATGTTCACCGGGTCAGGCGCCGTCTGCTGGGCTTCCTTCCGCGCCGCGCGTCGGAGGCGAAGTGTTTTCTTGGACCGGAACCGAGAACAAGCCATACAGCTGGCTTCATCGTGATCCGGAGACAGCCACTTGTTGCACACCGGGTGGACATCGATGTGAGGATACTTGGAGTTGCAAACGGGACATCTCTTGAATGGGCTCCGTTCCATCATCGATCGTCGATAAGGCCTCTGGCATCGACCGAGCCTTTGGTGCTGAATAGCCACTCGGCTCTTTTCGACGTCTGGCTCGAGAATTGAGCTGGAACGAGTATTCGGCACCGATCACAAAGACAATACCGACGATACCTAAAGGCCTTTTGGCCAAATATAAAGTTTTCTATAGATTCCGAACTTGAGTTAACAAATATACATCCGAACCCAATGGCGGAAAAAAACAATCTGGAAATGGAGAGGATGCCCATGCGCACTGTAGTCCAGGGGAGGAGCCACCTATCTCGTGATACTGCGAAGACTCTTCCAGGACAACAATGTGCAATCATTCGGACCCAACACTAGGCGGCGATCTATGCACAGATATGAATTCAGCATCCCACATGCCTCGAACATAAAGAAACAAGGTGGGAGTTATTGCAAGTAAACACGAAGACTCCAGTGTCTAAGAGGATACTATTAGGAGATTGAATTTCAGCAAAGAAAATAAGATTATACCGTGGTCTAAGCCCTGATGATAATCCCCTGAGGCAGAGGGGGATTGGAAATGAGTGGCACGCTAATATTTTGCCTGCGAGGGATCCACATTAATTGAAGCTCTAGAGAGGGTGCCACTACATGAAATATACCCCGAGAGCAAATCACTTCCAGAGAAAGTTGTCCCCGCAGTATACCTGTTTGAAGCGCTTAACGAACTGAACAATACTCAATGTCATAGCGCCTACAGGCATTGTTTGAATCACCGACTGGTGTAATTGTTTGAATTAATCGTTAGATTTGAATTTATTGTCGTTATGTTTAAGTTTTTGAATTGTCCAGTTTTTTAGGTCTCGCTAGACTAAAGCAAAGCGAAGCTTTGCTGTCTAGAGAGACAACTAATGTCGCCGCTTTCCGGGGAATGTGGACAGCAGACTGTTACGAGCTTGTCCTCCTGGAGATTGTAGCTCGTGAGCGCGCACGTCGCGTCGGCCTGCCTGATATTCCCATGCACAGAAAGTCTCCCGCACGCATGCGCACATACACACACTGCATACACACACACGCACCCCCCTTAAAGAAAGGCTCACGCACGCATGCGCACATACACACACTGCATACACACACACACACTCACCCCCCCCTTAAACAGACACACGCACGCACAGACACACGCACGCACAGACACACGCACGCACAGACACACTACAACAGACACACGCGCACACCCCACCCCCACTCACCCCTCCTCTCCCTCAACACACTCACCTGTTCTGGCCGTGCTCGGCGGCGGTTCTGGCTCTCGGGCGGCGGTAGTGCTTTGCGGGGCTCTCTCACCACATGAGAGCCCCGCTTTCCCCATGCGCCCGGCCGCTCTTCACCCGGTCCCCCATCTCGGGACCGGGACTCGATCAGGAGCCCTGCCCTCGGGGCTCCTCGGACAGTGGCTTTTCTCTCGCGCCGCGATGGGGGCGGGACTTCCGGTTGGGGCCGCGCTGCGATTGGCCGGCTGCCCAACCGCTTCCGGGTCGTCGCAGGCAGCGCGGCGGCCCGGCGGGAACTTGTTGTAAAATGGTACAAATGGCTTTGTGTCTGTTACGATGTTCCCTTTAGGAAGCTACATAGTACATTGGATTTCTATATTTGGTATATAATAAGAGATTTATCATTTCAACTGGTGAGTGTGTATTTAAGTTTTTATAACATGGATTAGAATTAAACATTCCCCATAAATGATACTACTCAGACAAACTGCTGGTGTAAATGTAAAAAAGCGAATGTTAGGAAAGATCCCGGGCTCCCGCTTGCACCCGCTCGCAATCATTCTGGGATTTTTAAATCAGGGAACAAAGACACACACAGACCTACCTTTCCATATTCTACAGAACCATCATAGTCACGACGGCCTGACCCTTGCCTGAGCCTTTGCTTTGCCAAATATGGAAATCTTCAAGCAAGCAGCAAGGGCCTCGCTCACGCCGATAATGTTCTATCTCAAACACAAAGACAGGGCAGAATATGACCGGACAGTTTTAATTCTAGGCAGTGGGGAGTGCGCACTTTTAATTTGCTCTTCCTTGTGTCGCGCCTTTCCAGAAACCTTCATCCTGCACCTGCGCAGTCCCAGCTTGCCTTGCCCCAGCTCAGCTTCGGGAACCTGGTGGCAGGCCTCGAACAAAATTATTAGATCTGCGTCTGCAAAATTGATTGATGGTATTGGTAGATATGTTTATTAAGACGCAGCCCTGTTTTGGACCCTAATCCGTAAAGCAATATTTTGTTATTATGTTGTCTTCTTATTTAACTGTTATCCAAGTTGTGCTGTATAGGGAAATACCGGCATGCACAACAAGTACCCATGCATTGCTGACATCTAGCGTGGAGGCGGTGTTATCATGCCTGGACGGGCCACGGGCGGCCGCGGCACTGGAGGTCCGTTGCGGCCGCCTTTATCATTTATTTGGGGACAGCTGTGTTCGTTCCCAAATACATTATAAAGGCCGCCGTGGCCGCAACGGAAATCCCAGTAACACACGGCCGCCTCAGCGAAAGTGCCGCCCGGGGCGGACCGCACCCCCCTCACTACGCAGCGCCCCTAGTGGTAAATCACAGCACGGAGCCTGAAGCTATGTCACAGGTAACCCTGTTTCTCACCCCGAGTGTGCCTGTAAAGTCGGCTGCAAGGCTCGGAGCCCAAGAAAGAGGCTGACAGAAGCAAAACGTGGGCATTGCTTGACACCTACTATTAACAACGGCACATTTCCCACCTACTCAACGGTTCGTTTTTTTTCAAACTCCATCCCACTCCTAAGGGGAGGGGATGTGGCCTAACGGCTAGAGCGTCGACATCGGAGCGGCGGAACCGGGTTCGAGCCTCGGCAGTGGCGCTCATGGGTAAATCACTTAATCCCCTGCCTAACACAATCGATAAATGTGTGTCCTCATGTAGCGCAACTGGTGCTCATGTAAAGCGCTTTGATCCTTCGGGTCTAGTACACGCTATAAAAAACTTTAAAAAAAATAAAAGCTAGGTGGAATAGGAGCTGAAACAAATTTATTTTTTTATTTTTCCGCAAAGGATGATGGACGTTTTCCCGACAACCACAATGCTGCTTCTCCCATGCAACTTCCATTAAGTTGGGTGTCTTGGGGAGGCTGCTTTAAAACTGTCTCGACTCTCTCCGCCTGTGGCCTGCCGAGCCCAGCCCAGCCCAGCCCAGAGCTGCCGCTTCCACTAGTGCAGCAAGTACTGTGGCACAGGGCTCTTGCACAAGGCTACGCTGCTGCCCATCATTCGTCCCGAGTGGCAGCAAGAAATAAATGGAAGACCAAGCCCTGCTCAAATCGCCGGAAGTCCAGCGCTGAGAAGCAGAACATGGGGCGCAGGGAACCCGACTGTGCATCTTCAGTGAGAACATTAGTGCGCTGACTCGTGCAATGGAGATGGGTGGGGACAAACTACCCTTACAAACTGTGCAGCCCCCTCGCCCCCCCCCACAAAGGCAAATACTCAGTCCCGCTCCCGCAGCACATCAGGGGACATAGTGGGGGGTCACTGGGGTGGGGGTCGCCCACTTTTAAAGGGCTCAACTCTGCTCTACCACACTGCTTTCAAGAACAGCATACTCTTGCACACACTCTCACTGCTCACCAATTAAAAGTTTGCTAAAAATTTAATGCAACGCATTGTCATACACAATGCCAATAACTCAAACTGTAATACTGCGAGACCTATTGCATTGTAAATGCTTGTTATCTGTTTATTAACATTTATTCATGAGGAATGTATAAATGAATGAAATGTGTATTCTTTTCATGCTTCAAAAAAAATGAAAGGATGTTTGAAATTAAGTTGAATTAATACAACTGTGAAAGTAAAATGCAATGACGTGATGCGTTGTATTTCCAAATCTGCATGAGTAATTAGCAGTTCCAAAACTGGTGGCCAGGAAATTCTTTTTGAAGAAAAAAAAACCTACTTTCATTCAAGCATGTGAAGCTATGAAAGTTCCAATACTGGAGTAAGAAAATAAGTTACTTACCTGTAAATGTAGTTCTCCAGTATTGGAAGCTTGCGCCCTCCCTCCTCCCCTGAGAGACTCACCTTTGGATTTCTTTTCACAGGCGCTCTGAAAATATGAGGGTCTAAGGTTCTAGAGGGAGAAGGGTCCTGATTGGTTCAAGAATTACTTTTGGTCTCTTTTACATAACGAGAGACATAGGTTTCAAAATTGAAATGGGCCTAGGCCTGGTTTCTGCTTTGTATTTGTTTAGCATTGTTTTAATTGATGTACCGGGGACTCCCATCTCAACGACGGGAAATGATTCAAGCATGTGAATCTATGAAAGCTTCTAATACTGGGGAACTACAGTTCTAGGTAAGTAACTTATTTTCTTCCTTGGATGTTAAGAGATGTTTGAAGTTTTACCTTGACAACACAAAACACTTCCACAAATCCAGTCAATTGTTAGTGGCATACAGGGCTCCTAGGAAAGGCTATCTGCTC
The DNA here is from genome assembly GCF_964263255.1 of Lissotriton vulgaris. Classification (NCBI taxonomy): domain Eukaryota; kingdom Metazoa; phylum Chordata; class Amphibia; order Caudata; family Salamandridae; genus Lissotriton; species Lissotriton vulgaris. The sequence continues at coordinate 1,717,696,797 of NC_141695.1, read as the reverse complement.
TCTAAACAAAGTATAGCAAGCTGGATAACTAATGCCATGCAATTTTGTCATCAAAAGCAGGCACAGTGTTACGGACCAAAGTGGGAGAAATTCTACTAGGAGTATATCTACTTCAAAAGTGTTGTTTGCTGGTGTTCTGTCCAAGATATCTGCAGAGCAGCGACTTGGAGAAATAGACCCCTTTACCCAGCACTACTGCGTGGATTCCACAGTCCACAGTGATGCAGCAGTGGGCCAGGCGGTGTTACGTCAGCTTTTCCAGTGAAGGTGAGCCATCATATTAAGTGATATTCCATCATCTGCTAATGTATTTCATAATGTAACTGTAGTTCTCCAGTATTAGTATCTTTCAGAGATTCACATGCGATCCACCCTCCGCCCTTGAGAGGCCCACTTTCTCTTTGGTACTTCTATGTATTCACAGTTGTGTTCTGAAAGATAGAAGCCTCTGAGGGGAGTGTTCTTGAGGGTGCTGCTACCTGATTGGTTGAAGTTTGACCTCTTTTAAATGATAGAGAAATGTTAGTTAAAGTAAAAGCTTAACAGCATTCCCAAGCTATGTGTTTCATTACGCTGCTTTTCTAGTTGTACCGTGGGACTCCCAGTTCGACAGGGAACGTGTCAAGCATGTGAATCTATGAAAGATACCAATATTGGAGCACTACAGGTAAGTAACTTATTTTCAGATAGATACTGATGTTAAAAAAAAAAATATATATATATATATATATATATATATACTCATATATATTCAAGATACTTTGATGTGGCGTTAAGAATGGTAAATCTATACTGATCTCCAGATGCCTAACTTGGTTATACAGTGGTAGTCAATTTTGCAGTAGAACACCCTAACAGGACATTGAGTGTTACAATAAGCCTTGTTTGTGGAATAACTTGATTTTCCAGTTGGAGTGCAGTAGTATTAAGGGCCTGGTACACCTATGGTGAGCAATATTACCCACATAGAACACTGCCCAGTAACAAGCAACTACTCCAGGAACCCACTGGGTGCAGCAAAGATTAAATGCGGACTATCTGAGGTCTAGGCCTTTGCTTTGCTATGGAGCTACCCAAAGGCTTCCCAGTGGTGAGTGGGTTGTAGCATGCATTAGCGAACTGATGCTGAAATAGAGACTGATGAGGGCATAATCCGGTTAAAATTTTTTTTTTGAAACATAACTCGTTCATTTCATTTTTCAGATCAGAAGTCATTGAGTTCCAGTGTTTCAGGTTCAGATACGGGAAAGATCTGCCTCCCCATCTGGTTCTTTGGATTTGTGGAACACTTAGAAGTTGCACACCGGAAGATTTTAAAGTCCTTGAGGGAGAGTATGGTGCAAAAAGGTCCCGATTAGTAAGGGTCCTTTCCGATTTATTCTTCAATGAGCCAAATAAAGTGACTTGAACTTAATTCTCTGTAAGCTAGTGAAAGGAGGTCCACACACTTTTTGCATAAGATTGTATGGGCAGTTTAAAGATCTACCTGGCTGCTTAGTTTTGGATCAGCTGAAGTCTTTTAATAATGTATTTGGGTGAGCCCATATACAAGGAATTCCTAAAGGCTAGACAGGAAAGAATCAATGCTTGGACCATTGTTCTCCTAGATTGAATGGGTAGGGATCCTCAAGGATTTTCCGTAGGGTTTTGATTATACCAAAACAGTTTTTTACTTGAGCTTCCATTGATAAGGAGCTATACATCCACAACCCTAGGCTCTTTATAGAGGAGGAGGGTGATGGTGGCGATCTCAGACACTCTGGCTATTTGGCTTGTTTCCTAAAATCCTCAACTGTTTTATCTTCTTTCAAATTAAGTGAATTGTTCGCCATCCACTATGCAACTTTCTCTCGACACAAGGCCAGTTTGCCGCTGATTTAAACCTGTCTCCAGGGAAAGGGAGACAAGTTTGGTGTTGTCCGCGCAGGAGACAATTGACACCCCAAATTCCTTGAAAATGTCTGCCAATGGGTGTAGGTAAATGTTTTAAAGTGTATTATTCACAGAGGAGTCCTGCTGCACCCACCATTTTAAAGAAAAGCTATTCGAGTAACAGGGGGGTTCACAGATTTGAAAAGGACCTGTCTTTCAGAAAGCAGATGAGCCAATTCAAGGCACCGTTTTTTTATTCCTATTTCTCTTATCCTGTCGACCACAGTCTCATGATCAACCGTATCGAATGCTGCACTTAGGTCGAGAAGAATAATTGCAGCAAGACCTCCTTTATCCATCACAATTTTCAGCTCCTCCGTTATCTAGAATAACGCTGTTTCTGTACTGTGTTGAGGACTTTAACCGGTGTGAGAAATTGAGGAGAAAGTTCTCCTCCAAAAACAGGGAGAGATTTTGGTTAATATGTTTATCTAGTATCTTCCCCAAAGCTGGAAGCAGGGAAATAGGTCTGTATAGTTCCCAGGGCAAGGTTGGGCTTCTTTATCAAAGGTTTCACCACTGCATGTTTCCATATCCGGGGGACTACTCCAGAAGAAAAAGATGAAATAAGGAGATCTAGAATTGTTGGACGGGTCGCTTGGGCTCCTTGTAACAAAATGTGAGGTGGGGCGGGATCCAAAGCAGAGCCAGGTTTAACCTTGTCAGATAAAACCGGGAGACGCTCAATAGTGAGAGGCGGGAAATTTGAGATACATGCAAACTCCTTTTGTGGGGCCAGAGTCTCCGGTGGGATAGATGGTGTGTTTTTGCCTGTTGTAGGGTACTGTAGATAAACAAAATACAAATAATAGTAGAGGGTCAAAAAAGCGAATTTCTAAAGAGACGACTATGTATGAGAATCAGTGGCAATAGTCCACTAGTCAGGGTACATCATTCGTGGTTATTGAAAAATACCCATCAGTAGCTCTTCCTTGACGCCCTTTTCATCATGTGGGTTCCTTCCAACCATGAAGGATGGTATTTTAATATGGTCAATATCGACAGCATAAGGACCAGTGATGGTATAACTGGATCACAGGGAGCTGCTGAAAAGCAGTGCGAGGGGGTGTGTAAAAGTGCAGAATAGTGATATATTAAAATTAGATAACTATGAGGAAAAATTATTTATTAGAGACCTCAGTGTTTCTAAGAATTAAAACGAGCGAAATTGGTAGTTTCACCTAATAGCTACCAACAGGTTGGTCGACATGTTTCAGCAGATTTTTGGATCACAGAGGTATCCACTGCATTCCTCAGGACCTGTATCGCTACTGCTAGTGATGTGTTGACAAAATATATATAAAAAGGAAATCTTTCACCTGGGTATTAGTGAAGAATCATTCTCCCAGCATATTGTGCAGGAGAGTACTGCCTCACCTCACCTGGCTCACAGCGCAGGTATTTGAAGCACCGCTCTGTCCGTCGGTACTTCCAGCGTCCCTCTGACTGTAAGGGGAGGTGATTCTTCACTAATACCCAGGTGAAAGATTTCCTTTTTATATATATTTTGTCAACACATCACTAGCAGTAGCGATACAGGTCCTGAGGAATGCAGTGGATACCTCTGTGATCCAAAAATCTGCTGAAACATGTCGACCAACCTGTTGGTAGCTATTAGGTGAAACTACCAATTTCGCTCGTTTTAATTCTTAGAAACACTGAGGTCTCTAATAAATAATTTTTCCTCATAGTTATCTAATTTTAATATATCACTATTCTGCACTTTTTGCACTTTTACACACCCCCTCGCACTGCTTTTCAGCAGCTCCCTGTGATCCAGTTATACCATCACTGGTCCTTATGCTGTCGATATTGACCATATTAAAATACCATCCTTCATGGTTAGAAGGAACCCACATGATGAAAAGGGCGTCAAGGAAGAGCTACTGATGGGTATTTTTCAATAACCACGAATGATGTACCCTGACTAGTGGACTATTGCCACTGATTCTCATACATAGTCGTCTCTTTAGAAATTCGCTTTTTTGACCCTCTACTATTATTTGTATTTTGTTCAGTTACCCTCGGGGAGTATAGTGTTGAGTGGTCGTAAAATATTATCCCTGGGACCCAATACCCCTTGTCTTATTAAGGGTACTGTAGATAACCAAAACTTTAACTTGGTAATACTCCGCAAGGTCATTGCAGCGTGCTAGTGTAGAAGTAGTCATCGTATTTTCAGCTTTCAAATGGTAAATGATTTAATGATACAGAAAAGCTCCCTTGGGGCGTTAGCTGCTTTCATCATTATAGCTTCATAGAAATATACCAGTGCCTTTTTAATTTCGTGATGGTAATGTCTAGTGGCTATCTGTAGGAATGTTTTACATTTTCAGCTTAATTATTTCTCCATTTTCTTTCTAGGAATTTACATTCTTTTTTAAAGGAGATTAAGTGGGCCGTAAACCAGGGTGTTGATTTCTTGTTATTTCTTTTTTTTTATTGTGGGATGGGGACCACTTAGTCGAATTACTTTTTAATCCACTCGTCTACTAAGGAATTTGCTGCTCTCAGGGTGGTTCACAATATTCAAGTTTAGTTAAGGAATTCATCCATGTTTCTTTGTTAAATGTTCCCCATCTACGACCTAGACTGGTAATGGTTATCTTGTTCAGTGGACAAGGAATGCCCCCCAATGAAAATGATATAAGGGCATGGTCTGTCCATGTCATCAGGAGTGGTTTTCCAATTTTGAAGTTGGGATTATTACCGAATACAGGGTCCAGAAGATGTGCTTTATCGTGCGTGCAGCTTTCTACACTTTGGGTAAGTTGCAGACTACCTAGGTCATGTAGAATATTAGACACTGTGAGATTATTGGTCTCATCAAAGTGAACTCTCGGCGTGATAGAGAAAATGCTGCTGAATGCCCACAGAGCTGGAAAACATTTGTGATTACCGAAAGTCACAGGAATGCCATCCTAGTTCCAGATTGTGCTCTTTTCAAGTGCTAATAATAACACACACTGACAGCCACCTGCAGCCTCTAGTACTCGTACACAAAATGTGTTGTGTTGATTCACACATAAACAGCTGCGACAGTCCTACCTGTGTAGCTCAAAGATGTCCCTGGAGCTCCCAGGGTAGTGTAACATCCCCATGTCCACTCTCAGCGATATGGTGCACACTGCTACTCAAGGAAAAAGCCGTCTATCCTTGCCAGAAACAGACAACAGAAGGCTTGTTCACATTTGTACAGTCAGAGGCGAGGCTAGTGCTTTGCTTTGATATGTATATTTTTACACTTTATTAACATTTCTAGGTACATTGTAACACGCCGCGTGCGGCTCAGCAAAGCTTGCAAGTGCTTCCAGGCTGTCTGCAGAATCCACTGGGGTAGGTGGGAAGATATTTTTCTTTGGGAAAAGTAGGAAGAGCATTCTTCCTCTAAAGGGTGGTGTCAGATAATGAGATGTGAGATTAGAGAGATCTCACTAGTATAGTAGATAGGAAGACCTCCCTGGGATGAAATAGGAATAGCACTGACTATGGGGCTAACAAGCATCTTTTCATGATTAAGATAGGAAGATGTCTCTCTCAAACTGCTCTAATGCCCCACATACTTATTTTTCTCTTGCTCTCTAAAAGAGAAACACATATCTAATCTGAAAGCATGTGGGTGAAACTTTCATATCACCGCCCAATGTACCTCCCACGCTCTGCATCTTATTTTGCCACTGTTTGTATCCCCTTCTTTCATGCTTCTCAAGTCTCCCTTTTAGTCTCCCCATCACTTCCTCTCTTTTCCCATCTATTTTTCCCTCACCCTATTGCTTTTTCAATATGCTTCTTTCTGTCCCCTTTTGTCTTTTCTTTCCTTCTTGCACCCCTTTTCTTTTCGTTCCTACTGATCTCCTCCGCTCACACAAAATTGTGCCATGCTTCAAATTCGGCAACCTCTCCCAACCCGGGTAGTATGGTACTACCAGGGCGGATTAAACCTCCTGTTGGACTCGGCACAGGAGGTTGAGTCTGCCCTGGTTGTACCAACATACCAGGGTTGGGAGAGGTTGGAGATGATTAAGCATGATACTCTCAGGAATTCTGTGACTGTCCCACTTGGACCCTCGTATGTTTGATTTAGGGTAGTAAAATTGTACCTTGTATTCTCCCTTTAGCTGCTGTACCGATTTGTGTTGGCTGTGTCTTCAAGGAGAGTATACGGTGGCTTACCTTCTTCGTGTGTTAAGGGACACTTGAGATGGGGACATTTTGAAATTATGCATTTTCTCTGGCTTACGCTAGTAATCGTCTGACACTTCATTGTCCCAAACATCAGAGCTGAGGGGTCAATTCACAGGCCAAATACAAGATTGACACTGTCCCACAAGAGAGCAATACACCAGGCTGAGGGAGGTGGCATCTCTTCAGAAAAGTTTGCTTAGCTGAGAGGCATTCCTCTCTAAATTCTGACTCACTTTTGTAGCAAGAACGGTTTACTTTTTTGAGTTTGTTTACCACGGATAAAGGTCACCTCCAAAGACCAATCTACTAGATAATGGGGCTTTGGAATGAGTTACAACTCTGTGACTTATGTCCGATGTCAACAGGGTGGGGTGCACTAGTACCTGCGAGGTTTTAGTAAAAGACTGTAGCGTCAACATGAAATGGGATATAGGAGTAATCTGGATGATGTTATCCAACCACACAGATGCGCATCTTTGGGAAGACCAACAGCTTTCTGTATACATATACATGAGAAGCCCCTTTTTTTTCCCTAAGTGGGACCACTTCCTTATCCTTTATGTAAGTTGAAGTGCATGTTCCTTTAACATTTGACAATTTAAACTTGTGCAGTTCTTGGATCTGGTGGTCCTCTTGACATCAATTTTAAAACCAGATGTGTCAGTGAAAGGTTGTCACAGTAAACATATTGAGTTCAGTTTTGTAATCTGAATACCTAACGTATCTGCTCCTATAGTCTACAGTTTTGTTTGGTCACTTGGCACAGCATGTACACACAATCAATATTCACTCGGCGTAGAAGCAATTGGATGAGGACTCACTGTAATATGCGGTAGTCACGACTCAAAGGAGTTTACAGGTAACCACGCCTTTACTTTGAAGTCTCTTCTGCATGCGCTATTTGAAATAGCAATAGAGTGCTGCAGTAGAAATGTTCCACGGCACCATGGAGCGAGGTCTGCATTATATCAAATACGCAAATAATACAAAAATAAGGTGATCTGTTGCATAACATTCCAAATGTCGTACTGTGCATGATAACTTGCCAGTCACAGAGCCTGCGGAAAAAACGGCTTTGGCCAACTTGCCAACACAGCTGCATGATAAACGGTAGAAAAAAGCCAGGATTCAAATGAAACCTAATGATGGTATGAGGTGTAATCAACAGGGTTGCATCAATTGGAGGACAAAACTCAGGCAATAATAGCTGTTCAGTGCCAACTTTTGGTACATAGCATAGGTGATTTCTATGCGTCATCAACTGGTATGGTCATTTCCAACTACATTTGGCATTCAACTTGGTTCCTTTTTCATTCACAAAAGCCAGACGTTTTGTTTTCTGGATAGTGTAAAAATAATGTCTTACGTGTCATCTCTCTCACTTTCCTTCCAGCTTGTCTATTTGCTTCTTCCCCTTATACTTCTCCTTATCCACACCTTCTTTCTATTTCTGAATTTCTGCAAGTCATTCCTTTTACATTTTATCTTTTTCTCCCGCCCTTTCCTCTTGCACCACCTCTTTACCTCCAGCCATTTGGTCTACATTTTCACCCCTCCTACTTTTTACTTTCCCCTCATATATCATTTATTTCTAGCTGGTTTAACAGTACTGATCTTCTCACACACTATGGGGCAGATTTACAAGCCCATTGCAACACTTTTGCGCTGCTGTTGCATCACTTGTGTGACGCAGCGGTGGCGACAACAATGCGCCAGTTTGCGTCATATTTACAACGTGACGCATTTGGGGAGATGTGTCACGATGTAAAGCCCTGCGCCACATTATACCTGTGTCCGGTATAATGTATTCAGGTTGGGCGTTCTGATGCAAGAAAGCCTCTCAAAAGTGACGCAGTGAAATCTACAAGATTTCAAAGCATCACATCTACGACACCACTGCGTCAAAACCTTACTCCTGCTTTAAGCAGGCCTAAAGAGTGATGCAGCATAATAGATATAGGCCTTCCTGAACATTGCTGTAGGTGCGTAGTGCTTGCGACACGACTCCAGCAATGCGTGACTTTTGCTATAACAGATGCGTCTGAATTTGACGCATCTGTCAAACCTTGCGCCATGGTGCACCGTATTGTAAATACGGTGCATCCATGTTGGTGCAAGTGTTTCTCAGGTTGGCGCAGGCAAAGTGATACTTTCTTGTAAATGTGACCCTAAATGATTAGTCAGACAAAAGGTGTAGTATTTGGGGGAAAGGGAAAAAGGAGTGAAGGAAAGTGACATACAAAGAAAGCTGGCATTGGAAAACAAGGATAAGTGGGCTGAAAGGAAGTGGTGTGAGGGAAAGGAATAAACAAACACCAGGAAGAGTGGGCAAGTGTAAAAATAGAAAATAATACAATAGAATGAAAGAGACAGAAAATATAATGGGAGACTTTGAGAATAGGAGTGAGAGAGAATAAAGATGGTGGGGGGATGGAGAAACGGTAACAGACAGGGATAGATATTGCGTAGATTGGCAGTTTGGCTGTGCAGGTATTCCAAACCCAGCTCCTAGACCCTTCATCTGCTTTCCTTTTCCGGGTGTATTATGGGCCTGCAGGATGAAGAGACCTGCTCTGTAAATGATTTGTGTATGGGTGTGATTTGTTGTTACTGCAGAGTAGAAAATGGGCTTGACTGGTACCTGGTAGTTCAAAGAATGTCAATTTCTATTCTGGCAGTCCAACCCAATGAGAACCTAACTCCATCTCAAAACTGTGGCCACTTTTCACAGCTTAATCAGATCTTGGCATCTCAAATAGGCCTCAAGAAATCAGCCAACAACCTGGTCTCTGGACCACAGTTGGTCCCTGGCACCTTAAATGTGCCTCTGGTCTTCCACCAGGTTTAGGACATGGGGATCTTGCTAGAGCCTCCAGAACTTAATCATTGTCAGATATCAGCGCCTCCACTACGACCCACGACCCACGACTCAGCTGGCTTTCAGGACTTCAGCAAAGCCCGAGCACCTCAACTGGGTCTCAGGACCTCTTCAGGACCTCAAGTGAGACTTAGAAACTTGACCAGTGCTCAGAATCTGGTATGAAGCTCCGGGCCAGAGATTTTGGATTAGATCCGGTATCTACCTTGAAAAGTGGTAGTGGGAACAAAGCGAACTTTTTCCATGGCAACACATAACGGGCAATGCTTAATAATAATTAGGCAAAATTCTCAGCATTGCTCAGAAACAATGTTCAGTGATACACATTCAGGAACTATCATCAGATATACCCTAGAGAAGAAACGTTGTGATACTCATGACTCCTCAACGATCCTCAAACGGAATCCTCAATAATATTGGAAGTGATGCTTAATGATAGTGTTGAGGTGCTCCTTGTGGCCACGTGAGAGATGATCCTTAATGCTGCGGAGGAAAAAAATCCTCAGCTGTTTTCATCATTGAATCTTCAGCTTTATTTGGATTGTACCCGTCAACAGTACTCAGAAGGAAAATCCTCTTCAATACTCATGAGAGAATTCTTGGCAATACTCGGGAGAGAATCCTCAATAATACCGTGAGAGATTCTCAGCAGTGCTAAGGTGAGGATCGTTAGCGGTACTCAGAAGGGAAAAATCCTCTGATATTTCAGATAACATCCTTGGCAGGACCCATGAAAGACCTCAGAGATATTTAGAAGGAAGCCCTCCAGAAATGATGTCCCTTTGTTCTTTGGTCAAGAATCCTGGGATGTGCAAGTCAATGTTCCCCTCTGGAGGGTGATCCTCTTGCTGTGTCCCTCATCTCATTGAGCTTTCGGAAGGCATGTCACGGTCTGAGTTCTCTGTGTCCTCATTGGCTCCTGACTCGCTGCTGGTGGCCGATGCAATGGAAGGAGACTGCCTGCAGAAAAAGAGAGAGAGTAAAATATGTGACACTTTCTGAATTTCTTAATTTATATAAGCATTTTTAATATGGAAGGAAACCTCCAGCTATGGTGTTACTGTGAAATCACTTAGGACCTCATTTTAGGGTCTTGGTACTAGGAAATAAGTGAAAAAAAAATTGGTGCACACCTCCTTGATGTATTACTCATTTAGAAGTGGAGGCATGGCAGTTTTCCCAACAGCAGAGCCATCACAGAAGCTGCTGTTGGGCAAACCTTCTCGGAGAGGCATCCACTATTGTACATGTTATAGAGGCCAATTTAAATACAACCCCCAAAGCCCAACACCCAGTTTGTAATTTATTTTTTGTACTGATTTGCCATATTTACCATTGCCGCCCCAGACAGTAAAAATGCAAAATTGTCCTCGGTGTGGGGAGACAACTCTCAATGTATTTGGGATATTCTTCTTTTTTTTAATTTAGGAAATATAAATCTCTTTGTTGGCATCGGTCTTTAGTAAAGAAAAAAAGTGGCATCACAGCATGGCAAACCAGTGTCACTTTTTTTTGTCACAATGTCTTCTGCAATGAAGGCGGGAGAAGCTTTGGTGTAAAAAAATATTGACTCCGCTGGAAACCTTAAATTTGGTGACTTTGAGGCGGGGTACCACCACTGACAGCTTGTTTTGCAGCCCATCTAGAAAACTCTAAACGAGACCCATAAAAATGTATCTTTCTAGCAAATACATTTCTGGTTTCACAGTTTTTATTTAGCACAAAGTAGTTTCTTTAATTACATTGGAGATATACGGATGTAGAAGCAAAAGAGATTAAATTGTGTGTAAGTTCTGTTTGAGGTAACGTGTGATTCTCTTCCAGGGGATCCTCATCAATAGTCATAAGCATTAGAATATTCCCGCCCATGCGCGGGCCCCGGAAACAATATATTATATGTGCCCCACATATATATATATATATATATATATATATATATATATATATATATATATATATATATATATATATAAATAAGCAATTGACAATTACAATGTGAACAGTCTTTAGGATCATGATCCTCTGGCAAGCATAAAATACAGACCTCATGAGAGTCCGTTTTTGCCTTCTTGTGGCCACAAGAAGGGCAATCATCAAATAATGAGGGCATCCTGACAGGAAAACCTCACAAAAAATCGACTGCTAAGCAGTTATTTACTTGACCCTGATGTTAAAAGTCAAAGTAAATCAAAAAATTGTTCTTTAGAAGATTTTCTGACTGAAAAAGGCAGAAAAGTGTGGAGCTGTGTATCCAGGGTCCTTCCTGAAGGAGCCGGAAAGAACAACTGACCTAACTGTAACCCCTGAGGCATGATGGGAAGCTAGGGGCAGAGGTGCCTTAAAGGCACAGCGTCCGTTTTAGTACATGCAGCTACAGGTTAGCTTTTCAGTCTTTTTAGACTGGGTATTTGCAATGCAGCCTGGGAGCTGTATATGCTTACAGTGTGTTATAAGAATTTCTACTGCTTTCTAAGCATTAAAACAGTTTCTAAACAAGCATTGGTGTTGTTTCTCATGTTTCTAATGCTAATACACATGTATGGTGGAAATTCTTCACAGCATATTCCAGCTCTACTGTTTTATTTGGCTGCAATTGCTTATTTTTATATATATATATATGTATATATATATGTGGGGCACATATAATATATTGTTTCCGGGGTCCCGCGCATGGGCGGGAATATTCTAATGCTTATGACTTTGATGAGGATACCCCTGGAAGAGAACTAGGATTACAGGTAAGTAACTAATCCTTATGGGTGTTTTGAAAAGGCTATACTAAGTACTTTAATTAATCCGGTACCTACAAAAACTACAATCCATGCCAAGAAATCACCGGACAAAAACTAAGAGGATCTGCCCTGGCCTGGTAGCTGGCACCCACAAGATCTACAGCATTATTTGTTGGGATTGGTATTGCAAATCAAGTGAATTCCAGCTTGGGTCTGCCTACAAGAAAACTCCAGGCTACACAGTGTTGAGCAATCATTTGACAAGGGAGGTTCTGCATATATCAACTTAAATATAGTACATCACTCTCTCACCTTTGCTCGTTGTGCAATGGAGTAGAAGTACTCCTACCCATATTACTCCTTTTTTAACCTCTGTTGGACTCCCCTGGTTCACCGCCCTTACTAGTAGGGTCTTTGAAGAGGACTTTATGAGAGTCTCAAACAAGCATTGTTGATAACTGCTATGAAATATCTTTAGGCGTTCTTTGGATCACGAAGTGAGGGAAAGGCATCTTATAATGCTGCTGTTCTAGCTAATTATTCTGGCTAGCCTCCAGATGTCTGAAAATTAACTGGCACACCTTCACTACTGCATGTTTCCTGACACATGCTGGAATGAAGGTTGTCTCGTGGTGTGTCTACCACTACTTGGATGTGACCATGTCTTAAACTGGTCAACTGCGTGGAGAGTTTACAATTATTATATAGGATTGGGTCACTAACAGAATATTGGAATCAGAAATATTGTGTGGACATAATATCGTGTCCAAAATATCGATCCAAAAAATCAACAAAAATAGGTACGCATAGATTTACCATTTTTAACTCCACATTTAAGTACCTTGAAGATATATATATATATACTGTCAAGTACATGTGTGTGGAGTTATATACAGTAAACCTTTGCTTACCTAAAGAAACTTACCGTCACTACATTTGTGTCCTCGATATGCTTTGGTCAATTAGTTCGGTTTCCAATATTCTGTCTAAACACCATGAAAAACAAGGCCTTAAGAGTACACATCCATTCCTAAACAAATGCATGATGAGTATTATTTTGACATGTATATTAGGTAACAAGTTTGGTACAAAGTGCAGTACTTTAACTATCTAGAACTGAAACGGATGTGAATGTACAGTTTAATTACAGATGTATGTTTGCTGAAAAACTACTGAATATTTTCCCCAAGTAAATATACATTTGAACCAATACATGTTTTCTCCAATCAGTGCACATTCATACAAATAAATGCACATTTCCACAAACAAATGTACATTTGTACAGTATTTACACACCATCACATTCACAGGAGTTAACCAAACATGTTAAAAGTGGGCTTCTTTGACTATCTAAAGAGGTAGGGGGAAAGCACATTCATTGAAAACGAACTGTTCATCTGCCTGGCTTCCAACACAAGCTTTTAAAGAGACTTAGTATTTCACTATCCTATAAAACTTCAATTTCTGATAAAGAATTCTAGCCTCTGATTCCTTACGGTTTGAATATTCCATAACTGTACCAGGAAATTTTTCAGCAGTACTTTTGCATGCCAGTAGGTGGCACCAAGCAGCTCCGCAGTGGTACCAATCTGCTCTGTAAATGAAGAGTGAAGTTCTTGCCCCTAGACCCCACCACTGCACGCTGACATCTGTCCCTTTCTTTCTGCACCACCAGCCATCAATCTGGAGCTTACTCTAGTCTCTCAGAGACACTTTTCTCACATTTAAAAAAATATTTTCTTCAGTGTTCAGGTGATGTCACCCTCTAAAACAGTGGTCTTCAAACTGTTTAATGCCGTGCCCCCCAAAGTAAAACAAAAATCACTAAGGCACCTCCTCAGAATTGTTCACAATTAGTCTATTAAACTGACAATGTTCAAATATGTCTAGACTTATTTAAACACTGCAGCTAAGTTCTTGTTTTGAAGAATATTTCGAGCCCCTTCCCTTTTGACACCTTCTCTTCTCGCAGTCCCTTCCCTTTTCACATCTTCTTCCAGCCAGGATATACTTGACAAACGGAGTTAGTGATGGCCCATTGCAGAGCGTTTTACTGCCCATCATTTATTTCTGCTGAAAATAAAGCACTGTTCTCTTCCAGGGGATACTCATTAATAGTCATAAGCACTGAATTATCTCCGCCCATGAGCGGGGACCCGGAACACATAAACAAAATACATATATATGTGTAAATATAACCAAAAGTACAAAGTACTAAGTAATTATACACATATACATGTATAATAACATAATATGCAGCCTAACCTTAACACATAGGCTAATCAAACCAAAACCTTACACGTTCTGAAGCATGAAAATATGCTGTATATAAATGCAATAAACAGGCATGAGCCTAAAATGCATTTCATAGCCATGAAAAACCTTTTATTTTCATCAAAGAACCTGTAGTAAACAGTTATTAGCCTAAAAGGGCTGCATATGAAAAAATGTCTGTGTACAGAAAATCAGACTGGCACCCTGCCTTTAAGGCCCCAGAGAATCTGCACACTTCGCCTTTAAGGCCTCCAGGAGAACTCTGTTCCCATCATGCCCCACAGGTGACAGTTAGGTCAGTTCTTTTTTCCGGCTTGTTCTGTGAGGAACCTGGAACTTGAGCTCTGCTCTTTTGAAGTATTTTCTGTCAGAAATTGGTTTTTCTTGCCTTTTCTTGACAAAATATATCTTTGGTGGTGGGTTGTTACCCTTTTCCTGACTAAGCTGTTGGTGTTTTTTAGTCAGAATGCCACCTTTATTTTACAAATGTCCTTCCTGTGGGAAGAAGATGTCGAAAACTGACCCACACTCTGTTTGTGTGGTGTGTCTTCCAGCTTCTCATAAGGTGGAAGAATGTTATCACTGCCTTAACCTTTCAAATAGAACTTTAAAAGAAAGAGAGAAAATGAGGTTGCTGGGCCTTCTGGAGAGAGAAAACCGTGGTGAGAAGAGTTCTAAAGGCCTATTATCATCTGCCAGGCCATCTTCTCAGCCCAAACGTCGAAGATCAGCGTCTCCAGAAGGTAGAACTAAGAAGCATCGACTCCAGGGAGCGTCACCGTCAAAAAAGGTGCGCTCGACGTCGAAGATCACTGTCGACGTCGAAGAGAGCTCCATCGACGTCGAGGACATCGCCGGTGAGGCAGTCGCCGTCGAAATCCTTGTCGACGTCGAGGCAATTGGTGTCGATTGCAGTGAGGACGACGTCGGGAGTGCAACGCTCGACGTCGAAGGATCGTATGAGGTCGACGTCGAGGGACAAGAGATGTCCGACGTCGAAGGATCGTGTGTCGACGTCGAAGGAAAAAGGTTCGACGTCGAAGGATAAAGGTTCGCCGTCGAAGGATAAAGGGTCGACGTCGAAGGATAAAGGGTCGACGTCGAGGAAGAGTCATCGGTCGACGTCAAGGGGGAGACATACGTCGTCGAGGAAAAGATCGACGTCGAGAGAAAGGATGACGTCGAAGGATTCGACGTCGAGACCTAAAAAGAGAAGGTCAAGGTCTCCATCGCGGCGTAAGTCGACGTCGAAGCATGCTTCGGGCTCGAAGCATGGAGTGTCTAGGTCTCCCCTACCTGATCATAGGTCGGAGTCGAGACTATCAAGACCAGCCTCTCGGACCTCAATTAGGTCTTTGTCGAGGTCAGAAATAAGTCCCGAACCTAGAGTGGAAGGTTCCCCGCATGATCAGCAAGACAACAGATCTGCAGTGGGGCAAGGGATAGTGCACCAGGACTCTTCTGTGGTGGCTCATTCGGGCTCGTCCTCAGGTCAGGTGCCAGATGACAGACAGTTGGTGCCCAGACAGCGGACCCCGTCTGGTTCATTGGTCTCTGAACACAGTGCAGCGTCGAGAGCTTCTAGGTCTTCCGCAGAGCTGAATATTGTGCAGGTGTCACCTGAAGCTTCACCTGAGCATACAGAGCGGCCTATTAACTTGTCACCGAGGTGGTTGGAAAGTTTAAGGCACTGGAAGATGCGTCCGATAATGGGGGAGAGAACTCCAGTCCCTCGGAAGGAACTGCATAGAAGATCACGCTCAAGATCCTTAGTGAGAGAGAAATCTCGTTCAAGGGAGCGTAGGAGGCAACGATCGGCAACTCCTCAAAGAAGACGTAGAACTCCTACTCCATCTTCTACATCGTCTTCGTCCTCTTCAAGATCTTCATATAGGGACTATTCTCCGACTATATCTTCTACTCCTCCTTCCAGGGTGTCTCCAGTAGACGATTTAGGCACATTTAATGATGTGTTATGTCGCGGAGCGAGTAAATTCAGCATCAAAATGGCAGTTCCCCAGGTAGCAACCTCAGTCATCTTCGAAACCTTACATCACAAGACGACTGGCAGGCCTCTCCTACCGTTAGTGCCTGGATTGATTGAACCAGCAATGAGGACATTCCTAACTCCGGCCACGGTGGGTTCAGGTCCTTCAAGGATTGCGAAAAAATACAAGGCTCCAGATGAAGATCCAATGTTTTTGCGGTCTGACCCACCACCAGACTCCCTGATTGTAGCAGCAGTCAGAAAGGCGCATTCGGCAGCATCTACCTCTTCTGCTCCACCTGAAAAGGACAGTAAGAGTATGGATTCCTTGGGGCGAAGGATGTGCAATACCTCAGGATCGGTCATGCGAGTGGCCAGTGCGTCTGCACTATTGGGCCGTTATGACCGTCTACTCTGGGACTCAGTGGCTCGTTTTGCAGATAAACTCCCTAAAGAGGATCAGAAAGACTTCCTGGAAATAGTGGAGGAAGGAGGTTTGGTGGCTAACCAGAGCATTAGCGCGGCGGCTGATGCTGCGGACTTGTCGGCTCATGGCTATGCACACGGTGTTTGCGCAAGACGTACAGCCTGGCTTCGCCTTACGGGGCTAAAGCCGGAGGCACAGAGGAAAATGGTCAATTTACCTTTTAATGGATCAACTCTGTTTGGATCTCATGCAGACGACGAGATGTCTAAGATGAAAGTGGAGTTGGACACTCTTAAGGCCGTAGGCCTTGAGAAGAAAAAAGAATTTAAACGTCGGGGTACTTTTCGTCCCTATGACAAGAGATCTTTTCAACAAAGGAGTCAACAAACGAATTGGTCTTCGCAAAATCAAGGCCAGAATCAGCAAAGATCGCAATTCCAGCAGAGGCGGCCTGGACGGGGCAGAGGCAATGGAAATAGGCAGCAGTCATCAGCTGCCAAACAGCCTCAGAAACAATGAATGGATGCTTCCTCTA
Organism: Lissotriton vulgaris; assembly: GCF_964263255.1. Taxonomy (NCBI): domain Eukaryota; kingdom Metazoa; phylum Chordata; class Amphibia; order Caudata; family Salamandridae; genus Lissotriton; species Lissotriton vulgaris. Next base: position 1,717,679,847 of record NC_141695.1, on the reverse strand, counting down.
CAACCGTGTCCCACTCCGGTTGGAGGAAGTATTGTGCGTTATCTGGACGAGTGGAAACAGATCACGAAGGACAGATGGGTGCTGGATGTCATTCAGAACGGGTACCTGTTGAGGTTCAAGAAGGCACCCCCTGTCATGCGCCCTCTAAAGATGGTACAGTGGAATATAAAGCGCTTGCAACAGGAGGCGAACGTCCTCCTGAAGAAGAAGGCCATAGAACCAGTCCCTTTTCAGCAGAGAGGTCAAGGCCTGTACTCTCGATTCTTTCTTGTGCAGAAAAAAGGTCCAGTCACAGAGTTCAGACCCATTCTGGATTTGAGGCGACTGAACAAATTCATTCGGAAGGAGAGATTCCGAATGCTGGCTCTTCACCAGATCTTCCCTCAATGACACCAAGGGGATTGGATGTGCTCCATCGATCTAAAGGACGCTTATTTTCATATTCCGGTATCCAGAAAACATCGCAAATTTCTCAGGTTTCAAGTGGCGGCTCGTCATTATCAATACGCAGTGCTTCCTTTTGGCCTGAGATCAGCTCCCAGGACATTTTCAAAATGTATGGCTGTAGTGGCGGCTTGTCTTCGAAAGAGTCGGATTTTCATATATCCGTACTTAGACGACTGGCTTCTGAAGAGTTCATCCCCATCGCTTCTAGAGGAACATCTGTCGATTTGTCTTCAGCTCATGTACAAGTTGGGTCTGCAAGTCAACTACAAGAAGTCGATAATGAATCCCACACAGAAGATCCACTACCTGGGTGCTCAGCTGGATACAGAAGTAGAAAACGTGTGTCCTTCGGAGGAGAGGTGGTCATCCATCAGAGCGAAGTGTCTGCTTCTCCTTCAAACTGCACGTCCGACAGTTCGGCAAGTATCCTCTCTCCTGGGCTCAATGGCGTCGTGCATTTTCATCGTGCCAAACGCACGTTTGCAGATGCGTCCTCTACAACAGTGTCTGGAAGATCAATGGCAACAGAGGACGGGATGCTGGGAGGACCGGATTTATCTCCAACAGTCTGCAAAAGATTCCATCCGGTGGTGGATGAAGAAGGTGCATGTGATGAAGGGAGTCCCTTTTCATCAGGACCCACCAACGCAGGCTCTGATAACAGATGCTTCTCTCCAAGGCTGGGGGGCGCATATAGGCCCTCTGCAGGTACAAGGGCAATGGTCAGACTTCGAGAAAGGATATCACATCAATCTTCTCGAGCTCAGAGCGGTCCATCTTGCTCTCAAGTCCCTGGCGCCATCGCTACAGACTCGGTCCCTCCTGGTACAAACAGACAATACAACTACAATGTATTACTTAAACAAGCAGGGGGGTACCAGATCCAGGACTCTTTCCATAGAAGCCCAGACCATCTGGCATTGGTTACTGGCGCGAGACCTGTCCATAACAGCAATTCACCTGCCGGGGAGTCTCAACACACAGGCGGACGACCTCAGCAGAGACTTCGTCGAAGCGCACGACTGGGTTCTCAACGAAGACGTCGCGCACAGCATTTTCCAGGATTGGGGAACACCAGACATAGATCTGTTCGCAGACGCGGCAAACGCAAAATGCCCCGTCTTCGCGTCCAGGTTCTACCAGAAAGGGTCTCAAGGGAATGCCCTTTTGATAGATTGGTGTCAAAATTTGCTGTACGCCTTCCCACCGACACCGTTGATACCAGCAGTGTTCAATCGGCTGTACAAGACTCACTCCAGAATGATACTGATTTGCCCAGAGTGGCCACGCCAGTGGTGGTTCCCAGATCTCCTCCAGTTGTCAATAACACCGCACAGGAGATTGCCGTGTCGCCCGGATCTTCTGTCCAAGCAGAAGGGGCAAGTGTTTCATCCCAATCTGCCCTCCCTGCGCTTGGCAGCATGGCTCCTGAAGTCATCCAGTACGGGCACTTACAGCTGAATCCAGAGTGTATGAACATCCTTAAGGAAGCAAAGCGGCCTTCTACGAGACAATCCTACGGATTTAAGTGGAAACGCTTTTACCTTTGGTGTCAGAGTAAGGGTCTGGACCCTATTCATGGTCAAGAAAAGGTGGTCTTGCCTTATCTTCTTTACCTTGCTGAATCTGGTTTGCAGTTCAATTCCATCAAGGTCCATCTTGCTGCAATAACTGCTTATAGAAAATCGCCAACACAGATATCTTTCTTTCGAATGCCTGTGGTGAAGGATTTTCTGGAAGGGTTAAGAAAGGTTTATCCTCCAATCAGGTCTCCGTCTCCACCTTGGGAGCTTAATGTGGTATTGACTAAATTAATGGGTCCCCCATTTGAGCCGATACATAAGGCGTCTTTGCAACACCTGACGTGGAAAGTAGCGTTCCTGGTGGCCATCACTTCTGCTCGTAGGGTGAGCGAAATCCAGGCTTTGTGTTGCAATGAACCATACACAGTTTTTCATGGAAACAGAGTGGTGCTCAGGACTCATCCTGCTTTCCTACCTAAGGTGGTGTCGGATTTCCATATTAACCAATCCATAACATTGCCTACTTTCTTTCCGAACCCTTCAAGTCCGGCAGAACGGACTTTACATTCATTAGATCTTAAAAGGGTTTTGAAATTTTACTTAGATAAAACTAAGTCTTTGAGACAGACGGACCGTCTGTTTGTGAACTATGGTCCTACAAATACTGGGTTGGCAGCATCCAAGAGATCCATTTCTAGGTGGATAGTGTCATGTATCTTACTGGCTTATCAGCTAGCCCACAAGTCTTTACCAGGTAGACCTAGGGCTCATTCTACGAGGGGAAAAGCTTCTACCACAGCTCTCCTTAGGAATGTGGCTATGTCAGAGATATGTAAAGCAGCTACTTGGCGTTCAGTTCATACGTTTACACGCCATTACTGTTTGGATTCTGATGCTCAGACTGATGCACAAGTGGGACAAGCATCACTCAGAAATTTGTTTGCTAATACTAGTTAAACACTGTGATTTTAAAGTATGACTATGCTTTAATCTGTTCGCCCGCTTCTGTGGGTATGAGCTTGCTACTCTATTCAGTGCTTATGACTATTAATGAGTATCCCCTGGAAGAGAAGGATTAGTTACTTACCTGTAATCCTAGTTCTCTTCCAGGGGTATACTCATTAAAGTCATAAGCACCCTCCCGCCTCCCCGGGCGAGCAGTAGCATTAAGGTTTAAAGTTTCAATATGTTTAAGTGCAGATTCCTGCTAAAGTTTACTGTACCGTACAAAAGAACTGACCTAACTGTCACCTGTGGGGCATGATGGGAACAGAGTTCTCCTGGAGGCCTTAAAGGCGAAGTGTGCAGATTCTCTGGGGCCTTAAAGGCAGGGTGCCAGTCTGATTTTCTGTACACAGACATTTTTTCATATGCAGCCCTTTTAGGCTAATAACTGTTTACTACAGGTTCTTTGATGAAAATAAAAGGTTTTTCATGGCTATGAAATGCATTTTAGGCTCATGCCTGTTTATTGCATTTATATACAGCATATTTTCATGCTTCAGAACGTGTAAGGTTTTGGTTTGATTAGCCTATGTGTTAAGGTTAGGCTGCATATTATGTTATTATACATGTATATGTGTATAATTACTTAGTACTTTGTACTTTTGGTTATATTTACACATATATATGTATTTTGTTTGTGTTCCGGGTCCCCGCTCATGGGCGGAGATAATTCAGTGCTTATGACTTTAATGAGTATACCCCTGGAAGAGAACTAGGATTACAGGTAAGTAACTAATCCTTATCAGCAAATTAGGCCTTTTAGTCACAGAACTTGATACCACTCCCACCCCCGTGATCACTCCAGGTTCCTCTAGGGGGGCCCAACCCCCATTCAGAAGACCCCTGCTCAAAAACAACTGGTTTTTAGAACTGTAGAGACTGTCGCAAACAAATATCTGTGACAGATACCCATTAGGCGTGTCTGTGGTTTCTGGGGTCGAGCCACGACGCCAAAGCCTGCAGCGACTGTGCATTGATGGATCCAGAGGCTATCCAGGACCACAAGGCACAATTTAACCCACCAAGCATAAGACTACTTGCCGAGGGAGATCTACGTCTCGGTTCAAGTACACCTTTCGGTACCATTTCCACTATATTAGTCACAGAAGCTGCTCCTGGCGCAGGTCTTCTTCACTATTCAAATCGCCCTGTAAGTCCACAAACACAAGTAATCGGAGCAGGACTCTGCCCCCCCTGTGCCACTCGCATTCACCAGAGCCAACGCCGGGAGATGCCAAGGCTCTCAACCTCGCTCTGGAGTCACCTAACTTTCGAGCCGATCCCGCAACTGGTTGAGGCACAGACAGAGTTTTATGGGGTAGTTTACCACTACAGAACAAAATGAAGAATTTAATGCAGTTACGCTCCAGGCTCTTCGGATCCTTGCAGACTCCCCTTGGTGCTTTCCAAGGACCGAAAAGGCCTTCCATCTGGAGTACCACCAGCAGGTTCTCCCTCAGCACCAGTGAGAACCTCTGAACCAGTCGTAAGACCTCCTGTCCAGACCCTGCCACCAGCACCACGGTTCATGCTGGTTCCTGAGACTTCGATACCAGATGATGAGATACCCATCGTACCGTTCAACTCTAGGTCAGCACCAGTCCGACCTCGACCAAAGCCGCACCTGATGACAATTCAGGCTCCGCTTCCTCCATTCGATTTTCTGCTTCCACTAGGGAGACAACACACCCTACATTCACTTTTCGGCCCTGAATGATTTTGATGCGTGCAATGATTTGGCTGAGCACTATTAAGACAACAATTTGTATGATGACTTGCAGGCTGCTGGTGGTCGCAGTACCTCTCCGAAGCAGGCCTTCTTTTATCTCCTGGACCAGTTACTAAGGAATCTGCGCCCTGGTGAGGCATAGGGCCACCAAAATCCTTGACCTCCAGCTCCCCACCTTGGAAGTCAAGACTAAGAAATTGAAAAACGTTCTCCAGCCAGGAAAGACAACTTCTGAGCCCCTTTTACCATTTAATAGGATCAGTCAACAGACAAATTGCGAAACACCATCGCTCTGCTTCAGAAAGAGCATTGCCAAAGGTAAGTAACTTGTTGGAACAGTCTGACCCTGGTGAACTGGAGTTCTGTGCTCACCACGTTGTTTAATAGACAAGTAAGGACCAGTGATTGTTAGGTTATGTTACAGAGCTTTGTAAAGCGCTGGTTTACCAAAGGTTTCTTGGCACAATTGAGAGAGGAAAGAGAAGGAGGTGAACTAAAGTTAAGGTGATGATTGCCAAAACAGCTGTGTTTTTTTTAAAAGGCACCTAAAAGCAGAATGAGATTCTTTGCATCTGAATATATTGTAATTGTAATTTATATGTTCGAGGCATGTGGGCCGCTAAATTCATTTCTTGTGCATAGATCGCCGCCTAGTGTTGGGGCCGGATGATTGCACCTTGTTGTCCTGGAAGAGTCTTTTGAAGTATCACGAGATAGGTGGCTCCTCCCTTGGACTACAGTGCGCATGGGCATCCTCTCCATCCTCAGATTGTTTTTTTCCGCCATTGGGTTCGGATGTGTTCCGTGACTCTCGTTCGGAACCTATAGGAAAAACTTGTTTTCTTCAGGCCAAAAGGCCTCTTTAAGCGTCGGTATTGTACTTCGTTCGGTTCTGAGTTACTTTATCCGGTTCCCGGATACTTGAGCACGTGTGCTCCCAGTTTTTTAGGCCTGCTCGAAGATTGACATCGGCGATGGAATTCCAGGCCCCGTTTAAGCGTTGCCCGGTCTGTAACGCGAAGTATCCTCTCTCAGACGTGCACCCTGTGTGCAACAGATGTCTGTCTCCAGACCACGATGAGGAGAGTTTCTTGGCCTGTTCAAAATTCAGGTCGGAAGAGGCGATCGCTCTTTGACGTGAGGCGAGACTACCGGCGCGGAGAGCGTCGGATGTGGAGGATATCTTCCAGGCTGGGGACGACGAGGGCGTCCAAGAGGAGGAACCGGAGCATCTCTCCGACCCGGCCTCCTGTCATGAATCTTACTACGGAGAAGAGGTAGACGATGAGAACATCGAAGACGATGAAGCCGTCGAGGTAAGAGACGACGGTATGGCCATTGGAGCCGCAGAGGGCGGCTCCAGTGATGAGCAAGACCCAACCGAACCTTCGGGGGTCATAAGTGACACTGTCTTGTCAACGGCTCAGGTCGAAGCATCGCCGGAAGGCCTTAGCCAAGATCTTTATGCTCATTCTACAGCCTCGCAATCTGGCCCGGCTAAGAATATTTCAGAGCCTTCGAAAACGAAACCGAAACTGACAAAAGACAAATCGAAACCTAAACTGGTAAAACCAGTATTCGTTTCTCAAAGCCTCGTTCCATCGGATCCTAAGAAGGCTCAGAGTGTCATTGCCCCTTCGGGGGTCACAGAAGGGTGCCAACCCGAAGATCGGTACATCCAAGAAGGTGCCAAAGAGATGGAGCGACGTCATCTACGGCTGCCCTCGGGGCGTGGACACTGAAGACGGACTTGAGTCGCAGCCGCCCCTCAGTCCGAATGCATACAAGTTGATGCTGGTGAAGGTTCTCTAAGATAAGCGCAAAATGGCCGCGTTGGAATGTGACGCTTCAAGCCGCGGCCATTTTGAGAATCCCAGCGCAACACCTGGCTCAAAGTTGCCGATGCCCGTGAAGAAAGTCAAACAGCCATCGGGGCCTCCACCGTTTTTGGACTGCCTCCGACTGCAAGACCTAAGGCGTCTAAGCCGGCACAGGGCACCGACCCTGGTACAATGATGCCAAGACTTAAGGGAACGACCGCCATTCATGAAGGCGTCGGTTCCACTCCGCCTTCTTCTGAAGGCTCAAAGAAGTTGTACATTGACTCTGCAACCGGAAGACTCACCCTTTTCAAATGGAAGATCTTGCCGGAGAAGCCTATGGAATCCTATCAAATTCCACTCAAAAGGAAAAGAGACTCTGCTTCCTCGCCAGTCCTTTTCGAGTCCGTAAGGCCTTATGGTCAAGCCTTTACTCATTCCCCCACACTCACTGACGATTTGGGGGGAGGGGCGGGGGGGGGGGGATGACCAGAATGACGAACAATTAAACTATCCTGATGAATCTAATCAGGATGACTCGCAGGATGTGCTCGAAGATCAAGGCACAGCGGACACCCATTCTTACCAGGTGAAGGCGGACACCCAGTCTTACTAGGTGAAGGCGGCCCCGCGGAGGATACTGCGGCGTTCAACGCTCTAATTGAAAGGGCAGCGCTGAACCATGATGTGGTCATGCATGCGAACCCGGTTGAAGAGGACTTCCTGTTTGATACCTTCTCTACTTCGGACAGATCGGTGAAGACGCTGCCGATGCTGAAGGGTGTCCTTAAGCATGCCAATGAAATTTCAAGGACACAACAAGAGCGAGGGTGGTGAACCCACGTATTGAAAAGAAATACAGGCCTGCTACTGTGGACCCTACGTATATAAGGGGTCAGTTGCCATTGGACTCTTTGGTGGTCTCCAATGCCCGGAAGAGGGCGAACTCACAAACAAGTGGTGATGCTCCTCCCCCAGACAAAGAAACTAAAGTGTTAGAAGTTTCTGGGAAGCGGGTTGCTGCGCAGGCGGCGAATATTTGGAGAATAGCCAATACACAGGCTCTACTGGCTAGATACGATAGGGCTCACTATGATACCCTAGAGCAGGGGTCTTCAATCTGTGGGGCGCGACCCCCAGGGGGGTCGTGGAGTCCTGGGAAGGGGGTCGCGGATTGTCAGTTTGATTTAGATGGCGTGGGGCTGATTGAGGGTGCTCAGGCGGAGGCCTAATTCACACCGAGGGGTGAAAAACAACAAAGCCTCATTAACCAGTAAAAGGTCTTTTAAAGACGTGTGAAGTACTGGGGAGCGGCTTTGTGTGTGTCCCTGAAGGTGTTGCCCGGCTTATATACACGAGGAGAGGAAGGGATGGGGGCAGGGGAGGGTGGCTGGGGGAGCCCTTTGAGTTCAATGGACGTTGCGCGCCTAGAGCTTTGGGTCCAGCCTGCAAAGCTTAAAGCACGAACCCTCATACCTGGCGCCTGGCAGGAGAAATGTGCCTTAGAGTCGGTTCTTCAGGTGAGATGTTGTTACAGCCTGTCAGCCCCCAGCAGGAGGCACAGAGATGCCCTCCCATGAGAGAGGAAGAAGACGCAGAGAGATACTGACCCCCCACCCCTCCCCCCATGAGACAGGCACAGAAAAGGTGGGTGGATGAATGGATGAAAGGGTGGATGGATGTATGGATGGATAAAAGGTTGCATGGATAATGATGGATGGATGGATGTGTGAAAAGGTGGGTGGATGAATGGTGGATGGATGGATGGATGGAAGGAAGGATGAAACGGTAGATGGGTGAAGGATGGATGTATGGATGGATAAAAGGTTGCAGGGATGAATGATGGATGGATGGATGTGTGGAAAACGTGGGTGGATGAATGATGGGTGAATGGATAGATAAAAGGGCGGATAGATGAAGGATGTATGTATGGATGGAAGGAAGGATGAAGGATGGATGTATGGATGGATAAAAGGTTGCATGGATGAATGGATGTGTGAAAAGGTGGGTGGATGAATGGTGGATGGATGGATGGATGAAAGGGTGGGTGGATGAAGGATGGATGTATGGATGAAAGGGTGGAAGGATGAAGGATGGATGTATGGATGGAAGGATGAAAGGGCGGATGGATGAAGGATGGATGTATGGATGGAAGGGTGAAAGGGTGGATGAATGTATGGATGAAAGGGTGGATGGATGTATGGATGGAAGGATGAAAGGGTGGATGGATGAAGGATGGATGTATGGATGCATAAAAGGTTGTATGGATGAATGATTGATGGATGTGTGAAAAGGTGGATGGATGAATGATGGATGGATGGATGGAAGGGTGGATGGGTAAACGATGGATGTAAGGATGAAAGGGTGGCTGGATGAAGGGTGGATGTATGTATGGATGGAAGGATGAAAGGGTGGATGGATGAAGGATGGATGGATGGATGTGTGAAAGTGTAGGTGGATGAATGTTGGATGAATGTGATGAGGTCTAGCAGGCGCATTTATGGTTGTCGATAGTTGTTGATGATGAGGAGTACCAGTTTCTAGAAACTTTTGTTGCAAGGGGGTCCTTAAGCCTAAAAAGGTTTTACAAGGGGGTCTCGGCATCAAAAAGTTTGAATACCTCTGCCCTAGAGCAATTGTTGCAACACTTGCCTGATGCATTTAGAGAGGGGGCGGAAATGTTGATTCAGGAAGGGAAACTGATATCAAACGCTTCTATCAAGTGTGCCCTGGATTCAGCAGACACTGCAGCCAGGGCCATTAACACCAGTGTAATGCTAAGGAGGCAGGCATGGTTACGAATTTCAGGGTTTAAGCCAGAAATACAGACAAGTTTGGTCAATCACCCCGTTAACCTAGATTTCTTGTTTGAGCCCGACGTTGACACAATTCTTGAGAAGATCAAGAAGGACACCAAGACGGCTAAGTCTATGGGGGCCTTGCAGTCTCAACAGTTCAGAGGGGGTTCTTTTTGTCGCTCAGGAGGTAGAGGGCCGTCAAGGGGGCAAACATCTCAGCAAACACAATACAATAAAGGTGGTGCACAGGCCACCTTTAACAAGACCAATAGAGGTGGATACCGTGGTAACAGCACCAAAGGCAGAGGATGTGGAAATAACACCAGGTCCTCAGCAAATACCAAACAGTGACGTCTTGTCACTGCCCCCGGACCATATAACACCAGTCGGGGGACGACTCCAGCAGTTCCTGCCAGTCTGGGAAGGCATTACCACAGACAGGTGGGTGAGGCAACTTATCCAGTACGGGTATTGTTTAGAACTGACATCCACTCCACCCAACATACCACCAAGACACCATCCTATGTCCGCAGAGCACTTAACCTTATTACAGCAAGAGGTGGCCAGCATGTTGCAAAAAGGGGCCATAGAACTGGTGCCTCTAGAGGAGCACGGAACAGGGGTGTACTCTCTCTATTTCTTGGTCCCGAAGAAGGACGGGTCTCTCAGGCCCATTCTGGATCTGAGACCCTTGAACCTATACATCCTTTCAGAACATTTCCACATGCAGACTCTGCAGCAGGTCCTGCCGTTGCTCAGTGAGAGGGATTTCCTGGCAACACTGGATCTGAAGGATGCATATTTCCATATACCCATACATTAGGCACACAGGAAATACCTCAGGTTCACTATACAGAACAAGCATTACCAGTTCAAGGTGCTACCCTTTGGAGTAACCACTGCTCCCAGAGTGTTCACCAAGTGCTTGGCGACAGTGGCGGCACACATTCGGAGAAAACACATTCATGTCTACCCTTACCTTGACGACTGGCTTGTGCAAGCGAAGTCAGCCCAGCAGTGCGCCAGCCACGTGTCCCGCACAATTCATCTTCTGCACAGTTTGGGATTTTCTCTAAATTATCCCAAGTCGCATCTTCAACCCGCTCAAGTACAGCAATACTTAGGAGCGACGTTGGACACTGTGACTGCTACAGCCCAGCCGAACTCAGTGCGAATCGACAGCATGCAACTGCTGATTCGCAAATTCAAGCCACAACACTTACTACAGGCACGAGTGTTTCTGCAGTTGATAGGCATGATGGCCTCCTGCATCTTCATAGTCCCGCACGCGAGACTGCACATGCGTCAGCTCCAAGAGTGTTTAGCGCAACAGTGGAATCAGGCTCAAGGACAGTTGAAAGACCTAGTGTTGGTGACCGGTCGTGCGTACAACTCTATGCATCGGTGGAATCCACGCAACCTTTGCAAGGGACGACCGTTCCAAGAGCCTGTACCACAAATAGTGCTCACGACGGACGCATCCTTCCTGGGGTGGCGGGGCGCATCTCCTTCATTATACAGTGCAGGGACTATGGTCGGATCAACAGAAGAAAATGCACATCAATCTGCTGGAATTGATGGCAATCTTCATGGCACTGAAGGCTTTCAAGCTACATCTGTGCGGCAAGGTCGTGTTGATCCGGACGGACAACATGACGGCCATGTATTACATTCAGAAGCAGGGAGGTACTCACTCTCCACAGATGTCTCACTTGGCTCAGAGCATGTGGAAGTGGACCATTCAGAGGAACATTTTCCTCATGGCGGAGCACCTCCCGGGCCAGGACAACCAGATAGCGGATCTGCTCAGCAGACACAGCCATCAGGTGCACGAGTGGGAGATTCATCCCTCGGTGCTGCAACCGTACTTCCAGCAGTGGGGGCATCCAGACATCGACCTGTTCCCCACAAACGAAAATGCAAAATGCCCAAGCTTCGCCGCCAGGTTCCCACACCCGCGGTCTCAGGGCAATGCGATATGGATGAACTGGTCAGGCAGATTTGCGTACGCTATTCCGCCTGCCCCGCTCATACCTCTGGTGGCACGGAAACTCAAACAGCACTCGATGACTCTCATCCTGGTTGCTCCAACGTGGGCGAGGCAAGCATGGTACACCACGTTCCTAGAACTTTCCGTGGTGCCTCACCAAAGACTGCGTCTTACACCCAGTCTTCTCACCCAGAGCCATGGCGAAGTTCAGCACCCAGATCCGCAACAGTTAAACCTTGCGATATGGCTCCTGAAGTCATAGAATTTGGGTATCTGAATTTGCCTCCTGATTGTATGGATATCATCAAGGAGGCGAGACGGCCTACCACTAGGGCCTGCTATGCTGCCAAATGGAAACGCTTTGTCATTTACTGCTCCAACCATGACATAAACCCGCTGGATGCATCAACACAAAACATTATTTGTTACCTGTTACATTTATACAGATGCAATCTGGCATACAGCTCTATACGTATTCATTTGGCGGCAATAGCGGCTTACTTACAGAACAGGCAACACCTTTCACTGTTCCGAGTGCCAGACATAAAGGCTTTTATGGAGGGACTCAGACGAGTCATTCCACCCAGAAGACCACCTTCACCGGTCTGGAATCTTAATATTGTTTTGATCAGATTGATGGGGCCTCCTTTCGAACCTCTCGACTCTGGTGAGATACAGTTCCTCACTTGGAAGGTGGCCTTCTTAGTAGCGATCACGTCGCTGAGACGTGTTAGCGAGCTGCAAGCCCTAACCATTCAAGAACCTTTTATACAGGTTCACGCAAATAGGGTGGTGCTACGCACTAACCCTAAATTCATGCCCAAGGTAGTCTCTCAGTTCCACATTAATCAAACTATTGAACTGCCAGTTTTCTTCCCTACTCCAGACTCAGTTGCAGAAAGATTACTCCTGGTGGCCGGAAGCCCTCGGAAAAGCACCCATCCCGACAGACCACGCACGGAACTTAGGCGTCATCCTGGATTCTTCACTCTCCATGAATAGACAAGTCAGCGCCGTATCCTCTTCCTGCTTCAACATTCTTCGCATGCTTAGAAAAACATTCCGCTGGATCCCCACCGAAACAAGAAAAACAGTGACCCATGCCCTGGTCACGAGCCGACTGGACTACGGAAACACCCTCTACGCAGGCACTACCGCTAAACTCCAGAAGAAACTCCAACGAATCCAAAACGCCTCAGCCAGGATCATATTAGACATCCCACGCAACGAACACATCTCTGGTCACCTTAAAGACCTCCACTGGCTACCCGTCAATAAGAGGATCACTTTCCGACTGCTAACCCACGCACACAAATCACTCTACGACATCGGACCACAATGCCTCAACTCACGACTATCCTTCTACACCCCCTCCCGCCAACTACGTTCTTCCAGCCAAGCCCTCGCCACTGTACCTCGCATCAACAAGACCACCATGGGAGGCAGATCCTTCTCATACCTGGCTGCTAAAACATGGAACTCACTCCCCGCTTACCTACGCCTTACCCAGAACCACCTAGCATTCAGAAAGCAACTTAAAACGTGGATATTTGACAAGTAATCCTCCTCCCCTTTCTAAGCGCCTTGGGACCCTCTGGGTATGTAGTGCGCTATATAAATTCTCTGACTTGACTTGACTTGACATTAGACATCAAACGAGCTCTCCTGTACTATATAGACAGGACGAGGGATTTCAGGAAGACTAAACAACTCTTTGTTGCTTTTTCACCTCAGCACAAAGGCAAACCCATTTCCAAATCAGGTATAGCCAGATGGATTGCTAGGTGTATTCAGATTTGTTATCAGAAGGCTAAGCGCACACTAACTGTCCCCCCAAGAGCGCATTCCACACGCAAGCTAGGGGCATCCATGGCTTTCCTGGGTAACATTCTATTGGAGGACATATGTAGAGCAGCCACATGGAATAACATACATACATTCACCAAACATTACTGTGTTGATGTACATTCCAAGCAGCAAGCTGCTGTAGGACAGGCTGTTCTTAGGTCCCTTTTTCAGGCTGCTGCAGCTGGCTCGGGCAACCACCGCTAGGGGAGAAACTGCTATTTATTCTATGCACAAGATATGAATTTAGCGGGCCACATGCCTCGAACGGAATATGCTACTTACCAGTATCGGTTCTTGGCATGTAGGGCCTCGAACATTCATATCGCCCGCCCATCCTCCCCGGTGCCTGTCGCAGCTGTAGTAGTCAGAATTATTTGTAAGCATGGTCATCTTGTATTGTATTGGACTCCATCTCTGCCACAATGGCGAAAAACAATCTGAGGATGGAGAGGATGCCCATGGGCACTGTAGTCCAGGGGAGGAGCCACCTATCTCATGATACTTCAAAAGACTCTTCCAGGACAACAAGGTGCAATCATCCGGACCCAACACTAGGCGGCGATCTATGCACAAGATATGAATGTTAGCGGCCCTACATGCCAAGAACAGATGCATACTGGTAAGTAGCATATTCCTTATATAGCGCCTTATCACCAACGGTCTCTAAGCGCTTGAGAGAGGGCAACTGCTTTGAATTAATGGTAGGGAGACAGTGCTTACTGTGAGGCCCAGGCTTCCTTAAAAAGTAGGGACTTTAGTTGTTTCCTAAATGGGAACAGGGCACATTCCTTTCGGATGCTAACAGGGAGCTTGTTCCCGATCTGTGGAACACTGATGGAAAAAGCTCTGCCACCGAGGGAAACCAGGCGGGAGCGGGGGCAGACTAAGAGCCTCGCCTCCGAGGATCGCAGTACTCTGCTTGGAACATAATTGGCTAGGCTGTCTTTGATATATTTTGGTGCCTGGCCAAAGATGGCTTTATGTGCAATGCAGAGTCCTTTGAATTTTATACGTTGCCTAATCGGAAGCCAATGGAGTTGACGCAGGAGGGGGGAGGCATGGGTGCAGCGTGGGACCTTGAACACCAGGCGAGCCGCATCGTTCATGATGGTCTGGAGTCTGGCCAATTGGTAATCTGGTAGCCCTAAATAGAGTGAATTACCATAATCCAACCTGGATATGACGAGTGCTACTACCACTCGTTTAAGAGTATCCAAGGTAAGAAGGGGGGCCAATTTCCGCAGCTGCCTTAATAGGTTTGAGCAGACACCCACTGTAGTCAAGACTTGCAGGGCCATAGTTAATTTGTTATCGATCTTAATACCTAGGCTTTTTACTGCCGAGGCTGGCTCGGGGTATTTGCCCAATTCTTGTGGCCAAAAAAGGCTGCTCCATGGGTTGGTGACAGAGGTGACGACCAACACCTCCGTCTTATCTGGATTGATTTTCAGCGAGTTGGCCGTCATCCAGTTAACAATGTATTTAAGAATATTCTGAACTCTAGTATGGGCTAAAGGGGAGTTATCGATCTGGATAATGATTTGGGTATCCTCCGCGTAATTGTATATTTGACACTCCATCTGATTCAGTGCCATTAGTAATGGTTGAAGATATGCATTAAACAGGAGGGGTGACAACGCGGTCCCTGCGGGACTCCACATGGAAGTGTGCCCGGCCTGGATACCGCATCTCCCAGCTGCACTCTCTGGGAGCGCTCTTCCAGGAAGGAGGTGAGCCATGTCAGAGCTATGCCCTGAACCCCAAAATCATACATCCGCGATAGTAGGAGCTCAGGAGTCTAGGAGGATCAGGGCACAGGGCACCTTAGAGTCGGCCCTCAGTCTCAGTCCATCTAGTACTGATAGCATGACAAGTTCTGTACTATGATGCACTTGAAAACCTGACTGGTTGAATTGTAGAAGGGGGTTAGCCTCCAGGTGATATGTGAGTGAGGTGAGCACATGCTGTTTGAGGACTTTGGAGAGGAAAGGGAGCTGGGAGATTGGCCGAAAATTCTTTAGATTCTTAATGTTCGCCTCAGGTTTTTTCAAGAGGGGAATCACGCGCGCCTCCTTGAAGTCTCTCGGGACTACTCCAGTTTCGAGGGAAGAGTTCAGTAGTGATAGGATCTTATCTTTAATCCCCGGGAGGGCCATCTTGTAGGTCCTGGGCGGACAGGAGTCTGCTGGTGAACCAGACTTCACGCTCCCCAGAAGTGAGGCAAGTGCTTCAGGCGCAAGCGGGGGAAATGAGGTAAGGACCTCCTCTACGGTAGAACATGCGGGAATAGGTTCCAGGACACAGGACCTCCTCTACGGTAGAACATGCGGGAATAGGTTCCAGGGGACACGGGAGCTGTGGCGTGTCTTTAATTGTAATCAAGAGGTCCTCCACTTTAGAGATAAAGAAGGCTTGAACATTATCAGTCTTCAATCCCAAAAGAAGGCTTCTGTTCTTTAACCTGTCTAAGTTCTTTAAGGACTTTAAGCGTTTCTTTTTGCGTATTTAGGGCAGAAGTTATTTTGTTTTCGTAAAAGACAGCTTTCCTCATTAGGATGGCCTTTTTATATGTGGCAAAAGCTTCAAAATACTTTGAGCGGGCAATTGGATCATGTACTTTCCGCCAGGCTCTTTCGCTTTGGCGGAGCTGTTGTTTAAGGCTCAGGAGGTCCTCATTAAACCATGGGGCTCCCTTCCCCTTATCTTTGATCTTTTCCCTACGTGCGGGTGCTAGAGTATCAATGGCTATGTTTAATCTTTCCATAAGGGCGGTATTTTGAGCGTCAGGGTCCCCCAGCGGGTAATCTGGCGGGCTAGGTCTTCTAAGAGCAGAGATCAAGTCATCTGCCCTTATTTTATTCCAGCTCCTGATTGTTTTTCCAACTGGGGGTGGTGAAACTCCCTGCTTGGAGGGTTGGATAGTGCCGCAGATAAGCGAGTGGTCAGACCATGCACATGGACTGATGACTGGGGGGCCCATAAGGGGCTGAGAGGACCACACTAAATCCAGTGTGTGTCCTTTTTCGTGGGAGGGTCCTAGAACAGATTGAAGTCCTAAAGCGGTCAAGGCCTCATCCAATTGACTTGCTTGACTTTCCTTGGTAGAGAGTTCCCAATGGAAATTAAAATCTCACAGTATAAGGAGACATTGATAGCGTGAACACAGATCGTAAGCCAGTATCGACAACCACTTAGTGAATTTGGGCGGGGTTTTTGGCGGATGGTACACGATCAGGACGGTAACACATGTGGAGGCAGTGTGTAGTTTTGCCCCTAATATTTCCGCTCCCTCAATGCTTTCTGTAAGTAGGATCTCAGCCTTCAGGGAATTTTCATGGAGTAAAGCCACCCCTCCCCCTCGAGTACTGCCCGGCCTATTGTGATAGAGGGCCGCGTAGTTGGGGGAATGGATGCCACAAGATCCGGTGAAGATGCATCCTCCAACCAGGTCTCCGTGATACCCAGGATTTCGATTGTTTCATCTTGCAGTAATGTAAATACCTCCAAATGGTGCTTTTGTAATGATCGAGTGTTCAATGTGGCAAATATGAGGGCCGGGGTTTCGTGGGTGCTAGGAGGGCTCAGCGGTTTACCGGTATCCCTCTGGGTGGATGACCTTAGCAGCCCTTCCGCTTTGAGCAGGGTTGCTGCCTTGTCGGCCAGGGTTACTCGTCGGCTATTTAGCCGGTGAAGTTCTGCCAAAGAGTATGTAAGGCCCCAGGCAGGGGTTCTGGCCCCTGGGCCCGGTAGGGCGCAGACGGGCTTGCCTTTGGCGTGCCTTCGGCACGCTGCCGGCTCGCCCGCTGCGTGCTTGTGCCAACATGAATAAGTACCTGCCTAAATTATGTAGTCTCTGCCCACCCACTAATCAGCCCTGCTGTGCAGCGGCTGTCAGTTCCCTGCACTAGACCGGTAACCGACTGGAAGTGCCTCTATCGGGAAACAGAGTGGAGTGGGGAGACGGGTATGCCTGAGCACGGTGAAATATTTGCAATTAAAACTTGTGAGTCAGTTTAAAAGCATACAAACAAACAGAGTGCAAACACGCAAGATAGCAGCAATACAATTTTTTAAAAAGGGAGCAGCGAGCGTGGCAGCGTTTCTATCAGCCCACCACACCTAAGCAGGGCTCTCTCAAAGCTTTTCAAAGTTTGACTTTGCTGGAACTCTGTGCTTTCCAACATCCAATACTGAGGATTGGCCCATCCTGTCATCACTTACATATGACCCATTAGGCACTGTCGGAAGCACTATTGCCTCTTCCTAACTCTTGCCACACCACTGTTCCAGGTACTGTAGTCAATGTTTACTAATTTTGGAGGATCGTGTCTTATGGCCAGCAAGTGGTGGACATCAGTAGGGCTACTGTCACGTGAATGTCAAGGACTCACAGAATTTGGAGGTGGTGGCCCAGCACAAATCACCATAGGTATGTGCTGGGTACCACTCTGGGGCATGCAGATAACTGGGATTCATGCTGCAGTGGAGACCGGACAATGGGCATGAGGAGCTTCAGTGGAAAGGGCACTGGTTGTAAATACGGCCGCTTCTGTTTCATTATATGGACAGCGTTGGAAGTAAAGGTGAGGATTCAGGCACTAATATGGCACAATTCCCTTCTCTAAATTGAGCAGTAAAGTTGTGGATATAGCAAAATAAAGATACACTCCTCTACCACCAAAGAGAAACTAGTGGTTTTTTTTTTTTTTGCTGACTTGCTTTTTGAATGGATACCCTGCTTCTTACCGATCTCCTGATTGGGTGATGAGGCGGCGACAGGTCTCCATCTGCACATCTAGGCCACGCTTCATGCTGCACATCTCCATGTATTCATGGAGGTGGCGGTTCATATCATTCTTGGCTGTTGTCAGTTCCAACTATGGATCAGAGACAGAGGCAAGACACACTTTAGTCCCATTCAGGACACTAATGCACTGTATCATTCCTCTTAAGGAGCTATTTTCTTCCACTCCCTTTACTCCCATCTTGTGTTATTTTTCTTCTTCCTTTCCCATGTTTCACTCGTTCTTACTGTGTTCATGCCTCCATCCCATTGTGTTGTACCTTTTCCCTTTTATGATATCCCCTCTCATGTTTTCTATTCATTTGAGCTATTACCTCACCGCTTTTTATTCCTCTCAATCAGACTGTAATTTACCCTCGCCCATTGTTAAATCCATCCATTCCTTCTACTGCTATTTCCGTTAATATAGCAGTATTCCCAGCCTCCGTGCATATTATTCTACCTCTTAATGTGCTCTCACCCCTTGTCATGTTATTCTCTCAGTTGTTTGTGTTATTTTCTCCTTCCTTTCCTGTTATTCCCTCTCATATTATTCCATCTCAATCCCTCCTATATTATTCGATCTCAGTTACGTTACTCTTTCTGCACTCATGATTTTTTTTTTGTCACTCACCCTCTCCTAAAGAACTATTGACTTTTTTTATTGTTTTATCCCTTTAACACTTGTTTTTATTACATGTCAGTTTTAGCATCCCCTTCATCGTCGCCTATTCCCTAGATCTTGCTGTGCTATTTCTTGGTACTGTTACTCCACACATGCTATTAGTTCTGTAACTCTTCCTTCTTATGCTATGATCCTCATTTTGCAGACATTTATGCTGTCTGTCAATCATATTCCCCCTTTTAATGCTATTTTTATTTAAATAATAGTTTATCACTGGTTAAATTAAACAATCTAAAAATTGCAAAATAAAAAGCAAATGGTATTACATGCTTTTAATTCAACAGTTACACAGTGAGAAGTTGTAGCAGCTTAATCAAAATGCTACCAAAATGTAGCTGGTGATTTAAACAAGCTCTTATTGTGTGGATCCCTACAAAACTTACATCTCCTTAAACCATTAGATAATGTTTTGTACTTTTAGTGTCATCTAAAAGTGCTGCTATGTTTCTTCTCAAATACTCACATTCAAACATAATATACATCTGTGATTCAATTACATCGGACGTGGACATGTGCCTATATATTCTCACTTTTTAACATGTAATAGGCAAATTTGTGCAAACGTTTGCTCAGGCTTAGAAAAAACAAAAGGTTCAACCCATCGTCCATGTAATCCTGCACTCACGAGTGAACTGAAGTTCAAGTATTGTTAACCCTACGCGAGAAGAATTAACACCCCCACACCAGGGCACTTGTAGTGAATCACACAATTGTTTGAGTTCTACAGCAGTCCAGTTGGCCACTACAACAAAATCGCATACCTTGCCTTATACTGTTTTTAAATTCTGTTATTTCCGGTCTCCTCTGGTTTTATACTCCGCATCTTGTGTCGCTGCCCCATCACATTGCTATTTCCTCCATTCAGTGCTACTCTTTTGACACGGACCTAGTTCCATTCATAACCTTGTTATTGATTTCTCCATGTCCTGTGTTGTTCTCTCTTCTGTAATGTTATTTACTCTCTGTGCTGGTTTGATTCACGCTTGGTTCTCTTCTGCTGTGTTAGTTCCTCCTATTGCTTTAATACGATCCTATACTTCTCTGTTGAAATTTACAGTTATCTTCTTGTGGTCTCTCCTCACTAATCAAGATGTATTCTCTTAGTCTCTGAATCAACACACTTATCACACCAATGTGCGTTTGGGACACCTTTTTCTTCCGGTTCTATTAACCCCTTTAGTTTGTAATTATGCCAGGCCTCCTTTAAAGCAATCACTCTCTTCGCTGTCAATAACTCGTCTCTCCTTTTCTGTGCTCACCACTCTCCTTGTGTCGTCCCTTTCTTCCCCTTTAGTTTGTGCCCCTCTGAAGTTACAACTCATCTCCTGTTGTGGCATACCTGTATCTTTTAGTATTTCATTTTTCTTGTTGTGGCATTTCCTTTCTTTCCTACTGGATTGTAACTCTGGCCCCTTCAGGTATTGCATCTCCCTTGTATGTCTCTTGTGCTCCCCACCAGATTACCCTCGTCTTCTAAAGTATTCCCACTCTCCTCTTCTGGTATCCCCGCTTGTGAGGTGTTCCCGCTTGTGAGGTGTTCCCTCTCTTCCTGTGGTATTTTATCTCTCTCCTGGTGTAATTTGCCTTCCCCTCTGGAGTTATTTCATCCACTCCCTCAGCTTCTTCTGTTATCACCCAGTTCTTCTTTTCACTTTCTTCTCTTGTAGATTCTCCCATTTTCTTCCTGTGGTATTCCATCTTTCATCTTGTAGTATCATACTCTGTTTTCTGAAGGCATTCTTTCTACCCTTTTGGTATTTTCCTTTTCTGTTATGTTATGTGTTATGGTATATGTTTTGTAAAGCGCACAGCTTCCCCAGTTAAGGAGTGTTCCAGCGCTGCAAACTGCAAACTGTTAAAGGCACTGTGGGAGAGACACCGTAGACCCATTAAACAGGAAAGAGATGCGTTTTAATGGCTTTGCGGAGCAGAGCATGATTTTTAATACTTTTGATACACGCTGGAAGAGAGTTCCAGAGCTTCAAAGCTTTTCTTCCTTCTACTATGATCCTTTTGTCCTCTGGTCATTGCCCCTCTCTGTGTGCTAGACGATTCTATTCTTCCCAGCATTATTCACGTTCTCCTCTGCTGTTAATTATCCTCTCCTCTGAAATCAATTCCTCGCTCCTCGTGTGGTATTACTTCATTTCTTCACAGTGTTATACTTCTGACTTATTCGGGTATTACATCTGTCTTGTCCTGTGCAAGACCATGTAACCTGCCTACTGTATTTCTGCTCTCCCTGTCTAACCTATCCACAATATTTCAGCTCTCTTCCCGGTTCTTTACTTTTCTCCTGTCAACCCTTGTTCTCTTTCCTCGCTCCCTCCCTTCCTCTGATGGTATTCCCAGCCTCCTCCTATAAAGTTCCTTTCTTTCCCTTCACCATTGTGTCCTTGTCTTTCAGTACTTATCTTGCTCTTACTATTTCCTTCCCCACCCCTCTATTATTCCTTGCCCTCTTCTGTTATTACTCCCTCTCCTCTTTCGGCACCCCTTCAGTTGTATTCTCTCTCCCCCCATGCCGCCTCCTGTTTGTAGCCCTTCTCTCGCCTGTTCTTTCCTAGCTCTTCTTGTGGTATTCCTTCCCTTGCCTCAAGCATGACCTGGTTGTCCTCTGATGTAATTTTTTCGCTCCTTATGTTCTAGCCCTTCTCTTCATGCAACTACGGTCCCTCTTTTTTTTTTTCGGGAGTCCCTCTTCTTGTGCCAGACCCCCAGTCTCGTGCAGCACTATTCTCTCTCTCCTCATGAAGCATGTTACCTCTCTTCTGCTGAGAGGTGCCTTACCTGTTGGCGTTATTCCATTTCTTTTCTATACTAGTGCTATCATCTCTATGCTATTATAGCACTACTCTTTGGTGGTATCATCCCTCTACGTACAGTAACTTTGTGGTACCCTACTTCTCCTCTGCTGTTATTCTTCTCTGTCCTTCCCCCTTTGGTGTTTTCCAACTTCTCTTGCGGTATTCTATCTTTCCTCTTATGACCACCTTCTATTCTGTAGCCTACCCCTGCTCAGTTCTGAGGCTACACCCCCTACCCCACCCCTTTATTACATTTCCTCTCTTCATATATTTGTACCAATCTCGCTCAGTCTCACCTCAATCTGATCGATCGTTTCTTGATATTCCTTTTCTCGGCTCTTGAAGAGTGACTCTGTGTCCTTTATTACTTTTTCCAAGCTGTCTTCTTGCTGCAATAGAGACAGAAGAGGACAGCATGAGAGTGGTGGGAGGAGAGGCTTTCACTGAAAGTTAGGCGTGTCTGATAACAGCTTGTTTTTTAAATAGCGCTTCATACTACGTTTATGCCATACTTAAGTGCTGAAAATAACGTGTCACTATTACCAAATTTATAGTATTCATCTTAGCAACCTTAAAAGAATGGAAGTCGAAGACTGTCGTGCCAGGGTTCAAACTTGTGACTTCCAGATCCCCACATTGGTCAACAGCAAGTGAAAAGACTGAAAAAATAAGGGAGCAAACGGCCAATGGAAGAGGATAGGAGAACGAAAGGGAGGCTTCAAATAGAAAAGTGGGTGAGGTGAAAGGCACCAAGTCAGTCTCCTTCACTTCAAGTCCTAAATACGCACATGGCTAGACAGCGAACCAATCCTGCAGCTCTTTCTGGCCTGCAGGGTGTGGCACATCCAAGCCAATCTGTTCTAGCCATTTTTGGAGGCAACAGCGCCCCCTTTGAGTACAGTGCATTTTCATACTCCTTCATGTACTTGATAGTCACATGGCTGCAAGGCAGTTTGCATCTAGGATGCACCATCATGCTCAAAAAAATAGAAGGCGGTTAGTAGGGAGTAAGTATGGGCGGAAAATCCGTTCCGCTCGCGGATTTTGTGGATTTTCGGTAAATTCGCAATCCGCGAGATTAGCGAATTTCCCGCAAAATCCGCAAATCCGCGAGCAGCGGATTTTATGGCTTGCTCGCACTG
The DNA here is from genome assembly GCF_964263255.1 of Lissotriton vulgaris. Lineage (NCBI taxonomy): Eukaryota > Metazoa > Chordata > Amphibia > Caudata > Salamandridae > Lissotriton > Lissotriton vulgaris. Next base: position 1,717,657,270 of record NC_141695.1, on the reverse strand, counting down.
TTCGCGTGAGTTCGCGGCTTCCCAGTTCAACTTCGCGCCCCGCGAATAAGCGCTAAATTGCAGAAATACGATCTTAGCAAAACTGAAACTACTTACCAGGTTCAAAAGTTCAAGCTCATCATTAGTAGCCATTTCCTGTAGTGCTTCCTGAGGGGCCCCTCCAGAGTTCAGTTGCCTACTTGCAACTATTATGTGACCCTGCTCTGACCCTCAGAATAGTTACACATATGCCACAAAGGTCCTGAATTACAGCTAAGGGAGACAAGCAGGAGCCAGGCTGGAAGTTCAAATCCAGTGACACATTAATCAGCCCCTAATTCATTATTGTCAGTTGGGGCAGGGTAGGTGTTGTAACTAATTTTGCAGCAATGAAAGCACTTAGCAAGTGCAAAAGATCACTAATCAGGAAGCACTAAGGAAGCAGGTGCCAGCTAAAAAAATATTCTGTGACACATTAATCAGCCCCAAATTAATTCAGGTCACTTGAGGCAGGGAAGGTGTGCTTTGCTTTACCACAATAATGTACACTGGACAACCAGAGGGTGCTGTGATGAAACAGAGGGTGGCATGGGTGAGCCAGAGGGTGGCATGTGGTGACAGAGGGTGGCAGTGATGAAGAAGAGTGTCCCAAACAGGCTGGACACGTAGAAACAACAAGTTCGCAAAACTTGCGACCCGACAGGTAAGTTCGCGTTTGCGAAATTGTACAAAAACCCTCGCGACCTGGCAGAAATCCGCGCGAACACAAAAAAAAAAAAAATCGCGAGAATTCGCGGATTTTGCGGATTACGAGTTCGCAAATCCGCAAAATTCGCGAACGCGAGATTCGCAAAATTCGCCCATGCTTAGTAGGGAGGACATGCAAGTGAAAGTTGAATTGGGATCAAGGCACCCACATACGAAGAATCTGTACCCTCATTAGATTGTTACGAGATTGTGAGGATTTTTCTTTTTACACAATGTAATGCCTACTGAAATAATATGCTTGATTAATAAAAAAAGAATGTTGACAAAAAATAGAAGCTGTAACAAGTCAGGTCACCACTCTATGATAAAAAACACAAGGAAGCTAGTCTGAGCATGCTTAGCAAGGAAAACCAAGTTTCTTAGACGATCCTTAGAGATAAGATAAAACCTATTGAAAGTCACGATGCCTCCATTTTACATAATCTATTAAACCATATTGGTACAGGATTATCACATGCATCAGATAAAGTACATTGAACTGTGTTGATACCACATGGAAGATGACTCAGTTAACGTACCAGTTGCATGGATTTTTTTCAGGAAGACTAACAGAAACTAACTTATACTGGTACTAGAACTTTATTTTACCCGAGTGATGTCACCCTGTTTATAACCGTTGCATAATCGTGATCTTAAAAGTATTACAGCGTTCATTGCCTTTTCAGTAGAAATAACATCTCTCAAAATTGCACCATGAGAGCATTCCTCAAACTTCACTTCATGATTGTCGATTTTGTTTGTCCCCGGTTATTGAACTGCTAACATTCTTTTCAAATCCTCAATGAAATCAGAATGTTGATTGCATTTGTATTTAGTATTTACAAAGGGTTGCAAACATCCAGAATAGGGTATCTTGGTGGTAGAATCCAGACTACTGACAAGCAGGAAGCACCTATTAGAAGACGCCTAAACAAGAGGAGGCACCCATATTTTCAGCAACCTTTGTAATTTTAGCAAGTCAGGTTCAGACCAAAGATAACCAGGTAACAGATTTGCAGCTGACAGCCTCTGCCGTGGAGAACAAAAGACCACACCTTTTTTTCAAGCAACACTTGGGGACCACATGCAATACTGAAGCACAGGTCTCCGCAAAGGAGAGAGGCTATACCACTTATATTGGTGGCGAAGTGGACACCTCTGAGTATACATAGCCTAATGGATCAGGCAACTGGGCCTAAAGAGGATTCTCTTCAATCGGCAACCAGCGCAAAGTGGCTAGGACTGCAGAGGTATGATTCCTCTGGGAAATACCACAGACCAATCTTGCGGTGTAATTTTGAATAAGGCACAAAGGCGAACCCAGTTAAATGACATTGCAGTAGTCTAAAAGTGACAATACAAATGCATTCTGAATTAAGATCTTCTGGCAGGGGGAAATAGATAAGAGTATTAACATCAGACTGTCCAATTGGAACAGAAATGACTAATAAAACATGGTCAGCCGCAGACAGCACCACATTAATCCTTACACCCACATTTTTTACTACCTTAACAGATGAACGGGTTGGACCCAAAGTACTCGCCCAGAAATATAGCATAAAAAATAGTAAATTGACGGGACATAACAGGTCAGTCTTCATGCCATTCAGTTTTAAGCAGTTCTTATTCATCTTGAAGTAAACAATGGACAATGAGATTGGCTCTCCTAACTTAGGGCCAGAGGTACGACAGAAAATTGCATGCGCAAACCGGTTTGTGACTCGTTTACGCATACAATTTTCCTCTGGGCCATGTACTAACACTATTTTGCGAGTCGCAAATAATTTTCGACTCACGAAATAGTGTTTTGTGACTCACTATTAGGAAGAAGCGTTCCCTTCCTAATAGCGACTCGCAAGCTATGTACAAATGTTTAGCAACCGTAATTGCGGTCGGAAAACACTCGCAATTTACAGCCCTCTTCAAGAGGGTGGTAATGCAATCGAAAAAGTGACCCATTCCCCTTTGCAAATGCAGGGGAAAATATTTTTTAGGGGCAGGCAGTGGTCCCAGGGACTACTACCTTCCCTTTAATAATGAAACTAAAAGGTTTAATTCTTTTTTTTTTTTTAATGCATCTTGTTTTCCTTTAAGGAAAACGGGCTGCATTTTTTTTAACTGCTTTATTGAAAAGCAGTCCCAGACATGCACTTTACACTGGTCGTTCATCTGACCCTAGAGTCTTACACAAATCTGGTAATGATTTAGGTGTCGTCTGCGTACAGAAAGAAATCCAACTCGAAAGAGTCTGTAAGATGAACTAATGGGATTATATAAAGATCGAAAAGTACTGGTGAGACCCATAGAAACCCACGGTTATATTATCAAACTGAAGACTCAAACAATGCCTGTATGACATGAAAAAATCTGACAGACAAAAAAAATCTACAAGCCAGCGTAACGTCTGTATATAAATACCCTAATCCCATAGTAAACGGAATGATTTACAGTACCAAATGCCTCAGTGGAATCCAGTAGTACCATAACAGTTTGGATATTTGCCTCAACTGAGGATGGCAGCTCTTCCAGGACAGATGCAAAAGTAAGCTTTATGCTGTGCCCGGAGTGAAAACTCGCCTGGGTCACAAGCAAAAGATTATTATTATTAACCACAAAGTTCAACTGTTGTTGAAAGGCGACTTTCACCAGTAACATACTAAGAAAAGGCAGCTGTGAAACAGGTCTAATGTTAGAAAGGTCTTCAGGCGTCTAAGAGGGAATTATTTTGAACAGAGTCTGACTTTAACATTTCTGGAATACACCCTTTCCATAAGGAGGAGTAAGTAATTACTGTGGCCCAGCTGGGGTCCAGAGACAGAAATGATTTATGTAAATTGGAAAAAAAGAGCATCTTGTGTAGTACCAGAGGGTAAACCGTAAGTTAACAGAGAGATGCTCTCTTTGTTGTCAAGCAAAAAAGCCAGTAATTCGGGCAAGAGTATTATTTAAAGTAGGGGGTGACAGTGGGGAGGAATCTACAATTGGATCAAATGCGATCTTATGTTCTCGAATTTTCTTTACAAACAAATTCACTATTTGATTACACTCAGCAACTGATTTCCTTAGATCAACCTCAGAAGGGGGTCTTTATGGGCTACTGATGACTGAAAAGGCTGCACAGTCGGATACCAAGTTTTTTTAGGTCGAGCAGACCTAAAAAGCACGCGAAGCATGCTTTGTCTGCTCGACATCTTTTGCTGGCGTGTCTGGGGGAATGTGAGACAGCGATCGCCCACGCGCCTCGCTGTCTCAGATTCCTCCTCGAGGGAGCACACGTCGCCGTGCACATCCCCTGCCTGCCTTTCACTCTCAATCACACACAGCCACACTCACGCATGCGCCCACACACACATACACCCACGCAGGCACAATGCATACACACACACACGAGCGCCCATGCACGCACGCACATACATCCATGCAGAGACACCCCCCGCACACATACACACAAGAGAGCACTGAGGCCCCCCAGCCCTTTGGAACTTACCGGGCCAATCTCGGGGGACTCCACTCGCAGCACGCTCCTTTCCCGGGGCTCCCACTTGGTCAAGGGAGCCCCGCAACAATTTCACAACCTCCTGCTGGCGGCCTCTCCACCGCTCACAGGAGCCCCGGGCCGCAAGACTGATTTACGCCTCCTGCCTCCTCTTCCGGTCCGAACGCGGCCACGCCCCCGTCACAAGGCGACCTTGCCTGACTTCCGGTGCGGCCGCTGCGGGATTCACTGCTGGCTTTCAGTTTCCCTCCCCCCTCGGCTCCACGGATCCAGATCGCCCTGGAGTTTCTACCCGCATACACTGGACCGTTCTTCATCCCACTTTCACTGATTGTTTGGGGTAAGATTTCGGCTCTGCTGTATTTGCGTGTAATGCGCATGTTACATACACGCAATGCTGAGTGCGATAAGTTCACGCTGTGCAGTGGTTGGAAATATTTCATTTGACATTGAACTCTCTGAGCTGTGAGGTCCGTGTGATATTACACCGACTACCAATCAGGGACGATTAAGGCAAATTATCACCTGTTCGTATATATAAAGTACTCACTCACTCGATATTATTAATGTTCTCACCGTTCACAGGTCGCGAGTATACATTTAACACTCAGTACACAGCCTTGAGTTTCAGCCCCAGGGAGTAGAGTGTTTCTGGCATACCAAGTGTTGGGCACTTTATGGTGACTTGGTACCCTGTGTGCTGGCGTTGGCCTGATCAGCAGAGCAGGTATTCTGACTCAACAGTGTCACGCTGAAGTCTTGCATCTGGGGGAAGCGTGTAAAGACGCCTAATGAGACCAGATAAGGACGCATCAGTCTGTGCACCCCTGTACGTGCACACCAGAGGTCAGCCTAGGCTCCAGAGCAGCCTTTGTAATCACACTCTAGGGGTGAGTTTAAAGATGACTCGTGTGTGTGGAGGGGGGCACACTATCACCCTGTGACCCCAGCTATACTGGCTAGTTCAACTTCTTCCCTTTTAAAGGAGCCACCCTTATCTTCAATTAAAACCTTATCTTCAATTAAAATATTGCCGTATTGTGTCATTTCCTGGTTATATTCCCAAAGCATCCCTTACTCCCGGACATACCCGATCCCCTTTTATTTGTGACACGTGACTCTCTCTCCCATTCTCACCCTCAACCCACATTTCTTTTCTTCCCCTCTGCAGTGCTTTCACACAACGTTAGGGTGTTTAAGCACTGCACAATTACTCACCTTTACACATTAGCAGGTGCCCACCTCCTATATGCTGTACACTCGCCCTATGTCTGGTGCCTACTGCCCTCTCATGTCCTTCTCTGCCTTATGTCTTCTTTCCGCACTCAGCGCTTTAAAGCAGAGTCGAGACGGGGTAAAGCCCTATAGAAACAAGCATTTGCAGTGCAATAGGGCTCACATTTGCGAGAATTTGGGCAGTTGACATTGTAAATGACAATGCCTTTTATTCACGTATTGACTTTTAAAAAACATAAATAAAAGACATTGACATTTGCAATGTCAATAGCTTAAACTCTTGCAAATGCGAGACCTATTGCATTGCAAATGCTTGTTTTGTTTTCTTTATGTTTAAGAGGACATATTGATTAAAGGGAGTGGACCGAGTGTTTTCAGAGTGCCTTGGCTGTTCGCTTGCAATTTACAGTCTCTGCTGCATTACCTTTGTAGGCAGCACTACTGCAACACACATCCTTCTCTCAGAGCCAGGGAACGCATTTATGATATCTTTGGAAATTGGTCCTTATCTGATTACTACTTAGTGTGGATCCTCAAAGGTTCAGCTTATACCAGGTCATAGCTGAAGAATGTCCTAATCTGTGCGCAAATTTTCGAAACTAACGGCCACATGCATCATCGGGACATTTTGCGATTCCTTATTTGCGAAAAATAGGGAATCGCAAATAAGGAATCGCAAAATGGGATGCATCAATTTATTCGCATAATTTTTGCGATTCGGTGAAAATCGCAATTTTTACCGAATCGCAAGGATTATGTGAGTTCTAAATTGCGATTCCGCAATTCCCATTGATTCCTATGGGCCAAAAGGCCCATAGGAATCAATGGGAAGGCATTGACATTTTGCGAATTTCTATTAGTGATTCGCAAAATGTTAATGCATTCCATGGGTGCAGGGGGGGTTCCAAATGACCCCCCCTGCACCCCTGAAATGCATTTTTAAGTGCATGTTACACACACACACATGTCCTAAGGGCATGTGTGTCTGTAACATTACAGTGTTTAAAATGCAATTTTGAGCATTTTAAAACTTTTTCGCAAATTACCACGAGGTTCACCTTCTTGGTAATTTGCACCCCCTAATTGCGAATTTGCAATTTAAAAAGCAATCATGCATTGCTTTTAAGGAATCGCAAATTTGCGATTCCTTAAAAGCAATTGCATTTTTGGAATTCCCTAAAAATAGCGATTTTCCCAAAAATGTTTGATGCATACAAAAAAGATATTTAGGAATCGCAAACGGCCGAATTTACCGATTCGCACCGTTTGCGACTCCTAAATACCTTGATGCATGTGGGTATACATATTTTGCTAATGAGGTACATAGTTTGGAAATCTTGGGAATTGTGCCCTAGTTTTTCGCTGTGCTTGAATATAAATTCTCTCTCTACTTGTATTTCCAGGAAAAGAGAAATTGTGCAGAAGGGTGAGGAAGCAATCGATAAAGTCAAGGAGGCAGGCAGTTGCATCAATATTCGCTCAGGCTAGCAACACTGCTGGCGCTGTGTGAAAAACTCATTTATTGCAATAAAAGCTCCGCTGACTTGCAAACTGTTCCAAGCAATGGGCATCGATATAATAAGCCATTGCAAGGCAACCATCAAGCTCATGTCACTCAGTCAACGCCTTTCTTTCACCTAGCAATACTCTGTGCTGCCTGCTAGAAACCGAACTTATTAATGTGTGCTCACACATGTGCTGGGGACACAAACACTCAACAAAATGTTTAGGATTGGCTTGTGAGGGGTTGAAGACATTAGATCCGTATGGAGGAAAGTTTGGGAGAGAAGTGTATCAGGATTGAGACATTAAGTCATTTAAATTAATGTTTTCTAACTTTAGGCAGTATTGCAACAAACAAATACAGAGAGGAAAGTTTATTGTAGTTGCCTTAGTTATTTATTTATTGCATTTCTAAAGTGCACTATCACCTAACCGGCATCTTGGCGCTAGTAACTCAACCTGACAACCTCCGTGGGGCCATACTGTAGCCAACCCCTAAGTCTTGGGAAATAGCCAAGTTTTTAAATTCCTTCTAAATGGAAGGAGATCACTAATTTTTCTCAGCTCGAGAGGTAAGGTATTCCAGAGCTTTGCAGCAGCGAAACCAAAGGATTTCCCCCACTCTGACTTTTTTGAATCAGTGGATTTTTATCAGATTTGCTCCAGATGAACGCAAAGTTCGAGCAGGGACATACCACTCAAATTTGCTTTGAAGGGAAGTAGGACCCCTTCCATGCAGGGCCTTAAATACTAGGCAAAGTGATTTGAACTTGAATCTTTGTTTCACGGGGAGCCAGTGCAACTCCGCCAGGGCCAATGAAGCAGAGGACCGTCTCGACCAGCCTAGTACCAGCTTAGCTGTGGTTGACTGTAGCCTCTGCATCCTGTCCAGTAGAAATGTTGGAGATTCAAGGAGCAGGGCATTGCAGTAGTCATTACATGAAAAGTTTGAATGTATATTTTGATGGTATTTTCCCTTGATTTTCGGTTTCCTCTTGATCTTAACATCCTTTGCAGTAATATGAAAAAAAGTCAATAGTTTCTTATGTGTTTTCGCAGTTTTGTAGCCATAGCTTTCCTCATGTACACCACTGGGACTTTGCCTTCTTCCACAATGCTGGTAACTTGCAGCTTTTCCTACATTCTATCTGGCTTTTCTTTCTGCTGCTTTGTGGATACCATACTCTGAGATTACAGATTTGAGCCACTGTGTAATAGCTCTGTCCTCCATCTGAAATCTTCTCGATAGTAGAGGCTGGTTCCAAGGGTGTACCATGGACGGTATAGTTTGACTTCGATCTATGGGGTTCCTTTTGCTAATGCTTGTCCTCAGTCACCATTGTCTTTGGTGTCGGGTAGCCTTTGAGTGTTTTGATTCTGAATGCTTTGGCTTAGCCCTATTGTACCCCTGAATTATTACCTGCCACTTCTTAACCTTGCTGTTTTTCTACGTCTTCTTCAGCGCCTTCTCCCTCTCTCTTTCAGGGACCTCTTCACCATCTGAGCCCTCCCCTGATCCACCTCCATTTACTCAGGGTGCTTCTAGTTGGTGTACACCCTGATGTCTTTTAGCAACGTTTTCTGCATCTGTGCCATGGTGCTGTGACTCCACCTCTACTTCTCCTTCGTCTTCAGACTCTTGGGGTGAAAATCTACACATGCGTCAAAGCTTTGGATTTTGTAGCCCTCATGGCTGCCCTTCTGTGTGAGCTTACGGCGCCACTTTTGGCAGAATCTAAAGCATGTATGCTCCACCCCAGATAGTCATTCTCCGACCCGTATGGCTAATGTCCATCCAGCGGTGAGCTTGCTAAAAAAAAAATCAATGCTTTTTTCTGTGAAAACTCTCTTCCCTCAACAACAATGCTCTACCTTTTGCTTTTCTTCAGGATTCTGTGTTTGACTAATGATCTCTCCATGAAAAGTCCTTCGATTTTTCTTGCATACCTTCTGCCTCCTCTCAGTTACCAGACCCAAGGGAAGAAAAAGAAATATGAAGATGGCGATCACGCAAAGAAAGGGACATCTAGGGTGAGTGTCTGATGTCACAGAGGGAAGGACAGGAAACTAATTGGTCCACACTTCTCAGGTATAAAAAATAAAATAAGGAACAAAAGAGAGCTACACAGACAATTCTGTTCTAATCACTAGATGGCAGAATGATGCACAGCATGTTGATCCAGAAAAGATTCAAACTGCAAAATTTATGACACTTCTGGGTTCTGCGCATTTGATCTATTTTGGCAACAAGAGGCCATCCTTTGGACAAATCGTTTTTTAACAAATGTAAGTATATACTTTTGCAATGCATTTTTTGCCTGTAGTATCCTGCCTTGCTGTCTTGTTCCTGCACTTTTCAGACTGGCTTGGGTCGGCCACGCATTTTTTTTTATACCTAGCTTTTTTTTTTTTATAGTAAAACCATGGTGGTGCTGGCATACGTTACGCTGAACTGTTTCAGATATATTGATTATGTGGGAGTATGACCCATAGTAAGCTAGGGCAGTCAAAGAGTTAAAAATAAAATGCCTTTCTAGGTAGTTTTGGTCGGACTAGAGTGGGAACGGAGAAGCCTCTCTTTCTTGGACTTGTAAATTTGTGAGTGGAGATTTTGGAGTAAGATCCTCTTACAGTATTTGATATTAGGCACTCAAGAGATTAACAGGAGTTTTTATCTGCTCAAGAGACATGGCATGGCATACCTCCACCTGCACCTCAGCAGCAGTCATGGTGTACCCGGGGAAATCCTCCCAGAGTAACAGGGTCTCATCTGTCTCCTCCCAGGCCAGGCTATCGCAGTCATCTTCAAAGTCATATTCTCGCCTGCAGAGGAGAAGGTAGAGTCAGACAAAAGGTAGGCAGGTCTGATGCCAGATTAGGTACCTGTACGGAAATGCCCCAGCACCCCACAAACAAACATAAGCCTTAAAACCCCAACGGTTGACGACAATATTAGTACTGATAGTGTTTTAGTGTGGGCTACGGAGAAATGAGTACTTAGTGTAGAGTAGTGCAGAGTGCAGGCGCGCTGGCATTTGCAGATGTAGGATTAAATGTGGGACATTGTATAGGAACATTGGCTATGGGGTATAGTATAGGAGCACTAGCTGTGTAGCAGTGCTGACTTTGAGGATTGGCGTAGGAGCTCTTGCGCTGGGGGACGAGAGTGTAGAAGTGCAGGCTATGATGGATGGACTAGGGGCCCAGACTGGGGGATGGTTAAGAAACACAGAATATGAGTAGTGTAGGAGCACCAGCTATGTCAGACGAGATAGCTGTGGGGGTTGCTAAACAAACGGTGGCTATGAGAGTGGTGTTGGGAGGCTATCTAAGGAGGGTGGTGTAGGTGTGTTAGCAGTGGGAAGTGATTGATACGTACTAGCTTTGAGGATCCATGTAGGAGCACTAATTTGAGGGATGGAGTGGTAGAGTTGACTGTGATGAGTGGTGTAGGAGCACTGGTTGTGAAGGATGATGTGGAAACACTGGACTTGGAGTAGTGTAGGAGTGCTCACTGTGGAAAATTGAGTAACAGCACTGGCTGGAGGAGATATGTAGGAGTGCTCGCTGTGAAGGGTGGCTCAGGGGTGCTGGATAAGTAGCCATTGTGGGAACAGTGAATGTGGGATGGTGTAGTGCTGCTAATTGAGGAAACAAGTGGGAGAGTCCCTTTACTTACAACTGATTGAGCATTTTCTTCATCTCCTCATTGATACTAAGTGCTGTGCTCTCATCCTCCTCTTCTTCAGGCTTCCGAGAAGTCTCACTGTCCGCCAGAGATGTCTCGTCGTCTGATACAGGCTTCCGCTTCCGAGTCATCCCTGGCACCTTCATTGGAGACAAGTGGACAGACTGGAGAGACGGGGTCGGTATAAGGGTCAGATGGCGAAAGAGGGGCAGTGAGGTGGAATGGTAAATGGATAAAGGAGATGGAGATGGGCAAGCGTGACATGGTAAGGATAAAAGGGAAGGAGAGACGTAGAAGAGATGGAAAGGGAGAGGAAACAGAATAAGAGAAGGGGAGAAGGTACAAGGAATAAGCGAGGGAGAAGAGAGGAAGAAGTGAGGAAAGAGATGGCTTTGTTATGATCACGTTTCTAAAGCACAATGGCGGTGGTATTGTGGGGCAGTGGAGGTGCTTTCAGAAGTTACTTTCCACCCCTAAGCGGGAGCCACTGTCTTCTGAAAGTGGGGTCCTGCAATGCGCGAAGGGATCTGGATAGGGAAATGGATCAAGGCACAAGGAGTACTCAACGTACAAGCATTCACGCAGAGAGAGAAAGAAGTAGATAGAAGTAGAGATGCAAAAAAAAAAGGAGAGCGCTTGAAGAAGGGTGAGTAACATGGGTACGCACAATGCGTAGTGTTTTCGTAGGTTATATCCCAAGTTTAAGAGGAGGATATGCATTTGCGACAAATTAAACAGTCCCCTGAAAAACATCAGGCTTACAGTACTTTATGCCCTTCTAACCGAGCAGCCTCAGTTTGGTGAAGATTTGTTAAACTGTTCAAGTATCCTAGAGGGACTGGTCTGAACGTCCCCGCTTGCTTTTTTATGATCTATGCCATAGATGAGTGAGTCGAAATAGTACCTAAATGTCCTCTCATCTGCTTTTCTAATGTGAAGACAATGATAATAGTCAGTGTGCTCCAAATCAATGTTTCCCTTAGTGAATTTTTGAGGAATAAAATGTGAGTATGGTTTCGTCTCAAGCTGTTCTTTTCCCAAAAAGGAGGGACTGTATTTTCTTGCTCTGTGGAGGGTGTTTCCTAGTTAGCCTTAGCTCCTAATGTAGTGGCGCCCACTCTTTACCTGCTCGCAACTGACAGGTCATTGTTGTTGATGGGTATCATTTTTTCTTAAATTTCTGCTCTCACTGAAAACATAACAATGCTTCCTCTGCTGCAGAATCCACATCTTGGGTGTTCACGTGTAATTTGCAATTATCTTAAATCTCCCTCTTTAGACATGTAATGGCAGTAGCAGAAAGAGACCCATGTCGCTGTGAGCTCCAAGGGAGGCGGTTGAAAGCCTCTGAGAGCAAAGGAAGAATTCCTACATAAAAACAGACTTCTGCAAACAAAATAGAGGAGTCTGTAGCCTTCACTGAGTAAACCACCAAGCCTTCTTACTAACACATTTATGATTAAACATATGTTAGCTTGTAATGCATAGTAATGCCTGAAGAATAACTACACAGTAGCAAGGAAATTGGGCTATAACTAGGTCACCCCAAAATTCTAATCTATTAATCTCTGGAATAACGTTACCTTCGTCAAATATGGAAAACAACTCATGGGTATAACAATCCATGTGAAATAGGAGTTTTGAAAGCACTTGGTTTGGGCAATCAATGAACCCACAATTATAGAGCAGGAAGACCACTCTCTGTTTACGCATCTTTGTATTCAATATATCAGTGTTTAGCTTATAGGCTTCTATTTTTTATTTCAAATCGATAATGTTGCAGAATATTATACATTGAAATATTTCTGAACCTGTGTTAAGAACTCTTTCTTGACAATTACTTATTCATGATCTGGAAATGTTCAAACCTTATCCTTTTTTAACCATTTCTTTTGGATGATCATGCGCAGCTTCCAGGGTTTACTGCATTCAAAATAGTGTCCCCTGACTTTATAGACCGCTTAACTAAACTTCACCAAATGTCTCATGTATAGAGTTAGACAATTTGTAAAATTTTGGGGCAATTCTAAAAAAAAAAAAAAAAATTGTATCATGGAAATTGGGTTTTGCCCTTTACATTTCATGTAGTGACAAACTATTTCCACTACATAAACATACAATGTGGAACAATGTGGAATAAGAGACAGAGGGAATAAGCGAGAGAATGAGACAAAGAGAAAGAAAGAAAGAAAGAAAGAAAGAAAGAAAGAAAGAAAGAAAAGACAGACAGACATAGTACCAAACTCCTTGCTTCATATTGAAAACTGGCATTGCTCTGCCAATGTGCCTCAATCCTGCCCTGCAGCCCCGTGGTCTGTGTCAGCACTGGGACCCTTGCACTGCTCTCCCAAAACACTTGATCCCAGATTTCAAGGCTCCGCTGGTATTTCACTACTGAGGCACATCCCTGGCCTGCCGCAATCCCTCCTATTCAAGTACTCTGGCCCCACACCTCACTGCTGTACTGCAACATCCACTCTATCCATCGCTCTGCCAATGCGCCCCAAGCCTGACCAGCCTGCAGAGGTAGTCCACAAAGGGGCCCCCCACAAAGCACTCGACTCGGCCAGTGACATCAATTCCTGACTTGCAGCATCCCCTCGCATCTAGTATGCGTGGACCCACCCAAAACTCTATCAGTGCACCTTAAGCCTAAGCTTAGCTCTTGCATCCCTACAGAGCTGTCAAAGCGCCTCAAGCCTATCCTGTAGCACACTCGGCTGACTCCATACTTAGAGTCACACTCAGCTTTGCCAAAGTATCTCACTCCTGACAAACACTCCCACCTCCTGAGCCTGTTCTGAGGTACAAATAAAAGCTCTGTCAATGAACCGTAGTTCTTCCCTTTAGCACAGCCACAGTGCTGCCAATGTACCTCAGGGCTGGCCTACCCCACCCTTGCTACACAAGTACAGAGGCCTACTGCACACACAACTTGGACATTGCATATCAACCTTGATCTGTGGCACAGCCCGGGATTTCCAGCCACAGCGCTGGCAATGTACCTCAGGGCTGCCCTGCACCACCCTCGCTACACAAGTACAGAGGTCTACCACATCCACACCCTGGACATTGCAAATCAACCCGTATCTGCACACATGTGTCAGAAAATACAGAACACCACAGCTGGCCCTGCCAATGCACCTGAGCTCACCTGTAGCACCCCCTGCTACGGTAAAGGGCAGAAGGAAAGGTGACGAAAAGCGCAAGAAGGTAGGGGAGAATGAGAGGTGTCGAGGTACACAATAAATTAAATAAACAGAAACAGTAAGTAAATGGTAATAGGGTGAGATAAGGTGAGCCGGGCGAGGTTAGCGGGATGATGTCATGAAGGGAGGAGAGAAGGGTGCACATGGAAGGGAGCAGAAACATGTGGAAACGGAAGTCATTATGCTCACATCTAATGTTCAGTGTATATTAAAATGTCATCTCAAAATGTTAAGTTTAGAAAGTAGACAGATATTAGTTCCGATTAAACTGACAAAGAGAAGGATGAAGAGGGGTCGAGAGTGAAGGGGAAGAGAAGGTAGTGATCAAGGAAGGCAGAGGACAGGAGGCAGGGTAGAAGGAACGTAGGAGATGGGTTCATGGAAAGGGTGAGAAAAGGAAGATTACAGTTTCAGGGGGCGCAATATATTCAACTGAATTATCACGTCTACTGGTTCATGTTGACCCTACTCTGAAGTACCCGCCAGCTATTCTAGTACCAGGACCAACACACATCCCTGCTGGAGCATCTCAGTCCTGACCTGCAAAGCCCACTGTTGTTCAGAACCTAGACCCATACAGAACTCTGCCAGTGTGCCTCAGCCGCACCTGCACGAACCCCTTCAATTCCAGTTCTGGGACCCACTCACAAGCCTCCACTCTGACCTGCTGCCCCGGTACCGAAGCTCCAGCGCACTGTTCTGCCTGTACAGCTGCAGCTTGAACAGCACCCCTAATCATAGCTCCAGGCCCTTACAGAGCTCTGCTAATGCCCCAGTTACTTACTGGTAATCTTCATTACTCAGAGTCCTAGTGTTCCTCGCCACAGAAATTAAAACATGAGCTTCAGCCTTTCACAGAAACTCCTAGCAAAAGTTAGCATACTAGCCTCACATTTCTCCAAAATGGCCACCTCCTCTAATCACCAATCATAAAAGGAGCGACCACCCCCTAGGAAAACCTGCAACCAAAAGCCACAGAAAAACATGAAGCCTCCACACCGTGCCCGGGAGGGATGGGAAACTATACTGTGGCATCGAAGACTAGAACTCGGAGTAATGAAGATTAACGGTGAGTAACCGGGGCATTACCTCCATGTCCGTATTCCTCGTCACAGTAATTAACACATGAGCAGATAACAAGGCAAAGAACAGATTCATGGGAAACAGGACAAGCCAACCAGAAGAGATTGCAAAAGTATGTGTAATACACACAACAGAATCACAGAAACAAGAGTCAAGGGGCAACAGCACCCAGCACCGAAGAGTCAAAAGAAACAGAGGTACCAACCCCAATCTCCAGCCCATACGCACAACAAAGGCAAGAGGGGAGTCAAAGTAGCAGCCCAGCAAATGTCCACTACGGAAACACCCTTAAAAGTGGCCCAAGTCACCGCCACAAACGGGTAGAATGAACCTAAACCCAGGACTCCACTAGCATGTCCAGGGACATATAATTCACCAGAAAGGCCTCCAACCACCAACGACAAAAGGGTAGTAGAGGAGGGATGCAAACCCAGCCATCCCTGACCTAACAAGACAAAAAAACTGGCCCCACAACAGAACGTGCCAGTGCGGGACAAGTACACCAATAAAGCCCGCCATACATCCAAGAGATGCAACAGAGACTCACCCGCAGATCGAGGAATAGGAAAGAAAACCGGTAGGACCAACACCGCTGACCAGCCAAAAAGTACCTCTGGATCAAAAAGAAGGGTGCGTACTCAACACCACCATATCGTCCAGAAAACGAAGAAAAAAGGGGGCTAATCCCAAGAAGGAAGCCAATGCGCCTGGCCTAGGCAATAGCCACTTCAAGGGCAAAAAGTACAAGAACACAGAATCCAGTGGCCCAAACAGACACACCCGCAATGCTAGCAGAACCAGCTGGAGATCCCACGAAGGGGTATACAACACATGCCCAGTCACTCCAACGCCAGAGAGGCCAACAAACGAGAAACCATACGCTCCACATTAACAAAAAGGGGGCAATGAAAAGCCTGGGGAACAGCCCATCGAACCTGGAGCGTATAATCTGCCAAACCAAGGCCAAAGCTGACTGACAAAAAAAACAGAATCCAGACAGGATCCACCTCTGTGGATCCTGTCTGGATTCTGGTTTTCTTGTCAGTCAACTTTGGAGCCCCTTCCGCTGACACCCAGCAGAAAAGTAGGACCAGTGCATGGCATTAGCAAGCTAAGTAGAAGGATGCCCAGAACGCGGAAGCAGCGCGCCACCACTATGGAACAACCCCAACCAACAGACTCCGCCTCCCAAGAACCATGCATGAAGACGCATAGACTGGGCACTAAGGACGGAATCAGAGTTCCAACTGATAAGGATGACAAAGGAGCACCCAGCATGGGCGAACCGCCAAATCTACCAAGAATGCAAAACCAAGGGTGTTGCCTCCACCCCAGAACCACAAGAAACACCAAAGCCTCATCCATCCTGATCATCTGCGATATAGCCAGAATCTTGGGAACAGGGGGAAACGCACACAGAAGATTCCAAGGCCAATGGAAGGACATCATGTCTACAAACCCAGCCTCTAGGCAAGGCCGAACCAGGCGAAAACAAGGATGTCGGATCATACTCTGGGGAGGCAAACAAGTCTACCCCAGAGACCCAAACCACCATCACAAACACATGAACACCTCCCGGGTCAAGTCAAGGAGCCCATGGCAGGGAACAACCTGCCGAGACTGACTGCCACCCTTCCCGGCAGGAACAGCAGACGGGAACCCCCAAAATCCATCTCCGTCTAGGAGCAAAGAACACGACTGAGACAACTGAGGTACATCGCCCTGCACCCGGGCGGACAAATCAAGTAACGCAGGACAACAAGGTTGTCCCACCGGACCCGCACACGCTGACCAGCCAGGAGCGGTGCAGTGCAAATCGCAATAGACCCAAAGGAACCTCCATCAGCCCCCTGAAAGAGGAAGAGCAAGCCGCCAGAACACAAACACTGGCAGTACTCAGAAAAATCCCCCTGGGAGCAACACAGCCCAACAGCCTGGCATTGGGGGACACAACATGAGTAGGAACCACCAGAAACAGCTGACCCAGGGGCAGATGCACCTCTGCCAAGCACCACCCCGAACTGGGGAGTGACAGGAACCACCAGGTGAAAATCCAGACCACACGGACTCCAGTGTGACAGAATATGGATGAGCACAGGGTACATAGGCAGGCGGGCATAAGGAAGTACCACAGAGCAGCAGACGGACGCCCCACACCCACAACCAACTGCTCACAGGGGGGAAACGCAGAAAGAAAAACCAACTAATACCAAACACCGGAGCCACAATTCGGGAAGGGAGCAGGAACACCCACCTCAAACGAGGCAAGAACCTGGCTCATATGTGAAACAGATCCTATGACTAGATGAGGGAAGACAAATTCTGATGCACCAAAAACTCCTGGGACCCTAGAACCCGGCAAACCACCTGGACTCTGCTCACGTCCATAGGAAAAGAAGAGGCAGAATACAAGATAACATCCAAGCACGGAAATAACTCAAACCCCCGACCATGCAATATACAAACCAGGGGAGCCAACACCTAAGTAAAAATAAAAACAGGGAGAGGAATAAAGACCAAAAGGCAACACCAAGAGCTAGTAATGGCGACCCAGGACACAAAGGTGCAGAAAATGCCAGAAACCCAGACGGATTGGGATATGGAGATAGGCATCCAGCAGATCGAAGGACGCCAGAAACCCCTCTGATTGATCAAGGGTAGAACGAGTAAAAGAGATACCATCCGGAACATGACACAGGGAATGATCCAAGAAAGCCACACAAAAACCAACACAGGCCAGCGATCGCCTGTACGCAACACAACAAGAAAGAGAAACTAACACGCACTGAAACCTGTCTGCAAACGAGTCACCAGAACAACGGCCCCCATAACCACGAGACTGTGAACCCCCTCCAAAAGGGCCTGCCCCATCACCCTGACCGGAGGACAAGGCATGACAAAAAAACATTGGTGTAGAGACAGCAGGGGAAGAATTAGAAGGGAAACGGGACAAGACAGCTGAAGGAGCACCCCGGTCATGCCCCTGCCACGAAAGCAGGACCAAAAGCCCTCCAAGAACATGAAAAACTTAAACCGGACCTACCCCACTAGGGTCAGAGGCCAGCGATCCTCCGCAGATGCCCGAACCATATTCTCCAAGGGGGGACCAAACAACCACTCCCCAGAGAAATGGAACGTCAACAACATTCGGGCCATATTCACCTACCAAGATCCCAACCACATCTGCGCCGAACGACCACATAAGACCCAGACGCAGCCGCCCCCACGCAATCAAAATAAATGGCAGACAATAGCTGGGCCTGCAGATCCAGCAGTGCCAAAGTAGAAGAAAGTACTACCCATGGTCCATCAATGCAGCCAAGGAGTGGAATCCTACAGCAAGGCCGCTGGCTAAAGTCCACCACGAAAGGGCAGCGTGCATATCACCAAATCACACTGAAAATCCTGACTGAGACCGCCCACAAGAACGCAGGCCAGGTGAACCTCCCAGCCCACTCACCCAAGCGAGCGCAAAGCAGTGCTGAGCCATCGACCATGGAAAACCATGACTCTACTTGAGCCTACCGACACCCAGGTGAGACTGCCAATACCGGAGCAAGGACACACACGAACAAACAGTTACTCCCCCAACTCCACATAAGCAGGACCACCAGGGGGAGGCCGCAACCAAAGAGCCGACCCAGCAGCCAGCAGCATGGCCACAAGATAAACTAATTTCACCAGTTTAGGACAAAACGTCTTCTCTACAGTGCCAAAACGCCCACGGGCATACGAGCGCTTTACAAAACCACAAATCAAATCAAATTAAAATCAAATCAAGACCGCAACTGCACTCCCCATGAGCCCGCTCCAGCAGGACTGCCACTACCGGGGAGCGAGAGTCAAGGAACAAAAACCAATAGAAATGGAAGGCCGCCCAGGCATGCTCAGCAATACCACAACCCCCACAAAGCTAGAGTCCGCTATAGCAGGACCACGACCACACTCCCCATTCCAGCAGGACTCCCAAAACGAGCCAGGAAACAAAACAAACTATATAGTAGGACCACTCTCCCCACTTACCTGTAATCTCAACCACGCAGCACTCAGAACAGCACAAAAAAACAGGTTTTCCTAAGGGGTGGTCATTCATTTTATATGATTGGTGATTAGAGAAGTGGCCATTTTGGAGGGATGGGAAAGCTAGTATGCTAACTTTTGCTAGGAGTTTCTGTGGGAGGCTGAAGCTCATGTGTTAAAATTACTGTGGCGAGAAACACGGACGAGGAGGTAATGTACCTCGCACGCGCCCTTCAGCAGCTTCTACTGACATAGCTTCAGGGGCCACACTTAGCTCTGTATATGTGCCACAGGCCTTACCTACAACCCCCCCAAGCAATTCCTGCATCTAGACCCAACTCTTCTCACTCGGAATGAATATACATCTTCTAACTTCGCTGCCTGTAGGAATTACAGAGGCTTGAAAAAGCCATATCTTTTGCGTCTTTAACTCACTCCTACAGCTTCTTTTCAACCCTGCTTTCTTCATTTGTAACTATTTTACGATATTTCTCTACCTCTCGTTTCTGCTCCTCTGTACTTCGTGCTTGCTGATTGTCACAAGATAAATAAACACTGTCTGCGGCCCGTGTTTCAGACATTACAGTGGTTTACGTGACGTGAGTCGCTACTAAAGTGGAAGCGATTTGAATGTGTTATTTTCTACATGGTCACTAGATGGCAGCGTTTCGTTACACGTGCGTAACGTGAGATTCATTTAATCTGTTGTTGGACGAAAAGATGGAAAGTTCCCATCCAGAACTGTGGGCAGTGTGCCTTCATTGCTCGGAGTTGGAAGGCCCTCATGCCAGCAATGTCACTCAGTGCCCTGCTTGTATATTATGTTGTGTCCTTGTGCTATGTGAGTGCGTGCGCTGTGAAAACTTATTTGGTATGATGCAAGTGTGTGTTGTAATGTGAGCTTCGGCTGTGTACTTATCTGGACAGCCAATTTACAGGTGTTCACAAGGAACTCGTTTAGATCAAAAAATCATTTATTTTTTGACAAGGTGTTACTGTCTTGTATTGTTTTAAGCTAAATTAGCATACAATGTAGTCAATATGCATTACATTTATTTTTCTTTTAAGTATACTCAGTAATTGACTTCAAACAACACATATGACTAGAGAAAAAACAGCCCTACAAAACAGTTATGATGCAACACTCACTTAAGCCAAAATAAGTGCTTTTTATTTTCAATTGTAATTAGAAAAAATATCGTAAATGTACTGTGTATTGATACTATTTCCACATACATAATGAACATTTGTGACTTATGTGACCCCAGTGGAGTGACCATAACCCAAACAGTGAATATAACTACAGTGACAATTCTTAAAAGGGGGACTTGTCATTGAAATAGAAAAGATGTCCACAAAGGTTTCAGAGTAATTTAAAGGTACTAGAGTATGTTCTAGTGTTTTTTGGACTATCCTCTTATCAATTGTCGATGACGTTTCGACCATCTATGGTTATGGGATCTCTTCAGGACAGATTCTGTAGCATATGATATGCATTGTTACAAGACACTTATATGCTGCATAATTTTTCTTGAAGCAATGCGTTTTAATAAAAGCAGGAGCTATAGCTCTGGATTAGCTCGGAGTGTCCAGGTGTGGGAGTTGGCTTTGTGGTCAGACAGAGCCAGGTGACACGAATGGAGTCCAGATCGAATCTACCATGAGGCCACCTCGGTGCTGACCCAGCCTCACTGGAAGTGCCCCTCATTCTAGACTTGAAGCCCCCTGGATGTTCAAGTACTGAGTGAGGCTGGTCTGCGGCTCTACACGTGCACATCAGTCCTGACCTGCAGTGCCACCAGCACACACATCTGTTCTTGTATCTCAATCCTCACCTGCTGCAATGTCCTAGCATTCCAGTACAGAGACCTGCTGGAAGCTACCCTGCAGCTCTTGTCCTGGTCGAGGACGCACACACAGCTCTTCCAATGACCCTCAACCCTGCACTGCTGTACCCCATACTTTTCCAGGACTTGGGCCATTGCACAGTTCTGCCAGTGCCCCTCTGCCCTGTCCTGCTTCTCCATTGCAGCTCCATTACCTAGATCCTTAGACTGCTCTGTCAGTGCTCCTTAATTTCAATCAAAGCCTCCTTGTATGTTCAGGACTCTTCCATACATCGATCTGCGACTGCGCCCCAACCCTGCCTATATTCCCTTAATTCATTACTCAACATATGAACAGATCCTCCAAGGCACCTCAATATTCAGATTCCGGTACTATGTACATCCTCAGCTGTGCCTGTACACCTTAGCTCTGACCTGCTCCAGTCCCCAAGATGTTCTAGTACTAAAAAACATGCCCACCTCTACTGATACAGTTCATTCATCCATCCCACAATCCCTACAGCAGAGCCATTGGAAGTATGTGATTGTGAGGCCGCAGTGCTTAATACAGCATTTGTCACACAATCAATAATCTGCTGCATAATCTGCAGATTTTAACACAAATGTGGTTTCTAGCTCAAACGGTTCAAAAGTTACCTAAAACGCAGTGACAGGTGTTGCTGCACAGTTCAAGGCCCTTAGCAAAGCTTGACTGGTCACCTTTCTGTTGCCGATTGAAAAATCTTGGTGTTAAACTGGTAGTAATTAGGTGCAATCAATGCCCAGGAAGTATTAACAAGTGTAAACGTGACAAAATAATGAAGTAATACTATCACAAAATGTGCCTCATTACGTTGCATAATTTGCTTATCTTGCCACATAATTTACTCAACCCTGCTTCATAATTTGGCCCTTGCCTGCCGCATAATTACAGTGGCCCTGCCCTACAGTTACAGTCCTGCTGCCCACACACAGCTTTGACAGTGCATTTCAATCCAATCTCGCAGCACTCCTGCTATTCCAGAACTGTGCACCACATAACTCTTCAAATGCACCTCAGTTGTGATCGATAACGCGCCATTCCAACACTGGGACCTACACACTTCCGTCTTGCACCAGCCCTTGCTTTTTGCCCATAACAAACACCTCAATCCTGCCTTGCCCCTCTACCCTCTATTCCATTATCACAACACTCCTCAATCTCCGGTTTTGGGATCCTAGCCTGCAATACCCTCCCCACCTACACCTTTTATATTTCACTCCTGGGGGCATCAGTACAGCACTGACAAGGGATTGCAACCCCGATGGGACTCCCTCTTTTCTATTCCAGGACTTGATCCCCCACGGTTCTGCCAATGCACCCAAACACTGACCTTCTGCATACCCTGTTCATGCTCCAGTGTGTGTTCATGTATGCCTACCTCCAGTGCTTAATTTGTAAAAACAAAATATAAGTGCCAGGGCCCACGCCAGGAGGCCACTGCAGCTTTCATCCCCCATTGCCTCTACCAGTAACAACACAACTATTAACTATCACACTCTTACAGGCCCCCAAAGCTACAACATCGGCTTGGGCAGCATGTATTAGTCGTTTTTAATGTATAATAGTAAACAACTGTTGTGCTCATCGCCAAATTACACAAACAGGACGACCATGTGGCAGGCTGTCTTAAGTGCCGGTGCTGATAATTGAGTGCCAGTGCTGAGCACTAAAAACCACCGGCTCAAATTAACTAAGTACTGTTGATGCTTAATTTGTTTGAAAAAAAAAAGTGCCAGGGTTCTCGTCAGGATGCCACTGCAGCTTGTACCACACATGGCCCCCGCTATGCTTCCAATGATACTAACAACACAACTACTAAGCATCACACTCCTCCTACAAGTGTGACAAGTCAGACTATTTCAGGCCCCCAAAGCTGTAAGAATGGCTTCGGCGGCAGT
The DNA here is from genome assembly GCF_964263255.1 of Lissotriton vulgaris. Taxonomy (NCBI): domain Eukaryota; kingdom Metazoa; phylum Chordata; class Amphibia; order Caudata; family Salamandridae; genus Lissotriton; species Lissotriton vulgaris. The sequence continues at coordinate 1,717,634,542 of NC_141695.1, read as the reverse complement.
TAATAGTAATTTTTAATGGATATTGAATTAATAATTGCCTGTTGTTGTGGTCATTTATAAATTAGCCATACAGCGCTACCTTGTGGCAGAGTTCACAAGCACTTGTGTTGACAATTAAGTGCTGGGACCAAGCACTGGAAACCACTGGCTCAAATTAAGCATTGCCCTATCTCTTTGTCAGCTTCTGTTTTCGTTTCCCGTCTCTAAACTCTCTATTTTCCATGTCTCCAGGTCTATATATACAGTGTTTCTTTAATTTGCTTTTCACTCTCCATCCTAGCTCCATTTACACCTGTACCGTCCTCTGCCATGGTCTTACTCTCCCTGACCTTTTACTCTAACCCTGAGTTCCTGCCCCCCCAAGTCTTTTACTTACATTGCATTTTTCCGAGCCTCTATACCGTTCCGTTTCTGCCGCTCTACTTGTCTGACTTATTCTGTCAGAGATTCTGCCTATGACTCCCTTCTTGCCCCAATGCTTCGGCCCCTGTATGTCAGTCTGTGTCTTTTCTTCCTGTACGTGTATACACTTCTAGATCTCTTCGCTTGTCTTTCACTAAATCGTTCTCTGACCCATCTGTCTGCCCCAGTGTCTCTGCTGATGTTTCTTCCTAAGTCTCTGTCCCTTTGTACCTGCATCTCTTTACTTGTCTCTGTGAGTACAGGCGTACCTGGAGCCCCATTCCTCAGGAGCTCCTGAAGAGCCCCAGGCCCTTGTATGTTTGTAGGGCCCCTAGCCTCAGTGCAGTGTTTCCGCCCACATTTGCCTCAATACCATGGGTCCCTGCCTCTGTGAGGCCAGAGGTCCCCCCCCCTCTTCCTCACCTGGAACATCTTGATCATGTCCTCGCAGTTGCGCTGCTGGGCCACATCGCAGAGTTTGGCAGTGATGTCGATGCGGCGGCAGATGTCCATGTCCACCTTCATGGCCTTCTCCTGGATCTTGGTGTCCAGGTCAGAAAGATTCTGGTGTCGACAAAACAGAGATCAGGAAATGAAGACACGATTCAGGAAACCTGAGCCAACGCGGCATATGCACATGTATCTCCCTTAGCATCTAACGTTCAAAGTGACATGTAGATCACATCCATGTATAACAACAAACTCTAACCGTCTAACCCCAACTCCAACACAAAGCACTACAAAAAGATGGCATCATCCTCTCGGATTCACCCAAAACCATATGAGACTAAGATAATGAACTCAAAACATTTGAAACTAATCTCCATACATTACTTCTTTCTTCACTAATTACTCAAAAAGGCTACAATTAGGATATTTTCTCCTTACACCATAACCTCATCCCACAACCCAAACCACAGCCCATGCCACTTCTTAAACAAACCCATACCCAAACACCAACCCAATCTAAAACCCCAAAGCAGGTCGGTCCTCTCTGTAAACACCAGTCCTAAACAGCACTTACCATTTAGCCCAATAACAATGTAATCCCAAACCTATTTTACCATCGTAACAAAGCAGGGACCCATTCCTGTCACTAGGACGTATTTTTTCATCATACATTATCCTAAGCTTCATTCCCAATGCACTACATTTGAATAGACTTTACCTCAGATCCAATCAGGGTAACACCAGACTTGGCCTTAAACATAATCACAACTGCAGGACAACCCGAAGCCTTACCTAACCCCACTCAAAATGCTAGCCCTCAAAAACTCCAACCACCAAACCATGCTCCAGTGTTAATCATCAACTTTAATTCACAACCAGAAACAAGAAACGAATATTCTAAATCTAACCCAACAACAACCAAACTGAACTTAAACTCCCATATTTAAATCATAAGACTCTACACCCCCACTCCACAATACCTGGCATCAAAGCTGAAGATACCTGGTGGGCGTGGATTCCCTCATATTTCTGACACACTGCTTCTTGAACTCCTGACTTTTAAGAAGGAAACAACTATGACACAATCCTTTTCGGGTAGTGCTACCAGAGTCTGGAGCTCTTTGCCACTGGTCCTATGAACCACTTAATTTCCTATATTCAAGGCTGAACTTAAAGACATTCTCCTCCAAAGATACTTTTAATGATGTCTCCTAGGCCAGCTCTTCCTGGACTGCTTCTTCTGGGCAATTTAACATCCTGCTAAGGTTTGCTCCTGACTTTGATCCCATTCTTTCTCACCTGCCCTTTTCCTGTTCTCGGTCGCCTGACATCACACCCCATCTCTCCAAACTGTCAGAATGTCGCTGCCTGATTACTGTACCTGGTAACAATCTCTGCCAACCACTTTCTCTCATCTTAGCTAAACACCCCTCGACATTTCTTTTCATGGGACTATCAGGGGATTATTGGTCTCTAATGAGAATCACTGTGCCTTGTTTATCCTCCACCGTTTACGATATCAAGAGTTTGGATAACTTTGTACGTGTTTTTAACACCTTGGCTGCTATGGCTTTTCCCCTCCTGTGCGGATTGATGGATGAATCCCATTGTTTCATGACGAGCTCAGCTCGTCATAAGCACACGACCAGTGTGCCTCATGACGAGCTGAGCTCTTCATGAGCAGCGAAGGGGTTAACTTGCTACTCCACATGTAATGTTTATACAAACTCTTATCCGTAAGTTTCACTTCTTATGTAAGGAGCTCTAAAGCCTGTGAACGAAGTCCACTCTATATAAAAATCACATTTATAAATGAATGAATAAATAAATAAAAGCAAGTCTAGCCTAAATACCACCACACTAACCATAAGCAATTCTAACACCACAACCCTAACCTTCCGCATATTCCCCCATCCGTAACCCAGCCAATATGGCACAATCCGTCTACTTACTACCAGGACAACTCAAAAACCTGCAGGTAACAAAAATCCTCCCCCATCGGAATCCAAGCCCAAGAGCACTAACAGGGCAAGTAGGGAGATCACACTGACAGGGAACGACAGGTGGAAGCTACTAGTGTCAGACTACTGCTGGAAACAGCACATAACGACAGGCCACTGCTTGTAGGAGGTGGATATGCTGTGAGAAGCTGCTTGTGCTGCCGTGAGAGGAGAAGGCACACTGTTGGGAGGATGTGGGCGAGAACACATGTGAGGGGAAGAGGTGTCTTTTTTACTCACATTGCTCATTAGCCCTTTGAAAACCACCAGTTCGGCCTTCAGTTGGCCCACCTTTGCTGCCAACTCTTCCTGACAGGCGTCAGCCTCCTGTGCCTCCTAAGCAGGAGAAGGGAGAAAAGAACAGGGACGACAGGGTGTGAGCTGTGCGAACAGCGTGCTAGCAGTGGGGGTGAGCATGGTTTGTGGGCTGTGAGGATAGAGTGTGAACAGAAAGTGGTCGTTGAGCAGAGGGTAGCAGGTAAGCAGAAGACAGCCAAACATCACAGATAAGCAAAAGATACACAGCGTGAAAGCAGCAAGAAGCGTACAGGCAGCTGGTAGTTTTCAAACACCTGGGGCCGTATTACAGAATATGACGTTTTTCTTGTTAGCGCCAGGCGTACCTTTCAAATGGTGTGCTCTGGGCCAACAAGGAGAGTGCACTGTATTAGATGCTATGCGCTGCCCCCAGGGCAGCCGGGAAGTTGTGCTGCCCTAGGGGCAGTGCATTCAAGTAAAATACGGACCAGGTTTGAGGCAGACGCTCCGTGTTTCAATGTGCAGTCGGCGACCCACCTGCAATTTTAAGAGGGGAGAGAGATCCCTTTGCAGGCGGGTGCAGTGAGTGACTGCACCGGTTTTCAAGGGGATGTCTATTGGTCAATAGGACCACCTTTTATACAAAGATGGATCTTTCATAGATTCACATGCTTGAATTGTTCCTCGTTGTAGAAGTGGGAGTCCCACAGTACAATAATAAAGTATTCATTAGTTATATAATAGGCTATAATGGCATTAGAAGGTTAGTTTAGCAGCCTCTGTGTGTCCTTTTTAAAAGTGAACCAAACTTGAACTATGACCAATCAGGCAACAGCACCCACACATCAGAACATTCCCAACGGAGACGGTTTTCCTCAGATTTTCTACTGCATGTTGTAGAAGTGAGTCTCCCTCAGCTCTGCTCAGTCTGTTCTTCACCTCAGGTGTTCTTAACATTTCAATAGGTCTGATTCTTAGATCCTGCAAATCTTGTGGGAAGAAGTGATTATAAGTGGACGACTACATAATCCTCATCATTCTGTGAAAGACTTCGAAATATATCACACTTTTTCTTCTGAAACACTGCGAGACCGAGAGCCAAGGCTCCTGTCATGGCCCCAGAGCTCAAAAACTGTCTCTTCAGGTGAGGACAGCAACTCTTCTATTGAGCCTCAGAAGAGAGATAGATCCCATGACCAGGTAACCTCTGAAGGAAGCAGAAAAAAAATCACAAGACTTCACATCTTGGGTCTTTCAGAATAATTGAGAAAAAGGAGAAAACGTATAAAATATCCTCAAAAAGCACTTCCTCAGAGCCTCCCACCCCTGCTGCCAACTCTTCAAAGCACTTGCATACCTCTACAGAGCCGTCGACATCAAAAACCAAGATTCAGAAAGTACCGTTGAGGAAAATACCCTAGTCGACGAGCACCACATCGACGATCATCACCTGTTCATCGTCTGCGCCATCAGCGACAAAAGGCTTTGTCAGTGGTTACTGCACTCATACCGTTGACTAACATCTCCTCGTTTGCCATCAAACAATTGACTCGTCAACTGACCCACCATCGACCAAGCTCTCGTCGTCAGACTCACTGTCCTCAAAGCCATCATTGGCGAAGCTGTCCATGAAACTGCCGTCACCGGATGCCTCATCGATTAAGTCGAATACGTAACCTCCTATGGAACCATCACTAATGTCGTCGATGACACCGTCAACGGGGATACAATCTCCAAAAGCTTTTCTGAAGCCTCATGACACTTCCCCCAGCAAAGTTTCTCCCGTTCCTCTGCGCTATCTACTCGACGAGTTAGATAATTCAGAAGAGGGGCCTTTAGGGATGGCGCATAGCCCATCTGAATTGCAAGTCAAAAATCAGGATGAAGACGACAAAGAGGATATTTATTACAGACATTATTATAATTTTAGGTACCGTTATTCCTACTTGCTAGAGTATCCACATCCTCCATCACAAGTACAGGTACCCTTTTCTTTGGCGCAAGACTAGCAGGCGATGCTACAGGATTATCGCAAAAGGTTCCCAGATCTTGCACAACACCCTAAAACACCACCTTCTCCGCCACCACATATTCCATCCACTCCACTTATGCCACCTCCTAGAACGCCACGGATGACACCTGCCTCTGCTATACCTTTGCCGCCCAGAGATGATCCATCATCATCATCCTCTGACAATGACACAGAAGAGGGTGAGATTCATGACACCCATCCATCTCATGATGAGTGGGACGAATAGACAAATGTGGTCTGATATAGGCTCTTTGTTGGACCTTGTGCCCAAAGATAAAAAATCAGAGGCAAGAAAGATATTGCAAGAAGGGGAGCGCACATCCTCTGAAAATCATCAATTGTGCAATTGACATCGCTTCCACTGGCTTTCATCATTTGGCAGGAGCAGCTGTGCTTTGCACAGTCCGGGTTGGTTAAAGTTGACCTTATTCAGACCAGAAGTTCAGTCCAAGATATTGGATACGCCATATGATGGTGGTACATTATTTGGGAAGCACATCGATAACGCCTTGCTTGCCATCAAAACTGACACGGACACTGCTAAATCCCTCAGCACATTGCAGTTTCACAAATTTCCCTTTCGTGGAGGTCGAGGCAGGGGTTTTTCTTCATAAAGAGGATCATCTCAGTGATACCAGCAGTATCAGCCCCATCAGTCCCAATATAGACCTCCATATCAGCAGCAGCAGTACCGCCATCCACCATCTGCCGTCTACTCAAGACAAACAACTAGGCTCAAGCAGCCCATGCTGACCAGAGACGTCTCGCCCAAGCAGTAACCTCAATTCAATGCAAGCTACTATCCCTTCACCCGTCTCTGTGGGTGTGAACTCCTCTAATCATCTGCCCCATTGGAGGCAAATTACGAAGGACAAATGGGTATTAGATCTCCGAACCGATGGTCATACCCTCAAGTTCAATCAGACACCTCCAAAGGGTTCGCACCCCACCGTCTTCATTTATTACGACAAGAGGCTTTCATCATGCTCTCCGAGGGCACAATTTAGGGGGTTCCCTTCAATCAGAAGAACACACATTTCTACTCTCGTTTTTTCCTTGTCAAGAAGAAATCAGGGCAGTAGAGACCCATTCTAGACCTAAGAGTGCTCAATAAATTCCTAAAGAAGCAATCCTTCTGTATGGTCACTCTCTGACACTTTTCTGCCAAAAATCCCAGATTTCATCATAACTATGGATGCCTCCCTCGAAGGTTGGGGTGGTCATCTTCAGGATGCCCAAATCCAAGGCAAATAGTCTGCATCCCAATGGTCCATGCATATAAACCGCCTGAAGCTCAAAGCCCTCTTCCTCACTCTCCAAGCTTTCCTGCCTCACATACAAGGATCATCAGTGCTAGTTCGCACCGACAACACGACCGGCATGCACTGCGTGAACAAGCAAGGAGGAACAAGATCCCATGCTCTCTTCTTTGGGAGTGACTGGCAATTCGCAACATCACCCTCAAAGTGGAGCATGTTGCAGGAACAAACAACACAGTAGGGGATGTGCCCAGCTGATCTTTGGAAAGTTGCCATGAATGGGAGCTAGACCCCCCCCATCTACATGATCCAGAGGATTCTCAGCAAGATGAGGCTGGAGAGATACTATCTGATACTAATTGATCGATGGTGGCCAAGGCAGTACTGGTTCACCAAACTCCTCCTGAAGTCAGAGTCCAGGCCAGTTCAACTGCAGATCAAACCAACACTCCTGACATTCAACCAGGGCAAAGTTCTGCACTTGGATCCACGCTCTCTCCAATTAAATGCATGGCTCCTGAATGCCATGAATTTAGAGATGTAAGCATTCCTCACGAATGCAATGACATTTTGGCTAGTGCTTGAGCACAATCAACCAATAAATGATACAGATTAAAGTGAAATGGGTTCTGTTTATGGTGCCAACAATGTAACTTGCATCCTATGGAGGCTGCACTGGAAGAAATCGTGCCTTATCTTCTCTCTCTTGCTCGTTCAGGTTTTTTACATGCATCCCTTAGGGTACATCTTGCAGCGAGAGTCAGATATAGAAGTTCTTCTCAGGTTTCATCACTGTGCTCCACCAGAATAATAAAACAGTTCATGAAGGGCCTTTTCCAAGTGTTTCCTCCTGTACAACCTCCCTAACCAAAGTGGCATCTTAATATTGTCCTTTCCCAACTCATCAAACCACAGTTTAAACCAATTCATAAGGCAGACTACAAATTCCTTACCAGGAAAGTAGCCACCCTTCTCGATCTCACATCCGCAGGAAGGGTGAGCGAGATTCAGGCATTAACACTCCAATAGCCTTTTCTCCAATTTACAGCTGACACTATCATCCTTCATACTAACCCAAAGTTCATACCAAAGAAGACCCCACAGTTTCATCTTAATGAACCGGTTATTCTTTTCACCTTTCTTCTCAATCCAACTACTCCAGCGGAACAGTCTCTGCACACATTGGACATAAAGAGATGTATAACGTTTTATTTGCATTGCACCATGCAGTTCGGTAGATCCCAGCAGCTCTTTGTATCCTATGGTCAAGCTCAGCTGGGCAGGCCTGTGACTAGAGCAACCATTGCTAGATTAATCTACACCTATTCAATTTTGCCATTCCAAAGCGGGCAACCTCTTTCTTCTAATCCAAAGGTGCACTCTACAAGAGCAGTTTCCACAACAGCCGTCCGGTTCGCGTGTGTCCCCTTAGAGGTGATCTGCCATCCTGCAATGTGGAGAAGCGCACATACTTTCAAGCAGCATTATTGCCTGGATTCAGCACATCGCAGTGATACAGTTGTCGGACAGGCAGTACTACGACAACTATTTCAATGAGGTGATATATATACACACTGCTTGCTATTGTGGTTCAAGCTTCTGAATCTATGATAGTTCCAATACTGGATAAGAAAACTAGTTACTTACCTTTAACTTCAGTTATCCAGTATTGGTATTTTTCATCGATTCACATGCGACCCGCCTTCCTTTCTTTAGATGCTTTCCTCATATATCGAGTTAAACTCCTCCACTAGTGCTCAACAAGCATTTGCAATGCAATAGGTCTCGCAGCATTAAAGTTTGAGTTACTGGCATTGTAAATGACAATGCTTTGCATTAATTTTTTTACATTTGCAATTGGTATATAAACATTGTTTGTGAGTAGTTAGCTGTTGCTTATGCTAAGCTAAGTTGGCAGTAATATAGAGTGCTAGTCTTGCTTGTTATAAGCATGCTGATTGAAAGCGCTCGGATACCTGCGGGTAAAGTTTGCGCTATATAAAAGTGAAAACTAATAAATAAATAAAAAACAGCCTACCTGTACCACGTCCGTTCTTATGACAGAAGCATGCACAAAGAGAGAAGGGATAGAGGTGTGCACACACAAGGAAGCAGGGACGTGCACACATGAAACAATGGAAGCGCAGAGGTAAGCATAAACGCAGGGCACGGGGAGGCAGAGGGATGCACACAAGAGAAGCCGAGAGGTGCAAGCGGAGATGGGGAGGGACATGGATGTGCACAGCACGAAAGAGACAGGGAGTGTACAGGTGCACAGAGGAATGCATAGGAACCCTCCCTTCTCAGGGGTGCAGCCGCATCCATTATTGGTTAGTGACTTTGATATTTTTTATTAGGTCTCGGCTCAACGCGCGGAAGCGCGTCTCCGCCGAGATCTTTTGTTAGCGACTATGCTTCCCAGGAGACAGTTTCGGCCACGCGCATCCTTCGAGGCGATTTGTAACTGGAACGCGCGCTGTGGCCAGGCGCTGTCTCCTGGGAAGCTCAAGCACCACACACGCATGCGCATACACACACACAAGCGCCCATGCACGCACACACATACATACATACATACAGAGACCCCCCCCCCCCCCTGACACATACACACACACGCGCACACACACAAGTGCACCGAGGCCCTCCTTCCCTCCCCCGCCGTCACCGTCGCACACATACATACACACACGAGCATACACGCACACACACACACACAAGTGCACCGAGGCCCCCCCTCCCCCGCCCCCGCCGTCACAGTCGCATACACACACGAGCATACACGCACACACACACAAGTGCACCAAGCCCCCCCAGCCTTTTTGAAACTTACCTGGGCAATGTCGGGGACTCTTCTCTCAGCACGCGGTGCCCAACCTCCTGCTGGCGCGGCCCCGGGGCTCCACACCGCTCACAGGAGCCCCGGGCCGCGAGACGCATCGACTCCGCCTGCCTCCTCTTCCGGTCTGGACGTGGCCCCACCCCCGTCACAGGCGACCGTGCCTGACTTCCGGGGCGGCCGCGGCGGGATTCCACCCGACCATGCTACCCACTGATTTGGAAATTCGGCAATCAACTGTTGCGCTCTGCACCAGGAACGCACAAACTGTGTACACAAAGACACACAGACAGACCTCTTTCTATGTGTGCGTATATATATATTATATTTTGTGGACTTATTTTGTGTCCTCTTGTTTACCGAAATATGCGTTCACGGCTGTGACACAGAAAGTGGACGTATAAAGTAACTAGTCTCCTGTGGCAATATTCACCCCAAGAACACTGGCCGTAATGAATTAGTGACAAGCCGCCACTCTCCGCACTCCTAACGCGCCAACGTCACAGAGGCCTCCTGAGTTCCTCGCGCTTGAGGGGCAGCTAGCTCGCGAGTAAGGTTCCAAAGCGCCTAGCCGCAGGCGTCTGTCCCCTGGCACGCACGCATGCAGCATGCTCGAGGTGTGCCCTGATCTGACAAAATAAATTAATTGTGGCCCGGTGAATTATTGTGCAGGAGCCGAGTATGGTGTGTCTGCTGGGAGCCGGTACCACTGCACAGAAAAAGAGTGCAGTGAACCCGTCGTGGAGCAGCCTGGCTTATGCAGTGTGTCTGCTTGGAGCCGGTGCCACTGCGCCGAAAGTGTAGGAGGAAGCGAGCGCATTGAGGCTGTCAGGAAGCACTGTTCACTGCGCTAGGGGTACAGACACACAGTGCACTGCACCAGTCACAAGCAGCGCCCGCTGGGGTAGGGGTGCTGCGGTCAGGCAAAATAGCTCTGCGGGAGAGCAGCGTCTCCTGCGTCATGTGGGCAGGTGCCGAATGCCGTGCGGCTGCAGGGGGCCGGCGCCCGCCGAGCTGGCAGTAATGGAGCGGAGTGCAGCGTGTTTGTCAGTAAGGGAGTTGACTGTCCTACAGAGAGCAGAGTCCGCTATGGTAGGGGTGGTACCGAGTTGGTAAGGGAGCAGCGTCTCACGTGGAGTGCGTGCGCCAGCTCAGGGCGCACATACACTGCGCTTGGTGTGCTGCTCCTGAGTGCGGTTTGTCTGCCAGGAAGCTGCTTCGACAGTGCACTGAGTCCCACAGGGGAAGGCACCGCTGTGCCACGTGAAGCCGAATGTATTTGCGCCTTTAGAACCAGACTCTACTTTCTGTACCACGTGCCGTGCGTTCGAGTGCCTACATTTCCGAACAGGCTGCATGGGTGCAATGTGCGCATGCCCACCGGGCCTTTAGTGCACTTTGAGCTCACAGAGTAGGCTACAAAAGTGCAATGCCAGCCCGGCTAACAAGGCCCCCAGGTCCATGTGTGATGCTGCTACAGTCCATTTTTTTTTTCTTTGAACTCTGGGACCCGTAGTCATATTCATTCTTTCTGTTATAAAACGGGACTACAAGTACATTTCAGAATCCAAAACACAAATAAAAAACTGTTCCGCGCCGGCATCTCACGCCTGGCCCTGGGAAACTTGGCAGCTATGCAGTACATGTCCCAAGAAGCAGATTGCACGTGCCTCGCAGCTGAAAGCAGAGTGTCTCCCGGTATTTACCATCATTGTGTGTTGGTGCTCCGAGATAAAGTCTCCGCTACACCAAGATGAGCTTACATTGGTGTACCCTTTGGGAATCAGCCTGACTGGCGCACTCAATGGGTTACAATCTCCAAGGGGGCCGCGTGCAATATACCCCCTGTGGTGCAGCGCACGCGCGACTGAGCTAAACGCCTGGGGGCTTATTTACAAGGCACTTGCACCACTTTTGCGTCATTTTTAACATGGGAAAAGTGACGCAAAAGAGGCGCACATGGCTTGTAAATCTGCCCCCTGGTTCCCAGTTCATTACATGTTACAGGGTGTGAGACCACAGCCGCCAAGTGCTTAGAATTTAAGTGCAGTGTATATCCCGGTGTCCAGCGGCCTCTGCAATGGAGCTGAGTGCGGATTATCATCCAGCGGGAGGCCTCTGCTGTTCCATGTGCAGGTTAGTGAGTGCAGAGTAGTGAGTGCAGAGTAGTGAGTGTGCAGACTGCAAAGTAGTGAGTGCAGAGTAGTGAGTGCAGAGTGCAAAGTAGTGAGTGCAGAGTAGTGAGTGTGCAGACTGCAGAGTAGTGAGTGCAGAGTAGTGAGTGCAGAGTGCAGAGTAGTGAGTGCAGAGTAGTGAGTGCAGAGTAGTGAGTGTGCAGACTGCAAAGTAGTGAGTGCAGAGTAGTGAGTGCAGAGTAGTGAGTGCAGAGTAGTGAGTGTGCAGACTGCAAAGTAGTGAGTGCAGAGTAGTGAGTGCAGAGTAGTGAGTGTGCAGACTGCAAAGTAGTGAGTGCAGAGTAGTGAGCGTGCAGACTGCAAAGTAGTGAGTGCAGAGTAGTGAGTGCAGAGTGCAAAGTAGTGAGTGCAGAGTAGTGAGTGCAGAGTAGTGAGTGCAGAGTAGTGAGTGCAGAGTAGTGAGTGCAGAGTAGTGAGTGCAGAGTAGTGAGTGCAGAGTAGTGAGTGCAGAGTAGTGAGTGCAGAGTAGTGAGTGTGCAGACTGCAAAGTAGTGAGTGCAGAGTAGTGAGTGCAGAGTAGTGAGTGTGCAGAGTAGTGAGTGTGCAGAGTAGTGAGTGCAGAGTAGTGAGTGCAGAGTAGTGAGTGCAGAGTAGTGAGTGCAGAGTAGTGAGTGCAGAGTAGTGTGTGCAGAGTAGTGTGTGCAGAGTAGTGTGTGCAGAGTAGTGTGTGCAGAGTAGTGAGTGTGCAGAGTAGTGAGTGTGCAGAGTAGTGAGTGTGCAGAGTAGTGAGTGTGCAGAGTAGTGAGTGTGCAGAGTAGTGAGTGTGCAGAGTAGTGAGTGTGCAGACTAGTGAGTGCAGAGTAGAGAGTGTGCAGACTAGTGAGTGCAGAGTAGTGAGTGCAGAATGCAGAGTAGTGAGTCCAGAGTAGTGAGTGCAGAATGCAGAGTAGTGAGTGCAGAGGGAGTGTGCAGAGCAGTGAGTGCAGGTGCAGAGTGGTGTGTGCTGTTGAGTGCAGTGTGCTGTTATTTATGATTTAAGGACAAAAAAAGAAATGTCATGAGCAATGCCAATAGCTCTACTTTTAATGATGCCGAGACCATTGCATTGTAAATGCTTGTTCTATTTATCTCTGGTCTATTGTAAAGCACTCTGATACCCGCAAGGGTTATGTTGGCGCTATAAAAAACTCTCTAAATAAATAAGTTGCCAAGTTTTTTAGAACCCTGAAAATGGCAAGGGCATCAGAGTTACAAACTTATAAAAGTCATCCTCTCTTCAAAATGGCTTCTGTTGTGCAAAGTTTAGAGCACACAGCAAGCACCGAGAGGCAATGGAAACAGAGGATACTGCGCAGCCACCAAAAATGCACACAAAACAGAACTACTAAACACCAGCTCAACTTGGTCCATGTTTCATCCAAGTTGGAAGGATAAAACACCAGGTCCAGGACATGAACCTATGATCGTGAAATGACACTGAAATGCCTGCAGCAGACTTCTTATTAGTAAGCTATCTCAAACACCAATGAGTGACTTTACTTACAAAAACAAACAGATCCCAAACATTTATTTCCAGCCAAAAACGTGCAGATCCAAGAGAGTATGGCTGGGAAGTAATTGCAACCGGTTGTGGCCGAGTCCTGCCTCAGAAATGCCCACTTAGGGCCAAAAACAGAGTGTTCAGCTCTTCAAAACTGCAGCTGGCAGAGAGCCTTCAGCGCAGCCCAGTGACATTATCGCCTGCTCTGCCAAATACTGGCGCTTCGCACACATTTAAACCCCAAGAGTCGGAGGCGGAACAGCTCTTCCTTTAACCCTTCCACAGGCGACAAAATGAAGGGGTAGAAATGGTAAAGTCATCCCGTCATTTGCAGCGCCAAGAAGACAACGACCTCAAATGCTATACCGAAACACATCTTTTAAATGTATTTAGAATTTATATTTAAAAATGTTTGGCAGTCGAGATGGGAGGTCATCTTACGCTCCTATTCAAACCCTGATCTCCTCGCTGAGAAGCATTTTGTGCTGGTTTAGTGGGGGCTTTTGGTGAAGGAGGGAATCCATAGGAGAGAAATCAGCAGCTTTGCTTTATTTTCGGTCCCGGGTCTTATTGGCGCTTAAAATCTCAGCAAACAAATTTAAACAAAAGCAAATGAGTGTGGAATATTTGTTTAAATGTTTAAACCGAGCTGACACCGGCCCAGCAGACAGACGAGCTGCATGCGAAACCTATCGTGGGGCGGGACTTCCGTTTTGTGAAGCCCGCGCCCACGGAGTGCCTGGAGGAGCACCGAGGGAGAGCCCCGCGGTCGGAGGCTGCACAAGTCCGGAGGGCCGGTGAGCGGGGAAGGGGGGGGGGGGGATGCCTGTATGTGTGTGTGTGCGACGGCGGAGGGGTGGGGTGGTGCGACGGCGGAGGGGTGGGGGGGGATGCTTGGTGCACGTGTGTGTGTGTGTGTGTGTGTATGCGACGCTAGGATATTAGTTAAGATCTTACAATCTGTCTTTAAAATAGATAGCAGACAGATCTTTATGTGGTTTCAGAATAGGTTTAAGGCTCCAGATGAAAGGGGCCAGCCCAGAAGCCAATTGTCTTAGGGCCCCAATGCATACTCGGCAGGGGGGTTGGTACCAGCCTTTTATCGCTGCATAGCAATGGTTGTTGCGGGCCAGCAGAGTTTAGCCAAGTAAAGTTCCCAGCGGTATGGAGGCCACATGAAAAGTCACTCACAGATAAGGTTGCCGGCAGCCAGTGACCACTGCGGTTGTCTTTGGGGTCCTACAGGGTCTCTGTATGTGTGGGTGCGTGCGTGCATGAGCGCTCGTGTGTGTGTCTGTCGCTGTTTCTGCGCATGCGAGTGTGGTGTTGCTGCTTCCCAGGAGACAGCAGCTGAGCGCGTTCGCGAGCGCGTGGCCAGCGGAAATCGCCTCCTTGAAGAGGCAATGCGCGTGGCCGAGGCTGTCTCCTGGGAAGCACAGTCCGTGACAAAAGATCTCGGCGAGTACAGCGCTGACGCGCTGTATCGCTACGAGACCTAAAAATCTGAGGACCACAGTCTCTGTTGGGAAGGTTCTAGGGGGTGCTGTTGCCTGATTGGTCATAGTTTAAGTTTGATTCTTTTATAAAAAGGACATGGACAGGCTGCTAAACTAACCTTCTATTGCCATTATAGCCTAATATACAACTACTTACTGCTTTATTATTGTACCATGGGACTCCAACTTTGACGACTGGGAATGATTCAAGCATTTGAATCTATGAAAGATACCAATACTGGATAACTGAAGTTACAGGTAAGTAACTCGTTTTCTACCCCTCCAGAGGGTTGCCATCAGGGGACTCACTGGAAGTGTGCCACCTTTTGGGTGGAGCACTGTCAGTGTGCCTCCTGACAGCTCCTTTCTGCTGCGCCCACGTCCTTAATCTGACGTGGGTGCAGAGGCAAAGGGATTCCCTCATTTGCATAGGGCTAGGCCCCCATGCAAATAAGGGAACGCTCTCTGGTGATATCGCTGGAGCTTTATGTACATCAGTGCTATTTGTATTTCAGAAGGGTCCGCACAAGCGTCTGCGGCCTCTTCTGTAATATCAAAGTGCCCATGGGGCGCGCAAAGCAGCCGCTAATGCCCATTGCGCCACCGGGGCACTTCGTTTAATATGGCCTCAGGTAGCATATGAGCAGTAGGTAGCTGCAAGCAGCAGGTAGTGTGCTAACATTATGTTGCTTGCAAGTAGCCGGTAGAGTGTTAGCAGTAACCCTGGGCGGAATGGGACTACGCCGAGGTCCACAGAGTTGGGGACAAACTCCATAGAGCTCCACTCCGCCTCCATCCCCCCACCCCATTTAAGAATTAATAAAAAGTGCATGAAAGATTAAAGAAAAAACGACTTACCTTCACTGTGGCGTCCCCGGGCTGCTGTCCTCCTCTTCTTTTCCGTTTCAGGGTGATCTGCGTGGGCACCCTCACATGCGCATTTCTCGCAAGGAATGCGCATGCGCAGATCACCCTGAACCGGCAAAGAAGAGGAGGACGGTAGCCCGGGAACGCCGCAGTGAAGGTAAGTCTTTTATCTTTAATCTTCCATGTACTTTCAAATAATTCTTAATTGGAGGGGGGGGGGTGAAGGCGGGGGCTGGTCAACTCCGTCAAGCTGCGGAGTGTGCAGAGATTTACCTAATCCATGTTCTCCACTGAACGCAGAATAGGCAAATCTCTGCACACTCCACGGGCGGAGCGGAGTTCTCTACCCACGGTTAGTTAGCAGCTGATAGCTTGCATGCAACAGGTACTGTGCAAGAAACAGTGGCAGGTGGTCTGCAAGTAGCACATCACATGCAAATATCATGTAGTTTACAAGACGCAGGTAGCATGCGAGCTGCAGGTAGCTCGCTAGTGGAAGGTAATGTGTGAGCAGCATAAGACATGCAAGCAACAGGTAGCTTGCAAACGGCAAGTAGCTTGCGAGCAACCAGTAGTATGCAAGCAGCAGGCAGCTCTGAATCATAAAGCAGTCTGTTAACAGCAAGTTTGAAAGCAGGATGTAGCCAATGAGTAGCAGGCATCTTATATGTGGCGGGTACAAAGTGAACATTTATCAAAACAACAACGGGTCCTGAGCATACGAGAATGAGGGAAACAATTGATATATATAGATCACAATGGAGTTCTATATAGTTCAGGATTCCTTGACCAGCCGGCCAGGGAATATTTATTGGTTCAATAAGTTTATGATCTCGAAAATACAGCAAATAACCCAAGAAATAAGGGTTACATTGGGGCACAGTCCTGTGCCATACAAGGAGGAGAGAGGTGAGAGAGTAAAGGTAAGTGAAGAAAATTATCAGGCAAACAGAGTGAGCTTGCAGGTCACTGGTATTAGTTTTACATTAACAGTGTATCCTGGAGTTATTCATACAAACAATAGTATTGAGGAGTTACATGTATGAATTACTCTAAGGTCGACGTTTCGATCCCCAGCTCAGGTATCACGGGATCATCATCAGGACAAGAAAAATAGTTTTGCCTGAACAAAGTTATTTACAACACCTAGTTGGTGGCTTGAAGTAGGATTAGCTTCAGATGGGAAGGTCCTTTTTGGGTCACCAACGCAAGTCGTTCTTCGTAGGTGAACCGTTCCTTAGGATGCGGTTGGATTGGGGATTCTGTGTGGGCGCCGGGATTGATGTGGGGGTAAAACCCAATCGTTTGGGATGCAAGGGAGTATACCACCGAGATAACGGGTCTTGCAATTGGTCAGTCAGGGACATCTGATCCTATGCGTTACCTTGCATAGTTTGGTGGGAGGTATCGGTAATTTGCAGAAGTCCGTTTCAGTTAATGAGACTACAATATAGTCTATCCGGTTGGAGCACAATTCTATGGCTAGCCTCGGGTTACTTCAGGGCAGGATCGCCGTCCTCCAGCGTCTTGGGATAGCGCCGAGTATGGAGGTGCGGCCAGACGAATAACTGGTCCGCGGTTGGAGTAAACAATTCTCCGCAGGCGCCGGTCACTGGAGCTGCTCACGATGGAACGCGCTGCAGGTAGCTCGCTAGTGGAAGGTAATGTGTGAGCAGCATAAGACATGCAAGCAACAGGTAGCTTGCAAACGGCAAGTAGCTTGCGAGCAACCAGTAGTATGCAAGCAGCAGGCAGCTCTGAATCATAAAGCAGTCTGTTAACAGCAAGTTTGAAAGCAGGATGTAGCCAATGAGTAGCAGGCATCTTATATGTGGCGGGTACAAAGTGAACACCAGGAAGCGTGCAAACAGTTGGCAGCATGTAGAGTACAAGTGAGGGTAGTGTGTGGAAAGAGGGGAGGTAGTGTGCTAGTGCATGCAGTCTTGGACCTCACCTCATGGAGTTCGTTCACCTTGTCCTGCAGTTGGACCCTCATGGTGTATTCTTCCTCCCATCTACGGAGATAAAACAATATATCAGAATATTGCCCACCAACTCTCACATCTGATAAACACCACCTATCCAGATCAGACACCCTTAGTGCCACCTCCATGTCTGGTGTGCCGGCCGTCTGAACTTAGGACAGATATATTACCTTTTGCAGGCGCGACACCATACAATCACTGTGGATACTACATATACATATACATACACCGTATGAGCAGATGCATAGAACGTAATATACTGGTTATTGCCATTATTATATGTGGGAGGGGCCATGACTCACAAGAGATGACGCCTCAAGTGAGTAATGATGCCCTTCTCTTAATAACAAGAATATTCCACTGTACGCATCTGCGTCTGTAAACACACACTGAAGAGACCTTGTGATTATTAGGAAATGTGTTTCCTTGTGTAAAGTAATTGTTAAATGCAATCTGTGAAGCAATAAAAAGTGTGGTTTTTTTTATGGTCATTTTCTGCTTGATATTTGCACTGTAATGTGTGAATGCACGTTAATTAATACAGTTGCTCTAAATACCACGTTATTGGGCTACATTGATTTTCACAGCATATATATATATATATATATAGCACAAGAACATATAATACAAGTGTGTGCATATGTATATTCACACACATATGTGTTTTGGTGCTTTTATTTCATAAAATGCAGTTGTATAAAAATCCATATATCCCAGAACACTGAAATGTAGAAAATATTTCACCGTTTTCTGTGAAATACAGCATAATGGCAGCTCCGAACCACTCTGGAGAGCTTTAACATTAACATGGCTACTAGGATTATGCAGCATGGAGGACTAAATAATGAGGCAAGGGAGGCAAAGTTGTCTCAATTAGGCAGAAAAACTGCAAATTATGCAGCACATTCTCTGGTAGTAAGATTTTCACCCAGTATAAACAGAAAGAGCATTTTTAGTGAAATGTGCATTGCCCATTGTTTTAGCAACAATGTCTTCAAGAAAGGTAAACAAAAGGTATACATTCTAACTCCACTGTCAGAATCCACTGTTAGCTACTATCTGAAGAAAACTGCTTTTTTGGGCCATGCTTCTCCCAAAAATATACATGCTTATGATGATACCGGAGCTCTGCAATATTGGTTCATATTATTTACTTATAAGTTATGCACCCTCTGCATATAGGTACCAAACCCGAAAATAGCTCTTGGCAAGATATGGAACTCGCTGATACACCTTTTCTTGACCAGAACTCCATCCTCCACTCCTGAATGGTTCATTTAAAATTCAAACATACTTTTGTGGGTCCCTCCTCTGCTCTAGTAATCCATTTACTAATGCAAATCAGGGGCAGGAAAAGCAGGTAGGAAAAGGTGCAGGGATCCCTTTAACACTGTACTATACCTGCAAGGAGTAGCTTTAGCATTACATGTCATCGTATTACATTGTGGAGGTCAGCTCTACAAAGACATATGCTTCCTGCAATGGTCATTCACCTCCAGGGTTAGTTGAAAACCGAGGTCACGGTTGCTACTGCAATTCACCTGCTGTGGTAAGCTCGAATACGAAAGACGGCAAATCACCACCAGAATTAGCATTCAGAGGTTAGCTGGAATATTGTAGGTAATACGATTATTGTTCACATTCACCTGATGGGTCCAGCTGTAATATTTGATTACTTTAATATTTCACTGTAGTGTGATTGCCTTTGCACCCACCTGCATGGTATTAACGCTAATAGCTATAATATTAGACTTAATCTTATTACTGCCATGCCTACATGGTTCGCTCTATTGCAGCAAATAGCCTGATTCATTTTCTAATCCACACAAAGGTGTGTGATGTAATACTATAAGTAATTCGATTGCCTTTAAAAGTCACCAGTAGGACTCATCGGTATATGGGTAATCACATTATCAATAGTTAGAGCCAACTTTTCCATTTGAATTTAAATTACAATAGTAATCTGATTACTATTGTAACTCACCAGCAGATATAAATAAATTCTGATGTGAGAAATAATATGATTACTATTCTAATTCACATTCTTGCGTTAGGCGTAGTATTGTGAATGAACCGATTACGACCATTTACAGGCAGCAAGTAGCGTCAATATTAGAGGTTATAAGGTTGCTGTTTAAAATTCACCTCCAGGGGTTAACTCTGACATTACAATCATTTTAATTACTACTGTAATTCACATACTTAAAACAGATACAATAGCATTGATAATCAGATTACTGTTATAACCAACCCTCATTGCTTATCACGTGTTCGGAATCTGGTTACTGCTGTTAATTACCCACAGGGGTTAGTGCCTCTTCCGGTGGACAGGATCTGATAAAGCCGCCGAGAAAGGTCAGTGAGTTAATTGATCACTCCACTGCTGACATCTGCTGTGATCTGCAGATCCCTGGTTCTGTTCAAATTCCGACAAAACCAACTCAGCCTTCTCTCCAAGGTTAGTACAGTAAGTACTGTTCAACAGTTAAGACCAGCTAGGTACAGTCCTTGGAATCGAGAGAAAAGCATTATAAAGCACTACATAAAAAGTTATTATAACATGTAATTAACCTGCAGTTGTTTGCTGCTGGGAGTAATTGGATTGCTGGTGTAATTGAAACCTAATGGCTGGATCTTACATTATAGGTATTCTGATTACTAATGTAATTTACCTGCAGGGTTTAGCTCTACTCTGCTAGGTTACCATATTTTGTGTCCCATGCATGCACCTGCACTGGGTTAGCGTCATCGGATTACTATTGGCATTCACTTGCAGGTGTGTCTTTAATGATGAAATCGTAATGACTTCTACTTGAGCCGCAGGGTGGTAAATTCCCTCTCTCTAGTTATCATTCCTTTTCATGTTTCTCCTTCACTTTGTCCTCACTCTCCTCTGCCGCTGTATGGACCCGTCCCTTCCCCTCTCTCTCTCCTCCGCCTCGCATCTCTCCACTGCAATGCAGTACTCTATTTCCAGTAATAACCTCTCTCCATGATTTCTGGCTCAGTTCCTAAGGCGCGCCCTGACTGCGAGGGCGAGGGGGGGGGGGGGGGGGCGGGGGGGGGGGGGAGGTTTCTTATAGATATTCCTGCCAGCCCGTCCTACTGAGGGCTACGGATCCCCGGACCACCTTTAGATATATTTTTCACAAATTGAATTAACATAAAATCTCAAAACTGAGTAAAGCAATACAGAGAATTTTAGATGGGTAACAGTGAATAATGGGGGTATTTGTCACCGAGGGGGTTCAGTTGTAAATGTCATACAGTAACCCGAAGTAAAACAAAAAAACTATTCAATACATTTTTTCAACATGTATAATTTTATGTTACATATGGCCGCCTAAATCATCTGTCCCTGCTTTCCACTGCTGCGCAGGGACAGGGGCGTAATGGGGGACCATACATACCATGGCCTGACCTCCCTGTCGCAACTTGGCCTCTCCTCCCTGTCTAAATGCCTGCGCTTCTGCTTTCCACTCACCACCCTCTGTACCACCACCCTCTGTGCCTCCCCCATGAGACCAGCCTGCTGTATGATGCAAACAGCTTCCGTTTCCCGCTGTTGCTCCATCATAGCAATGAATAATCAGATTTAGCCTAGTATTCACACTGATGGTGCTCAGCCAGAGCCAAACATGGCAAAAAATGAACCAGATCTGAAGATTGATCGAGCTGTTCTCCAACGATCTCATGAACTTGCTTAAAAAGTAAACCCCTCATGGGAATGGACAAAATACCAACCTGGGCCATATTAGGGATAGGGCGCGCTTTCCCTGTTCGCGCCACAGTGCATCTTAAAACAGGTGCGTCGGGCGTAAACAGGAAAAGTGTGCCCTATTACACTGAATGCGCTGCCCCCAGGGTAGCCGTGAACTCACGCTACCCGGGGGCAGCGTATTCAGGTGAAAGATGGAAGTGTTTTGAAGCAGCCGGCCCGTATTTCACTGTGCAGGCGGTAACCCTCGTGTACTTTTAAGAGGGAATAGAGATCCCCATGCATGCGGCTGCAATGAGTGGCTTCCCCTGCCGGCAAGTGGATGCCTGGGGAGGGGGGGGGGGGGGGGCAATAGGTGGCAGCCCTCTTCACCTCCTCCAGAGGGCTGCCATCAGGGGGCGCACTGTCAGTGCGCCTCTTGATAGCTTCTTTGCCTCCAAGCTCGTGTCCATGATACGACGGATGTATGTCGTTACTACGCATGCTTTTACAACGCATGCCTTTACCACGCAACTTTTACAACGCAAGTCATTACAACAACTTGCGTTGGGGGGCGCTGGATAGTGAATAGTTTAATTTACTATTCCAACTCCAGTTCCCGTGGATAGTAGGGAAGGTTTTGGATAGTAAATTAAACCATTCCCTATCCTACAGCGCCCCCCAGCGCAAGTCGTTGTAACGACTTGCATTGTAAAAGTTGTGTGGTAAAGGTAGTGTGTGGAAAAAGTTGCGTTGTAAACGCTGTTCCCCTAATACGACACAGGTGCAGAGGGAAAGGGATTCCCTTGTTTACATGGACAGGCCCAAAGTGGGAATGCCCTCTGATGAAAGCGCTGGCGCTATATGTGCGCCATCGTTATCTGTACTACAGAAGGAGTCGCTCAAGCATTTGCGGCCCCTTCTCTAATAAAAGTGCCCTGGGGGTGCGCAAAGCGGGCGCTAGCACCCATTTACTCCTCTGGGGCACTTCCGAATAAGGCCGTTGGTTTTCTGAAATGAATACAGTGCTGGGCATACGCTGAGGACATTCACTGCAACCTTCTTTGCCCTTTTCTCGCATCACAGCCAACATCTTTATTACAGATTGTAAATTAGACTATGATCCCGAACACTAACACCACACCATGTTCTACTTCAAACCAACACCAGCACTGTATAGTGACTGATAAGGCCACGGTGCGTCAGTCGTCTCAAAGTCACACCTGTTTCAGGGGCTAAAGTGGGTCTGGTCCAAAAGCAAATTGCTTGTGGGGTAAGTCCCCCCTAGTTACGAAAGCTACTCCCACACACCTTACAACATCTAATTTCCTTAGAAGAATTCGTCTGAAGAGAGACTGCCTCTTCGCACTGATGTCCTTCCAGTATGTGCGGGCCATAACATTGGAGTATGGGGGAATTCAAGCCCCTAATTGTTTGGAAAGGATTTATCTGAATACCTTCATAGGAAACCTTTGGAACTGGCTTCTATCCCCTCTTGATTTGTTCAATCTAAGTAATTCAGTTTTACGATTAAGGAAGTAATCCAGCTGTACTTGGAAAGAGAACCAAGTCATTAACCCAAGATTAATTAATAATGTAAAGGAACTCCTTAATCACTATAAAGATAATCATCAATTTTGAGACTTTTGATATGTGGACATTTTTTTCAAAAAACAATTAGATAATTAATGTTTATAGCTGTGTATGAAGCAGTGAAATCATCTCTGCCATTTTTTAATTCATTGGAATATTTACATAGTTGCTCACCTTAAATCCATGAATCTAGAAAAATGGTGGAGAATGGCATTTAGGACACATCCACATTTTCTCAACAAAATAGCCTCCAACTTTGTTTTGAATCTGTAAATTAATTTTCTCGTACTTTTGAAGTGTGCAGCGCAGTTTACAGCATTTCAGGGATAATGATGGAACTGGAAGGTGCGTTATTGATGTCATGACTATATTATAGTGGTGAAAACATGGAGCGAAACTTAGACAGTCTCATTACAAAGAGCACATTTGAGGCAACAGAACCACTGGAATCAACGGTCAGATTTTAGGCTTGATAGTGGTGTACCAAAGGCCTATCATATTTTTTGATACTCAAACAGTGCCTATTCACTTATTTCAAGTACTTGAGTTTTGAAAGATCTGTGTAAACAAACTTTGATCTAATTCAAATTTGTCAGACCAGAGCATATTACAATTTAACGTTACAAATTTAAAAGAGTATATGCTTCCTTTTTGACAATTACCTCATAGGTGGTGAGCACTGTTTCAGACTTATTCCACCAACCATGGGCACTTTTTTTCGGAGTACTGGGACAGATAGGGTCTAATGAGCACTGTGTTGGGGTTCAGGGGGGGCGGGTGCCTTCTATCTTAGAGAATAGTGCCAAGTGCAGGTACGAATTTATGGACGCTGCCTTGGGCTCGCTTTAAAAGGGCTTGCCCGCAGGAAACCAGTGCTTGGTTTCTTTGATGGTCCCTTGCTGTATGTTTCCAGTTCCTGTTTCCCTACCTTGTTCCTTCTCTATTGCGGTCCACAACTGTGGGCCTCTAGAGGGCTGGTTTTTGGCTTCCCTTTTCCTACAATCTTTGTTTTCCTAACCTTTGGGGTATTTTTGAACCATTAGTGGGGACCTGTTTTGTAATTGTAGACGCTACGGGATACGCTGCTGCGTTTCCCTTGAGAGCTTGGCGTCCCGTTTTCCTCTTTTTGTAGTCAAACCATCGTGTTGTGTATCTTGTGGGTGGTTTCACGAAGGAGCTGAATAACGGCCGTTTTTTGTGCTACCTTCATGTCTTTTTAGTAATAGGGGTTTTTTGGGTGTCTTCTTAGTCCTTGGACACCTTTTTTCCCCTATCCCTTCCCAGTCCTCTTGTTGATTCCACCCCCGTTATTATTCTCGGTGTTTCCCGAGGGGGCCTGGTTCGTCTGGGTTTACGGAAGAAAGATCCAACACGAAAGCAGTCGATTGTTTTCTGTTTCGTTTGAGCTACTCCCGAGTGGTGACTGGGGTAAGCGGGGAGGTCGGTGGGTTTGTGTGTGTACTTGGCATTTGTTCGATTAGTAGGGTGTGTCTAATCTTGTCCCCCTTTTCTTTTTTAGTGGTCTCGACTGGGGTCAAGCAGTTCGCTACCAGGGGATTTGAAGAGACACGCTGTATTCCCCAAGACCTTGTGTTTCCCTGTTTTGTTTACCCACCCTCTCCCGGTGTCGTGTTTTCCATCACCCGGAATATATCTGTGGGTGTTGGGGTGTCACGGCAAAGGGAGGGGATTGGGACTTTCTTCACTCCTGCGGTGTTTGGCTGGTTGGCAGGCGGAACACACAGATTGCAACAAAAGGAGCCTTTTACCACTGGTGTTCTGAGGCTTAAGCTTACTATTGAGCCCAAACAGAGTACCAATTCCAGCTTTTAACACTCGACTCTCAGGTAGTGCAGTCCAGCAGTCGAAGGCTTACTTATTATTATTATTACTCAGGGAGGTGGTGTCGGGTTAGAGGCTCCAAACT
The DNA here is from genome assembly GCF_964263255.1 of Lissotriton vulgaris. Classification (NCBI taxonomy): domain Eukaryota; kingdom Metazoa; phylum Chordata; class Amphibia; order Caudata; family Salamandridae; genus Lissotriton; species Lissotriton vulgaris. Next base: position 1,717,610,065 of record NC_141695.1, on the reverse strand, counting down.
CAGCAACGATTTAACAGTCAATAACGAATCGATCTCCAGCCGATGTTTTTATGTAAGAGAAACTTTACTTCTGACACAAAGCATAGTATTGTACACAAGAAGTCAGAGGGAAATGTTATGATGACCAATGGGTAAAGTTATCTCCTTTAACTAGTGGCAGTAGTGGATTGTTCCTTAATTGCCCCCAGCGAATGCAAACCCAAACGTACCCTTGCATGGAGGCCAAAGGACATGTTTGCAGTACTCATGAGGGTTTAGTCATCTTAGGTGCTCTGGATCCCTGAACATGAATTTGGGGCACCACAGCCTTCAAGCTCAGCATGCAGCCTGGCAGGGCAGGTTTTTCAATCGGCTGCTATCAGCATCTTTCTGTATTTTGTTCCTCAGCTCCTCGAAGTCATGTTCTTTTCTAGGCAGCGTCTTCCTCGTGTAAGGTTATCTCCAAGACCCCTGCTTAGCAGTCGGTGAGCTCCTTTCTTCAAGGCAGACCCGGACAGCTCTTCTTTTGACTGGTTGCAGAACGCCCGGGTTTCAGTTCTCAAACATGGTAAATGTGAGCTCTTTGTCAACAACTACAACCCTAGAACATGAAAGAAGTTATCTGTATTCATTGGTGGAGCACCTCGGATTATGGTGTAAGGAAATCACGGTACCAAGATTGCAGATAGTATTGTCTATTCCACAGGTCCACCTTTGGGTCTGGTTTGGGCAGTTCTTGCTTTTTTCTTATTTCTTCAAGAATGGTTCAGTCATAGTTATTGTCTTAGGTGCTAGCAGGAAAGGGGCGTCGAGTTGGGAGTCTTCTGTTACAGGGAACCCAAATCATGGGTACAAAGAAGAGGAGAGAGCTGCCCTGACCTAATTTCCTGTTAACAGGTGGGAAAGAAGGAGCACTTTTAGGAAACAATCATTCAAAAAAGGACAAGGGTTCTTCCTATATTTCAAAGAGGACCCTCTGTCTTAACCCCATGAGTGCATTGAGAGAGTCCTGCAGTCTACATCTGCTGTCGGGCAGGCTTCCTCCAGTCCTCCATCTTATGTACCACTAGCGCACTGGAAATCAAAATGGTTTCCACCATGCCAGCAGTCAGCCAACACAACCACTTTTCATGTTAACCCTACTACATGCTTATCGTGTATATAAAATCCATGTCCCTCATGCATGAAGCAAAGGATCTGGTTGTAGGGGGCTGACAGGCAACTTTGCAATGAAGAGGCCAGAAGGCACTATCTCGGCATAAACACAAGAAAAAGTCCATTATAATATTGTTGTTGCCATCACTGCCAGTCTTCTCCAGTCTGGTAAGCTGACCATAGTCACACTTGTAAAAAAAAAAAAGTGGCGAACAAGGTGTGCCCCTCCAGACAACGGAGCCCTGTTATGAGTAAACTTCCAAGTCACAGGAGACCCCCCGGCACACACATGGTTGTTGTGTGCTGAGCCAAAAGAATCCAAAACCCAAAAAAAATCATTGTGGAGAGCTCACGGCAGGGCCACAGGCTCTCCAGGCCATGCAGATGACATTTTCTGTCACAAAACCAACCATGTCCAAGCTTTCACAGTTTCAAAGTGATATTACACATCTGTTATCTCCTCCAAAGTAGCCTCAAACTTTAACTTCAGTGTGTGTAATGGTCTGCTTGTATTTATTCCACAAGCTCATACCCTTCCTATTACCTTGTTGCTAGAAAGACAGTGTACGGAGCATTACCAGGTAGATTAAATATCGCAAATATCTACGCTACAGTGAGGGATCAACTTAAGAATTAACTTACGGTCCAGGGAGTAAGGCCTGTGGAAATACTGTTGCTTAATGCATCAATTTATGTTACAAAGGTGGCGTAAAATTTTCCCTTCTGCTAAATAACTGTGCCCGGGGTTTAACAGAGGTGATGAAGCACGGAAGACTTATCCTAGTTCTTTCCGTAAATATAGGATCTGACTTTCACATGCACCCACAGAATAGACTGTTTGTATTCTTTATACGATCTGGAAGTTTTAAAGAACCTATTTTGAATGTTGCTGTCTTTGCTTGTCAATGCACAACGAGTCCCTTTGTGTTGCAAAGCAAAGAGAAAAGCAATCTTTGGTGGAAGTAATCTGTAGCAGGGTTATGCCTCTAACACATCCTTGTTCAGAGGCACAGCTGTGGCACGAGCTACTTTCAGGCCCTTTGTAAAGATGACTGGCAGAAAGCCAGTTGTCAATCTGATACCCAATGTGCATGACTCAGAGGCCTGATTTTCAGGCGTAGTTACCCACCACCTGTTAACTTTTATTTTGGTTGGTGGTCACCTCACCCAGACAGGTTGGTGCTTAGCACAGAGATGTATGGTAAATTGTTGAGCCCGACTTGCAACATACATTCACTCCTTGGTTCTGAGTCTTCCATCGCCTACAGGCATGTAGGTGTCTACATGGACGCTGATCTTTCTCAAGAAGCGATGGTTGTCAAAGTCCCCAGCTCCATCTTTCGGCAAATTAAAACTCTGCCATTCATTCGTCATATTTATGTGGTCAACACATGATTTCAGTCAAGATTTGATTATGTCAATTCATTCCATCGGGGCACTTCAATCAAATTGAACAGATTACAATTAGTCCAGAGCGTGGTAGCATGGCTGATCTCTGCCTTGGCCGACGAGATCACATTTGTTCTATTCCCCTGGCTACAGATGTGTAGCAGAATATTGCTTACGTCTCTAGTCATTGCACACCAAGGCCTCCATCTGTCCATCTGGGACGTCTTCTATTGTCTGCTACCAAACCTTGTCCTAGGAGTCAAAAACGTAGAGCATTTTCAGTGGCTGTAGTAAGAACCTTGAATCTTCTAACAATAGCTCTACGGATGTATTCTCCCTTTTAATGTTGTAAAAACCTTACGACTTGAGTTGTTTGATCAGTAGTCACTTCCCTCCTTTCTTTTTACGATGCTGGTCTTTGTTTTACATGGGGCTGGCCACCCCGGTGGCTGGCTTTATCAGTTATTATCTTTCTCAATACCGTCTCGATGCTCTGCAAATGATGCACTCTATAAAGATCGGACATAACACAAGCAAAGCATGCTCATCACTCTGGAACAGTTGTGGCTTTCAGAAAATGTTCTATCAGCTGCATAAACAAGTAAGGTATGGTCTGGTTATAGTACAGGAGAGAGGGTCCACTAATCTCTATTAAGAGAAGCTAGACTGCTGTCTTCCTGTTTGTTTTTTTAGCTGATCTAGAGGGGATTTGGGATTCTGGGTGCTTCAGTCCGTTGTTCAGCTCTGTACTGGTGGTAAGGCAAAGAAGAAACCGTTGAGGCATCTTGGGTTATAAGTAAATACTCTGAGTTCCACGATAACTTCAAAAAGACTATTTCGCTTGTAATAATCAATGTAACAGCTGTACCCCACACAATTACAATACTAGTAAGGCCAAATGAAACATCACCCAAATAAAAAACACTAGAATATCTAAAACACCCACAGTGAAAATAAAGATAACGTCTAATAATAAATTATTTATCCCTTTACGATATCCCAGAACAAAACAGTTAAAATGCCATCACAGAAATACATGTCTGTGTATATTTCTTACCACAGTACGAATAAACAGAACACTTCAATACCACCCTGATAACTATAGCAGAACTTAAAGGCAAATATGATTATCAAATAACAATTTACAACAACATGCAGCACACACAACAATAACAATTCAAATAAAATCACGTTAACAGTCAACACGCCAGAAATAGGCGACTTATTTTAGTTAATAAACAATGCAGTCAGCGATATAACACTAAATAACTTCCAAATATTAATCACCACAACTTTCTAAATTGTATGACGTCAACAGTCTAGTGATGAGCCTCAAAACTTCCAATTTTACACCTTAAAATATACCTCATAAGCATAAGACACTCTATACGATCCAAAGAGTTTATTTGGCAAGTAAAAACTGCATTAAAAGTGCATACACTTATTAAACAACGTAAAAAACAATTTGGGCAATACAAGCAATTAAATCCTTCAGAATATCCTCGCATGACATAGATATACAATCCTAGACGGGATCTAACTAGAGTACATTTTCTTAAATAAATAACTTTCAGAATAAAAAGGACAACACAAAAACACACAAATTGATAATTTGGTGCAAGCAAAAATTATAGTGCATCCTGATAGTTTCTTGTATTCCGTGTAATAAAGAGGGGTTTCAGATATTGACATTGCAACTCCTTGTAAAACTTACAACATAGAATAAAGTGCTGTGTGCTTTGCTTACTCATTCCATCACAAGGGCAAGGAGTTTTATCAGAGGGATAAGATTTCATCTTCGGGAATGAAACCAAATGATGAACCATACCACATCTAAATTTGTTAAGACATATCAATGTTGGTTGTTTTTAATGCGCATCAAATGCTCCGACACCCCTCCTTTTCCTCCAAGGACATATACATAGCAACCAAGCAAAGTCAAGCGCACACAACCTTAGTTAGTTCCTAGGTTAGGTTTTGTATCATTAAATGAAAGGATAAGATCAAACTCCAACTTTCTTGTTCGTTTTTTTATTTGTCTGGTGAGTATTTGTTTCACAAAAAACCAGCCGACACGTGTTTCGTCAATAACTGGGTAGACCTGTGACTCTTCAGGGCGTCAAAACAACTGTTCTATGTAGCAAGGTTTGTGAGAACCCACAGAATAATTCCCTTCCCCGTAACACGGCATTAAGCCTACAAACAAGGACAAGCGGATTGGCTTGCCTTCTATGACCGACCGCGTACCCGGCGGCGGACCTTGCTACCTAGAACAGTTGTTTTGACGCTTTGAAAGCACTCCCTTCTCGCGTTTTTCAATACTTACACCCGATCAGGACCGGGTTGGAATTATCACCGGTCCCACGATACAGCCCTCAGCCTTACTTCACAGCCCTGAAGAGTCACGGGTCTACCCCATTATTGACGAAACACGTGTCGGCTGGTTTTTTGTGAAACAAATACTCAGCAGACAAATAAAAAAACGAACAAGAAAGTTGGAGTTTGATCTTATCCTTTCATTTAATGATACAAAACCCAACCTAGGAACTAACTAAGGTTGTGTGCGCTTGACTTTGCTTACATGTATACAGGAGGGAGAGCTTCTCTACCCCTTCTTTTCTCAGGGACCAGGGTTATCTCTGACCAAGAAGCACCAACCACCCTAACCTCATAATTACTCTCGAACCACTACCTGTAGAGCTCCATCATATTTCTGGACACTCTCATAACCCTTCGCTGAACATATATATATATATATATATATATATATATATACATAGCAACCATCATTTTCTTCATCTCTACACAGTCTCGATTCAGACCTATGCTGGAAAAAAGTGGCCTTAATGTGGCTTTTAGTTAATGTGGTACCTGGAATGGCTCCTCCCCCACTGCCAAGTTGAACATGGATCTAAACATAGAAACTATATAAGCCCGCTATGGAATGCGAGAAGCATAATCCAATTTTAAACAGTCCAGTATAATTGATTTAGTAAAGCTGGTTTCTTCTTTCATCCAGATAGAAAGCCAGAGCAACCGTGGTTTCATTAAAAGGAGGTCCACCAAATAAAACAACCCCACCACCACTTTATGCACAATCAAGGATGGGGCTGAGAGAGGCAAACAAAGCAACTGTTTTAAAAAGGCATGAGACACTCAAAATCCTCAAGTAACTCAGGAACTACAGCAGTGAAAACACTCCAGTAACTTCCAATTCTCACTACAGCAACAATTAATAAAAAAAACTTTATGCTGCCAATGACCCATAAAAAAAATCTGGAATAATTTCCGGGATGAAACGCAACTTCACTTCCAATTACAGTCCAGTAACCTCGAAAATAAGAGTTGTATAATATACTATGTTATTTCACGAACACTGATCGTAGCTGGGTAAGAGTCAGTGTGGCACCCCTGGGTACCACAGGATCTGTGTACCATTCCACCTCACCCCACAACAGTCAGTGTAATATTTTATTAGCACGTAATAAAAAAACTCAGTAAATCCAAAACACACTATCAACTGGCAAATCAACACCGAATGAGACCCTTAATGTTAGCAATACTAATGGGGCTAAATGAAGTAGCAAGACAGAAAGTAGCAGGTTTGGTTTTTTTTAAACAAGCAAAAAAACTTGCATTTGTGCAAGGGTCAGGATACCTTCATTAAGCTAAAAGGGCATTTTGCTCACTGGCTTTTCACGGTCACGTGGTTTGCTATGTCAGACAATTATACTGTGCAGCAATTATTTTTATTGGCATGAATAAAGTACTGAGAAGCGACAGTAGATCATAAAGCGGGAGCCACTGGACCGTTTTGTCGGGGTTTTGAAGCTCATTTCTGAACTCCTTTCTGGCCATCCTTCCCCATGACGGTCCAGATTGCAAGCCGGACAGAGCAGTGCCCTCTGGGGAGAGGCCGCTCTGTACCATCTCAAGTAGCCGGGGTTCCCACACCCGGGTTTGCCAGGTACGGAACACCAGGCCTGACTTTGCCAGGCTCTAAAACAAACACCTGTTAAAATCAAGTAAGGGCCTGGGCAGGGGCTGCGGGCATAAGTGCAGCCTGGTCCCTTCCAGAGCATGGGAGAGAATGCAGTTCAGCCAGGATGACCCCCCCCCTCCCGTGTAAAACAACATGGATTCTCTCTTGGTAATCCAGGGCCTGAATGGTTATTCGCCATTCCAGGGCTAAATATCCTCATAGGGCTTTTAGATCCAGAGAGGCAGTGCTTTGAATGGGCCCGTACTCACCGGTACGGAGTACCAGCACCTTTTAATGTTGGCCCCTTGAGTACCGGAACGTCTCCTAGGACAAGGAGGGTACGGGTACTCACTGGGGCCTTGCCTAGACACCGGTGGTGCTCCTCGCATTTTCTCGTGCCTCAGCAGCACTTTTCACACGGTGTCTCTGATTCTGCAATCCTGGGCTGAGCTCGCACAGGAGCGCCAGAACAGCAGCTCTGGTCACCAGGACACAGCAATCTTGTCTTGCTTCTCTGCAACTCTTCCAGCCGCAGTGTGGCGGCAGGGTGTTTGGGGGCGTTTGGTTTACCCTTTGATCCTGCACAGTAGGAGTTGAGAGTCCACCATAAAATTAATGGACGAGGGCACAGGGCGCATTCATAAAGTCAGTACAGCCTTTGAGCATGCCATTGTTTTAAATGACTGAAAATGTTAGTTCATCAGCAATTCAAATTAGGCATTTATACTTGAATGTAAATCCCCGCCCTTGCCACCACTTTTATGATTACCCTCAAACAAA